>NC_055658.1:2063451-2751268 GCF_017976325.1 Chelmon rostratus
GCGAGGATGATGAGGTTCATGTCAGAAAATGACCAGCTCTTCACCTGGAAGAGGCATACAGCCAAGAAGGCCTGGGGGTGGGTTCATTGTTACATGGCTGTTTCCACAATGCTATGTAGCTCACCAGCTCATGCACTTGTGTGAGCAACGCAACGTAGCACTACTACCATTGTCTATGTACAAACTACACATAGGGTGTGCGGTAATTATTGCCGCACGTATTACCTGAACACACATCCCCTCGCTCTGCTCAGTGAGACCCCCGTGACTCAAATTGCAATTGTGTGAATAAACCTTGCTAGTTACACAGACTGACGTGGAATAATACAGTCCCACAGTGGAATATGTTCAGCCAGAATGACATTACTGTGCTCAGGGGACACCCCTGTACTAATATTGAACATAAATAACCTGTGGCTGGGGTCTTACCAGGGATGCAATAACTTTTGATATGTGCTCCACAGCAAAGTCATAAGGAAGATGGGCATGGAGGGCACACTGACCCCCACACAGGTGTACAAAAAATGGGACAATTTGAAGGTGAGCTTTGTATGTATTATGGGCTCAGTGCACTTGCATGCATATATTGTGATGGTAGTTGTTTTACATAATGCAATGTTTCAGTGTCTACATCTCACTGCTTAAGTCCTTCTTTGATATTTCCCAGGAACTAAAGAATCCACTGGGGGAGGCCACAGCAGCCACATGGCCGTGAATTTCCCAAATGCATGGGGCCATGGGGGGGCGCCCCTCTATTGAGCCCCCAGTGCTGATGGACTCATGTGATGGGGAAGCCACAATCCCGTGGCTGACGTGGCCTCCAGGGGTAGTGGCTCACCATCTCCTGGAGCTGGGGTTGGCACTCGTAGCCAGGCGGAAGGGGAGTCTGACTCCTCACAGCCTGGCACAAGAAGCACCACCACCACCACACATGAGCCATCCACCTCTGGCTGGCCCCCATTGAAGAGGCCTCGCACATCGAGGGGGGCTGTGACGGCTTTCCTCACAGTGGAGGCAGAGAGAGAGGAGGCGAGTTACAAGGCTCGGAGGGCTGATGCCAAACGTTTCCTGGATTTATTTGAGGAATTAGTCAGTAATTAAGATGTCTGACTATGTGCAGTCAGATGTTCAGTATTGTATTATATTATTTATGTTTTCCAAGAATACAATCTTTAAGTTGTGGCATCTGTTATTGTAAAATCTGTGTCTCAAACTGTAGACTCACCTGGAATTATATGTATGCAACATGTGCTCTTGGCCAGTGAACGTCTCTACAGTACCTTGTTAATAATGCAGTTGTGGTTCCATATTCGATGTACTTAAAAAGGTTGAAGGTGAGACCCTACAAGGTAGCAGTGATATCCATAGTACAGCTGCCATCTGATTGTTGCCGTATGCAGGTGCTCGAGAAGCACTGCAGCAAATTGGGAACGTCATCCAGCATCGTTACCCCCTGTGTTGCAATGGCATTATCCATTAGGAAGTCTCCCTGTTGGCCTGGTGTGTGTGTGAAGCCTAGACAATTGTGCACATGACATACTGCTGTCATGTCTCATCGTGTTTGTTGAGGTTTTGTTCACCACTGGTGTCATGTTGTGTCTTGCACTTCCTGTTTTATTGTGAAACCTAACTTCCCTCTCGTTTCAGTTGAGGCAACTGATTGCAGCCACATACGTAACAGACAAACACTTCCCTTTACAGGGTAATGTTCAAATGAAGAGGAGTGGCACAACTCAAACTGAAAGACAACACAGGAATTCCTACAACCAAAACTAAACAAGGGCTTCAAGGCACACGGTATACACACTGCCTTAACATCACATACAGCCTGCAACTGTATGGATGGGAAGAGCTTTCTGTTGAGGTAATCCTGGCCACCGGGTCCTGGGGGGGTTGTGATGCAGACATGGCAGCCATCGATGGCACCAACACACCTGGAGAACACTGGGCTGTTGGTCAGCTGTGCGAATGCATGGCCAACCCTATCCAGTGCTCCAGGGGTGGGCAGTCTGATGACCTCCTGGCGAAGGAGCCTTGATGCAGACAACATATTCTTTTTCATCTACCTGGCTGACATATTCCACCTTTGTGGAATTTGTGATAGTTACCAGTAGTAGCCACAGGCTTGCACGTTGCACCTCAGTCGTGCTCTCCTGCGTCTTGCATCCTACTCCTCATTCTGGACTGCATATGCCAAATAGCCAGCGCACAAGCTGTTTGCTCTATTGGATATCTGGCTTGTAATCCACATGTGGTCAAGCATTGTCTGACACTTATATAGGCCTGGTACCTGACATTGTTCATTAATTAATTGAGTTGACTGGAGTCAGCTGGCACAGGTAATTGGATTCAGATTCAGCATGTGGATCGCTGAATGAGAGTAATTACTAGAATGACACAACTCCTCACAGTGGCTGAACACTTTTCATTGCCATAGATGGTATGTGGCAATATATGTACATATAAGCTCACCCACAAGGGTGGTTTTTGTCTTAACCTGGCGTGCTTCAGGCGAATGTCTTCTGTGTGTAATAGGTGTTGACCCACTTAACACAGACTTTGGTAATTATGTAGTCAGCACTCAAAAAAAGCATGTTGCACTTTAATTCATTCTGATGTGCATTCATCACAGTGCTACATTGTTATTTGGCAGTGCTGGTGACTTTTTTCAAATAATGTGCTTATGTGTCTAAACGGCGTAATGGGGGGGGGGGGGGGTTTGTGTGAGTGGGCATATAACAGTGAATGCTGGCCCTTTTATTCAGCAGGTCCAGCTGTGTCACCGTCATCAGAAGCTGACGTCGCAGAAACTAGGGAGGACATCTCGATTCTCTCAAAATATACGTCCTCGTTTCTGCTCTCCTTGGTTTCCTTGCGTCTCTCCATACATCCCGGTGGGCGGGACTGAGCCACAAGGAAAAGATGCAAGTGAGGGAAACAGGGATGCGATTTAAGAGAAATGAGATGCACCCAATGACTCCTTGTCAATAGATGTCACAGCTAATGTTTTACATACTGCCACCTGCTGTACTGGAGGGGAATGTAGCAAACACGTCAAGTAGGCGGTTATGCCTCCTGTCAACTTTTTTTGAAAGGTTAAAAATACAGAGGAAGAGAATCACAGCAAAATATTTAAAGGGGAGGAAAGCAGGAGAGAAGGGTAAAATATTTGAGAATCCTGGGAAAAGTATGTTGACAGTATGACAATAGTAGCAACTGAATGCTTCCAAGACAGTACAAGATAAGTATAGTGATATTCTATATTTTTCTTGTTGCCATGTACAGACCTAAGTCAACAATAAATGTATCCCATTAAAAAAATCCAAACCCTGATCTTATTCCTCCATATAGCTCCTTTGTTACGGTCAAGGTTAATTAATTTGTCATTTTGCAACCCTGTATTGTAAAATAGCAAATAAATGAACCTTAGCAAATAAATGAAATTGTTACCCATCCATGCTACACATATGTTGAACAAATACAAATATTAAAACACAAAAGCATGCAATGAAATAGAAACAAAAATAAAACAATGTATAATTGTAACTTCATACATATATACCTGTACCTATACACCCCAAAAAGTATGTACAGCATGTCACACGTCGGTGTGACGTTCTATGTAATTTATTTATGGTAGAGTGTGGAGGATGTATTGATGAGTCTCACAGCCTGAGGAAGAAGCTGCTCTGTAGTCTGGTGGTACAGCAGGTACTTGTGTATCACATGCCAGACGGCAGCAGAGTGAGCAGGCTGTAGCTGGGCTGGTTATTGTCTTTTAGTGTCCTTTGGGCTCTGCACAGACACCTCACCTCAGTGATATCACTGATGCTCAGTAGATGCATGCCAATGGTATTCTGAGCAGTTTTAATTACCCGCTGCAGATCTCCCCAGTCCTGGGCCATGTACAAACCATGCCAGTTTGTAATGTTTCCAGTCAGGATGTTTTCTATTACTCCTCTGTAAAAACAAATCAGGAATTTTGTTTTCTTAAGTTTCCTTAAGAAATACAGGCGTTTCTGATTTTTCTTTACCAGGGTGGAGATATGTGATGACCATGACAGGTTCTCCGTGATGCTGATTCACAGCAGCCTAAAACTGTTCACCTGCTCCACCTCAGCTCCACTGATGTATGTCTTTGCCTCCTTTTTACTAAAATCAAGGATAGTATTTTTTTCCTTTAAGAGAAAAGAGGACTGAGGGAAAGTAAGTAAAGAGATGCAAAATGTAAAAATATGCAAAAATAAAAGTTACATTTGCAATAGTCAATTCTGACTGTTAAGAAAGCAAGGCAAGTTTATTTGTGCAGAATCTTATAACAGTAAAGCAATTCAGTATTTTACATATGACAGAAAGGCATTCAGAAAAGTTATAAAAGAAATACAGGAAAGATAAGGCAGTATAAAAAGACACATTGAAAAACTATGTAAAATAAAATAGAAGATAAAATGAGCTAAACTAGGTTAAAATAAATAACACAGGAGAATAAAAATTGCACTACAGTTACAGAGGAGTAGAAGATATGAATAAAAAGCCTCAAAGAAAATTTGATAAAGGACCGTGGCGAACAGAAAAGTCTTAAGCCTTGATTAAAAAGAGCTGTGGTCCATGTTTTGACTCTGGGGACAGTCAGTCCCAGCGCCAGAGGAAAGTAAAAGAGGAAAGGGCAATTGGTTTTTGTGGGTGGAGTAATTTTTTAAAAACTTTTTAATGCAACAACAAATTCATATTGAATAGTTCAAGATTTATATGCTAAAAGACTACCATGAAATAATATGCTTGTTTACTGTCACAATGACACAAATTTGGTTCAGTCAATATGAATCAATTGTCACCTGATAGATAAATATATAAACAATATGCATTGCCGCAATAACTGTGGAAAAATAGCCATTAAAATATACTGCCAGAAATTAACAGATTTTTACATGAATTACACATGTAATCCTGAGAATACTGCTGCCACAAGAATACAAAATGTATGCTGCCTTCAGATTAATAATAATTATAAATAGTGTTAATGTTATTGCACGGAAGAAGAAAATATACAAAACAGTAAAAAAAAATGTAATATTGCACAAAATGTAAAGGCTTTTAGCGTATGATGGGAAAACAACATCAACACAGTCTTAAGTTGTGTGATGCTGGAGTTGAACACTCTGACAGCTGTTGGCATTAGGGACCTGTGGTAGTGTTACTTCTTACAGGGTGGATGCAGCAGTCTGATACTGAAGGAGCGGCCCCCACTGTGTCATGCAGGGGGTGGGAGGGGTTGGTTAACATCCTCCTCTCACCTACATCCTCAGTGGTGTCCAGAGGGCACTCCAGGACAGAGCCAGCTCTTCTGACTGGTTTGTTTAGTCTCTTCCTGTCCCTCTCAGAGCTTCCACAGCCCCAGCAGACCACTGGTAAAAGAGTGTAGATGCAACCACAGTGTCATAGAAAGTCCTCAGTAATGTCCTACATACTCCAAAGGATCTCAGTCTTCTCAGAAGATGGACACGACTTTGGGCCCTTCCTGTACTGGGCATCAGTGTTAGTGGACCAGACCATCTTATTGTTGAGGTGTACACCCAGGTATTTGTACTCCTCCACAATCTCAATGTCCAAATCCTGGATGCACACCAGTGTAGTCTGTGGAGCTTTCCGTCAGAAGTTAATTACCATCTCCTTGGTCTTGGCGGCATTGATGTGCAGGTGGTTCAGTCCACACCAGTCGACAAAGTTAGTGATGACTTCCCTGTATTCCAGCTCGTGGCTGTCACATTGGAGAACTTCTGGAGGTGGCAGCTGGTTGTGTTGTGTCTGAAGTCCGATGTGTAGAGGTTGAAGAGGAAAGGAGAGAGCAAACTGCCACATCCGACACACAGCTGCGAAGCCTCACATACTCACATACTGTGGTCTGGTGAGGTAGTCCATGCAGCCAGGTGACAGTCTACTTCGTCTCCTTCCAGTTTCCCCCTCAGCAGTGATGGCTGGACTGTGTTGAAAGCACTGGAGAAGTCAAAAAACACAATCCTCACTGTGTTACCAGTGCTCTCCAGCTGGGAAAGAGAGCGATGGAGCAGATAGATGATAGCGTCTTCCACACCAATGCCTGGTCAGTATGCGAACTGTAGGTGGTCCAGTTCGCTGCTCACCAGGTGACAAAGATAGTTAAGTATAATCCTCTCCAGTGTCTTCATCATGAGGGAAGTTAAGGCTACAGGCCTGAAGTGGTTATGTTAACGACGCAGCAATGAAGGTCCTGTATGACAAAGGTCCACCACACCTGCGCTGGTACTCTCCAACACTCACAGGTCATTTTGGGATTTCCTGGTAATTGACTTATTCAGTTGGTCAGGTATGAGGATTTTTATTTTTTATTTTTTATGTCTTTAACACTAGCAATTGACTTTCAATTAGTTCTGCTTTATCTTTGTTTAACTGGAGGACATTTTGGCACATCCAGTCATTGATTTGTTTGATGCACTTACTCTGCGCATTACAGACCATAGTAACCTGGTGATATTTAAATCTGTGTACTGTCACTTAACAAGAGCAGCCTTCTTTTCAATTATTTTACTTGAAAATATAATATGATATGGACCTGCAATTGTTCATAAGTGAGTTATCTAGATTTTTCTTTTTTTTAAGAGTGGCTAATAACTTCAGTGTTCAGGGCCTGTGGGAAATAACCTGAGAGAAGGGAAGTGTTTACTGTCTGTAGAAGACCTGATGCCATGCCGTTAAAAACATTTTTGTAAAAGGGAGACTCAGCTGGAAATCAGGGAAGCAGAAGGAGGTTCAGATGTTGTACAATTTCCATAGTGTCATAGTTGAGCTCAAATTGTGCCAGGCTAATTGAATTGTTTTTAAGTCAATGTAAGGACAATACAGACCCTATTTGTGATATGGACTAACTGACAGCTTGTCTAATTTCTGGATTTTGCATTGCATGTTTACTGACACTGGAGGGCCTATATGTCTGTGGATGGATGATGCAGTAGGTAAAATAGTTAAGAGCTGAACAAAATTACTCCTGGCTCGTTGAGACAAATTCCTTCAGCCTTGAAAAGATATATGTGGTCCCAGACAAAGTTGAAATTGAATAAAGTGCCTGAATGGATGGTACATGTGTGACAGATTGAATAAGGAGTATTTTCCTTTATCTGATATAAATACATAGCATATTTTATAGTTGAATTTGTGTTGAATTGGACTGCCAGCCATAGCTATTTTATTTTGTTAATATGAAGTTCGTGCATTTTATTTTCCTTTATCTGTTACAAATACATAGCATATATTATAGTTGAATTTGTGTTGAACTAGGACTGCCAACCATAACTATTTTATTTTGTTAATATGAAGTTCATGCATTTTATTGTGAAATCCCATAGGAAATATTCACTGTTTATAAGAGGTGCATTGTGGGTGATCAAACATAAAAATGGAAGTGTGTACAACGTGGTGTGGCAGTCGTTGACCCTTTACACATGCAGTTCAAAGCCTCATGTTTAGAGCCAACAATCTGCTGAATCTCTCAATTTTTTTGACTGGTGGTGGAGGGCAAATGATAAACACTGCTGTATTCAAGGAGCTGAGGTGTTCAATAGATCAAGACAGTCTTATTCTGTTTGCTTTTGTGTCAGTATTATTGTTGTGCACTATGGCATTTTTCACTCTTGTCTGTGAGTGACCACATCTTTGGGAAATTAGTATATTTTGGCATTCTTAATGCTCATGCCCTTTACAGCTTTAACAGAAGCGTCACCAGTCATACGTTTTCACTGTAGCCTTCTAAAATTACAGCCAGTGTCTATCATTTCTATAGAAAAAAGCAGGCACATCAGAAGGAACAATTCCTGTGCCAAGTTCTAAAACAGAAGAGCAATAGAATAGAAGGTATCCTGACTCAACACATTGCAAATTGGGATGGGATGTGCATGGCCTTTGACAGGATGGTCATTAAAACTGCCCAGAACATCACTGGTAGCCATCTACTCAGAATCAGTGAGATGCCTGCACCCTAGCCACAGTCTCTTCAGCCTGCTGCTATGTGGCGAGTGATACAGAAGTCCCTGCTGCTGTACCTCCACACTACAAAGTAGCTTCTTTCCACAGGCAGTGAGGCTCCTCAACTCACCTCATCCTTTGCACTCCACCATAAAGATGGACATAGAACTGTTTGTTATGGTTTTGCACATCACGATGAGATCATGAGAAAATTTAGCCATGAAATTATAAAAAATCATTATGTGCTTAAAGGAATCATTCTTGGAAAATTATAATTACATCATCTAATGTAAGAGGAGGATAAGGCTGATTCATCAAACTGAAAATATGGGTAGGAAGCTCTTCCCAAAAGATGTGTACCAGATTAAAGTGAAAAGAAAGATGAGGAATAGATTCTTTCTGGTTATTAGATACCCATCTCCAAGACGAGTGTAATGACATCACCAGGGTTGTCACAGAAGATTACAAAACTGTTTTCACAGACTGTGTGCTGCATGTGGCACAACATTATATATAAAATGATCTTGATGTGTAAAATGAGTGGATTGCCCTTTTAAGAAAGAAAATGCCTCAACACTGAATATAAAGTAAGGCAGTTGAAAACGGAATATTAAAATGGACATTTTTGCATACATGATCAGTTCATACAGTATTCAACTATAATTCTAATATCAAGTGGGGAAGTATGGCAGCCTTTGGGCTCTCTGCTTCCACACTGTCTGCCTCTCCTGTCAGCAGAGACAATAACAACAGCAGAAGCTTTTTATCTGCACCTGAAAATCTGCTCTACGCCTACACTCTGTGCAGATGCTTTTATAAATGTCCATGTGTCTGTATGTGCTGTGTGTATGTGTGTGTGTGCTTATGTATGTGTCTGTATTTTCAGAGTGACTGAGCGCGTGGGCGTCAGCAGCCAAGAGCAAGGCTACATTTCCCTACTGCATAATGAGCCTCTCCTCTGTTCTGGGGACAAGAGGAAAAACAAAAAGGATGTCTCCCACCTCTGACACATTTACCTAGATAGATGCCTTACACAGTCACACTCATTACCATGCTGAGATATCTTGGTTCGAGAACTGTGAAACAAATGACATCCTCAATCTAAAATAGTCATCAGTATGAATGGAATCGAAGCTCGTCCAATAACAGCCATTGAGCACTGCTGGCATTTTCCCTCTGCCCCGAGAACTCATCTCAACCTTTCTCTAAATTGAGTCTGAGGAGCATCAAGCAAGATAAGTCATTTTACTTCCAGCCATCTCTTCAGTGCCCTGAATCTTAATGACCACTTCTGAGTGTAGAGTGCTGCATAGGAGTTGGAAGGTATAGTGCAGAATACTGCTCTTTGTGGCCATCTGTCTGAAAAGAATGTGTCTCTAACATCACACTTACAAGCCACAGTCTAACAGCACTTCCTGAATGTATCGGATAGGCTGTGTATACACACATACAGTAATTTACGGACACCTCAACTCGTAAGCCTTTTATGTTATCACTGATCTGTTGTTATTTTAAAAGTTTAAACTGTGACCAATGTGTTGATGATAATTCAGAAAACATATTTTTTTGTGAAACACATTGTGTATTTTGGCATCACTCATGGCATGGCAGTTATATATATATATATATATGGCATGGCAGTTATATATATATATATATATATATATATATATATATACACACACACACACATATATATATACACATATATATACACACACACACACATATATACTGTATGTATATATATATATATACATATATATACATAGAGTATATGTGTGTGTTTGTGTGTGTGTGTGAAATATCTCAACAACTCTTGTTTACAAACGTTAGCATGCTAATGCACTACAGTATGACAGCAGAGATAGTGCCAACTAAACATCAGCATATTAGCGCTGTCAGCATGATGCCATGCTTGCATGAGCATTTTGCTCAAAGGACTGTTGTGCCTAAGTACAGCCTAACACAGCCACTAACATTGTTGTAGTCTCTTAATATTGTTAGGATAACAAATTTAAGCTTTAATCAGACAGGGTCTCTGACATGACAGTTTTGCATCAAGTGGGTTGGCATGATGGCAAAATCATATATGTGACTTTCTGTTCCTGGGCTGAATCCAAATAATAATAATAATAAACTTTATTTCTATAGCACAATTAATGCATACAATGCAACAAAAAGTGCTTAATATAAAAGCAAATAATAATAACATGTCCACAAGTCACTCCTCTGCTTAAATCTGGTAAAGATCAAAGATCCGACTTTCAAGTTTGGCAATTTTTTGTTTAGCCAAAGGCATTGAGAGCAATCTGAAGGTGAGGTGAGAGGTGGCATTGATAAAAAATTTTTAAAAAATTTCACTGCAAAGTAACTGAAAGCGTCTGTGCCTCCATGACACTGTTGAACCTCCCCAGGAGAGGCCTCAGTGCGATGAAATCAATGCAGATGGAAAATGGGATAAAAAATTGTTCAGAAGTTGTCCATTAAACAGTACAGGCAAATCATAAAATTAATTTAGTAATCCGATGGCCACAAACAGCTGCTAGAAGTAGTTCAAAGTTCTTCTTGTCTTACCCATACCTGTAGGCAAACGCACAGGGGGCATTCAAAAATGTCAACTGGGCTGTTTCTGGTGTATTTGTAAAGATTTTGAATGTAACATTGAGAGTACAAGTCCTTTCTACTTCAGACCTATTTCAGTATTTTACAACTGGGGTCTTAGTTCATAGCTCTTGTTTTTGGTTCTATCAGTTATGAGGGAAACATTGCATTCACCACTCAGCTGGATTTGGTTTCTCTGCCTGTAATGACCATACAATTTATGCTCTGCAATACCTTTTGAGACTTTCCATTTTTTCTCTGGGGTAGATAATCATACCATCACATTTCTCATTTTGCTGACTAACTACAAAGAACTTAAAACTGAGCAAGCACCTCTGAATGTGGCAGAATGATCAGAAGCCTGGATAGGGTGTTCACATGGTATCCTGGTTTCTAGTGGAGTACTCTAGCAGGCATATCTGGGTTCCTCAGACAGGGATATGCTGTTTACATGAGCACATAACTGGGATACTCCAACAACAGGATAATGAATGATGATAACTTTCCCTCTTATATTAAGAGTGCATGTCCTTCCTGCCCCCCTCAGGTATACAGCAGTGCATTTGCTGCTGCAGCCTGTGTAGGAAGCTCACATTGCTCATCTGCTGTTTATGCATGTGTGGGTATGTGTGAAGTCTGAAAATACCTCTGGCTCTATCTCATGATGAGCCAATGCATTCCTCATCTCTGCAGATTGTAATTGTAAGATTCACTGATATAATCTGAAGGTTAATAGGTGTTATGTAGCCTACTTTTAAAAATACTTTTCATTTATAACTTTTTAAATATACTTTTTATTGCTTATATTTCTTTTATATGTTTACCTTACACCTCTTGCTGACTTACTTTTCATGACCATGTACTGTATGGAACTGTGTGCACTTCAGGTTGCAGTGTAAGATCGTAACAATACCATGATGGCACTGATGTTATTTGATTTATATTGTCCTGTGACCTTGTCTGACAAGATGTTTTGAAATTTGTTCTTAATGTGACACGATTTCATCATTTGAAATGTTCTGTAGGATTATTGTTTTTTTTAACCTATTATGAATTAAGAACCCTGTTGCCAGGTAAGACAATGATTATTGGGACAATTTTATGTTCAGTGGCAACATTATTTTTTTTTTTAATGTCCAAATGCAGCCTTGTTCAAATTCACCCTACAGTTAAGGATAAGAAACTTGGTGAGCTTGTTAGATCTTGGGACTTGGTTCAAGAAAATACATATTAATATAATTTGTTTTGGTGAATAATGAAACCCCTGTTTTAGGGGGGGAATTTCAGATGAACCAATTTAATCCTGGACCATGTCATTGCTGGAGTTTGTGTCCACCTAGCACTTGCTGTCAGACAGACAGCACTGCAGCAGGGCACCTATCTCTGTAAAAAGACAGTTTGCTGCCCTACTTCCTCCAAAATAGGTCAGATCAAATCACCATAGGCCATAATCTGCATCTCCAAGCACTAATAATAAAACCCCTCCTCTCACTCTAAAGCTATTTCAATACAGGTCTGCTCTGCTGCAACTTGTACAGGCTGTTGCTAAATGCTATATATGTATATATATATGGGGAAATTGTTGGAGCATGTGGGTGGTCCTACCTTTCTAGCAACTCTGGGAAGCAGAACAATGTGAATGCTGTGAATGAGAATGAGACTGCAGATAGGGAGGTTTAATAATCATTGATCGCAAAGATGAAAATTGCAACAAAACACTTCAAATATACCTTAGACAGCAAGTGGGAGAGATGAACTTAGTCTGAATCCTATATATACATATATATGGTTCACAATGATACAAAAAATGATAAAGATTTATTGTACCAACACTTTGTGCTGTTGTTCAAAGCCAATTTGATGTGATTCCCCTTAGATGCAGTTTTTATGCTTAAATTCAATAGGTTTTGATTTTAAGCATAAAAACTGATTAAAGTGCATGAGTTTTGAGTTATTACATGGACTAAACAAATGTGTTGGAATTGTGGACAACATTATGTCTATTCCCTCACCAACAACAGTGAAAATAGCTAATGACTAAATTAGTCACTAAGGATATTTTTCTTCCTGAAAATGCTGACATAGCTTGTGAGGCCATCGGATTTGTGAGGTCACAAGATCACATGAGCCAAGACTACATCTTGCCAGGCTTTGAGTTACTGTGTGTACTTCTGGCAAAACCACACTGGACCCTTCAGCATCCAATGAGGAACTACAGTACTGGCAGCTATGGACGGGCAATGGCAGCTAGCGTCGATAGCGAAGTTAGCATAGATTCTGCTAGAGCATCAGTTATGTGAGAACTGGAGAGCATTTCTTCATTGAAAGAAGAGCAAAGAACAGCACTCAGGGATTTTCTCAGAGGAAAAGACGTTTTCACTCTTCTCCCAACTAGCTTCTGCATACTTTTCTTTCTTCTTCGCAGTTTGTAGTCTGATAGTATGTCCTAAATACACTGAGAGGGTAGAAAAATAACCTCCATTTCCAAACACAGTGCTTCAGTGTTTCTATTAGCTGATGAGATACATCTGCACCGTCAAATTTAAAAAGGTGATCTTAGTGCGCCAGAGCTGGATCGAGATTGCTCCGATATAGGAATCACATGCTCAAAGAGACTGAGCGACTATTAGGAGGACAGAAATTGACACTTTCACCTTTTTATTAACTGTAACAATGATCTTTCCCTAACCTTATCCAACCCTTTTGCCAGACATTAACATTGCAAACAATAAATTATCTTTAAGGACAATATTATTTTATATCCAGTGACAATGTCTGTATCCAGTGACAATTTCCACCTTTTACAATATCTGTGCATAGCCACAACAGAATTTTTAAGATTGCTTAATAAAAAAGCCATCGTTAATTGCAGTTCCTGAATGGGACTGTGGACTCTGTGGACTACATGCCCATCCACCATCCCAGCCTCTGCACCCTTCACCTTGCTGTATGAATGGCACATTACCTCACTGCCTGGTTTTTAACACAGCATCAAACATGCATGTGAGGTCCATGACCCTTCAATATGGACATTATTCTTAAGAATACTGAGCTATCTTCTATACTATTTATGTTATGCATATACATTCATATGCACTGCAGACAGAAACAAAAAGTACAAACCACCATTAAAAGGTGTCACTGAATGTAAAGTGCAGTTTTTAAGAAGTGTCCAATGTTGACATTCTGTCTGGAAACAGGTCTGAGATAAACCAGTGGATTTGACACCAAATAGGTAAGTTCACAGCAAAGAGCCACAATGTGGTCATTTTACTGTGAAAGCATCAGTGATGCCTCATGTCATTTCCACTTTTGATATGTCTCTTGTGGCTGGCTGTGTTTTCTATTAAAACATTTCTTAAAAGATCTCTCCTGTATTTCTAACTTTCTCTAACCTTTCTAACCTCCAGATTTTGTTTCAGCACTCGATACCACCCCCAAATCCCAAAATATACTTCCAGCTCACGGTTGATGTTTTGTGAACTGTGTTGGTTTCAACAGTGAGCGGGAGGAAATTTGGGGATTTAGCGGGGGGGGCTGAGCTCTTTGACAACATCAGGAAAGGCTTCAGGGAGTGTAAGTATTTACACAAAACTGTTTTATGTTCGAATACACACACAAACACAAACACATGCACGCACACACACGCACACATACACTCAGACACACCCTTGTGATGACAGCCCTGCTCTTTTTAATGACAAAAGTGTATTTTAATTACATTCAACAGTAAATAATGAGGTGATGGCATGCAACCCCAGATGTAGCAATTTTAATGTTTTCTGTTTTTTTATTGTTCATTATTTTTGTTATGATGTTATGATCGCTAATGCGTAACCAGGTGTGAGTATATGCATATTTGAGAGAAAGAAATTGACCTGTGTTTAACACTTTACAACTATCCAAGATCAGATCACAGCAAATACAACCTAAATTCTGTATCATACTTAATTTTTCAAGCAGGGGAGTAAGTGAATACATAGATCCATCTCTACCTATCTATGTGCCTGTTAAATATTTGATAGTGTTGGAGCAGGCCAGTAGAGCCCTGAGGAACAAAAAGCTGGCCGGCCTCCAGGCTACCAGAGTGAGATTGGATAAGCAAGAAAAACTGAGAGATGGGAGGAGGAGTGAAAGAGATGGAGGGATATAGAGGTCAGAGAGATGGGTGGTACAGCTCAACAGACAACCAAGGATGGAGTCAAACCAAATATGTGAGCTTGTTTCAACAGGGATTTAGATGAAAGAACAAGAACAAACAGAAACATAATAACAATGATAATAATTCCATGGACATCATGGATGTCCAGGCTGAGTGAGCACATCCACAACATTTCAACAGTGCTGTGATAGTGATTTCTCCAAAATGATCAAAATGTTTTTGATCTTGGAAACAGTGGCTTCACAAAACATCTCATGTCAAGGTCCACTGACTACGTTGATACCAGCCATATTACTAGAGGAGACAAGCGATAGTATTAAGAATCATTAGTAAACTAGAACATGGACCTTGCACTGCAATTGTGTGTCTAACTGCTGTTTCCAAGAATTTACAGTACTTTCTTACAGATAAGTATTTGGCATGTATGTATTTATTGATCTGGACTCAAATCATAGACATTGTGATGCACAGTCAGATATTAAAACCACCATTCACCCCAGAATGTATAGTCCTCAACGTCTAAGTCAACACGGACAAGAAATCATACACATGCTCAGAGAAATGGAAAGCTTGAACATTAACAGAGCAAACTTCATACTATTATTCATATAAAAAAGCTAGTTTTTCTTGTCAGGGAGGACCTTTAACATGTTTCCAAGGTTAAGAATGAACTATCAAGCTCAACCTTTAAGCCAACATGAATGAGGAGTCCAACAGGTACTCAGATTTATCTCATATTTAACATCTACAGTGCCATCACAACTCAGAAAACTCCATCCACTGATGAAGACCATATTTAGTGGACTTAAAGTTAAGTTTTCTCTAAATGAAAACATGACTTGTGAGATAATGGTTCTTGAGGAAAGTTACTATATTCTTGGACTGACCGATTATTTTGCTACATTTTGAGAATAACATTTTTCATGCCCCCCTCCCGAAAAAATGGATGACAAAATGGGCCAAGTTTGACTTGTGTATTGAAGTAACATCAAGATCACGAATATTCCCTTCACCTTCCATTCAGGTATTTCTGATAAGCAAAATAAATAAGCAACTTCCACTTCAGCGTTACCACTTTTTATGACATTTGTCACTAGATTGCTTTTATGAAATATGGACAAACCTTTGTAGTCGCTTTGCTACAAATATGACAAAAGTCTCATGTGTGCAAAAAATAAAATAAAATAGAAGAAAAAAATAATAAAATAAAACAACATGCAGACATTTGGCAAGAAAGATGGGCAAGTCACTTTGTGAAAACTCAAGTCTCCACTGCATTAATGGCTCCGATGAGCCTGTTTTGCTCTGCCTGCCTGTTTTGCTCTGCCTGCAACCCCATTCTTTTCAGAATGGGGTTGCAGGCTTGATACTGCCCTTTTCAAGTACATTCAATGTTAAGCTTCGATCTGTACTTTGTTTTCAGTGAGACAACAGCAGAAAAGCCAATCCCACACAGGGTGCAGCGAAGAGAAGCAGAATGCCCTCAGCCTCAGGGTGGAGTCAGATGTTGTGGTCGTCAGTGGAGCTGAAATCAGCAGGTGCTGATTTCACTGAAAACCACTGATCACACTGAGCAGCTTCATTTGGCAAGTATTTTGAAAGAATCCTCTCAGAGAACAGATATACTCCTCAAGGCATTGAATCACTTTGGTGGCTCGAGAATCAGTGCCAGCAAATTTACTCAGATTCTCAAAGGAATCTGTATTTCCTTGAACAAGTGTAGAAGGTGAATATTTAAGTCCTTCAGCTTTCCAAATATATCGCTGAGATAGGCCACTTTCATCAGAAATCGTTCATCACTAAACTTGCCTCCAATTTCATGCATGCATTCCTCCTCCAAAAACACCCAAATTTCCTCTCTGACCTCAAAGACTCGAGACAACACTTTACCTATCGAGAGCCACTTCGCCCCAAGAGCCACTTAACTCGCTGTGAAACAAGACAGCTGAGTGTTTAGCTCCCATCTCATCAGAAAGTGCAGAGAACAGCCATGCTTTCAGGAGTCTTGGTTTGATTTAACTGACCATACTAACAACATAGCCAGAAACTAACTTTGTTTAGGGCTAATCTGCCTCGATGCTAGTGCTTCTCTGGTGATCAGTCTCCAGCTGAATCCTCCCTGGAGAGATGTGAAGAATTTGTTCAGTACGATTACAACAAAATAGCGGCGATTCGGCAGCACAGTAACACAGAGTCCAGAGACCTTGATGATTACTCCTGCTCACCTTTAACTCACTGTTGCAATTTCAAAATCATCCAGTTGGCCTTCAGAAGACGGTGCTGAAGGGCAGAGGAGGCTATCAGGTAGTTCACAGGCTTCATAGTATTCTCCATGACATCTGAGTATATTTTCCAGGACTGGCACACCACACTGACTGGTGGATGACAGTATGTATGGCAGTGGTATGACAGCAGGTCTGGATGGTGCTCTTTCAGCCCCAGGACAGCTCCTTCTTCTTAAGGGTCATAGCTGGGCATCGTCTGTTGCACTGGGGACAATAGTCTTGATGTCAGTTCCGCTTTCATTAGCATCTGTGTGATGGCTTCAGAAATGTCTTCTCCTTTAGTGTGACAATGGAGCTGGGTCAGGCCCAGTAAGTCTTCACAGAATTCCCCTTTACCTTTCTGAAACATCTGATGAAGATACAACGTTAAAAGAGTGTGTTCACTGAACATTTTCATGTTTTCAGACTAGGATTTGTGCTCATTCATGTGCAACGAGTAATTCAGATGCAGCTATGATTAAAAAATGAATATAAATACGGTTTATAAACAAATCAGTATCCAGATCACATTCCAACAGAAAAAAAAAATGTTTTGCAAATTGTGCTTGGTCTGAAAAAGTCATCAACCCGACAACAACAAATTTGAAATGACACATTCAACATGAAGTTGTAGCATCTGACCAGAACTGGGAAATATCTGCAAGTAAATGATGATCACAAGAAATCATTAACAAAGATCAAGACCACAAGCCAAGTGCTGGAAAGTTCCTCCACCCAAGTCACACTAAGCATTTTGTAAGTTTCACAACAAGTCTCAGTGGTGGAGGAAGTATTCAGATCGTTTCTGTGAGTACAGATACCACACTGTTAAAATACTCCACCACAAGTAAAAGTCCTGCATTCAAAACCTTACTCAAGGTTCTACCTGCATTAATAAGAGATCTGCAGCTTTTGTAGATCATTAAAAAAGAGAAATGAAAATGAACTAATTCATTTTAATCTGTGTGATCTGAACTTTGAGCTAGCTCAAGTGAAGTATGGCCTTGTACAACACTGCCTACAGGGTAGCTAGTAGACTGATTAAAATGCACATGTGAAGGCAAACTGTAGCTGGGCTCAAGCACTTTGACCAAATACTTCAATCCCATATTCTCAACACTGCGTAGTGTTGCATATGCACAGTGGTTAACACTCCTATAAGAGTATAAAAATGAAAGGATACTTGAGGCTCCTGTCAGGGTTCCTCAGGTTGCCACACTGGCAGCACACTTTTGGGAGCCTCCAGGACCTTTTTAAACACATCATTTTCTGAGGAACTGGGGAAGGTTTATCAGGTTCCTTGAGGAACCCTTTGTCCAGCACAGTCTGGAAGTACTTTTTGTGCTTCAAAGCCCCATCTCCTAAACATCTGAGGCTTCTCAGAATTTCAGTTTATTCAGGGGTTCAAAGCCTACTGTTACTTCTGCTACAATTAGTACTACTACCAAACCAAATCAAACTTCATTTGAGGATTTTTTTTCTGTAATGGATAAAGAATTCAAAGAAGAATAGAATGATGAGTCAAATTGATAAGAAACTAAATAATTAACAAACTACACAGAATAAAAGAATTTGCAAAAGCACTACAAAATTACTTAAAAGATTCAAAATCCACAGCCAACACAGACATCCACACTGTTGATTCTGATATACATTTTGATCGCGTATTATCCAACAATAAGACCTCAGTAAGAATTAACAAAACAAAAATTAAAAAAATACAATATCTGTTAGTCTGCAGTTTCCCCCTCCTTTTCCAGCTGTGTTCTTGTGTTGTGTTCCTGTCTGTCTCTCTTTTCTGAATATCCGTTCAGTTCAGAGTTCAGCACTTGGGTCCAGTTTCTCTGTCTGGAAACCAAGCAGAATAAATTTTGTTGTTTTGGAGATAACAACATAAAAGAAGATTGAAGATTAACTTTTGATGGCATCAAAAAATAACTGCAACCACAGCAACTCCTGACTTTCATGATAAGCTGCTAAGAAAATCCAAAAAGAAAAAAAAAAAGTCTTCACAACAGCTTCACCAACACACGTAGTTCCATCAGCATTCAAGTAACTGAATTGTTGCCAAGCAATACAAACAACTGCAAACTAGCTTGCTCCATTGTGTAGGTGTACACATACATGTTTTACATGTATCACATGTTTGGAGATGCTCATTATCAACTTGTACAGGATAATGGAAAGACTAGTGAGAAAAAAAAGTCGACCAATTATTCATTTCAGTAAAATCATTCGTCATGGCAATTGCATAAATTATTATTTAATTGTATGTTCAGCCACGTAACTGTTTTTTTGTTTTCTATGTGAAGCTCTTGGTGTGATGGTGCATGTGTACAAGTAAAGTTTATTATCATTATTATGCACAAAACCAATATTTAAAAAAATAAACAACTGTTTAAATGTTTAAACATTCATAAAATTGCTTAATTGCGTAATTTTAGTGTTTTGACAATTACATATATAAGTCTTATGCACACTTTGAATGTAGTAGTTTGAATGTGGAAATAATATGTGAACGCGTTAGAGTGGACATCAACCCTCTCTCATAACCCAAGACTGACACCCACTGGCCTTTTCATACTGCGCACATGATTGATGGCACTGGCTTAAAGGTGCAAAGGATATAAAAATCACTCACCGCTATATTTCAGTCAGCCACCTCATGTGCAATGGATAACTATGTTAATGTACAATATGTACAAAACTGATGGTTGCCGTCAACACTCTGATCACTCCTCTCAAGGAAACACCAAGATTTGCAAAGCAGGAAGTGGGGAGTGATGATAATACGTTTCCTCTGAGCAACACGTTGATGCAGAGCCTGCAGCTTGGTTGCAGGATGCCAGCTAAGTGTAGCCTGGACTGCAAAAAATGCAAAGCCAAATCAATCTTTCAGTTAGTCTTTTTAGTACACAGGTCAGTTTGTGTTGTGTTTTGTGTTACAGTGTTGTTTATTGCTGGTGCTTAAAAACTACTAGGTCATTAGGGGTCCTCCTACAACAAGACTGAATGTCATAATAAAATGACTGAAAATAACTTGTCAGGTGCCCAAACTCAGACTTCTGAACCTCCATATTCACTTTGGCTATACATTTTGATACATTTTTGCACAGGACAATGAACATGAATTTCATCCTTCATTTCTCACATCAAAATCACTTTAGGAAGGGATTTTTAAATCTAAGTGAGCTAAACAGCCATCCATAGTCAAGACATGTACTCTGCTGTCAATTTCAGCTCAGTGTTTCATTTATTCAAGCACAGCTTGTAGATCTTCTTTCTAGGAGAGTAAACAAGATGTTAGTCTTGTCTTACTAACATGACAACACAGTCTAGCTATATCTTCCTGTGTAAACTCTGTGTCAGTTATCACACCAATTTAATGTCAATTTAAGCCACTTCGCCTGTGTGTTTAACTGTTATATTTAGCAGAAGGGAGAGACGTCTACCAACCTGAAAGGAGGAGAGTAGATCGTCCAGCAGCCCCTGGAGAATATCCCACATCGCTATCCTTTACCTGACACACGCCACACTTTTCAAACACTCAGCCACTTCCACCTAACTACGCTGCACACAGAGACTGATTACAATGTGGGCAGCGTCAAGATAACAAGAACGCTTCTGAATAACAGGTGATAGCACACTGCATGATGACACCAGGTTTAAATTGGGTCTAGAAAGCATGCTAAACGTTAACCAAGTGGGCTCATCATGTTTCATGAGCATTATCATGTTCAAGATGCAGCCCAGAAGATATGGCTGTGAGGACTGAACATCCAAATCATCACACAAATTCAGAGAGTGGGGGGGTGATCCAGGAGTTAGAGCCAGTTACTGTTACTGGAACCAGGGAAGGAAGAAGTTTGATTTAAAAAACTCACTATCTGTATGATATACTGGTTTGTTATTTTCACGCAGATACTTGCAGTACAGTTTCAGTCAACTCTCGGAGATAGAAAGCAATGGCCCAGAAGCTGTGCAGGTTGAACCTGAGCTGTGAAAGATCTTTTGGATGAAGATGTATTTGGAATGGTTGGTTGGCTGGGTCTGCAGGGTGCATGGCAACCCTTCCTGCCCTTTTCCTGAGTGTCCTGTTGTGCTGAAAAAGAGGGCAGCAGACACATCGGAGCATGTCCTTCATTTGATGCCATGCTCTTACACCTGCTTTATCACTCTGTTAATCTACACACAAGCTCATTTTTTGCTTTCCCCCTATTATCCTTTCCTGGTCTGAACAATACTGTAAAGGCTTTGAAAATTAAATTTAGCTTATTGTATGCAGCTGTATTGCAATAACTAAACCTTATTCAACTTTTGCAATCATTGTTAGGCACATAGAAACAAAACTGTTCTGCTGCTAGTGTGTATTCAGATGTCCACATTTCCGATGGAGCAGAAGTGTGTTTGCTGGTGGCTGCCGTGTTTGTTTGGCCTCGTGCTATTCATGGGCTCTGGGGAAAAGGAGGCAGCAGAGCAGACAAGCTGCTCCCTCTACCAGGCAGATGGCGCTGGAGCTAGGAGAGAGAGAAAGGGGAGAGGGAGGGAGATGAAGAGAATGCAGAAAAGAAAGAGGGGAAGTCATGGGAAAATATTAACTTATTTAAGTTGGATAGGTGAGCTGCAGAATAGGCTGTGTAGCAAAGGTAATTAAATTGATTGGACTAATGTGGGGTGGAATAGATCAGTCCTGCTGCCAGAAGTATCACAGAGCTAAGATGTTGATCCTATAATGAGACTATAGGCCAGGGGTCGTATTCTTAAAGCTTCTTAGTACAAAGAGTTGCTGCTGGTGACGAAACTCTAAGCAAATTCTTAGAATTATGACGTTTTCTAAGAATTTCCCCACACGGTTAAGACTAGATTCTGGAAAAGATAAAAGTTATTCACAAAGCATCTTAGTCCCTAAGAGAGCTCCTCAGGTGAAAACTGTTAGGAGGATTTTTAAGAGTCTTAAGAGTTTCTGAAGCACAGGAGAAAATGGCCGGAAGAGGAAGGAGGAATATTCTCTAAACGCTGAATGACAGTGAGTTAATGAAACGCTACAGATTAGATCATGTAGAGATAATGTTTGTGATTGATCTCATTATAGATGCACTTACATCTCCCAACCAACGCTATGACACTGTAACGCCGGCAATCACAGAAACTGATGAAAGCTGAGCCATTTTCCCCGTTAATAGATCTGTCAAATAGATTAAATACTAGAACCACCATGGTAAATAAATGCATGGAAAAAATATCACTAAAATCTAACTATCAAATAGGTTACTGCACCTGTAGGCCTGTGCTTTCAAATAGTTTGCAGTCTGCTTTTTAAGTATGGCTTGCAATTTATTCAAGTTCATAACATAAAATAGTTTTCATAATTTCTCCATGTCTTAACAGAGACTAAATTGTATTGATTTCACTGCCCATTCTATGCCCATTATCACTGTGCATTGCAATGGGGTCAGCCACGCCTCCTCACAAAATCTTCACCTCCATCCTTGCTCAGAGTTGCTCTGACAATTTTCATAAGTCAATCTTAAGTCAGGACTGCTTGCTGGAACTTCTGAAGAGCTCTCTGAGAGGACTCTCAGAATGCTTGTGAATACGGTCCCTGGATCATGGGGGACTCACAAGATACAAATGAAATGAATTGCTTTGGTCAAAAACTGGTTAAATCCAGCAAACATAAAGATATCCTGACTTTTTGTCCCTGGTATGGGTTTCACTCTAACAGCACTGAATCCTGCATTTCCAAGTTGTAGCGGCTGCTTTTTGCTCTAAATTTGAATTCTCCATGCCCAAGCCAAAATAACACTGATGACATCACAGTGACATCATGTTTTTACAGGCTGAGTAATGCTCCCGTACTAGTAAACTGGGGGTGTATTTATAAAGCGTCCTAGTACAAAGAGTTACTCATAGTGACGAAATCACACAATCACTCAAACAATCCAGTGTGATTTCATGTGTTACATGGAGAGGTGCAGCTGATGACAGACAAGGTCTGGAAAGTCATTACAGCGTGCACAGTCCTCCACAACATCTGCAAAGCCAGACAAATGGCAGAACCTCTGGAGGACAGTGAAGAAGACGAGGATGATAATGAAGAGAGTCACCCTCCACAGCAGAGCTGGGTTTCCTTACAGAGCCCAATTTACAAATTTGTATTTTAGGCAAGTTAGAGTCAGTGTAATATAAGAACTGGTGGCTGTATTGAACCAGCACACCATAAAGTTTTACTGGGCGTTCATTAGAAAACATGTTGTGATAAAGACACATGAATGCATAATCTATTCGTCATGTAATTCATTTTTCAGAAGTTCAGTTTTTAATTTGTAGTACTCCACTTTGTCCTGCAGACAGAGGACTCTTCTGTGTGTCTGAAGATGTCCATCTCAGTCTCCAGTTTTCTGTCCAGCGGGGACGTTGTTGGAGCAGCAGGCACGTTTAATTGAAACACCTGAGGCTGAGGGGTGGCACACCTGAGACACTTGAGGGCCTGGTTCCTCTAAAGCAGGCATCTCAAACCGGTTCCATAAAGGGCCGTGTGGCTGCAGGTTTTCATTCCAACCCAGGAGGAGCACATCAGGCCAACCAATCAACATCAAGGGATCACTTAGTTATCAGCTGCAGACTGAGATCAGCTGATTAATTGATTCCAGCCTGGTGTGTTCCTCCTTGGTTGGAATGAAAACTTGCAGCCACGCGGCCCTTTATGGAACCGGTTTGAGATGCCTGCTCTAAAGGCTCCATGTTGCAGAAAAGTGCATTGTTTACTGAATCATGGTTTTCCTTCTGAAAATAATGAGAGACATCATCTGCTGTGTACGTGTATATCCAGTCTTGCCCTTCATCATCTTCTTCTCTTGAGTTTTATGGCAGTTGCTATTGTTGCATTACTGTCATCTGCTGCTCATCCTTGACCCACTGCCATGGCATGTTTGAAAAAGAGCAAGATGGATGATGTTACTGAAGGTAGTTGAATGTGTGAGAAGTGAAAATCACTAGTGGTGCCTGAAAGGTTATCCCAGCATTAACCTGGAGCTATGGGAGCAAACCTTTAGAGTATTTTCTGTCATCCATGGTGGACTGTCCTACCTGAGGCAATATTCAGCTGGGGACAACCACATCTGAGCAGCACAAGGGAAAAAGACACAGAGTGCAATCACTCACTTCTCAACACCTGAGACTTACCCAGAGGCAGGTACAGTAAGCTGGTGTCGGCTAATGTTTGAACTGCTGTTCATAGATTGTGCTGTGTTCAGAGTTGTCATGTGATAGTTACACTACACTGTGCCGTTCTCCCAAATACAGAAGCTCACTGTTCTCTGAGGATGTAAACAGAAGACCTGCCCCTTCTGCATGTGAGCCTGTGTGTGTGTGTGTGTGTGTGTGTGTGTGTGTGTGTGTGTGGACATTAATCTTCCAAAGCCTCGACTACCCCTCCTTTATGAGAGGTTCTGGACTAACGGTTACAATGCGATTTATTTTAAAATGTCTAAAAATACTCTTATTGACTCCTTCCTGTTTATGCATGCTGAGAGGAGCAGAGGACTTTAAACTGAAGCATGCAAAGAGCACAAATTGGTGCATAGTGTATGACTCATGGGGGGACCCCCTGACCTGCCACTTGATTTGCGTCCCTCGGGCACAGGGCTGCTAGGAAGCCGTCACCCATTTTTTCCACACTGAAGGTGGCAATGCCTGTGACTGACATTACTGAGTTACTACGCTGACATCATGACTCTTCTCTACCTGTGACACTGTTACAGCAGATCAACATTTCAGTTATCACAAAAATAAAACAAGAAGTAAACTTGCAGCAGCTCACAAAGAAACATGTTTGCTGTTTACCAGTCGGGGTCCCATTCCACTCACTGTACTTCACGTTACCTAATAATGATGTCTCTCATTCAACTCATTCAAGACTGTTGTACAAAATCAACAATAATTATCCTGTAATTGCCACTTGTGGCCACAGTAGCAGCTGGTCAAGAAATGTTGCCATGATACACTGTCGTCACACACATGTCTTTATCAAGTTTTAAATTAGAATTGATTGCCTACATACACATGCAGCAGGCACAAAGCAACATTATCCTCAAACTGAATTTGTCTCTTTATTTTGAACTGGCTTCTTAGTCGCTAAATGTTTTCGCTTTCTGCACCAGCTACTCATTTATTTTAGTTCTCTTATCTCTCATTTTGCATTTTACAATGTACACGATTTTTAGACAGACCTTTGCATATTAATCAGGTGACTGCATGTCTGCGAAAACATGCAGAAGAAAAATCACCAATAAAAACAAACGTTAATTTCTTTCATTTTGACCCACATCTGTTTAAAATTCCCGCCTGTATTCACAATGAGAATTTTGGTTAAAGACACAAATCAAACCTTTTTGCTTTTGACTTTTTTGTACCTTCCTTTCAAAGACTGTCTTCTGTGTTTTGATTTCATAAGCAAAAAGAAAAAATGTTGATCACACAAAACACGAATCCCATGGAGTGAGGATGAAAGGAAAGGTGGATAAGACAAAAGAGAAAAGAGGGAGTTGTGGAACTGATGAAGGTGGGGAGCTAGAGAGCTAGAGATGTTGTGTGTGGGAGACAGGGAACTTGAGGGAATTATAGATCTCTTTGCCAACGTGAGCAGCATAGAAAGTATTCCCCTCCAGGGCTGCTCTTTGAATCCACTTCACAGATGAGGATAACAAGAAGGATTCAACTGTACCCATAGAAATAATACCAGATTCCTGTAATAAAGCAATCTGACTTTGATACCAGCACACTGTGTGGAGGAGGGATAAGTCTCATCAGTAGCACTGACTCTAATGATATAAACACCAACTAAATCACCGTAACATGTCTCCCTACAACATTTATATATCACACATATTACAACATGTGTACATTTCATCAGCGTTATAACAGTAATGTCAACATTCAGCTAATTCCCAACATTGCCATGGAAATACAAAGACTCAGAGGTAATATGGTCCATGCATTTTTTAGCCACACTAGCGCCATGGGGGCTCTTGGAATGGGAATATTAATATGTCCACCTTTTACTGAAATATCTCAGCATTGATGTGTAGCCATTTGCATGTTTGAAGAGTCTTGGGGAGAGATTACCGAAAGATTTGTCTTTTTTAGGCACTGAATGGTCAAACTGCATTTGACCTTGTTTGCTAACAGGCTGAAATGCATATTGATCATGCAATATGCATTTTGAGGCGCTCCTGTTTAGAGTTGCAAAATATGGGAGGAGAGAATTAAAATGTATGCAAATTGTTTGTGTCCCTGATTTATCACTGCAGCCTGACCACTGCGTCACAGGAGACTGAATCTGAAACTTAACATTCAGGTGTTACACAGGTGCTACAAGGACACATGATAACCTTGATTGACAGGAGTTTTGCTTTCAGGTTTCTCTTTACCTAATTTTCCACTACAGACATGTATACATGGATGTAGCATCACTATCATCTGTGACCATTAAGACCATGAAGTCTGTAGTTGGACTTAGCATCCGTTACCATCTTTGTCAGTGAACGGAGCCACAACATTTCAGTTCGACTCAAAATTGAAGCTGTGAATTCTTGAATTAAAACAACAATTGTCAAAATGACAAGGTGTGCAAGTACAGCAGAATGGACACTCATTCAGCTGCTACTGTCTGCCATTGCCATGGGAATTACAGCAACTGTCTTATACTGTGAATGCATACAGACATCGCTGCAGTTTGGAAAGGCATGTGATGAATTACTGCAGCTGCAACATTCTCTTCAAAGAGACACTCTGGGCTATTTGTTTTCTTAGCAACCAGTCACAGATAAATAAAACCATTTGAAATGAAGAGAAATTATTCATGCACGTGCCAGAATATATTTCTTTGAGTCATTGCTATAACCTGATGTTGAGGAAAAATGCATCTCAGAGAGAGAGAACAAGAGTTTACAGCTGTAGTCTGCTGCAGAACCAGACACTGTTTGCCTTGGATCTGACTCACGCACCACAGTTCAGATGAGGTAAAACACACCACTTCCTGTCAAAATCTCATTTATTATACATTACTGAACACTTTACCTCAGACATAATGTTATCAACTGATTATATTAGCTCTGGTTTAGTGCATTGACACAACAGCATGCCGAAGTCTTACTATTACATATACAATATAAAAACACAATATTAACACTGGAAATGATAGAGGTGTGAAGTTATCAAAAGGATGTGAGTGTATAGATCAATTATATTAAAATTGTTAAAACTAAAAAAAAAGTAATGTTGACTAGTCAATACTGTTACACTAACAATGACTGAAAGAACAAAATGGTGTTGCTCATAGTGACAAACCCTGAGAGAACCCCCACTCTGCAGTTCCCCTCAGCTCTATGGAGCTTTTTATTGACTTTTGGCTCATTGTTTTGGTTCATGTCAGCTTAATTGTTTTGTTTCAGTCTCACTGCTCTCATCAACCTTGTCTCCAGCAGGTAGCTGTTTTCAGTATAAAAGCTCTGATAAACACACTGTAGCACCTGCGCAGCACCAAACTGCAGACAGACACAGTTAGCATTTGGTGAACATAGTGAAACATTTAACAGCTAAAGAGCACACACTAGTTATGCTTTGAATATCTGAATTGCACATGGTAAGATATGGATAATAAAATACAGTGTTTACTATTGCACAGTAGAAAATATGTAACACAGTGGAAAAAAATATGGAATATTGCACATATTGGATGTAATGTATATTAACAAATGGTAAACATAAATCACACAGTAGTGCAAACTGTAGGTTTGTGATGTGATAATGGATAATATAGTGTCTCTACCAGTCAAAATGTGTTTTACCCAAAGTTTCTGCTCTAATTTGTGGGGATTTGTTACTGCAGTACATCACTCTCTATATGTGTGTGGCTCTAATATTTTCAGGAGCTTTCATTCGCAGCACTTCACAGATATTATCCACAGCTGCAGTAGAGAGGCGGTCTGAACCTATTGATGTGAAACATTAACAGTCCGCCGTTAAACCCCTTGAAATTGCTTTGAATTTGGTGAACTTGTGGTCCTAAAGTAGGGCAGAGCAGCTGTCCTTCAGCTTTGGCCTGGCCGGCTCTTTGGAGGAATGGGACAGCAAGATTGTTATCTGGCTTTGGGAATGAGATCAGGTCACGGTCTGATGGGAGGTTTCATGGTCTACAGGCTGAGCTGTAACAGGATCGCACAGCTGCCCAAGATGGCTTCCATCAAACACAGCTCAAACACCAGGTAACTGGCATTACACACATACATGCACATTCACATGCACATACTCATGAGGCCGAGCGTATTATGCAGCAAGACTTTCCTGTCAGTTCTACTACTTAAGATTAAAAAAACGTGGTCTCTGGTGTAAATGACAAGTGTGTTTTGACAACATTGGTGCTAGAGTATTGACCATATTTTCACTGTTACATGCAACATACAAGAGCTGTGTTCAAAGGCAGTATCAGTGGCAGTAGGTTGCAGTGACCACAGTTGAATGGCTTTAACACAAACAGTAATATTCCCAAATCTAGAGCTAGTATTATTTTATAAAGGATTCAATGCAGGCTCATGTGTTCCACTTAAAAAAAAGATCTATAAGGGGCAGTGCACCATGATTAGAGGACGAATAGAGACTTTTGATGCTTCAGGAAAACAGTTGGGGTGCCCTTTAGATGGAAGCCTTCACTGCAAATTGAGAAACAATGTCAATGTTAAATAATTTTTATTCCATTAAAAAAAGAATACAATTCGGCTCTGTAAATCATAGTAAAAATTAATGGAAAACTCTGAGTGAAATATGTCTGGGAAGATAGATAAAATAATTTGTAAGAAGTCAGGCTATTCCCAAAATTTGAGATCTTGTATGCAACAGGATCACATCAACTTAACTTGCAATGGTGTTAATGAGCACTAAATCATGGTTTTTTTTTATACTAGCCTGCTTTCCAAATTATTATGTCATACTTTTAACAGATGGTTACTCAGTTGAATCTTTCTGGAGCTTTGGAAAAGGTCTAAAATTATACCTTTAGATGGAAAAGCAGGTCTCACTGACTCGAACTGTAGACCTATTAGTATGATCCCTGTGGTGAATAAGCTACTTGAGGAGATCTTCAATCAAAAGCTAAATTATTTTAGTACCAATGTACTACTTGCATCAGCACAGCATACTTATAGACCTGGGCACATGGCTGATCAACTGTGAACATATGTGGCTGACAGGAAACTAGTTGGGGCCGTGCTCTTGGATTTTACTGCAGCTTTTGACATCATTGACCACAGTAATGTTATTGCCAAGCTCAAATGTTCCGGTTATTCACCTTTAGCTCTTGCCTGGATGAAAATTTACCTCTCTGGCAGAGCACAGTGACTTTCATGGCAGTTTTTCTGACAGTGAAAAAACATCTTGTGGCGTCCCACAAGGGAGTTGCTTGGGGCCGCTTTTATTTTCAGTTTTTATAAATTATTTACCATTTGTCATTACCAAAGCTGACTGAATTTTGTTTTACAGGCTGTTTATTAAATGGGTGAAAAGGAACGAACTAGTGGTGAACATTGACAAAACTGAGTGTATTGTATTCTAGATGGGATATCAATGGAATGGGTCACTTTAACAAATGTATTGGGTGTAAAATTAGACTAGACAATTCTGGCGCTACCGAAATTTTGACGGGGACACGAGGGGGCTGTTGGTGTTATCTATACCACTGTTTCTCAAGCCTGGTCCTGGAGTACCACTGCCCTGCATGTTTTAGATGTATCCCTGCTCCAGCACACCTGATTCAAATGAATGGCTCGTTATCAGGCCTCAGCAGAGCCGAGTAACGAGCTGAGCATTTGAATCAGGTGTGTTGGAGCACACCTTACATGGAGCATAGAGTATTGGCTTACATGGAGCAGCAGAGCAGGGCAGCTGGTGCAAGATCCCTCTTTATTTAAATTTGGTGGGGGCTAACCCTTTCAAAATTAACTTTGACGAGAGAAGAAAGGTTTGTCTACAAAAAGATAGCTCGAGCCTATAGCTCTTTGAGCTATAGAAGGCGAGTGGCTCTTACGTTGCCTCGTGCCACTAATAACTTATTGTCTTGGTCTGACCAGATTGATAAAATTGTCTCCAAGATGGGAAAGGGCTTTGCTATTTGATGAAAATGTTCTACCATGTTGTACACATGTTCAATCTTCTGTTATGACTGATGCTATTAGGTCACATCTGGTTAAATGCTACCGATAAACAGAGCTGGCAGATTATTACTTCATGGTTCACAGCATACTAATGTGTGTGAGATGTATAAGCAACTATTCAGGCTAACTGTGCGACTAGACAAGTCTTTTATTATTCATATTGAAAAATGCACCAGATTTCAGTGAAACACTAGTATATACTAGTTTATGGTCAAAAAAAGATTTTCCTTCAACAAGTCACATAAACATATACTAACTAATGCATCCTAGATGCTATTAGTATGTTTTAGTTATTTCGATACCTATTTTGGTCTTTGGTGCCTGGTTCACACTGCATTTTTGGAGTTATTGATACAGTGCAATATTAATTAGTGTTTATGTTGCTGTGTCTATAAGGACACCAGGAAACGACCATTCTGTGATCTATGTGTAGGATCTATAAAGAATAAAAGAAAGAGGACAGTGCTGAGTATCATCATCAGACCTGCGGATGGATGAATGATCTGACTGGAAAGCTGCCACCAAAATCAGGAAAGACTGACTGTCATTCACCCAACAGCATCAACTCTCCACCATCTGTTCAAATAGGCTGTTTGAGCTGGGCTGCTGGCACTCCATTCATATGCATGTCTCCAGTAGATAATGAGCACACAGCTAAATGAGGCACTGTCTTGTGATAAAATGTTCTTGTTACAATCTATTTTCTTTGATGCAACATAGACTTGGGGAAGAATCATCTAGAAATGGTATGAATAAAACTAGTTCCTTAACTATATGGGATACACAGATGTTCAGAGTTGTGTAACAATTTAAATAAATTAATTAATCTGATGTTATTTTGGCCAATATTGTCTACAGAACATTTGACAGTGATTGTTCTGATTTGGTTAATATATAGATTATAGACATAGATGCACTGAGGCACTGTTTTTATAGTTAAACAACATGTTTGTTATGAAAGATTAATGACAAGGTGATAAATTAATAAAATGAAACAAATATAAAAAAAAAACAACTAAAAAAAAAAGGAAAATTCAGTTGAATTTTGTGGTCATAAATTGCTCTGTTGCACCTGAAACCCTGTCCCAGCCCTGTCCCAGAAATCTTGAGAGACTAATACATAAATCAAACCAATCATATGCACAGATTATTATTGTGCACATAGGATCAACACTTCTGTATGATGAAATTATGTGGTACTTCACTAAGTATTTCAAGGGTTCAATAGAAGAGCTTTGCTTGTCATCAACTCCTCAAACTGACTTCAACCCCACTGCCAAATGTCTCTCCTTTAGTCCTTTATTAAGGTCTCGGTGAAATAAGGACAAAGATTGAGGATACGATACTACAGCAGGGGTGAGAAACCTTTTACATAAAAACAGCCATTTCAATGTTTATAACATCCTTTGAGGGCCGAATTAAATTACTGAACACATACATCACAATCACCTCTTCGATGGCTTAAGCTGCTTCTTTTTGAAGTGGTATCTTCATATATTTTCCACATATTTTATAGTTTATAGAAGTCGAGCAGAAAGAGGTTATTGTTGACTAGCTTTAAGCACGTTTTTGCTTTGCAGCTCAATGACTTCGCGTTGTAGGTTGTCAGGCACATTAAATGGTGTAGCCCACCCCTGCACTACAGCAACAACTCGTGACTTCCTCAGCAACAGTCCCTCTAAGAGTGACATTGTGGTGTATAGCTAAAATTCTGGCCTCATTATTTCTTGGCAGTTACGGCTGGGTGGTATGACTAAAACTTTTGTCATATTTTCTTAATGATATCAGCTGAATCTACATATATCTTGACATCAACTAAGTCAAGATGTTGAGTGCAAAGAATTAATTAAATGTTAACATTCCCTATAGCATAATGTAAAAAAATGATTGAAGATTGTATGGGCTGCAAACCATCTCGTTAAAAAGCAGGCAAAAAAACCTTGCAGAGAGGTTTGCAGCCAGGAAGCTCATATTTTGGGTGAATTGCATCTATCAGCGATCAGATTTGGCAGTACATGTTACATTCAAGTCAGGTATTAACAAGCTATTAGCACGAGCAGCATGTTAGCAAAACAGCAGCAGTAGCTTCAGTGTTCCTTATGCGCCCACACAGGATGGGTTCACATTGTCAGCTTTGTTACGCACACTGCAGCATGTGTAGACTGCACTATTGATTTAAACAGAAGCATATAAGTAGCATCAGACACATGTGAGCCAGACGACGGAAAAACGTGGCTGAAATGCCTCCTGGGTAGACACACCGTTACAAAAATCACAAACAATGTGTGTCATATCTCAGCTGTCTTTATGACGGTTTGCAATGCTGGAAAGTAACAGAAAGTAACATTACAGTTTGTGGAGTTTGCTGCTGACTCAGTATTTCACCAAGTGCTGTGTTATGTAAGTCCAATATTCACTCTATTCACTCTTCTGAGAAAAATATTTTCCTCTTTTGCTGCTAAATGCTCTATTATTTCCACCAGCTACTTGCTAACCTTGTCTGTCTACTGGTTGGTGTTGGGCAGGTAACATACTGGGGACTTATGAAAGCTCTTCACTGAAAACAGCTGCCTGCTGCTGCTGGAAACAATGCTGATGTGAGCAGTGAGAGTAAACTAAAATAATAGACATGCATTCTGTAAATTAAATGAGCTGAAATATGTATAGCTGAGAGGAGCTGCAGAGGTGGTGACAATTCTCTTCAGTTTCAGGACTATGGACATTTTTAATAAAAACTATTCATTAGTACAGCTAAATCCTCTGAAGGAGCACTCATCTCTCCCATCTTTAAGACTAAAAACAACACTATGGGGTGGATTTTGCTTATTCCCACATAACCGAACCAGCTGTGCGTTTAGAAAAGAACGGTTCGTTCTTAAAGGACTGCCACATACTCTAAGTGGTTAGAAATAGCATCAGGTAAGATGTGTTTGAAGTTTGTGCATTGTCAAGCATGTATCCTCTATCAAAGGTCATACAGTGCATTGTGTCTATTGCCCTGCCAGAGGCTCTGTGCCACCTATGTGGTTCACTTGGGGACAAACATATTGTAAATAATTTCTTAATCCATGCTTAAGTATCTTAATATATTTTTTTGGCTGCATAATTTCATGGCTGTGTGTCCCTTACATTACATGCTTAGAGAACAAGGAACTTGAAATACATACAGTATTAAATTGCTTACTATGAAAGTTTAAGTATTAAAGTAAAAGGGAAGAGAGGAGCATGAAGCAACATTTAGAGCTTGACCTTGGTCTACAATGGATCAAATTAAGTTGCTTTACCTCTTGTCTTACACTAAAACTGGGCTTATTCGATTCAGCTTTCTCTGCCTGTAACAGAAGAGCAGACTTGTGTAAAGACTCATCATTGACAAGCATCATTCATTTACACTCTACCAGAGCCCCAAGGGCAAGAAATGCAAACCTACTTGCTTTAATTGGGTCTTTGCCCTAGCATGTGTGTGTGTCAGGACTTTCAAATGTACCTTTCAACAGAGTTTTGCCTTTTTTTACCACTAAAAATCAATTTTCAAAAACGGTTTATTTATGAAACTTCGGTGGACACATTTGTTACATTTTACATATAATAAGAAATGGTAGTGGCCCAAGAATGGACCCCTGAGGGACACTACACTGCAATGGCTGTTTCTGAGAGTGGACGCCCAGCAGCAATAGTTTCTTGTTGTTGGAAATCTTATTTTCTTAATTATACAAATGCTGTGTAATGCTGTGGTCAAAGAGAACCCTTCTATACAATCCTTTTTTTGCTTTTTTTTTTTTGAGAAACATGGAAGAATTGAGGGTCAAGAGTTTCGTTTATTCTTAATTTATACACTCCCCACTAAAAGCAAACCAACTAAAACCTCCTTAACTTTGCCTTTTTCCCCGAATGATTTTAAGATACCATAATGAAACTCAACAGTTTTCCTTAAATTTTCAGATTAAAAGTCTTGTAGCCTCCCTTTATAGGTCAGCATTTAATATGTAAAACATCAGGAAGTGTTATTTTGTTGCTAGTCCAACATCAATCAGTAGCACAGCAAAGAAGAAATTCTGGAATTAATTTGAATGTGAAAACATAATCTGGTTTAAACATGTGCCAAATAAGTCCTTGAATCCCATCTTGGATCGTGTGTGTCCAAACTTATTGGAATGAACTGAGAGTGATGGCAACAATGAATGATGCAACAGAACATCAGAATTCTAATTTAAATTCACTTAATATCTCAGTCCCTGCCTCAAACATACTGTTTTGGTCAGATGCGACAAATTTTTGACATTGGACAAGAGTAAAAACACCCTAAATGTCATTCTTTCAGCCTGAAATGACTGACTGACTGATTTTAAGGTGACCCAAAATACACAAAAATGAAAATATTTTAAAATATGCTAAACATGCTATTGTATAGGTGCCACAAATTTTTGCACATTGAAGCTGCTCCACGTTAAATTAGAATTAAATCTATTGAAATATAGTTTAGATCCACCAGAAAGGAAAATGGTGGTTTCAGGGAAGCCTGAAACTGTGAAACTGTACATGTGGTGACAGTAGTGAGTTGAAGGGGGATGTTCACTGTCACACGATCTGCCTGCATTCCCACCACATTTGCACATTTTCATACCTCTGCTTTGAAGGCACAGACTACTTTTGTTTGTGAACTGTGAAATTTAGTTAATGTTGATTTAATAGTTAATAGTCATACTTAGACAGTAGATGAGGCCGATGCAGCAGTGAGGACAGTTGTTATGCCCCGGTCTAGGGGAACCTCTAACAAAACATGATGTGGTGCTCCCCCAGTCTTCCAACTCCAAGAAAGCCAGCAACAACAAGGCAAGTTCAAAAATAGGAGCAGTTTTATTGGCTTCAGAGGGAGAAATAACAAACAAAAACACTCTAGATAGCCATAACTTACCTAACCAAAAGAAAAGGGAAACAAATGACAACTGATAAACCTACCTCCTATAAATGAGGAAACAGGAAAAAACTAGGTTAAATCAAAAGGTTTCTCCCTCCTACTACTGCTCACTTTTGCTACTTAAAAGAATTTGGCAGAGTTTGACAATCACCATGATTCACACTAAACACACTACAACAGGATCGTATGATGCCGCTGATCACTATGATGGCCTGGCATTTCCTGGTGGTGAAAGGCTGGAGAGGAGGGAGCGCGCAGTCCGCTGGCTTTTCAAATAGCGCAGGGGATCCGCCCCATGACCAATCGGGCGAGGCAATCAGACCACACAAGGGACACACCCGCTCCTTGTTCACACATCCATTAGGACACACACACACACACACACACACACACACACACACACACACACCTAGGAGAGAGGGGAAAACTGCAAAAAAACAGACAAAATTAAAATATGAACCACAGAGTCACAACACAGTGTTTGATGTTTGTAATGTTATAAATGGTGATATAATAAATCTCACAGTTCTCAAAATGTTTGTTCCCATTTTCAGTTTCATAAAATATATTCAAACGATTGAGGCTGTTATGTTTTTCATGTCTAAGCTAAAATAGGTAGCACATGATATTGTATAGTAGTAGATGTTTTTTTTTCCAAAAAGAGTGGTATAAAACCTAAAATTAATCACTCATTTGTTAATGTCAGATCTAATTATTGGTCTATTTATACATTCTAAATAAGGCATGTGGTTCAAAATTTGGTATAAATGTTTGTTATAATAGGATTCTTGGGCTGGGTCAAAATTGCCTCGGACCATGCTGTGAGTGTAAATGACCCAAATTCATCGTAGTTAAAATATGCAGTTTTATTTTGAAATGTACGTCTTGTGTTGTATAATGCCATTTCCTGTGTTAAAGGAAGTTTTTTATTTTGAAACGGTCCCAACGCATGTAGTGAAAAGGTAAACAGACACGGTAATGATGGTAACGGCATACGGAAAAAGAAGTGATAAAAGGGAAAAGATAAATGTGAGAGTTACAAGCAATTTAGCGCCAGTTGAATGTGGCAACAAGGTACAGTCATGATATATTCCATGTTTTACGGCTAAAATGAGACATTGGTTTTGTGAGACGAGCTAATATGAGATTTCTGTGTTCTGTTTTATTTCTGTTAGCTCTTACGTTGGTCCTATGTTTAAGTTACGGGCAAACTTGCGAAACTGCAAATAAGTGTGACCTGAATAAAGACATTCGACCATCTGTCCTGGCTTTCCCATAATTTCGACTGGTAGCTACAGTGAGGTTATAAAATATGAACAGTACGTTAAGGTTAAGGTGCAGTAAGCAATTCTGAAGGAAGATGGTTGACTATTACCAAGCCTAGTACCTAAGGCTTAACTATCCATTTTGTTTCAGAGGTTTTCCCACTTTGCACAGGCTAAAACTATGCTGGACACTCGATATGCAGTTGGAGGTACAGGGTGTGTGCAACACTTGCTGGCACTTTATGTGCACCTATGCGTGCATGAAGTGTATTTAACTCTGACGTCTCAGATGTTCTGCACCACAATGCTTTTCCTGAGCATGGTTGAGGCAGAAGATTGATGGTCTTTTCTCTCTACTGCTCTCACAATGAGACCTTTGAGAGGCGATCTGCTCGGTCAGGGCACAGTGTAGGGGGGCAGAGGGTCCTCCACCTCTGGTGACATTCAACCTCTTCACCCCAGCCCTCTGAATTGCCACTGCTTTGTGCTTGACTAAATGCTGATTGAACAGGGCAGTGAAGGCTGTGAGAGAAGTGACATCCCCGTTGTGGCACTACGTTGGTGCGCAATGCTGGGGAAATTTACCACAGAATTAAATCAGTGTATATATGTATACTTTTAGACACACAAACATTAATGTGTAGAGTAGAACATATTGTTACAGTTTTAGCTTCAGCATGTTCATATAATTGTATTCTCATTCTTCTGCAATATTATCCAACCAGCATTCAGCATTCAAGTCAGTTGTATAACTGAGAAACAGATTATTATTTGCAAAGTCCTTAAAAGCAGGAATAGAATCATCATAGTAATCATCACGTAAAGCTGCCTTAAACATTATGTCAATGAAAACCGTATTTTAATCTTTATGAATAATGACAACTGGGATCATGTTGTATGAATGAGAGAAAAGTCGATTGTATGTAAGTTGGAGGACGGGTTTTGGAATCTGTTTTGTATTGTTGAAAGAATGGGCAAAAGTGAAGTTTCGAGTCTCATTGCACAAGGTGCAGGACTCAAATACACGACTCTGACACTTGACTGAAAACAAAAGGCTCCAGGCCGATTTAGTAACAAAATAAGGATTCTCTCACAACAGTGGAAACTCGGGGTGATCAAAATACAAAAGTGCAAACAAAAAGCGCTAAGGATATTCTCTGTCAAAAACAAACAAAAGACTCTCTTCTCAAAACTAAATAGACAAAGAACGAATGCTGGACTGACATGTATCACTGGGGAGCACAAGACAGGGGAAACGCAGACATTTAAATTTATTTAAATATATTTAAACGAGGTAACAAGGAACAGGTGGAGACAATCAGGGCGGGGCAGACAATCAGACAGGCGGGAAACACCAGGAAGTCAAGGGCCTGAAACGAGAGGAGAGTTAGTTTCACAATAAGACAGGAAGTGCAAGACACAGACCAGACACCAGTGAACAACACCTCAACAGACCCGACGAGACATAACAATTAAAGCTGTAATTAGTCTAACAGAGGTTGTTTTTAAGGTGATATTAAATGCTGGCAGTGCATCAGTCTATTAGCATATAATGGGTTTCCTGAACAGCTTTGCTTTGGTCTTTGCTCACATAGTCTTTTTATTTTATTTTTCTTTCTTTCTTTCTGTCTTGATAAGACAAAGCAGTGCAGTGGTATTGGTATTATAAGCTGCACCGTGCTGTCCTGTGGAACCACAGTTGCATTGTTACAGTTGCATGACCAATCAGATGCTGTGTTATTCAGAGGTCTAAAATAGTTAGGCAAGTACACCAACATATAATCTGAAATGTGAAAACACACTCTAGATACCAAATGTACAATATACAGCAGTCGAACTTGAAAGTATCCCAACCTATCATGAGAAAGCTGCACCTTTGCCAGGACCCAAAGAGCAGGCTATTGAGCTCCCCCCTAATGCCAAGTGTGTGCCATTTCCTGTTCATCTGCAGGTATGACACGTATGAGAGTCTTTTCTGTGTCTTCATTTCCCCTATTTATCTTTTTACACAGTTGTTTATTCTAGCTACTTATTCTTTTGTCCCCCTTGTGTGGGTTTTCTCCCTCCGAAGTGTGGGTTTTCTCCCTCCAATGCAGGCAGCTGTGGGTAATCCCTGGTAGTTGCAGGATAAACACCATATGCTATCTTGTCCCTGAGCCCAAAGATGCTGCATGATCAGAATGTAACGTCAGTTTGCATTTAATGTGATGTTTCATCATGTATCACTGTGACTGTAGGCCTGATTTGGTGTCCACTAGCTTTATTGGGGAACCACTGCTGCTAGCAGTGCTGTTATGGCTTATGCTGCAAGAAATCTGCTGCTTTGCCCATAGCAGGCTCTGCATACTGCCTGCTCTGCCTAATGTTTTAGTTGCCTGTAGCTGGCTTTTTCTATAGCTGCTGTCATTTTGTTTGTATTGTTTCCAATTTCCAAATTGTTTTCATGATATTCTTTTGTGAATCTTATTTTATGTGTTTTCTCCAAATTGTATGGATTATCCCATGTAAAGCTGAAGGTTTTGTTTTTTTATTATAGTTGCTGATAACCAGTGTGTTTCAGCGTTTGGTCAACTACAGTAAGGGTGCATTGGTTTGTTTGTCTCTGTCACCCCACTAATTGTATTTTCCCCTGTCTTTCCAGAAGCTAAGTGGTGCTATCTCCTTACCTGTTTTACCATCTTCACGTGTTCACCCCTGGTTCAACTTTGATGCATGTGTGATTTTGGGTGACTCTTCCTCGGGATATGTCCCTTACCTTGTTAGCCCCCTCTCCACCAGTAAGCCTCAGCTCTGAATATTAACCTTGACGTATGTGTGGATGGCGTGATTATCGCTGCTTTTATTAGTATTCCCTATTGTTAATAAAAAGATTATTGATAGATGGAACCATGTTTCCTGCTTCTCAGTGTAATGAACCTGGATGCCTTTTGGTTTAATGGTACTGATCTGAAGTCAAAACAAGGGTGGTAAAGTCAGATCTTCCTGGTTCACACTGGTTAAAGCCCTGCAACCCAACCGTTACTTACCATAAACACGAAGTGAGAGATGACAGAGAGTTATCATCTTAACTCCAAGCAGGAGCACCCTCAAGGTTTTTGATGGAGTATGCTGACCTGTGTTGCCTTCTGCTCAGACCAGCCCATCAGAGACTCAGCAGAGATCACAGACCTCAGACCTCTCCAAAATCCCGTTCACTTTACAACCACCTTGCAGGGTGGATACCTTCATTAATTATTGACATTTTTGATAGGCACATGGATTTAGCAGTTACCAAACTTGTGTATTTTTCCAAATCTATTTGTTTCATGATAAAAGGACCTTTGAAGGAGTTTTTTAGGAGTGGTTTTGTGTATAAACAGAGCTGTAAATAATGAAAGAACAGACAACATCTGATTGCTCTTCCTGTTGAACCTCAACCAAGTCTGCTCCTGCTCCCTCTGATCGCTCACACTGTGTCACAATGCAGCTGAATTCATGACATTGTCATGGCTTTGGGTTTTTAGTTAAGGACAGAACAAGTCCAAACCGTGCTGCTCAGAGAGCTCTTGGTAACATTTGTGGATCAGATTCATCCCCAAAATACCAGGGACCTGAGATGGCACATCACCAGGGGGATCCTTAATACAACAGTAAGGAGAGCTTGCTGTTCTTGTTCCTGGCTTACTGCTCCTAGAAAAGTGTGTGTGTGTAAGAAACTTGAGAAACTCTACATTCCTGTACCCACCAGTATTAATATCTTAAAGTTGTAATTACTTTCATGTTCTTTGCATATTGTATTGTGAACTCCATTTGCTGTTTTTACTAGGGATTGACCAATATGTTTTTTTTTCTTATAACCAATATGTGGTTATTGAGTAAGAAAATAAATAAATAAAAAAAAATCAGCAATTGGAAAACACTACTGATATCATCCATCCATCCATCCATTCTCTTCCGCTTATCCGGGGCCGGGTCGCGGGGGCAGCAGTCTAAGCAGGGAGGCCCAGACTTCCCTCCAGCTCTTCCGGGGGGACCCCGAGGCGTTCCCAGGCCAGCCGAGTGACATAGTCCCTCCAGCGTGTCCTGGGTCTTCCCCGGGGCCTCTTCCCGGTGGGGCATGCCCGGAACACCCTCCCAGGAAGGCGTCCAGGAGGCATCCGTTGAAGATGCCCAAGCCACCTCAGCTGGCTCCTCTCGACGTGGAGGAGCAGCGGCTCTACTCTGAGCTCCTCCCGAGTGACAGAGCTCCTCACCCTATCTCTAAGGGAGCGCCCCGCCACCCTGCGGCGGAAACTCATTTCAGCCGCTTGTATCCGAGATCTCGTTCTTTCGGTCATGACCCAAAGTTCATGACCATAGGTGAGGGTAGGAACGTAGATTGACCGGTAAATCGAGAGCTTTGCCTTTCGGCTCAGCTCCTTCTTCACCACGACGGACCGGTACAACGACCGCATTACTGCTGCCGCCGCACCGATCCACCTGTCAATCTCACGCTCCATCCTTCCCTCACTCGTGAACAAGACCCCAAGATACTTGAACTCCTCCACTTGAGGCAGGAGCTCTCTTCCAACCCAGAGGGGACAAGCCACCCTTTTCCGGTCGAGAACCATGGCCTCGGACTTGGAGGTGCTGATTCTCATCCCAGCCGCTTCACACTCGGCTGCAAACTGCCCCAACACATGCTGGAGGTCCTGGTTCGAAGAAGCCAACAGGACAACATCATCCGCAAAAACACTTTTCTGCCCACGTGAGCGTTGAAGTCCCCCAGTAGAACGACAGAGTCCCCAGTCGGAGCACTTTCCAGCACCCCTCCCACAGACTCCAAGAAGGGTGCGTACTCTACACTGTTGTTCGGCCCGTAGGCCGAAACAACAGTGAGGCACCTATCCCCAACCCGAAGTCGTAGGGCAGCAACCCTCTCGTTCACCGGGGAAAACTCCAACACATGGCGGCTAAGGTGGGGAGCTATAAGCAAGCCCACACCGGCCCGCCGCCTCTCACCGCGGACAACTCCAGAGTAGAAGAGAGTCCAGCCTCTCTCAAGGAGTTGGGTTCCAGAACCCAGGCTGTGCGTGGAGGTGAGCCCGACTATCTCTAGCCGGTACCGCTCAACCTCCCGCACTAGCTCGGGCTCCTTCCCCCCCAGCGAGGTGACATTCCATGTCCCCATTGCCAGATTCTGAGTCCAGGGATTGGGCCGCCGGGGCCCCCGCCCACGACTGCTACCCAATTCCCACCGCATCGGCCCCTTCTGATCCCTCCTGCGGGTGATGGGCCTACTGGAGGGCGGGCCCACGTCGCTCCTTCGGGCTTTGCCCGGCCGGGCCCCGTGAGCAAAGGCCCGGCCACCAGGCGCTCGCCTGCGAGCCCCAACCCCAGGCCTGGCTCCAGGGTGGGGCCCCGGTAACGCCAATCCGGGCGACGTAATGGTCCTTGTTTTATTTGTTTTCATAGGGGCTATGGAACCGCTCTTCGTCTGACCCATCACCTAGGACCTGTTTGCCTTGGGAGACCCTACCAGGGGCAATAAGCCCCAGACAACATAGCTCCTAGGATCATCTGAGTACTCAAACCCCTCCACCACAATAAGGTGGCGGTTCAAGGAGGGGACTACTGATATCAATTATTGTAAAAATGGTGAATATCGACTGATATTATCGAATCTTTGCATATTTGTTTTGTCTTACTGACACCCAGCTGTGTCATGAAGAATATGTTTGCCAACATGAGGCTACTCTGAGACTTATTTATACTCACAGCAGCACCCTCCTCACACCACTTTACCACCCTCCATGATGGATGTGGCAGTTTTCTGCACTGGGGCTCCACAGGGTACTGTGCTCTCTCCTTTCCTCTTCACCCTCTACACATCAGACTTCAGACACAACTCAGCCAGCTGCCACCTCCACAAGTTCTCCGATTATACAGCCATCGTTGGATGTGTATCACAGGGGAATGATTTGGAATACAGGGAAGTCATCACTAACTTTGTCGACTGGTCTGGACTAAACCACCTGCACATCAAGACCAAGGAGATGGTGATTGACTTCCGAAGGAAAGCACCACAGACTACACAGGTAAGCATCCAAGGTCTGGAGATCGTGGGGGAGTTACTGGGTGTCCACCTCAACAATAAACTGGACTGGTCCACCAACACTGATGCCCGGTACAGGAAGGGTCAAAGTCGTCTCCATCTTCAGAGAAGAATGAGGTCCTTTGGACACTGTTGAAAACCTTTTATGACTCTGTGGTTTCATCTGCAATCTTTTACGCAGTGGTCTGCTGGGGCTGTAAGAGCTCTGAGAGGGCCAGGAAGAGAGTTAATAACCAGTCAGGAGAGCTGGTTCTGTCCTGGACTACCCTCTGGACACCACTGAGGATGTAGGTCATACATACTGGTATTCTGCTGTGACACATATATATTTATTACTGTGCAATAGTGTAAATGGTGTATTTACTTTATCTGTACCCACCATGTGCAGTTTCTACCCATGTGCAATTTGTGTAAAAACTGCAAAATTCTATCGACTTTTCGGCAGTACATTTTTATGGCAATATTTATAGTTATTTATGGCAATATTTATAGTTATTTATGGCAATATACATTTTTCACATATTTTCTTTCTTTTTTTCCTTTGTATAAAATGAACATAAATATCCCGCTTTTATTTTCTATTTTGTATTTCTCTATTCTGTTGCTATTTTTTTTTCCAACTGCTATTGCCTGCTGCCTGTAACACCCAAATTTCCCCTGCTGGGGATTAATAAAGTCTGTCTTATCTTTCCTTAACACCAGCATTAGCCACAGCAGACTTCAGACTTTTCGTGGGACTGGAATCTTTCGAGTGCTTTAGCCCAGCTGGAAAAGCTGTCAGAGATTCTTGATCATGTGTTGTGGATGGGAGTGGGGCACCCATGTTTTTAGCTGTTGTGCACCTCACGAAATACCTGGTTGTTTTGTAGGGTCGTTTGCGATCCACTGGAATTTGCCAGTGACACTGGTGGAACTGGAAGTCGTGGTGGTGGAAATCATTTTAGAAACATCACTTACTTCTTTGGGTTTTTGAGTGACAAATTTATCCATTTTGTTGGGCTAGGTCACATCTCTGGTCAAGGTTAACTAACGATCTGCGCTTCCAGCATTACTGGTGCCGCCATACGAGCTTGATCTTCCCCGTAGGTGCTCGGGCCCCAAAGCACCCATGGGATCAGCGCCTATGGATACAGCACACTCTGGAAGCTACAATGGAGCAGTTGAACCTGAAAAAAGCTGATGGTAAGGATAATAGCAGGCTTTCCTAAAAAAATCAATTAATAAAAAAAATACATGCACAGTGGAAAGTGTCATCAACATTTGATTCGCCATTTAGAAATTACAGCATGTTTCACATAAAAAGAAAATCTTCCTAAATAATAGGTAAATCAATAAATAGGTAAATCAATTAGACAGAAGGCTGGGACAAAACCACAAACATGCACCAGATCAACGACACAATGTCGTGTATATATTTCCACAGATGTTCCAGATGGTCTGATACATGACAAGGTGATACAGGGCACAGAGGAAGAAAAAAGAAGATGGCTGCAGAGAACAGTTGCAGAGGTCATAGACTCTTTTGCTACGTTTAAAGACCTTGATGTAGCAGATGGTGTTAAGGAGCCATCAGAGAAGGAAAATGTAGGGCAGCAGGTTGTGAGAAACTGCACATACTCCGTCTCCCAGTCAAAGCTTGAGAAGAATGACAGTCAGTGACAGAGAGTGCCCAGACCATGTGAAAGAACACTCAGAAGCAGAGGGGGTGGGGGTGGAGAAAGGTTTGTGCACCTATACAGAGTGCCTTTGTCTTACTACAAGGCCAACGGACACACTCAGTATGCATATAGTACACTGCTTCTCAGTGCAGCCAAAGCCACCCTGTCACCAAGGATGGCACATTCACTAACCTTGAACAGGTTTTTCAGTGGGAAGTGAGGAAAAGACAGGAGCATTACTCCAGTGCTTCACCTAGGGCAGCTAAATCCTTTCTGTAAATCACTCTTAAAGGGTGTAGGTCCTAACCGGACTGACAACACTGTCCTAAGGGTTAGTACATCCCTTGGAGTCATTAGAGACCTAATGGACAAAGTTGACCAAGAAATAGACATGTCCAGTCCATCTGGATTTCACAAGAGTAGCAGAAAAAATGAGGACCTCTCAGTCAGGGCTTTTCAGGTAGAACGCACAGCTTTCCACCTTTCAACAGTGTCCAAAGGACCTCAGTCTTCTCAGAAGATGGAGACGACTTTGACCCTGCCTGTGCAGGGCACCAGTGTTAGTGGACCAGTCCAGTTTGTGGTTGAGGTGGACAGAAAATGACCACCTGTTTACCGGGAAGAAGCATCCAGCCAAGAATGAACTCATTAATCCTCATGCGCGTTAATAAAAGTGATACATACTCATTTGCTAGTGCTGGGGACTTTTTTTCTAATAATGTATAAGTTATTGTGTCTAAACGGAGTATTGACGGTGGGGGGGTGTGAATATAACAGTAAATGCAGCAGATCCAGCTGTGTCGCATCATCAGAAACAGACATTGCTTCACGTGAAGCTTCAGAGGAAAGGACGTCTCAATTCTGTTGTAACAGATTTCCTCGTTTCTTCTCTCCTTGCGTGGTTTCCTTGCGTCTCTCCATGCATCCCTGGTGGGAGGGACTAAGACGCAAGGAAAAGACGCAAGTGAGGGAAACGAGGATGCAGTTCAGAGAAATGGGATGTACCCCTTGAAATACTTTCCCTAAGAAACTCTCTCCCCATTGTGTTGGTCCTCATGAAATATAATTTGTCATTAAGCTCACCTTTGTCAGGCTGAAGCTCCCCCCTCACATGAAGATTCACCCCACCTTCCAAGCCTCCTAGGTGAAAGCAGTTTCTATCCGTCAATTGTGCCCTCCAGCCAACGACCACCCAGCCTCCACTGTTCAGCGGGTGTTGGACATATCCACTGGGGCCAAGGGTACCAGTGTTTAGTGGATTGAAAGTTTTTAGGCCCGTGTGTTTTGGTGTCGGCATGGTCGTCCTTCTTTGCTCTCCTGTCTCCCAGCTCTGGCCATCATACACACCTGTCTGCAATCAGCTCATCACCCCTCCCACTCTGTTCACCTGCCTCTCATCAGTTTGCTTTATATCTGTCTTGGCTCTTCAACCACTCTTCACCACATTGTTGTTTCTCCACTGCAGTAGCTACAATTCCACGCTGATCCTGAAATTGTTCTCTTAGTGATCATCCCCTTATATTTCATTTTACTAACTTGTCCCACTGTATCCCAAGATCATCAGTCACCTGCCAGCCTCCCTGATCATCTGTCTCCCTGCCAGCAACCTCCAAGCTTCTACGCTATCCTAACCACGTTTCATTCCCTCCACGTTCACAGCCCGCCACACTCCATCATTCTCCCTTGCCCTGCAGCCGCTGGATCTCACTCATTGCCATCACCTCATACAGATTCCCGTTAGCAATACAGTTACTAATAACTCTTCTTCTACCAACACCAACATGTATGTGTCCATTACCTGGTTAATTTTAAGTTAATTTTCTAACTGATATGAAAAAATGTATTACCTTATAATAGATTCTAACATTTAAATCGGCAACCTGTAACTGGAGTTGTTTACCACGACAGATAACTGTGTGTGTGTGTGTGTGTGTGTGTGTGTGTGTCTGTGTGTTTGTAGGTCAGAGATGGCAGCCCTCGGGCCATGCTACTCAGTGTAATTTGGAGAGATGACCTGTGATGTGTCAAAGAGGTTGTCCTCTCCGCACTGCACCTCTCCTCTCATGAAGCTGAAATTCAGGTCAGTTTCCTAACTGAGTCTGGCAGTGGGATGGGTGAGTCACCACTGACACAGACACAGAGAGCCAGTTCATTCAGCATTTGTGGATGTTTATGCACTTGCATATCCATAAAGGGAAACATAATATCTGTGAGAGAAAAAAATAATCTGTGTTTAAAGCTGCAGTAGGCAAGAACCGAATGGAAAAATCCAAATGTCTTATCAGGATAAAACACAACACAGGACTGTGCTGTCCTGTCTTTGCTGACTGAGCTGTTGTCAGAGTGCATGAGTGATGAGGAAACTAATGAAATCCTTTTGAGAGAAAGTGCCATTACCACAATGGGAAAACCATTATTGTCCATTATAACATGTCCTAAAATTTTACTTCAGGAAATGTTTACACATTTCACATTCGAGGTGCTCAGTACATGTACCAACAAATGTTTAACAACAAATTCGCATAGTGAAATAACTGTACTGAATCACCATTGACCACCACTGACGAATTCAGTAGCTTCTAGCAGTAGAGCGCCCCTCACTGGTAACTGAGTGCATCACTGTTAGCTGTGTCAGCAGTATTCACAGTAGGCTTCTTCCTCATTAAAAGCTCATTAATGGATCTGGCAACTAGTGGTGACATTTCAGACTGCAACCAACTGAATACCTCTCACCTCATCCTCCCCCTCCACCATGCAGGAAAGCCTATGGTGACCACTTACAACATGAAGAGTGTTTGGTTTGTCCTTTCTGGGCTACTGTAGTAACATGAGGGTACTACATGGCAGACCTGCTACCTCTCTAGATATAGGTAGCAAAAACACAATTCTTATATATATATATCACTGGGATGCTCTATTTCTAGCCAATCATGTTACTAACCTGTTGCCAGCTAACCTAATTCGTTGTGAAATGTCTCATTACGTGTCTTCTTTTAGCATTTCACAACTTTTCCAGTCTTTTGTTGTGAAAACACAACTTTCTGATCAGCAACACGTTGGCAGCAACATGTTGGCACTGTGGCAACAAAAGACTGGAAAAGTTGTGAAATGCTAAAAGAAGACACGTAATGGGACATCTCACCATGAATTAGGTTAGCTGGCAACAGATTAGTAACATGATTGGCTATAAATAGAGCATCCCAGAGAGGCTGAGTCTTTCTGAAGTAAAGATGGGGAGGGGTTCATCACTCTGTGACAGAGTGTGTTGGCAAATAATGCAATAATTTAAGAATAATGCTTCTGGATGTATATTGGGAAGGAAATTGTGGATTTCATTGTCTCCAGGACATAATGTCATGAAAAGATTCAGAGAATCTGAGGAAATCTCTGTACGCAAGGGACAAGGCCAAACCAACACTGGATGACCATGATTTTCAGGACCCTCCGATGTCACTGCATTGAAGACAGACACGATTCTGTGATGGACATCACAGCATGGGCTCAGGAGCACTTCCAAAAACTGTTGTATGTGAACACAGCCCATCACTGCAGCCACAAATGCAAGTTGAAACTCCACCATGCAAAGAGGAAACCGTATCCGGCAGATCGTATCAAGCAGATCCAGGAACGCAGCAGCCTTCTCTGGTCCTGAGCTCATTTAAGATGGACTGAGGCGAAGTGGAAAACTGTCCCATTGTCTGTCCAGTCAACATTTTAATTTTTTTGGAAATTATGGACGCTGCATCCTGCGGGCTAAAGAGGAGAGGGACCATCCGGCTTGTTATCAGCACACAGTTCAAAGCCAGCATCTGTGATGGTATGGGGGTGCATTAGTGCACATGGCATGGGCAAACTGCACATTTGTGAAGGCGCCATTAATGCCTAATGTTTTGACTGAGCGGCCCCTTGCAGCAGAAATTACGTATGGTGCGTTTAAACAGAATACTACATAATGGTCCCCAATAATATTCAAAACTCATGCCAATGGATGTAAGAGGTTCAGTGCCTACTGCCTACTTCTATCTGTGCACGACGGCTATTTCTCTGAACTGCTGCAGCAACAGATTATTTTCACTGTCTGCATCAAGTTCATGCAGACTGTGTGGCTGCTCTGACCTATTAATGAGGGTGCCAAAATGAAAAGTGAGAGGATCCGCAATGTACACACATGGCCCAGGGAGGCAGTGTGTCCAGCTGCAAGGAACTCAATGCATCTTTGCAACAGATTAAAAAGTCGTAGTGGAATGCATTTGATTCCACGGAGCTGACTAAGTCGTGATGATCAGAAAACAGCTGTCAGCTCTCAGTAATGTGTAATGGTCAATTGGTTTCATATATAGATACAGCACATCACTATCACAGGTAATTGACAATCAAAGAAATGAATGACACGACTATCATGCTGCACTGTAGAATTTGAGGGCTGTGAACAGCTGTTGAAGAAAGAATTAAATAAATATAATGATTTTCCCTGCCCTTGGGACTCAAGCAATATATCACATACACACCTCTTATGAAGCCTTTCCTTTACAAAACCAAAATGAAGATTTCGGGTGCCATATCTGAACCAACCATACATTGCTGTATCTGTGATGCATGTGGTACATTGTAAGCCTGCAGCTATTAGTAACACTGTATATCAGTGCCAGATCTCTCTAAATATTGTAATGGATACTTCCATTGTGTCATTTGTTTGGAGTTGTGGCCCTCTCGACATCACCTCAGTAACCAATGGATGTGTCTACCCCCTTCATATAAAATTCCTGCCCTTGGTGGTGCTTACCACAGATCCTGCTGTACTATAATAACTACCATAGATAAAGAGATGACTCCCCAGCAATTCCACTGCTCCACAGGTGATGGTACCTTTATGTCTGCCTGACCCTCCGTTGTTGTTTGGGGACATGTCATCAGTGGTTGCCATAATAAAGAAGCTCATTTCAGCTTCACAAATAGAACTGTCTAGACTAACACAAACAGGAAACATCCATTTACATGGCAGCTACCTCCAGCTAATCCATGACTCCTTCCTTTTTATACTCCATCTGGATATGATTTGGCTTTAGAGGGGGGAGACATGCCGCCCCTACCATGCTGAGCCAAGAAATACTTTTCCTATTCGCTTTACTTCCTTGGGCAAATATTAAGGCCTTTAAGTTTTGACAGGGGAAAAAGGAGGGAGAATGAGCTGAGCAATGAAGAGTGGACCTAAGAAATAAAGTGTGGAATTGTTGAAAAGAGGAAAAACCCAGAAAGTGAGTTTGAGAGCTGTCTTTCACTGTCCTTTAGACATGCAGAATGTGAGATGAGCAATTCTGAAAAGATGTTGAACTTTAAAACATTCAACATTTAATCGTTAAAATATTGAATGACCTGTCGACTTTTGCTGTTGGGAAAGCTACTGTGACTGCTGAATTGACTCTTTTCTAGGAGAAAGGTGAGAGGAGCCGAAAAAATAAGAAAAGAGGGGGGAAAGAAAAGATTTGGAAGGGAAGGAAAGCATCTGGTTGTAATTTGCATAGAGAAGTATCTCCTCTGCTTTTCTCCCACAGAACTGAGCTTTTCTCTGACAGACTGACAGAGCTACAGGAGGTGAGCACTGCCAGGAAAAATAAAAGTACAGGCAGCGTGTTTGGGAGTGGAGGCTAAGGAGGAGGAGGAGGAGACGAGAGGGGTTAGGGTTGGGGGTGATGGTGGTGGGTGACTGTGAACAAAGACGGGCAGTGAAGCCAGCTGCAGAAGGCTAGAGTAACATATAGGGCAAAGAGGCCTTAAAATAAACACAGGACCCAGAGATGGATGTCTGGCTGGCGTGCACTCTGGGACCTACATCTGGAGGTCTAACAAGTTTCTATCATTAGACATCATTACTGTTGTTCCTCCTTTTGCTCTGCACCCTGAAAGCTCCACAGTCAGGAACAAACAGCACCATTAAAATGAGTCTCTCTCTGTGTTTCAGGCTGTTACTTTCTGATGACATTTTCTGCTTGTTAGTGACATATTTTAGCCCTGCTCATTAGCCAGAGGGCAGCCCTGGCATTTGGGATTTGGGAGTAAACCACTTAAATAAGACATGGACCAGTTTTCCATCCTGGCCAATTTGTATTCTGTTTCACCTCATTGCTGTTGCATCCAGATACTAAAAATATCCATGTAATCATTAGTGACAAATAGACTTACCAGAGATGACCTCTCCTATGTTTAATGGTGTATAAACATGGCATACAGGTAACTGATATGTTATACACTCCTAAGACCCTAATTTTTGGTTAAAGTTGGCAATGGCTATTGACCTTTGCCTGCAATTGATGATGTGTTGGAAATTAGAAGCTCACCCAAACTACACCTGGACTGAATCCGAACAATGACCCTCACTACCAGCTGTTATAACAACACACATGCACAAACAAAACACCGGCTCTTAAAATGTACTGTAGTGTGTTGCACATGTGAATGTATGTGTGAACGTGTGAGGGGATGGTGGATGTGACCATGTCAGTGACAATGTCATGTGACGTTCAAGACTAGCAAGCTTGACAAAGAGATATCAAAAGCACAATAGAGGACATCAACTCTTGGAAATCTTATGTCAGGAGCTTCACTCTTCTCATGTCTAATGGAGCTTCTCTCACACACCTGTCTGAGCTGTGTTGCTCTACAGCTGCCAGAAAGTGCCTCATAGCAAAATGGTGCTTTGAGCCAATTATTAATATCAGCGTGCCGACATGCACAAGCACTGCTGTTAATGTGCTGATGTTTAGCAGGTAGAAGAACGATAGCACTACTGAGGCTGATTGCAATGTCAGCTAATCAAAGCATTGGACAAACTGAAAAATGGAAGAAACCTCATCAAGACAGACCTGCAACAGATGTTGTACAGAATAAACCAACATAGCAAAACTACAATATGGATGAAGGGGATAAAAAAATTATAGAAAGATTGTAAACATATATGTAGAACATAGATTTGGGAGGATGCTGAGCACCTTTAGGTGTTGACAAACAGGTGGCACCTGACACAACACACCACACAGACATCTGACTCATATCTTTCCCAAAATGCAGAATTGTTCCTCTAAAAAAACCCCTGCAAATATGATAATCTTCCATGACAGAAAAATTACAATCTTCAATCAAAAAAAGAAAAACCTAATGTTTGTACCATGGAGATACGCTACCTACAAGCTGCATGTGGAGTTTTCTATGATGATTTAACTCACAGCAGGAAAACAGTGAAGCCCATACTCACTGTTCGGTACGTTAACCCCGAGCTGCAGCATGTACAATATGATGTGCCCCACATGGACACTATCCATGTTCCTTGACTTCTTCCCTACATCCTTCATCTCATTGGTTTCATCACCCAACCATTTAATGGTGAAAGGATGTATTTGACCTTGCAGGCATACAGATTAGTTTTTCTTTTACTTCATGTTATCTTTTTTATAGCAACAGTGTAATAAATGAAAATGGGCTTTCTTCCCTGCTGGCATGCACAGTGGCGTCCAGAATTTATGGCTTACAATACTTAGGACATATTTTTGACTGCTGGGAAAGTGGAAGGCTCGCTGTTTGAGCCCAGAGCTGTTCTGCTCAAGCTGACATACTTCTCACTATCAGGATACATCTGGAAGAGTGCTGAAAATTTAACTGAAAATAGAAAAAACTGCCTCCTGCCTTTCTGTTGTTTCAGGAAATTCACTGATTCACAGTTCACCTGAAACTAAATGTAGCCTACATCATACAAACCTGTAGTGATTCTAAACAAACATTTAACACACAGTACAAGACATTTTATACAATCTGACAGCTGCGTGCTTGTCGATTAAGGAGACGTTCAGGATTTTAGAGTCTAAAAGCCCATCAAACATACAGGAAATAGCGGTGGAAAGTCCTCCTGAGGGCTCACAGAGAGCGAGAGGAAGCCTTGTTTTTTAAATGTAGCAGAGACTTCGATCGTAATGGTGGAATTATCCTGTTAGTTCTATGTGGGCAACTCAAAGCCGAGCTGCAGCATAAAAAGAACAAAAAGATGGCTCCCTTATGTTAATCTTCCGTGAGCTGGCTTGTTGTATGAATATGAATAATGTAAACAGAGGGAATAGCTGTGTTTAGAGCTGTAGTGAATTATTGTCCTTTTTTATTGCTCAAAAAGTGTAAAGATGCTAAATAAAAATGTCGATGTGTTGTTTGATATTTGGCAGAAACCATGGATACATATATCCCATTACTAATTCAGAGAGTGGCATCAAAGGCAATGACACAAAATTACAGCAGGGTTTATTGTATTTTAGCTCCTTCGATAGCTCCTTCCATTGCTCAAGGTATGCTAAGTTGTGGTAGTATGGCAGGTATATGGGGGTGGGTAGAAATGCATAACAAAAATTGTACAAGTAAAAAAGTTGTTTTTTGAAGGAGCAAGTATTTTTCATGGCCCTTTTAAAAACTGTACTTTTTTCTTTTTACAGGAGAATATTTTTGGGCCATTCTGGGCAACTAGTCTGCTCTAAATACAGGGATTGAGTGTATGGTGTGGGGGAGGGGGCATTAAAACATTTAATGTCTGTTAAAAGTAAAAGGTTAGCAAAAGGTTAGCAAAAGCAAAAAGCATTTCAAATGCTTCTCAGAGTAGCTCAGTTTAGCGAATGTAGCAATCTGTATCGACATGGAGAAGCTTGTCAGCTATCCAAACTAGCTGCCAGCTCATCTGCGCTCACTGGTTTGTTGTCCATTTAGCTTTTGCCCTTATTATTTTTTGGTCATTGTTTGTAAGATAAAAGCATGTACAACTGTCTGTAAAAATAAAGACCTAATTTTAGAGGTCAACTTGAGCTGGAAGAAACATGTCTGAACATCACTTTTGACTTGATCATCAAAACAAAGCTTAGCATCAGACATTACCCCGAGAACCCCAGCAGCTTGTGTTATATTATTTGAGAGACCACCATGATTAGCACCAAATGAGCTGATGGAATTTGGGGGACCAAACAAATGACTTCAAACTTTCAGCATTAATTTTAAGAAAATGTTTGGACATCCGGGATTTGATGTTGGATGATGGTGTGGTGTGTGGGTATGTGAGGCTGGGGGTTGGGTTTTGTGTGTGCTTTCTCTGACAGTATTGGTGTGGCTTGCGGGTTGGAGGAGGAGCTGGCTGCACACACCTGTGCCTGATCTTCATCAGGAGCTTACTTAAGGCGGGGCCGCTGGTGTTCTCACTGCCAGATTGTCACCGCTTTGTGGTAGATCGTATGCTAGTGCCTCAGAGAATTTGCCGCTTGTGATTTCGTGTACTTACCTGTGTTCTCTATATTCAGGATCCAGCTCGTTACCCTCAAGCCACCCAGCACCTGTACCAGCCAGCTCGAGCCACCGCTGTGCCACACGGCCTACCTTCCTCGCTGCCTGCTCGCTTGCCTCCCCTGCCTTCCCTGCCTTCCCTGTGTCTGGAGACACCTCTACCTACGCTTCCCCCCCTAACCACTGCCTAAATAAACCTTCACCTAGCCACCTTTCCCACGTCTGTTTCTCTGCATTTTGGGTCTAGCTTCCTAGCCACGTCACAGATGGATTTGAGAGAGGCAGGTTGTGAGACTAGCGTTCTAACTTTCTTGATATCCAGTGTATGAGGTTCAAATAGTTTGCAATGGAATAAAAATGGACAAAAGGCTTTTCTTATACCTGGAACTGGTAGGGGCAAGTTTGGTTATTAGCAAATATCAGAAGTAGTAGTCTGTTGTAGCACAGTGAGACTGGGAGACTGTTGCTAAGGATACTTAAAGTACCAATGTTTATTAGGAAGGACATTGCAGTGGAAAGGTGTTGTGTAGTGTGACACATTGACTCTTTTAACCCTGGTGGAGTCCAGTGGGTCTTGTCCGATGGGAGCACCATTTCATTGTATCGTTGTTTGTTTTTACACGTGGGCATTTCTTTGTACACCTACAAGGTGAGGTGACATACCCCTATGGGTTAAGTTAAATGCACTGTCTGAGATCACTGTTTACCATTGATGGGGGTAACGCATTACAAAGTCACACATGACTGTAATTTCACTACTTTAGGCTGTAACTAAAAATGTAACCAATTACTTTTTCAAAAGAAAAAAAGCCATCACAATTACTGAAATTTAAATTGGATCCTTACTTGTTGCAAGGTTTTGGTGAGGACCACATGCCAGTTCACGTGTCCTGGAAGATTTCTATGTCCCAGACAAGTGTGTTTTTGTGTGAAAGAGACTAATGGGGCACAGTTTTTTTTTTTAAATGGTCCAGTATTGAATCAAAGCACTGCTAGCTAAAAGCACCATATGTTACATCATAGGTGTGTTGTTTAAATAGCCAGTTTTAAAAAGGTGTCACTGCACATCTAAAGCATTTGCAAATAAAGAAATTCAGAGTCTTTCAGAAGCATGCAGTGCTCTGTATGTTGTGTGCATTATAACCCTTCAGACTCAACATGTATGAATGTATGGACATGCACAGTCAGTGCCAGTTCCAGCACTGCCAGGCACAACAATGACTCTGCAGCAGCTGGAGCTCTGTCAGGTAGACTTCATTTGAGACTTCATTGATCATTGACAGGAAGGTCATCCCAGCCCTGTGGCTCAGCTGGGAAATAAATCACATGCATATTATTCTAATCTCTATGAAGAGACAAGAGTTTGATTTCATCTCCTTTATTAATAATAGGAGGAGTTCTCTTTCCTCTCTCTGGCTGGTTTGGGGTCAGTGGAGGACACCTCTGCAGGTACAGACTACACCGAGAACAACACAGCACTGTGAAGTTGGTGATTTGCCAGCCTCATTAACCACCAGACAAGACTGCAGCTCATGTAGAGTCATCAATACTGCTATCTGTCACAGACTAAATATCCACTGGGACTACTATTCTGGCTGGTTTTGGTTTCAGTGAAGGGGAATACACAGCAATAACACCTGGGCATTCACAACAAAGACCATTGACTGAGTCATTCCAGTAGCATTGAGTTTTAAAATTGTATTTTGATTAAAATTAATAAGTGAAATTGGCACAGCAGTAAAACAATCCCACCTGTTTTCAACTCTGGGTTTTTTTTCAAGAGTTTTCTTCAGTGTGTTGTTCTCTTGATACTTGTGGAGAAATTATGAGATAGGAGAGCAATTGTAAGCAAGAACTTGATTTTCATCTGTAGCCATTCACACGAGCAGTGTGAGGTATTAATCAGTCTTTGGTTTAAAAGACAGCAGTCTTCACACTAAATACAACGGACATGTCTTCCAGTGAGCAGTGATAATGGAGGAGATAGTAACTTTTTGGTAGGTTGGCTTAACTGGAAATGTGAGTCTGTTGGTCCACGATTCTTTACAGCCTGGAGAGGAGGCTGTAATGCACAGGATTAATGAGCTCCAGTTTTTGATGTTGATGTCACCACCATGCTGGACACATACTGTATGATCAGGACGTGTCATGTTGCATTCTCCACAGTAATTGTGGTTACTTCATGTCATTTGCTTTGTGATACAGAGCAACAGTGAACGACACACAAGCAGCCAATAACGGTTCTTGTAGTGCCCCCATGTACGCCATGACCCCAACATGGGGTTATATTTTTGAGGGGACCCATGCTCCATGAACCATAAACCTGAATGTGTAAGTGTAAATTCATCTTTAGAATCATCCATATTAATTTATTGACATTCTTGCTTTAACCATGTTAAACATTTATTTAAATGCACCTGCTGGATGGAGTGCGAAATTTAGTTTACATTCCAAGCATTATTCTGTTGTTGTTCTATATTTGCTCCAAGTATTTAAAATGCTCTTGCGTACAAAATCATCAAAGTGCCAGTAAATTGATCTTTTTTGCTCCAGAACCAGATGTGGTTTGAGTGTCTATTCTCAGTGCAATGTCTAGGACCCACTTTCCACCAAATTACCACAGACACAAGCAAAACCACGAAAATAGAAAAGCGGTCTATAACCAACTAATGCTTTTTCTCTGAGGTACTTGGCTCTCCTGGCTGGTGGTTCCACCCACACCTGGCAAGACCCTCCTCCCACACCCCCAATCCCTGCATGAGTCCACTGTTTATGTTTCTGAGGCTGGATGGCGGGTCAGATTGGGTTCTCCTTTCAAAGTTAAAGACAGGGTGCCGTTCCTCATGATTTGCCAACATGCTGATGTCCAGCCCATGTTGATGTTTGCATGTGTGAATAATTTGCTGTGTCAGGACTAAAGGACGCAGGGCACAAAGACTGGTTTGTGTTACTGTGAATGGTGTGTAATGGCACACACTTATGTAAGGCTAGCCTGAGGCAGACTGGCCTGATGAATAGTCCATTCTATAGCCAACATGTAGGCAGGTCTATGGCCTAAACCTAATGCTGCATTAAGAAATTTTGACCATTGGCAGAAAGACTCTATAGCAAACTCACCGAAACTTATTGGATAAAGTGCTGACTTCATGTGTTGGGGAACTTTCTATTAACATATGTAGCAAATTTAGTGGAACGGTCATCCCATTGGAGTTGTGTTTGTGTAAAACTGATGAATGTCTGTCACACATCTAAGAGAACAGATACACTCCTATTTTCATCAATACAGGTGTCTACCCAGTCTAAGTAACAGGTCACTTTATACTCACTATACGCAGATAAACCTGCAGTGTTCATTCTTACATGCAGACTACTACATAAGAATGTGTGTTGGTGTCTGCCAAAACAAGGGTGACTTACACTCAGCACACTCAGTCTTTCCTCTGTGAAAAAACAGAGGAAAGACTGAAGCTGATGCCTCTGTGTCACAGCCTCTAACATATCATGCATTAATACTGAGGTTGCAAGTTTCAGGTTAGTTAGAGTTAGAGTTCCTAAAAACTGCATGCATTGTCTCTTCGAAAAGACGTTTGGACTTCTTGTTGTCTCAGTTGCAGGTGCATTGGAAAGCAACATTTCACTTGAGAAAAGAAGATCCAGCACACTGCTCTTGCTCACCGTCATAATTCACTGGTGCTACTGACATTTCAGAGACAGTCTCTCTGGACCTTTGTCAAGAGCGTTTACAGGAAGGTCCAGAGGGACCAAACCATTGATATGATCAATAAATTGTGATGCTGAGCAAGAGCAGTGTGCTTCTGTTCCCAACACTTTGTGCCCAGAAAACAGAACAAGCATTAAACCTAGAGTTAGAGTTTATCAGATCTTTTCAATAGACAGATTTATTGGGACCATAATTTTGTTTAAATTTGGAATCCACAATTCACAAGGGTGTGATGTGGTCGTGTAACACTATGATCAGCCTGATTTTGTGATGATTTTGTTGTGGCAGACAAATTAATATGAGAGAACTATACCTGTCCGTTACATGCTAAATGGCCTGTCGTGCAGCATCTGGGATGCCTCACGACACCCTGACGAAAAGTCCAGCACATCAGAATTTTTTTGTCTTCACATGCCTAGTGTTCCTGATCAGGTGCTCTCTCCAGAGCACAAGAAAGTCAGGCAAACATGGAGAAGAGGAGGAGGATGGATGAGAGGTTGCTGCTGTCAGGTGGGAAAAGTTCGTTGTCCATATCCACAGCTGTGTTTTTTCTCTTTTGGCTACAAAAGATGGTAAATCACGGTTTTCTAGTCTGATGACCACTCAAAGTGCTTTTTTTCAACAAAAGCCTACATTCACCCATTCCTTCTATGGTAGCTAACAATTTGGTGTTCAGTATCTTGCCCAAGGATACATTGACATAAACTAGTCATTGTTATGTGTGAATGGTGTATTGCTTCCACCCTTTAAATCTGGCACCCAGTACTAGATGGTGATGTCACTGCCGGCACTATACAGGCACCATGCGACTTTAGTAGAAGTGTTTTGAAATGGGATTTAATGTAGGCTTCTTTTGTGGATTATTGCTGATTAAAGGTCAATGTACTGAATTGTTTTACTGTACTTCCAAATGACTGAATTGAATCGATTATCTGCTTTTGAAAGTTTGACTTCATGAGTTGAAAGAGTAGCTCAACTGTATAATCACCAGTTTCCCATTAATGAAATGTCAATAGCTTTTGAATAATGAAATACACTTAGATGAGGAACTTTGTGCTGCCTGCTGTTCATCCAGTGAAAGTGACAGAGACAGAATGTCTGTGATGCTGATGTTTAATCAATGCTGAGTAATTAAGACATCCAGCTGTTGTTGTGGCTTTACATCTTTAACAGGCTTCTAGTTTCCAATTAAGCTAATTCCTGTCAGCTACAACAAACGCACGGCTGGCAAATAAAGCAGACGGTTCAGACTGGGATACACACCGTATCAGCACTGTACTGGAACATATCTGTTCAAAGTCTCGCTCTTTAATTGGAGGCTGCTTTGAGTCTTGTCCTGTTATTTTGCACCTCCTAATCAACGTCTGTGTCACTTTCTCTTTCCCTCTACGACATCAGCTGTTCCTAAACTGATCTACTTATCTTGCTGGTGTAGCTGTTTATCAGACACAACATTGCAGAAGAAGCACAGAGAATCCGAATGAGCCAACAATTTGAACCTAAATCAAGAAAGACAAAATGAGGGACAGAACATGATACTGATCATTTTTATGTGGTAAATATTTGGGTTGGGTACCGAAACCACATGCCAATATGGCAGCAGTTCCTATATGGGCTATCCTATCTACCAAGCCGATACACGATGCAGATTTCAGTTCCTCGTTTCAATGCCATGCCAACACCTGGGGAAAACTTTAAATTTAATAAAGCAATGAGATACAAGTGTAAAAATATTTTAATAAATGAGCGTAGCAGAACATGCAGTTATTCAGGAGAGGTGTCGTCTTTTGCCAGAGAAAGAAAATATGATAATATTTCTGCAAAAGAATTGATGAAGTTTGAAGTTGGAGTATTTTGCTGTTTGGTACTGTAACTGTTATTTAGTGTTAACTTATTGTAGTTGGGTTAGGTTGTATTTATTCTGTGAATATGTGATGCTGTTACGTGTTTATATTATTTAAGTCAACTAGAAACTATTAACAGTTAATATACTGTATCGTTCATTGTCAAGTTTAAAACTGCCTTATGTAACGGGTGTGCCTGGAGGCAAATCTATTACTTTAGTGTGATCTGCGTTGTGTTCTTTGACAGAAGGAAGGACTCAGACCACAAACAGCTACTGGTTGCTCTCTTAATGAACATGGCATGGTGATGACATCTGTACAGTCTCTTCCTCACACACAGGTCATCACTCCCCTCCTCTCAGTGAGCAGACCACAGACTGACTTGGTTACACCTTGCACATATTGTAATACATGAATTATACAGCTTATATTTTTACAGCAACAACAATGAATTAATTTTTAACAACAGCATGAAAATAAATTAAAATAAATGAAATAAAATATATAAATGCTACATTTACATTTAACATCATCAACTGTTGCTTTATTCATTTATTTACTTTTTGGTATCGATCCAGGCACTGATTTAGCATCAGCATCGAAATATAGGATTTTACTGTTCTCATGAGGAAATTCCTCTCAAAAACTCTGTTCTATTAGCAAACTAAATAAATAAATAAAACTCATCTATCCTCTGTCTTAGGTTTTTCTTTCTTTTGTTCTGATTTGCAGCTGTTTTTGGCTAGATGTGTTGGTTAAACCCACAAAAGAAATATACAGAAACTAATAAGTGTCAAAACAAAATTAGGTCACTGCTAGTGCACACTGGTGCTAATAACTGTCAGCCTCTTGGCTGTGTCTTCAGCACCTAGACCTTTCATTGAACAGCCACTGACTGATCTGACATTCTACCTTAGCATCTCGAGCAGGCTACGGCTCCCATGGGTGCTGGTGTCCATCTCTCCCATTCTAAGTGGGTCAGTGGGTCCAGTACACTCACCAGTAAAGTGCCGTTACTGCAGGAAATGTAGGAAGATAATGAGTGGCAATTAGCAGAGCTGTCTTATCCGCTCCCAGCTAATAGATCTGCACTCTAACCCAGCCTGACAGAGCGAGCCCTGGGGTACTGCAGTGTTTACCTACAGTACACTGCTCTTTCTTTCTCGCTTCTTTCTTTTTTCCTTCCTTCTCTCCAACAGCACAAATATGTGAATGGTTGTGTATGTCGTCTGTGCACACAGTAAATTGCAGCATCATGCGTGGTGCAGCCAGTCAGAGCAGGAGGGTTAAACTGAGGTCACAGTGGAGACAGCTCAGTGCGCTGTCAATATGGATTGAAGATAAGACGGGAGAACAGTTTTATACCCAGATTTGCTGTACAAAGATTGATGTCCAGAATGTTTGAACCACACCTGTCTGACATTCCTCTGTTCTGGGATGCATGTTTTTTTCTTGCTCTGTAGGGCTGCAGCTATGTGTGTGTGTGTGTGTGTGTGTGTGTGTGTCTTTCATTCATGATGAGCACTGCCATCAGATGTCTGCTTAATCTAGCTGCCAGAGAGCAATCAGAGGAGCCAGACATGACATGAATACTAATACTGCTCAGAGTGTGACTCAAATGATCTTTGGAATGGTTCGCACATCTATATATTACATATTTTAAAATTTGTTATTACAAGCTATTGATTATATGTCATTACACTATGTGTGTTTTCATGTTTCAGTCATGGTTCACATGTTTTTTGCTTGTTTGTTTGTTTGTTTGTGTCAGGCTTTAAGTAATACAGTTTCTGATGAGAAGTCATGACAATAAATGAAGAGAATTGACATGAGAAACAAAACAGTCAGACAGAAAGAGAGACCCCGCCCTAGAAAAGTCTACAGCACAGGACTGCTGCAGCAAGACAAAACACACACACCCACCCACACATACACACATGTACTCGCACACATATCCATGCACACACATACACACATGGAGGAGGCACAGAGCAGTGAGAGTGAGAGAGGGTCCCCACCCCTATCTGTCTACATTGCAGCAGTGCCGCAGTCAGACAAAGGGGAGCGACGGTTTCGTAACAGTGCTGCAGCCGGTATTAGAGCAACCCCTAGTGGTCCAACACTGAACACAAGAATAATGCTTTAAACCTACCACCAGCAACAACCGGGAGGGAGCATTATGTCATAATTTGGATATTTGATCAGATCATTATGATGAAAAGCAAAGATGGAGATGTTATATTATATGCAGGGACTTTGGAAATATGTACTTGAGCAGTTGACCCAAAGTTTTTCAGAGTTAAAGTCAAAAACAAAGAGAACCATTGGTAATCAGTTAGCCACAGGGGCTCCTGAGTGTCAGTTCAACCAAGACAGATGCCACAAGCAACTGAGCACATTTTATGGTTTAGGCCAGACTGCAGGAGAATAAAAGCTAATGTCTCTGTGACTTCTTTGTTCTGTTAGTTTCTCTTTTTGTAAAGTCTGACAACAACATTCTTGGGAGTGGAGAGTTTGCTCCATTCATTGGGGTAATACACTGCTCAGCCTCCCTAATATATGCTCCCCAGTTTATGCTGGCTGCTGGAAAAGAGTCTCCAACCCACCAAACCACGGATTCAAGAGGAGCAATGTCGAGTCCCTCCTGACATTGTCTCTGATTCTGTTTGTGATCTTCATGGACAGCACCTCAGGGCAGAGCTAGGGTGAGCAGAGCGTCTGGTTTTGGAACCTGAGAATTGTGTCTGGTTTTTGCAGATGACATGGTTCTGTTGGCTTCGTCGGGCCGTGACCTTCAGCACACACTGAGAAAGTTTGAAGGTGAGTGCAAATTGGTTAAGCTGAGAATCGGCACCTCCAAGTCTCAGGGCATGGTTCTCTGCCGGAAAACATCGGATTGCTCCCTCCAGGATGGGACTGAGTTGATGCCCGAAGCGAAGGTGTTTCTGTATCTTGCAGGGCTTGGTATTGTTAAAAAAACCTTTGATACTGTTACCTTGACTTCGATACCAATTCCTGAACTATGCTTTTTTGGAAACCAATTTGAGCAAATCCATTTTGACAGAAAGAAAATTACATAAAACATTATGGTACAATTAGTCAAAGGAGTAAGGTGGGGAGCAGCTGGACAAACTGGTTTTACTCTGGCACTTTATTTTACACTAAAATAACAAAACTAAGGAGACGGCGACACAGTAACAGACTACATAAAAATAAAAACTGTCAAAAGGAACATTGATACCAAATAGCATAGCAACACTACCCCACTGCAGCGTCTAGTCTGCCTCATCCAAAAAAGAAGAAGAAGAGGAAGAATGGCAATGGCTGTGTGAGTAAACTTTGCAGTATTGGGAAATAGTGGCGAGGTGAGACCTCTTGCTTTCTCTGTGTTAAAGAGCAGCTGGTCTGAGTCTGACAACCACCCACCATGTCAGCTTCATGTGTATTTCTCTCCTTTAACCTGTCAGTCTGTAAGCAACACCATGTTTGCCAGAGGGCAAAGCTTTTGATTTACCAGTTGCTCTATACGCTCCAACCCATAGCCCTGGTCATAAGCTTTGACTAGTGACTGAAATAATGAGATTGTGGGTGCAAGTGGCTGAAATTATTTTCCCAGGATGGCTGGGTGCAGAGAGGAGGACGAGAAGCTCAGATATCTGGAGGGAGCTTGGAGTGGAGCTGTCTGAGCTGGTTTGACCAGGATGCCTCCTGGGTGCCTTCCTTTGAATATTTGCAACCAATTCATGAAATGATATCACACCAGTAGAGACACAAGGAGAAAGCAGAGCAATCTGACTGGCTGTTGAAAGTTGGTGACAGTTACAACTTCAGCCAGATGTGGTCAGTTCACACTCCTCCCTATGTTTCATGTGTGGCCTGAAATAAACACACATCTGAAAAACTGAGTCATGCTACTCAGTAGTAAACTGACTAACATTTAACCTCCTGCCATTCTGTCCATGGGACACCAGCACTATCTAGAAATTAACTGGTAAAGAGACTTTTAAGGTCTTAAGGATATACTCTGTAGTGAATTGTACCTGGATTATTGTAAACAGTCTATCTGTGGTCATCCACACTGATGCATGCATTACATGTTCTCATTTAAGTAAGTTTTCATATATGTCTGGCAGGCAAATAAAAAAGAAAAGAAAAAATGTTGTTTTCATAGTGTTAAAGGGGTTACTGTGTCTTGGGAAAGTGTGTTTAAAAAAATGATGTGATGTTAAAGGTTGCACTACCATAACTTTGGGGGCAAGAGACAAATTTCACAAAGAATGGCTGAAATTAGCACAGCCACAGAGTCTCTAATATAAAAACACTGGATCCTAACTGCAACCAAGAGCATCGCTCCTTAAAAACATCTATGTCTCCAAAACCTCCAGGCCACACGACCCTAATGACATCACAATGCTCTCATCAGGGTTATTTTTTCATACTTGCCAAAACTTCTCTAGAGCCACAGAAAATATTATACAACTGTTTTCACCGGCTTAGTTGTACTAACCAGGACTAAAAGACTGAACTTTATGTGTAAAATTGGTGGATTCTACTTTTAATAAATGCTGTATTGGGGATCATTATTTTAATGTGTAGATTTATGACTTTGTTTTAAGTTGCCAGTCGCCTCAGACCAGCACTCGCTGATTCTTTTTTGTAAATATACAGGAACATACATGACAGCCTGCTCCTGGTACTCATCAATGGATGCATGACAAACCATCTGTCTAACCTTCCTTTGGATGCCATTATGAACAAATTGTACATTGCTCTAGAAAACTTGGATAACATACACGCAGACATATACAGACACACAAATCAAAGCAAAATCATTAGCATAAGCCATAAGCAAATGGTTGAATTGAGTAAAACAGTGTGTGTGTGTGTGTGTGTGTGTGTGTGTGTGTGTGTTGAACACTTGACACCAATGTGTTTCATTATCTAGACATTGGGGACAAGGTGTACAGGTGAGGTCAGCAAGTGTCTCAGTAAGGGCTTAAGGGGGTGGGACGGCGGTGGGGCGGTGGAGGTGGTGGTGGTGGTAGAAAATGAAGGAGGAGTGGCCAGGCCTCTGGGGTGAAGATCAAGCTGGGCTTGGTTCCGTGTGATTTTGGAGGTGAAAGGGGAGGCTGAATATGTGGTGGGACTAATGGAGAAAGACCAGCTCCCATATTTGATGTTTCTCTGACGCAGGATGAGGCCGTAGTTCACCCGTACTGTCAAGCTGCAGTGAAAGTGTCAATCTGAGAGATGAATTCAGGCAGTTCTGCTGGCCATTTGAGTACGATGAGTGAAAAGTAAAGCAGGGCTGCATCATGCTTGTGTTTCTGTGGATACACTGAAAACAAATGCTACCCTTAACTCTCATCTGATCCTGCTTTATGCACATGTACTGTATGAAGAAAAACACACAAGTCTGCAGGGAATTGATAATATTCAGTGTTAGCTTTGAGGTGTTTAATGAGATTAGGTGGCATTAATCATTGAGCCAGTACCTCACTCATCACCCTAATTTAGGAAGATCGTCATTTTGAAAGGATGAACCTTCTGCTCGAACAGATATATTTTGGCTGCAGGGCTTTGACTTTAAGCTTGTCATACTGGAACAGCAGGGCCTTGGCGGCTGGCACACGCTCTTTCAGGGCTTTAATCCACATTACAGTTGGCTGGTGTTCTCCTTCCCACCCCGCATCTTCTGCTCCATGATCAGACTGCATGACAGGCAGAAACACAGAGAGGGGGTGAAGAGACCTTCCTCCATCCCTGCATGTGTCGATTTGATGAGTGGCGGAAAGAGAAGAGAGATAAAATGCTGTTAGTTTCCAAACAAAACAGGAAGCCACTTCCCAAATTTCTGTTTTTGTTTGAATGTAGAGTATTTTCATACTTCTTTCCTCAAGAGTTAATTTTTATCTGAGATTATATGGAATAGTAAAAACACAGAGGGTCATGAAAACATTCTTACAGAGGGGGTTGCCACACTTTCAGCTTTATTACCGGGCGATACAGTCTCCTACTGGTTGCAAAAACATTGAACATTGAAAACAACATGATTGAATATGAAAAGGATCTGTTGCTCCTTTACCAGCTATGCTTTTGCCAGCCTTACCCGCCATGTCTCCTATTTCTATAGATCAACTCTCAGTTGTTTTCTGTGTTCTACCTCTTAGCAAACAGTACAAACACACGAGATGAAGACGAGTCAATCACTCACACGTGGAACGTTGAAATACATGTTACCTCCTCACCCCGTTCTCAGCGTTCTGTCGTTCCGTCAGAGAGCTGCAGAAAGATGAGAGGCAGAGTTCACAGCGAGTTCACTGGCACTCGCCGCTGACTCCCTCAACTCTTCACAGTAAATGCAGTCTGTTTGAACATGACTGTCTGCATAATGAGCATTTTTATACTGACTTCTCTTGCTATTCATAAAAAATCTATGAGTGGTTGATTAACACGTCCAAACACATCTAGTCAGTCTCTCTTTATCAGTCAGCTGTCGCTCAAACATATTAATTAACAAATGCTGTATCAGGGATGATTATTCTATCGTCTCAGACACAGTTTCCTAATTCTTGACAATACTGAGATGCAGCATTTTTCTATACTTCCTACTCTCACACAGAATATAAATGCAATTAAAAGATGTAAAAATGATGTGCACATCAGTAGGAAGGCAGTTATCAAAGCAAAGCACAGTGCAGCATGAGCAATACTAAGCTACTGCTGCCATCTAGTGGTGCTGTTGAACATAACAATGGCAAAGAGATGGTGACAGAGATGTCAATTTGGTTTGCCACTATGTATGTCTTCTCACTGTGTTTGCACTGGCTCTAAAGATAGAAAAAACTCTTTAAACTGCTGTGGTCTGAAATGTGTAGAAAACATGCAGGAAGGAAGGAAGCAAATGTTGATTAGGTTATTAACGGCAGTCACAAAGGATTTCTTCAGTTAACCACCCGCAGAGGATGAGGACAATGCAATAAATAGCAGCCAAAGGTGTGGGTACCAACTTTACGTTTTGATGTGGCACACGTGTAGCCGTGAGTGAATTTTGATTTCCTGGTTTTAAATTAAAAAAAAAAAAAAAAAAAAAAGAATGGTCCAAATCTGAGAGATTCTGACTTTTAGTCCCTACTAAGATTTAGGCTCCAAAAACGCTGAGTCCTACATCCCTCATGATACTGCACTACTTCATACTGTCTTTTCAAAAGACTGTCTGGTAAAGACCCTCTTCTTTGAAACTCCCTACCTCCACTTTGTAACACTGTGGAGATCTGCAGTCTTCTGTGTTTATCCCTCCTCTTGTCTCCTGTCTGACTCTCCCGTCTGTCTAGTTGAGTGGCATCACTGCAGGGTGTGGCCGACCTGCTGTCCTGTTGAGCACAGCTGTGCTCAGTGAAGCAATCAAGACACGGCCCAGTATAGGCACCAGAATGTCAACCACCATTCACTGAGCTGTCAGCCTACCTGTGTGGTAATGACTTAGACTTCAGCTTGTGACCAGCTTCACTGAGTCTCTGCTGTGTTAATGCTCTGGTGTTCAGATATCACCAGCTCTCGTCTGCACCTCGCCAGACTGCCCTCCCTGTGAAACCCAGACCGGAAACTTTCTGGACTCAGTCCTTGTGAACTCATTACCTAGTTGGATTATTTTGCTGTTTATTGAACATCCATTAAATTGTTAAACTTCACTCCTGTCTACTCTGAGTGTGGCATTTAGAGTCCGAAAATCCCTTAAAATCATCACAAATACAGCCAACATAATACAGGGACATGAATAACCAGGTGCTTGTGTTTCATGTGAACATCACGTCATGATATGATCAAAGCCACCTCTGTTAAATGACTCATTGCTCCATCTGACCTTTGGGGGGGGAATATGTGAGCTGTTCCAAGGTCAAGGCTGAAAATCTTAAGATTCAAGATTCAAGAGTCTTTATTGTCATTGCACATGTCAATGAAATTTTCATTGCAACCCCCATGTTAAACAAACAAAAACGTAAACACGGGAGCTACGAGCCGCTGCGTCTGCACGCGCCGCCATCTTGGATCTTGATACTCTGTGAGTGTCAGAGAAGCCAAATCAGTCAAATCTTTAGTTTTCTTTAGATCTTTATTAGTGGATTAGCAATGCACAAGTGACTATTGTAATCTCTCGCGTTTTTTCTTTTTATTTTTCATATTCCGCCAGAATTTCGGCGCGTAACTAGTCCCGCAGCTTTGACAAAACCCTTGCAAACTATATATCAAAACGTGCGGCTCGATCGGGAATGGTGTGCTTTGTAGTTATGACAGGATTTGTTAATAATTCGCAAAGTTATTTGCAATAAACTGCGGAAAATTTCCCATAAGAAATGAATGGGAAATTTCCTCAAATTTGAGCCTTTTTCAATTGTCCACTGCTTCGCCATACTTTCTCCTAGAGACTTCATTCAAACTTTAAAACGTAGATAATTTTGTTGGCTCAAAATGAACCTCACTTCACTTTTTGATATCTCAGATGGTCAGGGTTTTCAATCCCTGACCATCTAAAGACCATAAAGTTTCTCAAAAAAATGCTCAGAATTTCTGCCCCAGAATTTCTGTCATCAGCTAGAGTGCGAGAGCCAGTGAGAAATCGCCTGAATTTTTTTTTAAATTGCCATAAACTCCAAACGGCGAATAGGAGACACATAATTATTAGATCCTTTTGTAGACAAATGTCTCTTCTCGCCTCTGATTTTAAGTTTAAAGAGTTAGCCCCCAACAAATTTAAATAAAGAGGGATTTTGCACCAGCTGCAACACCTGATTCAAATGCTCAGCTTGTTACTGGGCTCTGCTGAGGCCTGATAACGAGCCATTCATTTGAATCAGGTGTGCTGGAGCAGGGATACATCTAAAACATGCAGGGCAGTGGTACTCCAGGACCAGGCTTGAGAAACAGTGGTATAGATAACACCAGCAGCCCCCTCGTGCCACTGTCAAAATTTCGGCGGCGCAGGATTGTCTAGTTTATTCTATTACTTTTATTATACTTTTACTCTATTACTTGTATTCCCCTTATTTTTGTATATTGTCTTTTCTGTCTGTTTATCCCCCTCCTTTCCTGTTCTTTCTCTCGGTATAGCACATACATTGTATTTTGAAACAGTGCTGTAAAGGTTAATTTAATTTCTTGCATTTGTGATTTATAATTCATGTTGTTTAATATGTTGTTCTGTTATATTTATATAACAGACTGCAAAATGCAAAATTACAAGACACAAAAACAAACAAAAAAGAGTGGACAATTGGCATATTTTGACTTTTCAGTTTCTGTCATTCATTCATTTGGCTTAGATCAGTGTTTGTGGCAGTAACAAATACAGACCACATACACACAGACACAGCGGAGTTATTAGTCATGGTAGCAGCAGAGCGGAACTGAACCTGCAGAGCACAGTCTAGACTGAGTCGCACTTCCCTGCTCTGCTTCCCTGTTCTGCCTCTACTGTGTATGGTTAAATCTATTACAATCAAGTTATCTTCATTTCAGAAGCCTGACAGCACGGGCCCACTGCCTGAGGCTCAACTGGATTACTGTCTGTATAATGAAGCCTTCCCAGCAGGAGAGCAGCACTGGGCCGGACCACAATGCAGAATAGAAACCACTTACTGTACCACACTCTACTGATGTCGCTGTCTGCTATCCTTGCAGCAGCTGGTGACGTGTGTGTGGGGATAACATAGTGACACCTTTCCCCTCTTCAACTAATTCTTTCAAGGTGGCTTTCAGAAATGCACTGAATCCCAACTGCTCCTTTGGACATCACCTTACCAATGATTTCACCATCAGTGTTTTTTTCTCTCACCAGTGTGAAGCCACACTGCTGAACTGGCTGGTATTTACAGTTTTACAGTCTTCTTAGAAGTCAAGTGATCACATGATTAATCCCCTGTATGCTCAGAGCAAGGACAGCCAATCAGAGACAAGGATTTAACATACATTTCCTGCTTTGTTCATTCTTTCATTTATTCTTTTGATGAAGCCTTTCTCAATCTGTGATCTTGACTATATTTGTGTTGAAAACATCATTAATCACAGTCCAAGTAGCTCCAGTTCAAAGTCTGTATCTAGTCAATAACAGTCAAGACTTGAAGTCTTCTTATAACACCTTTTTTATCAAGTTCAAGATAAGACTTTATTATGACCCCAGAGGGCGACTGTTTTGCAGGCGAAGCAGAGCACAGCAACAGACAGTACCAAGGACAATGCAGAAGTTAAAAAGACATAGTCAAACACATGTTGGGTACAGTGTGTTACAATAAAGCAATTCTCAGTGCCTATGTATTTATAAAAAATGAGTGCTTGTGTCTATTTGCTTTAAACGACCTTAAAATGGGTACCTGAGGGGAAAGTCTGGAACTCTGAATGTAGTAGGTGATTGACATCAAGAAGGATGGCGTGGACTTTCTGCAGAGCTTGTCTCTTGAACAATTCCTGTCGTTTCCTATAACCTTGCTGCAGTGCTTCATGATCCGGCCAAGAGCGTTCTAACTTCTCACACTTAGTTTGCTGTCAAACACAGCAAATCTCAACCTGGCCTTTGATGGTGGTATCCTTATAGGAACCAGTGTTTTCTGTCTAAAATCAATGGACTTCTCCTTGGGTTTGGCTATGTTAAGTTGCTAGAAGGCAGCATCACACCAAACAACAAAATCATCAACAGCTGGGCCATGGCCTGTCTCTTCTGACAATGACAGAATGGTCAACACATTTCACAGTGTGTCTGTTTTTGTAATTCTACAGCAATCATGTGCGTACAGAATATACAACAGGGCAATAGGACACACCCCTGTAGAGATCCAGTGGAGGACACCAGCAGTTCAGAGAGGAATCCATTGACTTTTACCCTGTGGGTTGTCTGGGTGAAAATGCAAGTCATATTCCATCATATTCAGATCTAGATTAAAATTTGCAATATATTTATTAGGTAAAATATGGGTCTGGATCAGATTAAAAGCAGATGAAAAATCAATAAATAGCAGTTTCCCACGTGTCTTAGAGCCCTCCAAATGTTTGAGCACCATATTTAACAGTGTGGCAGTTGCTCCTTCCACCCCTCCCTTGGCCCTGCGAACAAAGCTGCAGCAGGTGTGAGAGATCATGGATTTTTGACACCAACTCCTATTTCACAAGTTTCTCAAAGCATTTGATTATTTAGGACAGAAAGACAACTGGCCTAAAATCATGAAGGACATGGTGTGTTTGACTCTTAATGTGGGAACAACTGCAGTTTGCATCCATAGCTTAGGCACTGTCTGTTGTTTCAGGGACATTTGAAATATGTTACTGAAGACAGGGCCTTAGGGCTTAGCATATGAGTATGCTGGAAGGATAACACACACAAAAAAAGAGAGGAGGGCAAGTCACCACAGTCCAAACTCAGAACATATCTGTCAATATTGGGATTTTCAAATTACAACAGTTTTTTCCACGCCTGCTACGTGAAGTGTCCCACCATCCTGCTGAAGCTGTCTGAACTCATTTTCCTGCTCTTTTGACACTGTCAGGTGTCCACTTGTTTAGAGCATTATTTTGTAACATTTGATTGACAGAATGTCATCAAAGGCACTGTTCATCAGGTGGAGGGGACAAAAGGTATAAATACCTCTGCTTCACAGTACAACCTTCCACTCTCAATATGACCAAAGATTCAGCAGTCAGAGGGCTTTAGAGCTCATACTTGAAGAGAGCCAGGCATACAGCAATGCGGAAGAGAAAAATGTCTCAGAATATGAAGACAATTTAGACATAAATTCTGATGATTCTGAGAGTGAATTTGAAGATGACCAGGAACATTCACCACAAAGAGCTCCAGACGAAGCACTACAGGGAGCTGCTGGAGCAGCCCAAGAGCCAGCCACTGGAATAGGCCCACAGACATCTTTGTCAAAAAATGGAAAGATTGAATAGTCTTCATCCCCAACAAGTTGCCAGCAATCCGCTCTGTGTGGGACTGGTGGGTGGCTTCCCCGCCTGTACAACCCTGGGCCCAATGTAACAGTGGATGAACGACTTGTGGGGTTTAGAGGCCGCTGCCCTTTCAGGCAATATATGCCCTCAAAACCAGCAAGGTATGGCATCAAAATCTGGCATGCCTGTGATGCTGTTTCATCTTATGCACATGCAGATTTATACAGGGAAGCCAGAAAGAGGAGCTGCTGAAAGAAACCAGGGAACACGAGTGGTGCTAGATATGTCACAAGGCCTAAGTGGTCACAACATTACCTGTGACAACTTTTTCACATCGCACAACCTGGGACAGGAGCTTCTCAAAAGAAAGCTGACAATGGTTGGAACAATCCACAAAAATAGGAAGGAGAAGTAGACAACCTGAGTTTTGTGATACATGTGTTTTGGAAAGAGGTATTGTTTTACTCACCAACACCCTTTGTTGTAAGGATAATGCCTCACTTGTTCATTTGCATTTTATGAGATAAAAGTGATTGTTGAAATTCAAGTTCATGACAGTTTTCAAAAAAAAGTTGATGAAAATATTATTTATTTTCTTTTCTTCAGAGGTATACATGATTTGACAGTAACAGTGGATAGTAAAATTCCAAAAAACAAATCAAACTTCCATTTTTAATTGTGTTCTTGTAGGGGTGATGCAATAACTAAACATATATGTTGTCTCTATTATTTCTCTTTGGAGATTAATAAAGTATCTTTCTATCAATCTATCTATCTGAAATTGAGATAAAGGTCATGTATGTTAATGGGTTATGAGGTTAAATTTTTGTACTTGCTTTTAACACCCCAAATATGTCCCGGGTCAATTTGACCAGAGGGATACCAGAGGGTCCCAAACGCGAAGACCACACAAGGGTTAAAATATCAGATTAACAAGGTTTGAGTTAACTGGTTCCTACATGAAGTGATTGCAGTCAGGTGGTCAGAATCAGATACCTGAATGAAAGTGAAATACTGTGAACATCCCTGCATTATAGAAATGGAAAGGGCAGATAAATCCAGTACTCAGATTTAATTTAAACACAAGATACTTGTGCTCAAAAAGAGGATTCATTCTCAGTGAAGAACCTTGGACCCCTAATCTGCCTCTATACATGCCAAAGAGCAGTGATTCCCAACATGTCTCTGTGGGTCATCAGGTGGATGCCTCCCTTCAACAGTGTTTCGCCTACTTAGTCCCACGACACCTCCAGGAGGTTAGGCAGTGAACTCCGGCATCCCAGAGTCACCCCCCCTAGTGCCAGTTCACACTGCTCCTACACAATCCAAACAGCACTGCCACGTTCAACTGACCCAGAGATGCTCCAGGTAGTGGCCAGTACCGATGCTACCATTTACCTATTGCTAATGCTAATGCTAACCGCTAAGAAGAACAGAAGAAGACAATACAGTTCCGATGCAACCATTTAGCTAATGTTAAGTGCTAACCGCTACCTGTTAAGAGGAACAGAAGCAGACAATAAAGCTAGATTCACCTATACTGTTAATGTTAACTGTTAAGCTACCAGTACTAGCTGCTAAGATACTATCATACTACCACCGCTTTAGCTATTGTTAGCTGCTACAATGCTACCACAGGCCACAGGCCTAGATGCCACATGTAACTGCCGATTGCCACACGACCATCATCTACCTCTGTCTCTCACCAACGGCACCAATAAAAGCTGGGTGGGAATACAATTTCGAGGGTGCAAAAGGTGAAGGCCTAAACCACAAACTAAATTTAACACCCTCTTCTAACATTTCCTTCAAGAAGCAACAAACCCTAACATTGCCTTCAAAAAGCAAACAAAACAGGAAAACAAACCCTAACATTTCCTTCAAGAAGCAAATAAAACAGGAGAATGACGGGGATCTCCTACTGCCTCGCCAAGGACCAGATACTGACTGGATCAGGGTCAAATTATAATTCTTTGCTGAATTCTTAACTCTTAATATTATCACTTATAATCTTAAAAATTCTTAGGAGAGATCAGCTTTTCTTCAAAAAATGCACAGAGTCTGGAAAAAGAGTCGGAGTCCAGAAGAGTTGAGTCCAGGGAGCTTTATTCTCTTCACAGATCAAAAAGCCCAGGCAAGTCCTGCCAAAAATGCCCAAATTCTGTTCTGCGCATCACCTTTTATACATTTGTCAGAGGGCTTGGCCACACAGTTTGGCCACATCCTTTTTGTCAAGTTACATCTTTACACTGATTTTATTGGTGTTTACATAGAGGGGGGGTCTTCCCCTTTAATGCATAATGAATAATCTCTTACCTAATTTCTATTGGTAATTTTCCACTGTAGCCTTTAGGGATTTTCCACTGAGATCCCTCTGGCCTCAGAATCTATTGGGATCTTAGGAACTTTCCAGATTACTGCTTTGTACTAAATTCAGCAAGTTATCTCTATTCTAGTGTTTTTATTGGTGTCTAGCCAACTCTTAGGACATTTTTTAAAAAGGTTTATATAACAGAACATAGGCCAAGCAAGACAGAGATAGTACTAACTAAACAGACATATGACTCACTAAGTAAACGGAGATTTCACTAAATAAACATAGATGTGATTTCTTAAGTATACAGAGTTAAGAGTAAAGATAACATATTCAGAAATCCTCTTCATGTGTCTGTCTCCCCCATGCCCCTGAGCACAGAGTGAGCACAGAGTGGAGTGGCACAATCTTGTCTTGTAACCCTCAGATCTGACACTACAAGAACAACCAAAAAGATCAAGAAACAAGCCAACTCTGTATCTTACAACGCAAACTCACCTGAACAGGCCGCATGGTCCCAAAGAGAGACTCTAGCTGGCCACACCCCCACCTTATCTAAACTTCCTCTTCCTGGTTCTCTTCCTATTGGGAGAGCGAGAAGATGGGGCGGGGAAAGCAGAGCAGAGGAGAGGTGTCTTGTTCAGACTTTAACCTCTTCTCCCGCCGGGTTCCTCAACAATGAAACAGCTGACCCTGCGACAAAACCTCTACACCCCACTTCAACCGGACAAACCCTGGTCTTCCATGGTTTGTCCAGTTGAAGTGGGGTGTAGAAATACAAATATAAATATAAATAAACAGAAAAACAAGTTGGGGGTAACAACTTAAAGATCAAAATCACAAACACAAAAATTAGTTCCAGAAAAACGAAAACTGACAGGTACATTATACAGTATAATATGAAGTGTGAAATATAATGGGAGCTAAAGAAAAATAAAAAATAAGTTTTTTTTTTCCTTCATAAAAAAGCTCTTGTAATTATGGCAGAAATATTTACATTACATAGTCAAGAAACAGATTCCATACTCTTTCAAATACATAAATTTTGTAGTGCAGCAGACAGGTCAGAAAGTCCAGAGGTATATATTCAATTATTGTCCTATGCCATCCCACAACTGAGGGGGGGCTTTGTCTGAGATCCAGTGCTGAAGAATGTTTTTCCTAGCAAAATATGTCATTACATTATACAGTTTTTTTGATATATATCAGTTAAACGGTTACTGGAAAGACCTAGAAGGAGGGAAATCGGGTCAAATTCTTCAGAACCTTTCGTATTTTGAATAAGACATCATTCCAATATTTTTGTATCTTTACACAAGACCAAAAACAGTGAACAAGATCACCAATTCCCATCCTACATTTAAGACAAAAGGAAAGCTCCTTTCGATATTTGGAGAGACGGTTTGGAGCTACATGTGCTCTATGCAGTATCTTAAGTTGCATTGCTCTTGTCCGGTTACAACCTGATATTTTCCTTGCATTATCCCAGATGTCCTCCCACATCTGCTCAGTTATCATAACACCCATCTCCCCCTCCCAGATCGCCCCCAGCGCCCGAGCACCAATACTTGACCGATCCCTCAGCCCGGCATAAAAGGTTTTAATGGAGGCATCCCCCTGGGAAAGAACCACCTGTTTCTCTATCTGTGTGACCTCCACATCAGCAAGCAGCGTTGTGTCTTTTATAATAAAATCTCTGACCTGAAAATAACGAAAGAGATAATTTCTTGGTATGCCGTATTTTTCCATAACTTGGATAAAAGTCATGAGGGTAGAACCATCAAGAAGATCACCTAAGGAAGAAATTCCCTTTACTGTCCCTGGGAGAAAATCAGGGTGATTGGGGTGAATATTGGTGTAAGCCCTGATCTGCCTTCCATATGCTGTACAATTCTCCATGCTCTTACAGTACAGTAATATTGTAACCGGGTTACAGCAAATACATTTTTGTTTATCAATAAAAAGTAGATTTTTCAGAGGACAATTGAACATACACCTCTCGATATCAAGCCAGATTGAAGAGGCGCTATCCCCAATCCAATCCGCTATGTATCTTAGATGGGCACTCAATTGATATCGCTTAATATCTGGGAGATCCAGCCCACTTGGTAATTGCAATACTGACATCCTAACCCGTGGTCTGCGTTAACACCATATTAAAGAACTGAACCAACCATTCAGTTGTTTCACTGTTTTGTGATTGAATAGGATGGGAATCAGTTGTATTGGATAGAGCAAGCATGGAAGAATATTCATTTTCAAAAGGGAGATTCGGCCCAGCCATGATATAAGAAGATTGTTCCATCTCTCTAGATCTTGCTTAATTTGACCGAATAATGGGTTAAAGTTGGCTTGAAACATCTGATTAAATTTTGGTGTAACATAAACCATATGAATATGAAACCATTAGGGGACCACTGAAAAGGAAAAAGGATTAGGGTTATCTGGCTGTTGTTGCGAACTACCCAGAGGCATCACCTCTGATTTGGAAAAATGTACTTTGTATCCAGAAAAGGCAGCAAACCGGGCAATAATCTGAATAAGACGGGGGACTGATACGGAGGGGTTCAACATGAACAACACCACATCATCTGCACATAATGTTATTTTATGTGCTTTCTCACCTACATCCAATCCAGTAATTAAAGGGTCTCGCCTGATATCTTCCGCCAGAGGTTCGATCGCCACTGCAAACAAAAGTGGTGACAAAGGGCAGCCTTGTCTGTTACCCCTCCGGACCACAAAGATTTTGGACCTAAGTCCATTGGTTATGCCTGCAGCCATTGTGTTAACCACTCTTCAAGGAAAGCCTCAATCTTTCGGACAATTGAAACATCAGTCAGCACTTCAAAATGAGTGCACATGCTCCTTGGGAAGAACAAATACGGCCATTGTTGTTTCCAAGGCTGGCGCAGGATTCACATTTATCATTTTGTGCTGCAAGTAGTATGTTTTTTCCATAAGTTTTAACACTTCTCCTCTTTCTAATCCTAAAGATCCTTCTCGAGAAAAGATCTCCATCAACTTTTGTCTATCATCTTCAAGGGAATCTTCTGTTTCTTCAGGTGGGAGTTCGGGCTGCCATTGCAAGCAAGTATGTTATTTCTATTTAAGTGTTCAATGCATGTCTTTATTTGACACAGAAGAGATTCAAAGCCTGTCCCCACAGTTGTTCTGCCATCGTCCATCGTGTCCATAAATGACCGTCGATACTCTCTCACGATGTCTCTTGCGATTATGAGACACTGGGCTCCGCTCGGATTCATCTCGAATTTCCACATGTCATCAACCACTACACGTATCATTTGTCTCCTATCTGCTGGCATAGGCCTTTTTCCATTTTGGAGGCACATGTTAAGACTGGAGGTCATTTTTTCCCAGTCAACTTTAAAAATGTCAGGCCAGTTTTTCACAGCAGGCAAGGGTGATGCTGGAGGAGAGGACAGGCTACTGCTTGAGAATGAGGAGTGCTGGTCCAGTGGGAGGCATGAGGACATCTGCATTGGTGGGGCAGAAATGGCCACGGGCTCTGGAATGGGGAAAGTATATATGGATCATTATCTGGTAGCATCTATTACTCTCATTGTTGTATGATACTAAAGGCATATAATCATATGACATCTTCACATTTGCCACATTCTAATATGTACAGGCATGTGCAATACTTTTTAGACATTAGACAAAATGTCTGCCTCAATCTCTGTAGTTTAGTAATGCGGTTACATTTCTGTGCAAAAGCTATCCAGGTGTGATGTCATAAGCACATCTCTGCACATTATGTTCACTTTTCCTATAATTTTTTTTTTGGCTTTTCTGAATACACTATCAAATTGTATAGTTTTGTCAAATGTATTGTTCTCTACTACAATAAATTTTTGTTTGCATACTGCAGCTTTTCTAAGTGATTTCTTTTCCTCAACCCATGTGCTCTTCTGTTATTGCAATCTATAACCAGTATTTCATTCAGTGTTATCATGTAGAAATTATTTTGTAAACAAGAGTCTGGAATCTTAAACCTTAATTACCTTTACGTTTCCAGGCATCCAGAAGTTTTCTGCACTGAATTGGCTTTATGAACTCTTCAATGTCTTGCTCTCTCCCATACTGCAGGTCTTCCTCTGTTTCTACCCCTTGCTGTTTCAACTTCTCGACCAAGTGACTGGACAGGGATACTGGGAAGTGCAGAGACGATGGCCTCCCTAATCACATCACTAGGCTCCAGCATCCTAAAGAAATGGAAAGGAGTGGTGGAGTGAGATCACTGGCAAGCCAAACATACTATACTCTGGCAGAGGATAGTAATCAAGTAGCCTACTGTGTTCAGTGCAGACAAAGCATGTACTTTCTGTGAGACAATAAACCCCCTGATCAACAAGACAGACAGATTGGCATTTTTCTGTGACAAAATAGACAGCAGTAGCATTGTGGATCTTAATTAACTTAATCCTGCCAAAGACAAGTCCTTCATCATTTTTCTCCAGGATAACGCACATATTCTTTTTAAAGAGTGTGCCTTTAACAGTAACTTCATGTGCTGCCACCGTACTGGCAGGCTGAAAGCTAAGAGATGCAACTGATTCTTGTATCTTATCACTGTAGTCCTGCACAAAAAAAATTGCCTCTTTCAATGGCAACACATGGTGGGAGGATAGAACCAGCACTAAGGTATGCTTGCAAAAGCTGATGCCATTCAGCTAGAGTGGAGCATAGGTTCTAAAAGTTGTGCAGTTTGCGAGCGCATTGTTTGAAATACGTATGCTTGCTCTCTAATGGAAGTGTCCATAAACGAATGAGAGGCCAAAATCGATTGGTCAAGTCTGGGTAATGAGACAAATAATGATGTTTTGGTTTCAGTGGCTGATCTGGAAAAATTTCCTCTCTGCTTTGTAAATACTCCTCTATCAAAACTTTCATATATGCTATTTGACCAGAGGTTATCTTTGGCCCACATATACGCTCAACTATTTGTCAGAGTTGCAGCACCAGTTGCCAGACATTTTCCATTGGGTTGTGAATTTTGTCTCCAATCAAGACAGACAGAACTCTAAGTAGACACCAATTCTGCACTGCATGTCCACTTAGTTTTTCACTTTTAGGATTTACATCACTTGGTTTGTTGTTGGCATCACTGCCAAGGTAAGAAAGTGATTTATGCAGCGGTTTAGCCCCACATAACTGAATTCTTTTTGCTTTGTGATGATACGACTGATATACAGGGCCAAATCATATGACACAACACCTTCAAACAGATCATGCCCTAAGCATGGAGGCAGACCAGGTTGGCATACATGGAAAAAGGACAGCTCATACAGCTGTCCTGTGTGGGGCTTCTGCCATGGTAGAGGAGGTGAAAGTTTCACGATCAATATGACAGAATCTGCAGAAGTGAGTACTTACAGTTCTCACTAAAACCACCAAATTTGTGTGATCCCAAGTTGTCACCTGCGATAGCACACAATGTGCCTCTGTACAGCTGTCCATTAGACATGACCATACCATTTTCTTCTAAATTTTTCAGATCTGTTATAAGAGAGGGAAATACTTTATCATGGCAAAGTATTTAAAATCTTGCTCTCGACATAATAATGCCAGTTGCATTTGATCCACACTTGACCTGTTGTGTGGTGCCACATTTGCCAGTGAAAAATACACTGCAAGAACTTTTGTTTTGTTTTTTCTTTCCTGATCCTAGTGGATTTGCAACTTCAAAAGCATCTTGATATAATATTAGGCCTAAAGATTTTGGATCGGATTGAAATAATGCGTTTTCAGCAACATTGCTACCATCCCATATATCCTCCAGTGTGTCTGGTAGTCTAGTTGGGCTTATGGGCATGCACTTGTTGCCTGACTGACTCGCACAGGAAGAGTAACCTGAGTGACTCTACAATGGGCACATATTGGGCAAAGCATTCTTTGCCAGACTCATTCTGTCCAAGACATATTGGAACTGGTTCAATGTATCTGAACTGACTTTTAAAATAAGATTTTGTTCTTTTATCAGTGTTAAATGTGCTCGTGTTACATGCATGATCCTCTGATTTTAGGACATCCACAACTTTATTTATATCACCTTCAGATATATCTAGAGTAACCATCTTTTCTTTGAGCCTACAAAATAGGTGAGACTGGCTGATATCATGCACATCCTGTAAATCCTCAATAATGGTCTGGATTACTGAAGATGGGAGTAACAGTTTTGCTTGCAGTTTTAGATAAAATGCCAAACTGTTTAAGAAGAGGGATTCATCAGCACTCTCAGGAAAAACATCTGATTGCTCTTCCATTCCTCAACATCATCTAGAACGCTCTCTTTGACACCCTCGTTCTCTGCTTGTTCACCTGAACATTCTTCCTGCATAACTTCTTTATTATCTGAGGTCAAAGAGCTTGAAATGTCTCTCACAGTGCATTTTTTTGTGAGTTCTTGATACATGGGATGAAAATGTAGACACCACAAGGAACTGTTTGTCACAGTCTCTAAATTGACAAGAAACTGTCCTGCCCTCTCTAATGTGACCCTTTAAGTGAGACAGAAAATTGTTAACACTATCACACCTGTAGTGCAAAAATCCACATGACAGGATACATCAGTGGATTGGCCTAAAAAGCTGCTGTCATCTGATGCCCTTTGGTCTTTAGTTGGGTGATCTCTGTACACATGTGTTTTGAAAACGTTGATTTTTCTGAATATCTGGTTGCATCCAGGTAGAGCACATTTAAAGGTAAAGTTTGGGACATTCTTATGAATTTTTATATCTCTCACAAATGCAAATTTTGTCTTACAGATATGACTGCAAAGTTCACAAGTGAACATTTTGGTAAATGAAATGGGAAAAAAAGATTAAGTGACTTAATTTGTTCACATAAAATAAATGTGTTATTTCTTTTCCTGTTTTTATTTAGGCTATTTAAACTGTTATAGAGCTATTAAAACTAACAAAGAAAACTCATTCGGTAGATAGCCTAATCTTTGCAGCAGCTTGTTTTCCTCCCTCTGTGGTCAATGTAGATGATGTCACGTCAGGCAGGAAGGTGGCTGCTGAGCAGGTTTTCCTGACACTCTCCCTCAGACTGTCTGGTTGTGACCGATTGTCACTGGCTACACCAAAGAGCTGAGAAGTTCAACTTTGGCTGTGAAGAAAGAAGAAAAGACTAAATTAGATTCATAATTACTTTACAAAAACAACCGACACACAATGCTGAGACTTGCTAGTTAAAGCTTAAAAAAAAAAAAAAAAAAACATATTTGCATGACTGTTTTGCCTATGCAGAAAAAAGAAATGACTGAAGTGGATTCAACTTTTACTTTTCTAACTTCATCGACCAGCCAAAACAACCCATACACACTGCTGACTCTGAGTCTGGATAATTTAAGCACATTAGCTTGCAAAAAATATAATTAGATTGCTATAGTGCTGTTAAAAATGGCAGAAAACGCAAATGGGATGAAATCCTCAAATCCACCTCCCACATTACATCAAATATGAACTAAATTATGTTAAGTTACAGCTCTGGGCTTCGGAGACAAGGCAGCGGAACTGTGACAGTTGTGACTGGTTGTGACTGGTTCTGACTGGCTCTAATGTGTACCTTCGGCTGTAACTTCGGCTATGAAGATGGCTTAAAAAAAAAAAAAAAAAAAAGGTCCTGGCAAGACTCGTTGCACCAAAATGCAGAAAAAACAGAGGAGTAACGTCAAGTTTTTTTAAAATGTCAACAACCGACACATAGGCTAACATTAATGCTCAGACTTGCTAATTTTAGCAAGGTCTAGCTCTTTCTATGTAGAATCAGGCACACAATTGTATGATAACCTTTATTACGTTAGACTCGCCACGCTACTTAACTTTTATACAACCCCCTGTTGTTTTAATGTTGAAATAATATTAAATTGAGACAGAATGCTAGCACGTTTTCATTTTAGCTAACGTAATCTAGAAAAAAAACAACACTAACAGCTTTGTTGTAGCATTGTTAAATAACGTTAAACGGCAGAAAACTAAACGGATGAAACCCTCAAATCCCCCTCCTAAATCAGAGAAAACATGAATAATCTTAACTTACTCTGTGGACAGTGTGGAGGACGTCACGCAGGCAAAATCAAACCGTCTTGACCATTGAATTCCCACACTTTTCTTTCCCATCTTCCCATAATGCTTAGCTGTTTACAGTAAACATCTGAAATTGCTGTAATTAACTGTCTTTGCTATAATGATGTTTTTTTCTCCCAGAATGCATTGCAGTTTACAGTATGATGCTGTATGGCAGCAATACAGTAAGATACTGTTCATATTTTGCTGTAAATTTACATCAAAGGTTTACAGTGTGCCGAGCATAATTCTGTAGCGTTTTGGGATAAAGACCCCAGCTTTTCATCAATCACCTTGGTTGTGTTTGCTGTTATTTCCTTATTAGTTTGACGAAAAGCCGGGTCAAGTGCATCCTCGGTATTAGCTATTAGCTGTTCTTGCTCCTCTTCCACTGGGGAGGACCAGGTAAGCTAGCAGTAGCTTCTGGTCTGCTCGCCTCGGTTTTTTATGCTTTCTTTTAGTGGCATCTTGTCTTGGCATCTCAAAAAGTACTCAAAAATACTCATATTGAAATACACAACTTGAAAATCGTCGTAAATGTTAAGTTGGGCGGAGTTATGTTGAAAATATCAGTGCAGTGGTGCGAAGCTCAGAAAAGTCAACCACTCTCTACGCCGCCATCTTTCTTCCTCCCTTTTAAGCTTTTGAACCTTCACTGAGTACATGTAAATAGAAAGAGGTAAACTCAATAGATGGCCTTCCATCCCTCTCCATTGGGGGGCATCCTCTTCTCTAAAATAAAACATCCGCTTTTATTTTGTATTTCTCTATTTCTGTTGTTTATTTTTTGAAGAGTTTCTCAAGGACATTTCTCAAAGATGTTTTCACAACAGTTCAACATGGCTGTTAGTGCCCTCCAATCTCCATCAATCATTTGTCAGTATCTAAAATGTCAAATTTGAAATACACCAGGTGCACCAGGTTTCTGCACCTTCATATCTAGACACAAGCTCACCATCTTTGCTTTCTTTTTCCCCACCACTCATACTAGGGCCTTCATCTGGGTGAGAATCTTGTCTTGTCTTCACTAATTCTCGCAGAGGAACGAGGCAATCAGCTATGTGTTGCCACATGGACAAATATTACATTACTCTGCCAGTCATTACAGCACAGACACTCGACAATGATATAATATTTGCAGAAAATGATTAATAAATGTTAATTGCAAAAAAGGGATTATGGATAATCTCTCACGGCACACTAATCTTAGAAGAAAAGTCAACTGCTAAAACTAATGACATCTGAAAAACGTTGCCATTACTTCAACATCAATACCAAACATATCAATATCCCTCACATACATTTACACCATCAAGCAATGTGCCATCATCAGTCGCTGCATTTCGAACAGCTGAATAAACTCCCATTGCTCCATAAGTTGCCGGAACTGTATAGCTCTGCAACAACTGCATCAAGAAATGGTACAGTAAAAGTATGACATTCAATATTAGAAAAAGCCACATAGCATTCAACATCCATTTCGTGATGAGTACCAACAACTCCACATTTTAAAATCAGCAAAATATTTCTCAATTCGTCATTAGCAGCGTTGCAGCACTCTGAATCATCATCATGTTGTCAGCCATGTTTCAGACACACAAATGATATAATTTTCCATCTACGTGCAATCACATTTCACAATGTGTAAGACCATTTTAAAGCAAATCGCATGCTTACCTGGTAAGCATGTTACAGGACTCAGGTATACATGCCTCTCTAGGAGCAATGAAACAAAAATATTTGGCAATATATTGAAAAATAATACACACACACACACACACATATATATATGTGCAATGAACACCAAATCTGTCCTATATTTTTACATGAAATAGTTTTATTGAAACACTCAGTATCTTTACATTGACACAAGTTTACATAAAGCAGATATTTATCAACACTTATACTACTTTGCATACAATATTTCATGAAAATATGCATGATGGTATATATGAAAAAAGTCTTAATTGAAAAAAAATACTGTTAATCATTTTGGTAACATAGTAGTGTCATGACCCGTGCCATGCTCGCCGGTTTTGTTTAGTTTTCCTCTTGTTGATCCTTGCCATTGCCTCATTTACTTAGTGTTGTCTCAGTCATGCCATGTTTTATGTAAGAGAGTTTTTGTATTGTTGTATTTGTACGTTCATAACTTACTTTCTGTTTTCTTTTTCTAGTTCATAGCTTTGTCGAATTGTTCTCTCTTTTAAGAGTGATTTTCTGTTTGATTACATTTGTTATTTAGATTCTGGTTCCTCCATTTTTAGGACTGTATTTTGAGTTGCTACTTTTTCTTATCTAGTTCTTTCAGTTGGTCAGTTCCGTTTCATAGCCCTTTGTGTTTTCCTCCTTCGGGAGCGTTTTTGGTTTTCTAGTTTTGTAGCCGTAGTGTTTTAGTTTTGCCATGTTTCAAGTATGTGTGTTTCTTGCATTGTCTTAGTCGTGCCATGTTTTATGTTTACACCAGTTGCTAGTCTCGTCTGTGTCTTAAGTTGTCTTGCTCTAAGTTAGTTAGTGCTTGTGCTGTCTCATCCATGCCCCGTTGTGTTTTGTGTTAGTGTGTTCCTATTGCTCAGTTTTTCCCTGTGTTGCCTTGTTGTATGTATAGCCCTTGTCCCTAGAGTGTGTGTGTTAATTATAGTTTCCATAGTTGTAGATTTTCATTGTGTTCCAATAAATTAATTAATTTGAATCTAGCGCATCCCTTGGTTTGTCTGTGCTCATGTCCGTGCCATGTCCTGAGTGAGTTTTCATTTTATTGTATTGTCCATAGTCTTGCCATGTTGTGTGTTAGTGAGTTTCTTGTGTTGCCTTAGTCTTGTCCCTAGCTCCGTTGTGTTGCGTGTTAGTGTTAGTCTATGTCCCCCGTTGTGTCTGCATCTGGGTTCTATCCCTCACAGTTCTCCGTAAATCCCCCCTTCCTGACAAGTAGGATGAAAAAGACGTGAGTTTATACCTTAATGCATTGATCCCCAACCCGCACAGAAAGAAAAAATAATTGCCATTATTTTGTTTTTTCACATAATTTGCTTGATTTATTTTTCGAGTCTTAATGATGTTTTATTTTGAAAAGTGGCCGGATTCTCTCTGTTACATCCGTCTCGCTTGACGACACCATAAGTCACGTGATATAACCCGCTAAATTAAATCCCAAGCTAACAAAGATATATAATATACTATGGACAAGTAATTAAAATATTTTACGTTACGTTGCTTACTAATAAGATAAGATAAGACAAGATAACCCTTTATTGTCTCACAGTGGAGAAATTTGCATTTTATAGCAGCAAGAGAAATGGAAAAATAGAATATACATCACCACACACATTCCAATGTGGAAATATTAAAGAATATAAATAAAAATAAAATGAAGTGTAGGAATTTTTAACTGTACACAGTACAGAATGATATATACATCCATCTAATGAATGCATTAGTGAGAAAAGCGATGCTACCGGAAGTGCCCTCGCAATTTTATTTTGAAATATATCAGGTGATTTCCTGTACTGACAGTGGAGGTGCCTGACATTGCCAGTCTGCAGCCAGGTCCTCTTGACATGTTTAAAAAGTGGATTTATGTTCATTATTATTGTTATTATTATTATTAAAGAGAAAATACCACAGTTTTTAATTATTTTGTTTTTATCTGCTACACCTTTAGACTGGGCTGTGAAAATATTGTCAGACATTAAACTGGGCCATGGTACAGAAAAGGTTGGGGACCACTGCCTTAATGGACTGAGTAGAGTTTCCAATTTCTTCTTTTTTTTTTCTTTATTTAACACAATGTGGTTATACAGAGTGTCAACTGAGAGTGAACATAAAAAAATAAAAACTGATAATAATAAAAAACAGAAAAATGCAAAAATCCACTTATTCAAATATCAGTGTAAACACAAGGAGTCATGTAAAGGCAGCATAAACATATATGGGGTAGCAAATCATATTCAGTTGTGATCGAAAGAGGGTGAACTTAAATAATCTAACCACATTCTATATTAAATTGTATTAAATTAAAACAGGGAATTTTAAGTATTTAATAAACAAATGTGATATTTTTATGGCTTTCTTGTTTGAAGAAGTCATTATTGTGTTGAAGAATTGTTTGAGTTCATTTTCAGAGTGTTTTCCATTCGGCTTTTTCTTTGTCCATTTTGTTCTGTGAATATGAAATTTGCCCAGCATGATGATCGTCTGTAACAGGAGGGAAAGGTCGTGAGGTATGGAGGGGTTTTCAATGTGAAAGAGGATGTGGCTTTCCTGGAGGCTGATCCTGGGACCGGTTTTGTTATGTGTTAGGTTTTGTATATAAGTCCAGAGGTTCTTACTGTAACAGCACTGACAAAAGAGGTGGATGATGGTTTCTGGTTCTGTATGGCAGAAGTCCCAGTTGTGATCTATGTCCAGTTTAAAATCTCTCCAGGGTTTTTTTTGCCGGGTATACATTATGGCAGATTTTGTTTTATACTTCTTTGACTTTGTTGTGAATGAGCAGCTTCTCGCCAACCAGCCACACCCCTCTCCAGTTTATTTCCCCATAAAGTGAGTTCCAGTAAGAGTTGGCTGCCGGTCGATTTGAGGGTTGAATGAGGTTCCTGATCAATTTATTTGAGCAGATTTTAGTTGTTATATCTATGTTATGGATGAATAGCTTGGTGTCATTTTTCTTTGTAAGAGGATGGAACTGGGAACCTTTCAGAAGCTGCAGAGTTTCCATTGGTATTATATAACTGTAGTGTATTCTGTTTGTGAGATTGTCAGATGGTAGTTAAATATAAATAAATTGGTTGTATGATAAGACTTTCCCTTGTTCATCAATCAACTGATTAACCCACACTATCCCCTGATCAAACCATGATTTGTAAAATATTGTTTTGTTTCTGTGCTGTATGTGTTGGTTGTTCCAGTGTCCGTTTGTAGACCAGCCCCCAGGAAAGCAACGCCTGTTTATGAAAGTTTGACAGCTTAATAGGTATTTTGTTCATTTTACAGTTACACTTGAGTAAAAAATGAATTCCTCCTAATCTATTGAATATGTGATTTGGAATTGCATTCCATATATTAATCTTATCTCTGACAAGACAACATAACCAGTTGATTTTGAAGACATTGTTCATGGTTTCAAAGCTTAAGACTTCGAACCCTCTGTTTCCCCTCTGGTTACAGAGAATCTCTCTTTTTAGATAATGGGCTTTGTTTCTCCATATGAAGTTATAAAACACTATATCCAGTTCTTTGCATATGTTTACGGGTAAATCCAACAATAAAGACATGTATACAGACCTTGATATTCCTTCAGCTTTAGCTAACAGAACTCTACCATAGATAGACAAATCTCGCATTAACCACATATTGAACCTTTTTTTTTTTACCTGATTTACTTGATGATGGAGCTAAAGTTCAGATCAGATCGGTTGGACTGGTTGTTTATTGTAAAACCAAGGTACGTAACTGTGTTCTTGACAGGAATATCACAGACTTTTGGCAGGCTACAAGTTTTAAGTGGCAGCAATACAGATTTTCCTAGATTCATTGTTAATCCAGATACATCAGAGAATTCTCTGATACAATTTATTACTTTACTTACTTCTGTTTGCGTCTTAATGAAGATGGCAGTGTCATCTGCCAGTTGTGATATTTTAAATTCTTGGTCAAAAGCACAGATACCGTGAAAATTTGTCATCTTGACTTGTGTAGCCAACATCTGTGCAACAAGGAGGAACAGGTACAGGCTTAGAGGACAGCCCTGTTTTATTCCTCTGTCAATATTGAATCTAGGGGAGGTTCCATATTGTAGTTTTACTGAGCTGTTGCATCCCTTGTATAATGTTCCAATGATATTGTCATGCCCTCCACCTCTGGCTCCACCTAGCGGAGTTTCTCCCTCTCTTCTCCTTCTCCCTCTTTTTCCATACAGGTGACGGCAGACAGGGAGAGTGGCTGAGCGTGGGCAGGTGCAGCAGATGATCAGTGATCATTGAGTGTCTCCAGCTGCGGCGGGGAGTGGTTCTGCCTCTGTCATTGTTTCAGCCTCCCTTAAAAGACGCCAGCAGACCACTACACGACGCCAGACCGTAAACTTACCTCGTTTCCGACCCTCCTCGCTGCCTTGGTTTTCCTGCCTCATACCATCATCATCCTCCTGCTCATTGACTGGCTTTCCTCCACCACCGACATCCACGCCTCTGCTCCTGCCCGGCCGGCTCACCACTCTCCCCGGTCATACCACGCCTGCTGTCTGCCTACCTCCCCTCTACAGTAATCCCTCTGCTGGTTCACCCTCTCTTGCTTTGTCCATTTAATGTCCTTAGTCTTAGTCTTGTGTAGTTATTAGTACTTTCTCTGTGGTGTAATTTGAATCCTGGTTAGTTTTAGTTTCTCTCTCCCTTGTTGTAATTTCTCCCCTCCTTAAGAGGGTGACTTGCCTACATTCAGTTATATATGGTTGGGTGCTCCCAGGTGCTTAAGCAATGTAGCTTTGTATGGGAAAGGAATGCTTCAGCTGCCAGTATCCAGTCTAACAGAGGAGTTTAAATGCACTAAGGTTAGGACAGAACTCTTATTATCTGGGAGTAAGGACATGTTAGTTAGCAATGTGGTTCCGAATCCTTCTGGGGGGAGGAAATGGAACCCAAGGGCAGCAGTGCAGGAGGCAGAGGCAGCTCTCAGGCATGCAGAAATAGTAGGAAATGTTCAATTTGGCCGGGGAGGCTTGGGGCTTGGCCCAGGCAAACCAGTGTGGATTAAAGCAGGTCTAAAGGAGAAAAGAAAGCTTGTAGTGGAACAGGTGCGTAGGCAGGAGGAGTTGTTAAGAGGGGCAAAAGCAGTTGGTCAAGCCAAACAGGGACAATGGTTGAATTGGGAAGGTGTTGAGAAGAGGAAACTTAGTTGGAGGGACCTGTGGAATATGGAGGAAGGCCGTATTAAATTTCTGATAGGGGTGACATACGATGTGTTGCCAACCCCGCAGAACCTAAGTCTCTGGGTACAGGGCGATCAATCGTGCCCACTCTGCTCAGGTACAGCAAGTTTAAAGCACATTTTGTCAGGTTGTAGAATTAGCTTATCACAAGGCCGGTATACATGGCGGCATAATCAGGTGCTGAGAAGCTTAGCCGCAGGCATTGAGGAGAGAAGGAAGCAGGTGAATTCTGGAAGTTCTAGAAAGGAGAGGTTAGATGTGCAGTTTGTTCGAGAGGGGGAGAAAAATAGAGCTGCTAAGTCAGGGAGAAAGCAGGTAGGTGGCTGCCTGGTAGGGGCTGATGATTGGCAAATGCAGGTCGACTTGGGAGGAAAGCTAGTTGTGCCCCAGGAAATAATTTATAGTAATCTGAGGCCAGACATTGTCTTATGGTCCATGAGTAAAAAGACTGTGTATTTTATTGAGTTAACAGTCCCTTGGGAAAATTCAGTGGAGGCAGCTTATGAAAGGAAGAAGACTAAGTATGCAGATTTAAAGACAGAATCTGAGCAGAGGGGATGGAAGACCAGGGTCTGTCCGGTTGAAGTGGGGTGTAGAGGTTTTGTTGCAGGGTCAGCTGTTTCACTGTTGAGGGAGCTGGGAGTGCATGGGCAAAATTTAAGAAAGACAGTGAGGGAGATGTCAGATGAGGCTGCTAGGTCTAGTCAGTGGATATGGATCAGGAGAAATAATAGTAGTTGGGGGGTGGAATAGGGACAGTGGGGGGGGGGGGGGGGCAGAGGACATGCATGCCTAACCCGGCAAGAGAAGAGGTTAATGTCTGAACAAGACACCTCTCCTCTGCTCTGCTTTCCCCGCCCCATCTTCTCGCTCTGCCAATAGGAAGAGAACCAGGAAGTTTAGATAAGGTGGGGGTGTGGCCAGCTAGAGTCTCTCTTTGGGACCATGCGGCCTGTTCAGGTGAGTTTGCATGGTAAGACACAGAGTTGGCTTGTTTTTTTATCTTTTTGGTTGTTTTCCTGTTTTGTTTGCTTCTTGAAGGAAATGTTAGGGTTTGTTTTCCTGCTCTGTTTGCTTTTTGAAGGAAATGGTAGGGTTTGCTGCTTCTTGAAGGAAATGTTAGAAGAGGCTGTTAAATCTAGTCTGTGGTTTAGGCCTCCACCTTCAGCACCTTCTAAATTTTCCACCCCCTACCCGAACAAGGGTCTGTATCCAATCCCTACTTTCATCTTTTGACTCTACCTCTTTATTTTCTATCCCCTACCCGAACCAGGGTTTGTATTCCCACCCCGCTTTTTCTTGGTGCAGTTGGTGAGAGGCAGGGGTAGATGATGGTAGTGTGGCAATCGGCAGTTACATGTGGCATCTAGGTCTGTGGTAGCATTGTAGCAGCTAACAATAGCTAAAGCGGTGAGAGTATGATAGTATCTTAGCAGTTAGTATTGGTGGCTAGCAATTAACATTAACAGTATAGGTGAATCTAGCTTTATTGTCTTCTTCTGTTCCTCTTAGCGGTTAGCATTAGCATTAGCAATCGTTAAATGGTAGCATCGGTACTGGCCACTACCTGGAGCATCTCTGGGTCAGTTGAACGTGGCGGTGCTGTTTGGATTGTGTAGGAGCAGTGTGAACTGGCACTAGGGGGGGTGACTCTGGGACGCCGGAGTTCACTGCCTAACCTCCTGGAGGTGTAGTGGGACTAAGTAGGCAAAACACCGTTGAAGGGAGGTTTCCACCTGATGACCCCCAGAGACGTGTTAGGAATCACTGCTCTTTGGCAGGTATAGAGGCAGATTAGAGCTCCAAGGTTCTTCACTGAGAATGAATCCTCTTTTTGAGCACAAGTATCTTGTGTTTAAATTAACTAATTCCTGTATTTTGCTTCCCCTCCTTATGAGGGCGACCTTAGTTTACATTCAGTTCCCTTCCTGCATTTCATTGTATCCCTGTGTAAGTAAAATAAATTGTTATCTTGTGAACGTTTGGTCTGCTGAGTATTGTGTCTGCACCTGAGCCTCTGAACCTGATTCGTAACATTACGGTCTGGCCATGATGAGCTCAGCAGACATTTCGTCAGACCCTGACCAAACGTCCTCAGGACCTGCCCTACAGCAAGCCATGGCCAGTCATGGAGCTTTGCTCGGGCAACATGAGAATATTATTAAAGCTCTTGTTGATAGTAATAATGTCTTGATTAGTCAAGTTCTCAACTCACAGCTAAGGTTTCAGCATTAACTGCCCATATGGCAGCTTCCCCCAGTGATAGCTCAGCTGTTGCTGCCCCTGCTAACGATGCTTCTGCTAGTTCCAACTCCGCCCCCCACCAGGTAATTCGTGAGCCCTTCGTACCAGTTCCTGAGCGCTATGATGGTGATTTAGGTACGTGTCAGGCTTTTCTCACACAAGTTTCCCTTGTTTTTGACCTTCAACCATTTTCCTATTCTACTGAGAAAGCAAAGATTGCATATTTAGTTAGTTTGTTGAAGGGGCGAGCAAGAGAGTGGGGGACGGCAGTGTGGGAGAGGCAGTCTGTGGTGTGTTCATCTTATGCTTTGTTCTCCTCTGAGATGAAGAGAGTTTTTGATCACCCAGTCCGAGGAAGAGAGGCTGGCAACCGCCTCTCGTCACTCAAGCAAGGGAGCCGGAGCGCAGCTGAGTTTGCAGTGGACTTCAGAACCCTTGCTGCAGAGAGTGGATGGAATGATGTTGCTCTTCAGGGAGCCTTTTACAAGGGCCTCAACGAGGGTTTAAAAGATGAGCTTGCCACACGAGAAGATGTAGCAGATTTGGATGCATTAATCTCTCTCGCCATTCGGTTGGATAACCGAATTCGAGAGCGGAGGAGAGAGCGTGGCCAACGAATCACCTCAGCCCCTGTCCGCCATCTTGACACCCCCACTACCCAAACCTCGGCAGCCCATCCATCGGAACCTGGGTCAGAGCCCATGCAGATTGGTCGAGCGCAACTGTCACAGAAGGAGAAGAATCATAGACGCGCCACCCACCTTTGCATGTATTGTGGCAGTGCAGATCACTTTGTTGCCCGCTGTCCAAAGCGATCGGAAAAAGAGCTGGCTCATTCGTAATGGGAGAGATACGGATGAGCCAAACAACTTCAGCCCCTCTCCAAGAACTGCAACTTACTGCTACCCTGTGCTGTAATGGCCGTTCCCATTCCACCTCTGTTTTAGTAGACTCTGGGGCTGCAGAGAATTTTATGAACAGACAATTAGCGGAACAGTTGTGTATCCCCACGGGTCCTCTGGAAACCCCTCTGGAGGCCAGGGCCCTGAATGGTCAATCTCTGGGCCGGGTAAACAGAAGAACCGTTCCTGTCACTCTGATCCTAGCCGGGAATCATCGAGAGAACCTGTCCTTCCTCCTTTTTGACCGGTCCAACCCCTCTGTGGTGCTGGGTTTTCCCTGGCTGAAGAGACACAATCCCCAAATTGACTGGGTAAAACAGGAAGTCAGTTCTTGGAGCCCCCAGTGTCATGCCAGTTGTCTCCAATCGGCCCTAACCCCTGCCAGTGGGACAGAAAAGCCCCCAGCAAGACCCATAGACTTATCTTTAGTTCCTTCTGAATACCATGACTTAGCCCCGGTTTTTAGTAAAGACAGTGCTTTGTCCCTACCCCCTCACAGACCCTATGACTGCTCTATTGAGTTTTTGCCTGGAGCCACACTGCCAAAGAGCCGTCTCTATAACCTCTCAAAACCTGAGCAAACTGCCATGGAGACATACATCAGGGACTCCCTGGCCTCAGGAATCATCCGCCCATCCTCATCGCCTGTGGGAGCAGGCTTTTTCTTCGTGGATAAGAAAGATAAGACTCTCAGACCATGTATTGACTTTAGAGGTATCAATGACATTTCAGTCAAAAATACTTACCCACTGCCATTGATTAACTCTGCTTTTACCACCCTCCACAACGCTTCTGTTTTTACCAAGCTTGACCTAATGAATGCCTACCACTTAATACGAATTAGGGAGGGAGACGAGTGGAAGACCGCGTTTAACACCCCCTTAGGTCATTTTGAGTATTTGGTAATGCCTTTTGGTCTGACTAATGCTCCGGCGGTTTTCCAAAACATGATTAACGATGTTTTGAGGGACATGCTTAATAGGTTTGTTTTTGTTTATCTTGACGACATCCTTGTTTACTCTCGAAACCAGGAGGAGCATGTGCAGCACGTCCGTCTGGTTCTTGAGCGGCTCCACAAGAACAGATTATTCGTCAAGGCTGAAAAGTGTGAGTTTCATGCATCCACGGTATCCTTCCTCGGCTACATCATCTCCCGTGGAGAGGTTCGTATGGACCCCCTGAAGGTCACTGCAGTCAAGGAATGGCCTGTGCCTGAAAGCCGAAAGCAACTCCAGTGCTTTCTGGGCTTCGCCAATTTTTACCGCAGATTTATCCGAGACTATAGTAGGGTGGCCGCGCCTCTAACTGCCCTGACCTCCACCTCTCGGCCTTACCAATGGACCACTGAAGCAGCTCAGGCTTTCCAGTCCCTAAAAGAGCGATTCACCTCTGCCCCCATTCTGATTCAGCCTGATCCCTCTCTTCAGTTTGTAGTGGAAGTTGATGCCTCAGATACTGGGGTGGGAGCTGTTCTCTCCCAGAGGGCCAAAGCAGATAACAAGCTCCACCCTTGTGCTTTCTTCTCTCGCAGACTTTCCCCAGCAGAGAAGAACTATGATGTGGGAAACCGTGAACTCTTAGCCGTTAAACTAGCCTTGGAGGAGTGACGGCATTGGCTCGAGGGCGCAGAACACCCATTTATTGTGTGGACTGACCATAAGAATTTGGAGTATGTGCGTTCAGCCAAGAGGTTAAATTCTCGCCAGGCTAGATGGACATTGTTCTTTGGGAGGTTCCGCTTCACTTTGTCTTACCGGCCCGGCTCTCGCAATGTCAAACCTGACGCTCTCTCTCGCCAGTTTTCCGGTGAAGACTCTGCTGAACCTCCAGAGCCCATCCTGCCAAAGTCCTGCTTAGTTGCCTCACTCACCTGGGACATTGAAGACAAGGTCCGTCAAGCGCTGGAGCACCAACCAGACCCAGGTAAAGGTCCACCTAATACTCTGTTTGTTCCTGTCCCCGTCCGTTCCCAGGTGCTCCAGTGGGCTCATACCTCTCGACTGTCTAGTCATCCTGGCGCCTCTAGAACCCTGGATATCCTACGCCGACGGTTTTGGTGGTCCACCATGCGCAAGGACGTCAAGGAATTTGTTGCTGCATGCTCCACATGTGCTCGCAACAAGACTTCAAGCCAGCCAAGTTCCGGAGTTCTCCAGCCCTTGTATGTGCCCCATCGCCCTTGGTCACATATTGCCTTGGACTTCGTAACTGGGTTACCGCCCTCCAGAGGTAATACAGTTATTTTAACATTGGTGGACCGATTTTCCAAAGCTGCTCATTTTGTCGCTCTTCCCAGACTCCCCTCTGCCAAGGAGACTGCAGACCTTCTTGTGCACCATGTCCTCCGCCTACATGGGATCCCCATGGATGTGGTATCCGGCCGTGGCCCTCAGTTCACATCGGAGGTCTGGAGGGCTTTCTGTTCGGCCTTGGGAGCCAGTCAGTTTGACTTCTGGGTTCCACCCCCAGTCTAATGGACAGACTGAACGGACTAATCAGACACTAGACTCTCTACTCCGATGCGTTACTTCAGAGAATCCGTCTGCCTGGAGTGAACAACTGCCCTGGGTTGAGTATTCCTTTAATTCTCTCCCTAATGCTTCTTCTGGTCTGTCACCTTTTCAATGCTCCCTAGGTTACCAGCCACCCTTGTTTCCTTCTCAAGAGGAGGAGATCTCGGTGCCATCAGTCCAGGCATTTATAAGGCGCAGCAGACAGACATGGAATAGGGCACGGGCATCACTCCTGCGAGCCAGCCATCGTATGGAGGTCCAAGCTAACCGTCACCGGCGTCCAGCCCCCACGTACGTGCCTGGACAAAAGGTTTGGTTAAGGGCTAAGGATCTTCCTTTAAAAGTGGAGTCCCGTAAGCTGGCTCCACGTTTTGTGGGCCCCTTTGTTGTTCAAAAAGTGATTAATCCTAGTGCGGTGCGTTTGACCCTCCCTAAGTCCATGAAAATCCATCCAACCTTCCACGTTTCTCAGCTCAAGCCTGTGGTTGAGAGCCCTCTGGCCCCCCTTGTCCGTCCCCCTCCACCGCCCAGGATGGTGGATGAAGCACCGGCCTACTCTGTCAAACGCCTGTTGGATGTCCGCCGCCGGGGTCGCGGCCTTCAGTTCCTGGTAGATTGGGAAGGCTATGGGCCGGAGGAGAGGAGTTGGATCCTACGTCGCCAGATTCTGGATTCTGCTCTCATCCAGGACCTACGGAGACGGCGGCCGGATCGGTTTCAACATGTGCCTGGAGGCACACGTAGGAGGGGGGGTACTGTCATGCCCTCCACCTCTGGCTCCACCTAGCGGAGTTTCTCCCTCTCTTCTCCTTCTCCCTCTTTTCCATACAGGTGACGGCAGACAGGGAGAGTGGCTGAGCGTGGGCAGGTGCAGCAGATGATCAGTGATCATTGAGTGTCTCCAGCTGCGGCGGGGAGTGGTTCTGCCTCTGTCATTGTTTCAGCCTCCCTTAAAAGACGCCAGCAGACCACTACACGACGCCAGACCGTAAACTTACCTCGTTTCCGACCCTCCTCGCTGCCTTGGTTTTTCCGGCGACCTTAGTTTACATTCAGTTCCCTTCCTGCATTTCATTGTATCCCTGTGTAAGTAAAATAAATTGTTATCTTGTGAACGTTTGGTCTGCTGAGTATTGTGTCTGCACCTGAGCCTCTGAACCTGATTCGTAACAGATATTGATAAATAGATCTCCAAATCCAAAGGTATTGAGTGTTTTTACTATGAATTGATGGTTTACTGTATCAAATGCTTTGTAAAAGTCAACAAATAAAACAAGACTGTCCTCTTTGATGTATTCATTGTAATCTATTAAATCCAGTATTAATCTCACATTATTAATTATACTTCTACCTGCCATAAACCCAGATTGTTCCTCATCAATAATTTCTCCCAAACCCACCTTTAGTCTCTGCGCAAAGATGAAGGCAAATATTTTAGCATCATTGTTTAATAAGGTTATTGGCCTCCAATTTTCTATATTCATTTTGTCTTTATTAGGTTTGGGTATTAATTTTATAAGTCCTTGCTGCATAGAAGGTGAGAGTTTGCCTTTGGTGATTGCTTCCTCAAAAACACATGCGAGAAACGGGGTGAGGGCATCCTTAAAGCTTTTATAGAATTCGCCAGGAAATTTATTATCTTTTAGTGAATGAATAGCTTTAAGTATTTCAAAATTAATGATTTTTTTGGTCGCACAGGTCCTTAAATTTGTTATCAATTTTTTTAGTGTTGTGATTTATATTTTGACAGTACATATCCATTTGATTTTCGTCGAGAGTTTGTCTGGAGTACAGTTTTTCATAAAAGTTCACCACGTGGTTAGAGATTATTTATTGATCTTCACAAATTGTACCATTAATTTTAAGTTTGCTCACAGAAGACATTTCAGCATTTCTTTTTTCAAGGTTGAAGAAATACTTAGAGCACTTCTCGCCTTGCTCTAGCCATTTTCTTCTGGATCTAATGAAAGCACCTTTAGCCTTTTCTTCATAGAATAAATCCAACACAGATTGCAGTGAAGCAAGTTCTCTGACCTCCTCCTCACATGGGTTTTCTTTCTCAGTTAAGTTCATAATTTTTGTTACAATTTGGAGTTATTTTTCTCTTGTTGTTTTAGACATTTTTTTGCCCAATGTGATAGCCAATCTTCTGATGACATATTTTAATAACTCCCAGGACTCTCCATACAGGTTGGTAGTCACTGCTTGTCTCCAATATTTCTATCAATTTCATTGTTTAGAACTGTATTAAAATCCCCTCCCCAGATGATCTTAGCTAATGGAAATACTGACATCCATCCATTAACTGCATCTTCTATAGCCAAAAATAAATTAACATTTTCTTTTTTTATTATTGGTTGCATAAACATTTACCAAAATAAGTTGTGAATGGTCTGAGTTTATAATAACATAATCCATCGTCCTTTATCATCTGAAAGGTATTTAATAACTTGGTCTTTAAAGTTTCCCTTTAGAATAGCGACCCCTGCTGACGTGTTTGTACCAAATGAGAACCAGATGTCTTTTCCCCATTGATTTCTCCAGAATAAACTGTCTGACTTTTCGGCATGCGTTTCTTGGATAAAGTAGAAATCTGCTGGTTTCCCCTGACAAAACAAAAACACCCCTTTCCTTTTTAGATCATTTCTAATCCCCCTCGAGTTAATGGACAAAACAGAAATAGACATGACTGAACTAACGACTTAAAAAAAGACAAACAGATCGGACAAACAAACAAAATATAACGGGATCTCGATCCTCTCTTAGGTCGAGATAAAGAACAATAACGCTGCACCCTCTCGGTGTTTGGCAATAGGGCTAAATCAATATGTTCCTGTGTATAATTAATAATATCTGTTCATTTTAGTAAAGGAACAAGAAAAATATAATGTTTTTCAAAGTTTCGGCACGTGTAGTGTGAACTTACGTCACGCAGTCACTCTTCGTCCATCGATGTAGGCAAATGGCCCCCTGAAGCTGGCTCTCTTGCCCTCCTTGCCCCAGGCCTGCTCCACCTGGGGCCACAGCTTGTTGTGGGCATCCTTCACCTGTTGTGTGAGGTCTTCAAAGACCCTAATCTTACGCTCCTTAAGCACTGATCTAGTCTTGGCGTCCCTCCAGACGCGGTCCCGGTGGGCTCTGGACATGAAGAGCGCAATGATGTTGCGACTGGATCTCTGCTCTCCAGACCGGGGGCCCAGCTGGTGTGCGACGTCCACCGTCAGCTCCAGCTGCTCCTTGATTCCCGGGGAGATCTGTCCAAACAGGTCGGTGATGATCTTCCTGGTGTCCTCACTGGTTGTCTCGGGGATCTCGGCCACCCGTAGGTTCCAGCGCCTCCTGTGCGCCTCCTGTACACCTCCAGCTCGTCGCATTTCTCCCGCAGCTCCGCTTTCTCCTTTTGAAGTGCAGTAACTTCATCTCCAAGGTTTGAACTTTTGTTGTGACTTCTTCCAGCTGCTTCTCCATGCCGCCCAGTGTGTCTTTGACCTCTTCACAGTGTTTTCTACAGATTGTGTGCGTTTGAGTGTTTCCATCTGTAACCGTTCGATTCTTTCAACTGCAGCGAGAATGCGGGCGTTAGAGATCTGCTGGTCATTGTCCTCTGCACTGGCTAAAGTTTTGGATTTTTTAGATGGTCTGTTGGGTTGACTGGCAGTGCCTGAGGCATCTGTGGTGGAAATTTTCTTGAGCTCCTCGTCCATTTTTTGCAATTGTTCGTCCATGGCCTTTCTCGCGTAAGAGTGTATATCCTGAATATTGCTCATATTTGTCCAGAAGCAGCAAGTCCTGTTCAAAAGAGGCTTGTGACGCCAAAGTGCAGCGTTCAGGCTCACCCACACAGGTGCCTTCGTTTAACCCAATCAGCACCGCGGCTCTATGCCAAAGCTTCTTTGAAAACTTTAAGGTCTTTTAGTCTGTTAGTCCTTCTCAATGACGTCCTTCTAGCTTCTTAAAGCCCTTTCAAGATAAGACAAGAGTAAATTTACCGAGATTGGTGCATTGCATTGAGTGTCGCAACTCTCTTTTTTAACGGTCGGCCACTGGGAGCGGGCCTCGCAGAAACCGGCCGATTTCTTCTTATAAACACACCTGTGTCACACCAATACTTGTCAGTGCACTCTTTCTAATGCCAACAAAAGTACAGTTCAATTCGGTAAGAGACTGAGAAACAGCGATTCACAAAGGGAGTAAGACATAGATGCAAAAGTGATCTTCATTGGCCAGACTACCATAGATGAAGGATTATCTGTAATCTGTAATATCTTCTCTTTGATGTTCCAGCTGTGTTTGGATTGGTAAGTATATGAAAAAGTTTCCATTTTTCCGTGAACTGTTTTTATCCCACATTGTGTTGCACACAGTACACTGACCCTCATTAACCCTGTCCCCAATGTAATATTCAGATTTTGTATACAATATATGTGACATTGTAGGTGACCTTGTACTGTCTTAAATTCTGAGGTGCTTTGAGGTTGACGGAGAGTTTTCTGGACAGTGAATATTAATCAAATCAAGAAGATCAGAGAGAGCCACACCAGTGAGTGTGTGTCTCAAAACAAATGAAAGTATGAGTAAAAAACTCCGAGCTTTGGTTAGTTGTGAACCGGTGTATAGAGGCTCTTCATTTACCTGAGGAAACTCTTCATACAACTCTGGCAGATGTGATTCCTTGTTAATTGACTCATCAGTACTATTTTCATCTACACTGGAAAACTGATCTCCATGAACAAGGACTGATTCAGAGTCAGAGTCAGCAAAAGACTGCCTGGTTTCAAACACACTACTATCGACACTTTCATCCAAGTCATCAGGAATAAAGTTGTTTGATGACTGAGATGGTGGGCTCAAAAGTCCTCTGGAATATAATTGAAAACAACCATTTAAATATAGAAATAACAACAATAACAACAATATTAGTCTACGTAGGCCACTGAAAACAAAACAAAACATGAAGATCCGCTTAATCACTGTTTACAATTCAGCTTTTTTCCCACATGAAAACAGTGATGACTCATTCTTTTGATCTTTGGTTAAGGTTAATTCGACCTTGCTTGTTCAAGTTGTAGGTTCATCATTTGATGTTTAAAACCACATGCCTTTATTTTGAAATCTAGTGGAGTTCCTAAGGCTTTCAAAGATACCAAGTATGTGCTGCTGGGAAATGTATAAAATGATGCACAGGATATGTATGGTTTCTCTTTGATGCAAAACTGCAGCCATAAAACAATGGCAACTTGGTTTTGAATGTATCACTCAATTTAAGTGTGATGTGCCTTCAATAGAGCAGCAACAAGCACAAAACATTATGTGACATTGCTGTAAATTTGAGTTTAAAGGGTTGAAAATGGCATTAAATATTAAAGTTGCATAAATAAAACAGTTTATTTAATGTTGTCTTATCTCAAAATACTACCAGGTGAAACATACATTGTACTTATGGTAAAGTCACCAACATCATGTACATGCTCTTCTAAGATTTATTTTGAGGTGATTACTTGTAGTGTGCGGCACGTGCCACCACAGCTCAGTCTCTCTGCTAGTGGATAAAGTAGCACAGCTGAGCCGAGAAACATGCCATCTGAGGCGTAAAGTTACAGGACTAACTAGTAAAAAAGAAAATGCCACTGTTTACGAGTACTGAGATGATACAGGTAAACCAGAAAGCACAGCAGACTACTGGTCAGACTAGTTTGTCACAGTAGACGAATAACAGCTAAGCGAGTGTCAGACAGTGAGTAGAAGAGTGTGATGGTGAATTTGCACTAGCAGTAAATGTACTTACACTCTAGGCTTGAGTTTGTCATAGTTGCAGATTCTCTTAATCAAATTAAAACTCTTAAAATGTGTGCTGTTTCCCAACTACGGGAATAGCGTCACTATGATAATTGGCACTACCTCCAGTAAGGGACTACCATATACCCCGGCAAAATGTCAAGGAAAGTATGAAGGTATTAAAAAAAGATACCACCCAATCCTACCTAAAACCTATTCAACCTTTTAATATTTTTTTCTCTATGTTGTTGCAAACACAGGCCAGATTTCTGCTACGGTTATTAGTATTGCTACAAAATGCACTGTTATCTGGACATCAAATGGCTGACACTTACAGAGGCTTCTGCTCCTGACAGACTTTGTTGTCCACTGAGAGGAACCCAAGCTTCAGAATCATCATCAGTTATCTAGAAGACAAATGACACAATAAATCTTCTCACACAGTTTACGAAACAGCCTAAATGTGTTCAAAGTTGCTAAATTCTAACTTTGATATTTGTTAATTTTTCAGACAAAAAACTTTAAATATATAAAGAAAGTGTAAATAAAAAGAGAAAAGAAAAAGTAGACTATACTTATGGCACAGTGGGTGACATCAGGTGCATCTTTGGATTGACTGTCAAACTCGTGGTCAGAGGAACTAGGATTCAAGCTCTGTTATATGGGAATAATACCAACATTCTGACCAACTTAACATATTATGTTACAATGAAATATTAATAAAGCACAGAAAAGTAGGGAATACATTACTGAGCTATTATTGGTTATAATGTATCTCCACAACAAAAAAGTTCGCATTTGGAACTTACATCTACTTCTTCTGTTGTTCCTCGTAAACTCTGTGTAGATCTTCCACTCAGGAGGCTCCACACCTCAGAACTGTCAGGGGGTCTTGCCTAAAAAAATCAAAAAGGAAAAAGCTCCCCACTTATCATGTCCAAACATCTTTCTATGGAATGCATCTTCAATATTGTGTCAAGAAAAGTAATATTGTGAAGTTATTATGCATGATCACACACTATGAACTGGCAAGGCATTGGCAAAGTTTAAGTATCAAACATATTCCAAAATATAGACAATGATCTTAGCTGCAGGAGTGGGGTATGGCAATACAAGACTGACTATGAAAACTTTTTTGTCTTCCGTTTTTAGCATGTGCTATCACTTTACACATGTATTTTCCAAAAGGTTAACAAAAGGTGTGAATTTATATTGCCATTCAAAGTTCATCACTCACCAAATCCTGGGTTGATGGATGAATCTGAATACTGGCCTCTGCCTGTGCTTTCCTGTAATAATGCAAATGATAAGAAGGAAAAAAAAACTTTTCCTAGTTACTTCACTAAAAAGTTATTGAATTATTTTACCAATTACTGCATATAAAAATAATTATTTACTCAAAAATGTAACTTTAACATTAATTTAAATATTTGCTTTCATTTAATTATTAATGCGCACACACAGTTATATTATCTTAGTGTAGCTACATCAGGGGTCACCAACCTTTTTGAAACTAAGAGCTACTTCAAGGGCACTGAGTAATGCAAAGGGCTACCACTTTGATAATACACTTCTGAAATAACAAAGTTACACAGTGTACCTTTAATTTGATATTATTATTAATGATATTCTATGTGAAGACACTGATCGCATATGATCCATCACAATAGTTATTCAGAATGATTAAACAAGGTAGGAAACAGATACATTTCAATATGCAATATCCAATTGTTTCATTTTCAAATGATCACTTCCACAACATTTTGCAGGAAATCTTTTTCAATTTTTACTAGCCACTAACAGTTTTTATCAAATTATAAACTCTGAACCATGTTTGTACAAATTATCAATTATGTAAGATTTAACAAAAATGGACTCCTTTTAAAATAAATCTTATCACATTCGTACTAATCACTACATTTGCAGCAATTCAAACAAATCATCGCGTCTGTTACACTTAGTAACACATCTGTAACAGTTTTTCAACATTTTAATTTATCTTTGCCATGGCACTGACATGTTGCCACCAACAACATCTGGTATTTGTTTCTTTGTTAGTGGGAAGCCTGGCATTGCATGCTCTTCACCAGTGTACTGTAATCTGGGATGTAAGTTGACACTGCAACTCTGAGTGACTCTTGCAGATGTGCATCAGTGAGGCGGGTTCTGTGTTTGTTCTTGATGAAGTTCATGTCAGAAAAGGCTGATTCACACAGATAGGTTGAACCAAACATGCTGGCAACCTTCATGGCTGCTGTGCATACACCACTGTACTTTTCAGTGTCTGCAAGGCACCAAAAGTTTGATGCGTCCTGGTTGGCTTTGAGGTGGAGGTCATTGTGCAATGTTACAATTTCAATCTCCACCTGTCCAACATCCAAGTTGAACGTTGCACTTAGTTTCTCAGCAATGCATGTTGTATCCACTTGCATGAAAGGATTGGAAATGAATGACACACGTGGCTCAAGCTGATCAAAGTCACAAAACCTGTTCTCAAACTCTTGCCCAAGTCTGTTTATGACTTGAGAGTACTTTTCTGCAGCTTTGTCAAAAGTCTCAGATGCAGAAGCATTGTCTTTCAGCACTGACTGCACAGAGGGAAAGTGCAGCACCTTTTTCCTCTGTAAATGCATGGAGAAAATGCTCATCTTGGCTTTAAATGCATTGACAGAACTTATCATGTCAGCAACAGTCTTACCTTTGCCCTGCAGCTCACAGTTCCAAAGGTTTAGTTTCCCAGTGATGTCAGTTAAAAATGCAAGGTCAAGTATCCACTCAGTGTTCTCCAGCAGAGAGGTGTTTTCACCTTTGGACTGCATGAACTCTCTGATTTCACCCAAAAGCGACAAAAAACGTTGCAAAATCCGTCCCCTGCTCAGCCATCGGATTTCTGTGTGCAGTAACAGGTCACCATATTCAGCTGACAGCTCCTCCAATAGCACCTTGAATGTCCTGTGCTGTTTTGCTTTGGAGCAGATGCCGTTTAAGTACAGTGTTCGCAATAATCATCATTGCTTCTTTGAACCTCCCCGTCTGAGAATGCCTTCTTCTTCTTTATCAAAAAATGTGTAGCTCTAAATGAGGCTTCGGTTGCTTTTTGAGAGTTTTTCACCGGCCTCTTAAAAAAAAAATTGCTGTTTGCCCAAAGCTGCCTTTAACTCACGGGCTTTTTCCGTCTGTAGTGCGCTGCCTGGTGGGTAGTTAGCATGGTAGCTTTTGTGACATGTACTGAAGTGTCTCTCCACGTTGTGCCGCTTAGCCGTCGCCACAGTCGCACCACATTCACTATGAAAATGATAAGTTTTCTTCCTTTTTTCTGCCATGTTTTTGTGGGTAGAAAATGCGTTCGTCTCCTCATCTTTGCAGCGCAAACCGACCCATACTACGTCAGAGTTCGTATATTAAACTTTTTTTATGATATACATTTTTTTAATGTTTTTATGTATTCGTTTTTAAATTTACATCACTGTAAATGTAATTCAAAAAGAATAGCAACACACTTAAATAAAATTTTAGACAGAGCTAATTTGTGATTAGTGCTATTTTTAGAACTGGCTTACGGGCGACTGATGTGGATGCTGCGGGCGACCTGGTGCCCGTGGGCACCGGGTTGGTGACCCCTGAGCTACATTTTCTTCTTCTTGAAACTGCATTTGAACCCACCATGAGGGCATTTTATTTAGCATCACCTAATAACAGGCAATATATCCTGAAGTTAGCTAATCAGATATAACCCTGCAAATTTCAACATTTAATTTATATTTTTAACAGGACTAGTTATAAGTTAGGTTGCGCTTATCAAGGCTGCCCAGTTGGGCTCTGTCCTAAAGTTAAAACTGCCAGTTGTAACCATAACACTAACCTTTTTTTCCATTGTTTTGTTCTCGCTGGAATCTCTGTTTTATCTGAACCAGGAAGAATATATTTTCTCTTCAATCAGTGCATTCTTTTCTCCCTTAAGACATATCTGGGTCTAGTATAGTTTGAAATCAAAACCATCAAAACACACAGACCAGTGAGCTGTCATTGCTCCACAAAAACAGAAGCTCTAGAACCAGCGAATACTAGCCAATCACAGCACAGTAATACTAGCCAATCGCAGCACAGTAGGGCGGGATGATGCAGACACTGCGGTACACTCTACAGAGAAGGAGGGAAAAAGACGGCTAGCTAACTTCACAGTTTTACTTTGCTAATTAAAAGAGACAAGCAGTGGAAACTAGATCACAATAGGATGTGATCAAAGACAGTGCTACCATCTATTCAAGCCCTTTCTTTTAATTCATTAGTGTGCATTTCTACCATTTCTGAGCCACACCATGCTCTATAGTGTCAACAAATAATGTAATCTGATTAAATTTTAAGAAGAAAGGAATTGATAATTAAAAACATCAAGACTTTAGCTGATATCAGTTTGTACGCTTTCTATGTTGGTTCATCCATCATCAAAAGTGAAAATTGAATATCTTTACCCCATAGAAGAAGCCCAAACTTGCTGCTCAGAGATGGGCTGAGGATGAAATTCTTTCTGAAGAAAGCCACTTACCCCTGGATTCCAGAGTCCAGATGAATCTTCAAGCAATGGATATAATACCCAAATCACTGACCTCCAGAACAAGGTCAAGGCTTTGCAGAAGGAAAATACCAGACTCCGCAGCATGGTTGTCAAAGGTAAGTATCTCTTTTAGATTCAATTATAACAAGTGTTTTTTTGTTACAGATTAAATTCATTGATGTTTACCTCATTTTATTTCATGAAATACATTATTGTGGTAGGAGGAAATGGCTTTGCTGCCAGATGAATCTTGAATTTCAACCTGCATTTAGACACTGCATTCAGCAAACCACTTATTAGTTGCCTTTAGTTGAGCACAGGAGGCAAGAAGTAATAAATACAATTGCTGAATTGTATTTGAAATGCAATCTTCAACAATAACAATGGTTTTTACATGCTTAAAAGGGGACTGGTACCCAAACCTTTGAAGTGATGTGCAGTGCAGTTACCTACCATTGAAATAGATCCTGTTTAACACTGCAAACAGCTGTACTGGGATACTAATCTTGAAAATTCAGTAGCAACATGGAGAGCATTAACAGTAAAGTTTGTAACACTTGCAGCCTACAAAAGTAATAAACGACAAGCATAATACAAATCTGCAGCATTTAATGTAGCAATTCAACAAACATAATACATTTCCCACAAATGTTGTAACAGTTGCCTACTAAAAACGTAATACCTAATTGTCTAAAAATGTAATAGCTATTACATTTGCAGATTTGGTGGAGAAGGTAAAAAATCTTCAGCTTTCACAATTGGAATAACCTCCCACAAATTTAAGATGAAAATGAAAAATTATCTATGGTTAATGGGTTTGAGTCAGCTCATGAGAAAATGTCATGGATTTGGCCAGAGCAAGTCAAAATGTGTCAAAGCAGTCCACCTTCTACCTTCTCTTCCACTTCCACTCTCTCTCACACACTCTCTCTCAAACACACACACATAGCTTTATCATTCCTTCTCAGTTTACAGAATTATTTGAGGCATGAACATATCTTGTTCATATAGATTTATTTATTTATTTATCCCCTCTTGGGATGGGGATGTCTCTACAGAGGCTCATCTGTGTTTCATTAGCCTACCTGTTCAGCACCACAGACAGCACAACTATATATGTAGGTACTTTTATCACAGTTTAGAGAAATAAAAACGCTATTGCCTGTTCTGAACCATCATAACTGTATTTTTTTTTCTAGAGATTCCAGCCATGTTAGTGGACATGAGAAAGGTTCTCACCAAGAATAATTCCTCCAAAGACCTCAATGTCTCTGAGATTCAAAGTGAGGGGGAACCTGTGACACCTTGCCAACCTTCAGAAGTAAGTCTTTTTGCAATTGGTACATTTGGGTTGAAATGAAACCATAAAATAGCATTCTGCTGCTTGTGGTGATTTTGTTTGTATTTTGTTTTTCCTTTTTTTTCACAATTGTTTAGGTGAAACTGGGGAATGATGGCACCATCACCGTCTCACCCCATTGTTGGGAGACTGCAAAAGCATTCGGCCAGTGGGATGGCACGAGTTTTGCTGATGGGCCTCTTCAGTGTTGATGTTCTCCTGAAGTCCAACCTGACTGGAGGGATCAACAAGGTTGATCCCACAGCTGAGCGTTGACAGGCTCTTGATGGGAAGAAACTGCAAGCTTTACTTGGTAAGATATCCAATATTTTCAGAGCTGGCAGCAAGCTTTGAGGTGTTTGTATTAATTAATACATTATAAGGACAACTATTCTAAATATCAAGGACAAGTAGCCCTCTGAGGTTAAGTGTAGTAGTTTTAATCAGATGAGCACCTAATGTCAAAATCATTCCAAAGGAATTCTAGGACATACATCATATGGAGTAAGCAAATACTACAATACTAGCTCAGTAGAGCATTGTTTGACTTGTGTCAGCAGCATATGCATATACTTAATAGTAGCTAAATGTAGAACTATCATGACCTGTGCCATGCACGTCGTTTTTTTGTTTAGTTTTCTCTTGTTGATCTTTGCCGTTGCCCCATTCATTTAGTAAGTGTTTGTCCATGTGCTGTCTTTGTTCTCATCCAGGCCATGTTTCATGTTAGTGTATTTCTAATGTGGTCTAAGTCGTGCCACGTTTTATGTGAGAGTTTTTGCATTGTCTTAGTCTCAACCCTAGCCCCGTTGTGTTTGCGTGTTTGTGTTTTTTTTAAGTTTCCCATTGTGTGTTGTCTTTGTCTGGGTTTTCTCACATCCTGTTTTATTTTGAAGGTTCATGTTATGTGTCTTTGTGTTGCTTTACTTCCTGTGTTTTCCGTCCCTGTGATTGTCTGATTGTTTCCACCTGTGTCTCATTAGCGATCCCTCCTTATGTATTTAAGTCCGTGTCTTCCCCCCTGTCCTTGTTGGGTCGTTGTCTGCGCTACCTTGCTTTCTTGTCACCTTGCCGTATACCTTAGCCACAGCCTGAGCCACAGCCAGTCATAGTCATAGTCACAGCCTTAGTGACAGTCATAGCCATAGCCCCATAGTGAGTGTTATTTGTTGAGTTTTCTTGGTTCATGTCCGTGTCGTGTTTCAGGTGATTGTCTCCTTGGTTTGTCTTTGTCCTTTGTTTGCTACAGTCCCTGTAAGTTTGTTTCTTGTCTTTGTTCCTGTCCAAGCCTTGTTTCATGTTAGTGTTCCATCGTCTTTAATGTTTGCCATAGTCCCTCAGTGAGTGCTATTTTGTTGTGTTATCTTTGTTCATGTCCGAGTCTCTGTTAATGTCTGTGTAAACCCTCAGTTTGTCTGCGTTCATGTCTGTGCCGTGTTCTCTGTGAGTTTTCCTTATATTGTAATTTCGCCTAGTTGTGTTATTTTGGTTACCGCTAGTTATAGCCGATTTTCAGTTCTTTGTTAGATTGGTCCTTGGTTTTGTTTTATTTAATAGTAGTGTTATTTTCCTATGAGTTTTCAAGAAGTGATTTTTGTTTCTGTTTTGTTATTTAAGTTCTCAAGGTCTTTCATAGCTTGCTGATTTGTTCTCCTCGTTAAAGAGTGATTTTCTGTTTGATTACTTTTGTTACTTAGCTTCTTGTTCCTCCGTTTTTAGGAGTGTATTTTGAGTTGTGAGTTTTTCTTATCTAGTTCTTCCAGTTGGTCAGTTCTGTTTCATAGCTCTTTGTGATTTCCTCCTTCGGGAGTGTTTTTGGTTTTCTAATTTTGTAGCTGTAGTGTTTTAGTCTTGCCATGTTTCATGTATGTGTGTTTCTAGTATTGTCTTAGTCGTGCCATGTTTTATGTTAACGCAAGTTTCTAGTCTCGTCTGTGTCTAAAGTTGTCTTGTTCTAAGTTAGTTTGTTCTTGTGCTGTCCCTGTCTCATCCATGCCCCCGTTGTGTTTTGTGTTAGTGTGTTGCTATTGCTCAGTTTTTCCCTGTGTTGCCATGTTGTATGTATAGCCCTTGTCCCTAGTGTGTGTGTTAATCATAGTTACCTTAGTAGTGTCTCTCTTTGTGTTTAATAAATTTAATTATTTGTACCAAGCACCCTCGAGTCTGCATCTGGGTTCGGCCCATAGCTTCCATAGTTCCCCTTAGTCCCCAACTCCCTGACAAGAACTTCTTTTTTAAGATAGCATAATCACAGGCAACTCTCCTTGAAAGCCAAATCAGTGAAATTCAATACAAATGAGTCTGGTACTGACTCAAAAGTCTAATGGTAGACATATCAGAAACCCCAGTTTGCAAGACTATGTAGTCAAATCAGTGGTTCACAACCTGGGGATTGGTGCCCCTAAGAGTGTCTAAGGATAATTTCCAGGGGTCTCCAAATAGTTTAAGAAAAAATAAAATACTTAGCATAAACATTGCCTGTACCAGAGATATTTTTTTTATTTAAAATACATTTACCATAATTGAATATATTTATGAGAATCAAACAGCGCAGGTATATGAATTCTGATTGGACACATAAAAAAAATAAAAAAAACACCAGACAGCATGTACTGCAGAAGGCCCATGTTTAATTGGCAGTAAATAAATACATCCACATTAAAATGCTTCTATAGACTTCACTGAGGGGGCTGTCACTGTCATATCCAGGTTTTGGGATTGTCTGAGAACATCTGGATCCAGGGCTATGAGTAAATGTATCAGTTTAGTTCATTTTGTATCAGGGTTTGTCATGACTTGATAGCATATCCTGTTGTACCACTCTGAGGCCAATAGTAAATGATCTCACAAACTCTTGGGATGATTTCCATGAAAAATGATTGGCACTAAAGAATGGACCATTAAACAATAAATATAGGGACCTCATGTCCTGTCCACTGATAGTGACACCTTCTGGCCAAAATGTATAAACTATTCAATTATCTGTATTCTTCTTATTTAGCAAGCCCACCCACATTTTAATTTAGTATGGTTATTGTCATATCTATTTGTCATTGCCCTGTTCTGCAGATGCAGTTGTAAACCACCATCCAGGAACCAAGGTGTCAGACATAAGAAAATTCATCCATCACATCAACACAAGAATCTGTGAGTTAAGGCACCAGAGGTCCGTTTCACAAAGCAGGTTTACTGAAAACTCCGAGTATGTTAACCCTGAAATGAGGGAAACTCTGAGTTTTCCGTTTCACATAGGAAGGTAAGTCAAACCAGAGAAAGAGGGGTAACTCAAGCCTGTTTCACAGACAGAGGTAAGTTAAACTCCGAGTCAGTTACCGCAGTAACTGACTCTATGAACCTAACCTGGTCGGGACCAGGTTTTACTCAAGGAACCTCGAGTTTCTCTGTGTCTCCGCCCTCTTTCAACCGCACACCGCATTCATTTCCTCATTCATTCATTCAGTCGGCAGACGAGTTTTGGCATAGTTCTGCCGTCTGTTATTAAAAAAAATCATTAAAAATATCAGTCAGTGGAAGTCCATTAGGCACAGTAGGTGGTGACTTTTTTCGTTAACATGGCATGTTAACGTCTTTTGATCATGATCCCGTGGATGAAGGTGCAGCGATACTGCGCAGAGAATTAAATATTCGTCGGGAGATAGTTATCAGACCACGATGCTCTTGCTTTTCCAGACAGTTATTGATTATCGGCCACCACCCGTTCTTCGTGCATCTGCCTTCTTTCTGTTGGCTGAGTAAAAGTCTGTGTTATTTTAAATATAGGCTTAATTATTTAACATAACATGATATAGATGAGAACACTTTTTTCATTTTTAAATTTTATTTCATTCGTTAACAAAAAACAAAACATTATATGAACACAATATAACCAATTTTACAATGAAAGGGAGCCACTTAATATTTACTTTACAATGTAAAACATGATCAAAATGAGGTAGCTACCTCCATGAGATCATGCAGAGGTCTTACCTGTTTGAACCATGTTTTTATATTTGAATTTAAGCTGCTGCCAAGTGCGCTTCTCCCCCGCGGGATTGCACCTAAATGAAATAAATTAATAGGCAACCATTCAAGCAGTTTTGCCCTGTAATATTATTGTGATTTCAAAGGACTACATTTATACTCACGCATTGACCCGAGCAGCAAGGTTCTCCCACGCCGTCTCCCTCTCCTTCGCAGCTGCAGCGGTGTTGGACTTCCGTCTAAAAACGTGTTCATATTCGCTGCATGAGCGCATTAAAATGTCTAATTTCCAGTGGCGTGAAGTACGCAGCCTTCCGCTTCCCCGTTGCCATGGTGAATCCTTAAATCGGGGTTCCATTGATGCTGTCTTTTTAAAGTTGCGGTGCACGCGCTTAACTCGAGGTGAACCTACTCTGAGTTAATCAAACTAACTCAAATCTGCTGTTGTGGAATCGAAAACTCAGAGTTTCCTATCTCAGAGTAGATCAACTCAGAGTTCAGGGTTACACTCAGAGTTTGTTGAACCTGCTTTGTGAAACGGACCCCAGGTGAAGATGGACTGTTGAATAGGATAAGAGCCTGTTCGCTTTGGTCCTTTCCTTCTTTTATTCTTTCAATGTTCTGGACTGTGTCTGTGATAACTTATCATGTTTAAAATGTTAATTGTGAGAGTTAAAATTTATTTCAATGGCAAGGCCAGTTAAGTCTTAATTTTGGTGGCTTCCAGATGCTGTATTGAGTAGGATAACGAGATTTTCTTTCCTATGCAGGGCATTGTCTTAATGTTTGATCTTGTTATGTTTAAGGGTGGGGAAGGTAAGTCTGGAGAGGGTAGTTGATGAATGAGTCTAACTCCCAGGTCGCAAAATACCAACTTTTGGGTTATACTTTCTAGCTGAATACTGACCCAAAACGCTGGTACTTGAGAACCAGGAGAGGACACCCAACAATCAAGTATCTTTTGCCTTCCTTACCTTTGAAGCAGACTTAAAGAGTAATAAATAGTTCCAATGGCAAGGCAGAATAAGTATTAAGCTTGGCATTATGGTGTTGGTTCTGAGATGGTGTATTGTATTAAGGTTACCAGTACCATTGATGTATGGGTTCAATAAACAAAGATTATTTTGATTGGTTACCTATGATTTAGTATGTTTTTTTTAACATATATATATGTGTGTGTGTGTGTGTGTGTGTGTTTTGTACATACATACATTTTTTATTATATAATTGTGTATATTGTACATACATGTTCCCATATACATGTGAATATATTGTGTCAGTATATTTTGTATTATATTACCATATATTGAAAAATACATAAAGGAAGTGCCACTTTCCATATATTGAAAGATATATATATATATATATTTACTCATATATGTTAATATATGTAAGTATATACTTCGTAATATACTTCACAATATATGTATGCATATATGTGCACATATATACATATATTATAAAGTGCACCTTGAGGTCACATGACCCCAAGGCGGTCCATATAATGGCCCGGATGGTTGCGCCCTTGTTTGGCCAGTCATGCTTAGGTGTGGACGATGGAGAGACGGCAATGCAGCGTGCCTCTGCGACCGGTGAGTGAACTGATGTGTGTGTGTGTGTGTGTGTGTGTGTACGCACGGAGGAAGCAGGACGCCAAATGTGCACCCTTGACTGTGCTACTGAACGTTTAGGGGCTGGAAATTATTATATGTTGTGTAACTATATCCTGAGGACTGAAGAGCGCGAGGGCAAGCTGCCACTCGCAGCTTGCGACACCGTGTGGTGCGGGTGTATGTGTATGTGTGTGTGAGTGCATCTGCCCGCAATCTGCCATAGAGCCATCATGTTGGCTGCTTCATTACACCATCCTCCTCCTCCCCGAGATTAACAATGTTCGGTAACCTGGAGAGGTAGTCTGCCACCACATTGGCCTTGCCTGATTGGTGCTGGATGTTAAACCTGAATGGCTGCAGTGAGAGGTACCAACGGGTTAGGCGGCTGTTGTGATCCTTCATGGTGTTGATCCATGTCAGTGCCCGGTGGTCAGTCTCCAGATCAAATTCCCTTCCCAGCAGGTAGTATCAGAGACTTTCTAGGGCCCACTTAATGGCCAGGCCCTCTTTTTCCACAGTGGAATACCTGGTCTCACGTGGCTGGAGCTTGCGACTCAGGTACAACACCGGGTGTTCCTTGCCAGGGTCCCCTTGAACCGGGACTGCTCCCAGGCCAACCTCCGATGCATCCACCTGCACCAGGAATCGTTGGTTGAAGTCCAGACTCTTAAGTAAAGGAGACGAACACAGGCAGGTTTTGAGAATCCTGAAAGCCCTTTCACACTCCTCAGACCAGGTGACAGGGTTCTTCTGGTCCTTGCGAGTCAAGGCTGTGAGCAGAGCGGCAATGGTGGCGAACTGGGGTACAAAACGCCTGTACCAGCCAGCCAACCCCAGGAAAGACTGTACCTCTTTCTTGGTCCGTGGTCGAGGGCAGTTCTGGATTGCTTTCACCTTATCCATTTGCGGCCGCACCTCTCCTCGTCCCAACTGGAAGCCAAGGTACCATGTCTCCTGTTTCGCCCACTCGCACTTTGAAGAGTTGAGTGTCAGCCCAGCCCTCTGGATCTTCCCCAGGACCAGTGCCAGGTGTTGGACGTGCTCAGCCCAGCTGTTGCTGAAGATTACCACGTCATCCAGGTAGGCGGCGCTGCAGTGGTCACGACCCTGTAGCACCTTGTCCATCGGTCTGTGGAAGGTTGCTGGTGCTCTGTGGAGTCCAAAGGACATCACGGTGAACTGGAAGAGTCCAGCCGGGTTGCGGAAGGCAGTGTATTGCTGGCTTGACTTCTCCAAGGGCACGTGCCAGTAACCCTTACACAGGTCCAAGATGGTGATGCACTTGGCGGCTCCAATTTTCTCCAGCAAGTCAATTCAATTCTGGGCATAGGATAGGCATCAAACTCTGAGACAGCATTGAGCTTCCTGAACTCAATGCATATCCGGAGTGAGCCATCCTTCTTGAAGACAATGACCACAGGGCTGCACCACTCAGAGTTGGAAGGCTCAATCACTCCAAGCCTTAGCATCTCTTCCACCTCCTCTTTCAGTTTCCCTACCAGCTGTTGTGGGACACGGTAGGGACGTTGGCGGATCAGTTGTCCATCCTTGAGCCGGATGACATGCTCCACCACCGTGGTCCTCCCTAGGCTGGCAGAAAACAAGGAAGGGACCTCCTTGAAGACCTGGAGGAGCTGTGTGGCTTGGTCTGGCTCAAGATATACCAAAACAGGAGCAGCCGGGCTGGTGAGGGACTCCAATTCTGTCTCCATCTCCTCTCCATTGCCCACCTTCCTTGTCATGAGAACCTCCCCTGGAACTGAGGTTGGACGCTGCTTCCACTCCTTCAGGAGGTTCACATGATAGGTCTGCTTTGACTTCTTCTTCTCTCCATCTCCTCTCCATTGCCCACCTTCCTTGTCATGAGAACCTCCCCTGGAACTGAGGTTGGACGCTGCTTCCACTCCTTCAGGAGATCACGTGGTAGGTCTGCTTTGACTTCTTCTTCTCAGGATGGTAGACTTCATAGGTGACCGGGCCCATTTTGCGGGTGATTAGGTACGGCCCTTACCATTTTGCCAGAAGCTTGTTGTTGGAGGATGGGAGGAGCAGAAGGACTTTTTGGCCTGGCTGGAATGCACGGTGCCGGGCTTGTTGGTCATAGAAGATCTTCTGGCGTTTCTGGGCCTCACGCAGGTTGACCTCTGCCTCCTCCTGGTACCGAGCCAGCCGATCTCTTATCTCCAATACAAACTGCATGACTGCCCTGTCATTGTGGTTAGAGGAAGGGGCCTCCCAGCTATTTCGGAGGAGGTCTAGTGGTCCCTGGACATCCCAACCATACAGCAGCTCAAATGGGGAGAAGCCTGTCGATGCCTGGGGCACTTCACGGTAGGCAAAGAGCAGGAATGGTAGCCAGCAGTCCCAGTCTTTGCCTGTATCATCCACAAACTTTTGCAGCATTCTCTTCAGAGTCTGGTTGAACCTCTCAACCAGACCATCTTTCTGTGGCTGGTTCGGGATGGTCTTGATAGCTGAGATGCCCAGTTGTTTGTGGAAGAGCTGCATCAGCCTGGAGGTGAAGTTTGTCCCCTGATCTGTCAGGATCTCCTCTGGTATCCCTACCCTGGAAAAGAGCTGAACCAGTGCGCGTAGAACTGCAGGAGCCGTGATTGTCTGCTGCAAGAAAGCCTCTGGAAACCGTGTTGCGTAGTTGCATACAACCAGGATGTACTGATGTCCACCGCTGCTTCTCACCAGAGGGCCCACAATGTCCATAGCAATCCTGCAGAATGGAGTCAAGATAACTGGAAGAGGTTGCAGAAAAGCTCGGTCAGACTTACGGGCAGGGCAGGTTTTCTGGCATGTGGGGCATGTGGCACAATAGGTTTGAATGTCAGTGTACATGGCGGGCCAAAAGAAGCGTGAACTGATGTGCAGGTAGGTTTTGTGGCGACCAAGGTGACCAGACCATGGAAGTGTGTGTGCTTGGTGCATGACAAGTGGCCTACAGCTAGCAGGGACTACCAGGCATTTGTGGTTGTCATCAGCAATATACAGCACATCATTCTCCAAAACAAACCTCTCTCTTCCCACACAACTTCCCTCTGTACCATCCGCCACCCTTTCAAACACCTGATTTAAAGTGTCATACCCCCTCTGTAGCACAGAAACATTACTCAGTACAGTCCACATTTCATTCAGCAAAGATCCCTTGGTTTCAGGCTCTGGTGTCTGCAGCTGCTTCTCAAAGCGGCGTTGGCGACGGGACCTCCGTGGACCCTTTGTGCCACCATCGAACAGGCTACCGTCGAAGTCTGGGAGTGGTTGGCCACTGAGATCACCTTTGTCTGGGCCTGCAGTAGGTCCAGGAGAACAGGTAGATCCCAACCCAGGAGTGCAGCAAAAGCCAACTTGTCCACTACCCCAACAGTCAAGAGATAAGGCTGTTCATCAATGGTAATAGTTAAGTCAGCTTGGGATAAGGGTGCTTATCCCCGTAAACACACACAATGTCCTCCTGCCTGCTGTAGTCCACACTGCTCACTGGTACCAAGTCATGCCTAACCAAGGACATGAAGCTACCACTGTCCAACAGAGCAGTAACTTGCTGACCATTTACTGACAGTTTTGTAGCGCTTCTGTAACCAGGTAGAAATCTATCGTTAACATAACAAAGTCCGCCAGAGGAGTGCGTAAGTCCGGTGATGATGTGTTCCGTCATCACGCATGAACCTGGGAGGTCGCAGCTGTCCAATCGCGCCACTCGGAGCGCATATTACAAGCTGTCGCCCCGTCTCTCGTTCAGAAGGTGAGGGGAAGCGTGCGGAGCAGCTGCTACAGGTCGGTCGCTACAAACAATTACTATTTTTACTCATAAATTCTTGGTTATATCATTCTAAACACCGTTGTTACATCATCCAGCCCTTTTAGACATTAACCAGCGCGGGGAGCGATAAGCGCAGGGGAGGGATAAGTGGATGATATATTCTGGAATTGGTGAGTCTGCCTTGTTGTTGTTAGCGTTAGCATTAGCGCTAGCATCGGCACTTTCAATGCATTTATATGGACTGGCTACAGCACACTTCGTTTCTAAATGCTAATGCTGGCTCTTTCATTGATGTGATTGATGTGCCACTACAGCACAATTGCGCATGTGTGATTAATTTTGTGAATATGGACATGTTATTTAAGAAATGAGTGACATTTATTTGTTATGCTTATTTATGAAGTGGATTGATTGGTGTGTTTAAACAAATGCACTTTATTGGTAAATGTTTGTTCCTATTGTTACTTATGAAGTGTTGAGTCATGTATTAATTATGGTGTACATCTAACTAGTCAGTGAACTGTTTATTGAAATATGGTCCTGGAGGCAGAATCAAAATCGATGGCGAGCTAGACACTGTTTTGGAGCCGAGCAGTCCCAGTTAAGAGCTCTCCTGGTCTGGTAGGAGGCTCTGGCCGCCTTGTTTCCCCCTCACCTTCTCTTACACCCATACATACATACGCACACACACTCGCAATTTGAACATGGACAGTGGACATTTTGGACTCTACCCTTGCAGCGCACAAACTGGATTGTTTTCCCCAAGCACCTCATCTCCAATTAACTCTGTGTTTTGCGATACATAACCTGGTGTGTGTGGAACTGCTGCCTGCTTACATCAGAGATTAATGTGATTTAAATGTCGTTGATGCATCAGACATGGCAAGTGCACTGTCCTAGTTAATTATTTAATCTGCAAATTGTAAATATTGGGGTCACTGTATATATTGTCACACAATAATATTTATGTGCAGTAGGTGAATGTTTAACATCTCTTGCAGTAGTGCTAGGAATATTATCTTCCTCTTCGTCATCAGCTATTGCCTGGTGGCTCCTGCCTGATCTCTCGCCTCAGAGGCCTGTGCGGGGGTGGCTGGACCGCATGGCGGTGTGCTGCACTGCTGGGGGGTGCAGCTGATCCTCCTCATCCCCGGGCGTTGAGGTACTGCAGGGCTAGCTTGGCTGCCGCGAGCCCCTCAGTGGGCTCATCCTCCTTCACCCAGGTCCGCACCTCTGAGGGGAGCACCCGTAGCAGCTGCTCCAAGATGATGGCCTCCCCGGCCTCCTCCTTGGTGCGCTGCTCAGGCCGAATCCAGCGTCGGTAGAGTCCCTTCAAACGGTGGTAGGCCTCGGTGGGGATTTCACTAGGGGGTACCTAGATGGCCTGGAACTGCTGCCGGGCCATCTGCCGGGGTTCTGGTACCGCCTTCAGAAAAAGGTAAAGAAAAACAATGGCGTAGATGAAATATAGGTTGGTGTCCTTTATTTGCCAGCCTCCCAAGGTGTACGCTGTGCAAACTATTTACAAGTGACAAAAAAAGCAAAAAAAAAAAAAAAAAAGAAATCCCTACAAACATCGAAATGAGTTCTTCAATAACTCTTGCAGAATAGAAGAGAAATGCAAGTCTCTGCTGACATGACCACAGGGAGCAAAGTCAGAACAGCTTTGTTGGCCAGAATGGGGAACTCCTTGGCAACAGTCAACCAAAAACTGGCCAAAGGAAGATCAGCAAATCTTAGTTTGCACATGTTGTTGCCAGAGGTGCACCTTTAAACGGAATCCATTTACTTTATCTGTGCTTGTAAGCAGTCTGGCAGGATAGAGACCTGTGGATGAGCCTGCCTAATTGGCAACACCACAGCCAACCACTAGAGGCGCACCCTTCTATAAAAGGGATCGATCCCTCCCGGCCAGTTCTCTCTCGCCGCTCCTGACGGTAACGGGTCTGAACTTTGCGCGTGGACAGGTAACGCGGTTCGTCTGTTCACCTGCTGCTTTTGGCTCATGTGGCAGGGAGTTAATATTTGTGTGTCATGCAGAGCAGCTGACTTGGGGCTTCCAGAGACTCCTGTGTGTGTGTGTGTGTGTCACCTCGATGGCCTGCTGCGGTGAGTTTCTCTCCCTCTCTGTAACTGTTAGTCATAACTGCGGCTAATAATTGCATGATTGTAGGTGAACGCCAGTAGCTGCATGATTCTCTCCCTCTTCGTTTGGTGTGTCATATCCAGCCAACCCTGCTAACGGTATGTAGCCTCCAGCATTCCTAATTGTTGTAGCGTCGTTTGCCGAACCATGCACGAGTGACGTCGGCATCAGCTGATCGGGTGCGGCGGGTTTAAAGGGACACATCGCCACAGCTACAGAGGGCTGTTGCTGCTCTGTCGTACCGTAGTTTGTCTTACCGCTGTTTTTGACCACTGCTTTGTTTGCAGCTGTTTTCCTTGTTTTATGTGTTGCTTTTGGTATGATGCTTTCTGTTTTGCTTTTCATGCTTTTGCTTTGCACCAAGGTTTTAATTGCCATTTAATGCATGTATTTTAATGAAGTGACTGAATAGTGGGGTTAGATCCTCTCCACATTTGTTTCTTTCATTTTTGTTCTCATTAGTTACTTTATTCAGTTTCTCTGTCTGTTTGCTTACTTGGTTATTTAATTTCTTTGGTTTTGATATTTTGGTTGGGCAAAGGGCTATTCTTTCAGTATTTGTCTTTATTTCTTTCATTTGTGGTTGGTAGTTTGTATTGTTTAGTTGCTGATTTGTATATAAGTTTTGGATATTTCTGTTCATTGAATTTTGTTGCGACCCCACTAATTTCCTTTTGTTTTCCTCTTTAGTTGCTGAGGTCCGGTGGTGGTGGTGGTCCCCCCCTTCTAGTGTGCTGTGCTTCCCCTGGGTTCTGGGTCTCCTCACTGAGTGTGTGCTGTGTGTGACTGTCACGTGTGCCTGGGTGTTTATATTTTTGGTTGGGGATTCTCTACATCAGTCAGTAGCCCACGCACCCCGGTAAGCCTCAGCTTTAAATTAGTTCCCCCTGTTGATTTGTCCCCGTGTGAGTGGTGTTTTAAGTGTTTTAAAATGACTTGTTAAAATAAAGAACATGTTTGTTTGTTTGGAAGTGTGTCTACTGTTTTGAGTAAAACGAACTGTGTGCCTCAAAGGTGAACTTTGTTGAAACTTACTTCTTGGGGTGAAAGTCCCCAGGTGGCGTTGTCGGTTTAGTGTGCAATCTGACAAGAAACTCTTATACTTCTACTTCACCACACCTGTCTCCCTCGCCACAGCAGGTTTTCATTTCGGCCCTGTATCCGTGTGTTCAGTTCATACAGATGATGAAATATATCAGCCAGGTACGCCAGCTTTGCGCACCACTCACCACTTGCAAACAGATTTGAGTAATCAGACCTCTCATTTGTCAGAACACAAGTTCCTCTTGCAGCTCATACATACGGGTCAGCACCTTACCACGCGACAACCATCGGACCTCCGTATGGAGCAATAAGGCTTTATGCTTTGCTCCCATTTCCTCACACAAAGATGCAAATCTTCAGCACATATTCAATCTGAGCCTGGGACAGGGGAGGGTTCCCCAGCTGTGGAAGACATCCTGCATCATTCCAGTCCAGAAGAAACCACATCCTGGGGAGCTGAACGACTTCAGGCCGGTCGCCCTGACGTCACACGTGATGAAGATCATGGAACGGCTGCTGCTCCATCACCTGAGGCCACAGATCCACCATGCTAAATGAAATGAAAGCATACAGTACATCTTCTCATTATTATTAGTTTGCTTGGTGAACGCAACACACTGTTATCTTGAATATAGCATATAGCACAAACAAAAGAGGATCTACAACAGATTAAAGAACAATGGCTATGAAAAAAAAACCACTCTAATCGAGGACTATGAAACAACTACAAGCAAAGAACAGGAAGGCAAAAGCTTAACTATGAAATACAATGACTAAGAAACAAAACTCTCTTAAGGAGGACTATGGCACAAAATGAACAAAACAAAGAACAAGAAGGCAAAAACTAAACTATGAAACTTACAAGCAAAAAATCACTCTCAAAGAGGGAAAAGGCTTATGTGGTTAAATGCTGTGACTGTGGACAAAGACAGGCTCGGAGGACTCGACCAACGGACAAAGACACTCTGGCACGAGGCAAGGGAGACGCAGACTATTTAAACACATGGAGGGTAATGGGGAACAGGTGGAGACAATAGGTAATTAGGGCGGACACAATGGTGACACATGAGGATGGGCAAGTGCTCTGAAACGAGAGGAGAATTAGACTTTCAAAATAAAAACAGGAAATGACAAGACAGAAAACCCAAGACGATACAAACCTCACCACAGTGTGACATTGGGAAGGTGAAGGTGGAGAAGACACTACTGCATCCTGCCATCATGTCATCCTCACATTCAGTGTCTGATGCGTCACTGTCCACAGCCATTTTCTCTGGGGAACACACACAGCAACCATATGGATAAAACTAATAGATAGCTCATGAACCATTTTAAGAGAGAAACCCCTGTGTGTAAATAAATTTAGTTATTTACACAAACCAGTTTAACCTTGTGGATCAATGGTCATCTAGTCAGGATTAGATACCTTTAAAGTCAGACAGCTTTCCTCGTTCCAGGTCCATAAGAACTTCACTTATGTTTGTCAGCTATAATGTCCCCTCAGGCAGCCTATCATACTGATGATTCACTCTGATGTCATGGCCAAGGAGGTCAGCAAGGTCATCCATTTCATTGTTGTGGAGAACTCTGGACAAAGTGGCCGTGTGCTTCCTTAACATAGTGGAGGATAATGCTTCTGGGTTGCTTGCCCCACAGCTTTAAGCAATCTGACTAATAACATCTGATCCTCTGAAGTGACTGAGTTCTTGTGTTCTCCCAAACACTGATGGATTCTCATCAGACACATCACAGTTGCTAGTCTTGACGAGTAACTGCATCGATGCCTGTATATCAGGAGTGAAGAGAATGGGCACCTTTCGCCAACATTTGCCATTTATTTCTGTTTCCTAGAAATGCCTACAAAGCCTATTCTCACAATCACACAAAGCAAACTCCACATCTGGATGAGGTGACGAGGTATCTCTCAGAGTGAAATCATTAAGAGACGTCTTTCTCTTCTAAAAAGGATCATCTCACCAAGTGCATTTTTGCGAGTTCTTACTTGGTTTTATCTGGCCCTCCTTCCTTTGTATGTTGACATACTGGTGCATTTTTCATGCATCATCAGTAAAGGGAAGACATTGTAGTGCATTCAAGTTTGCCTCACTCAAATTCCTGAGGGTCTGGAATGACACACGCTCACTCTATATAGGGTGACATATTTGTTTACATTGCAAATGGCATTCTCATCACCAGAGATCACTGCTTCACATTCAATATCAGGTCATGGCTGGAGATGCAGCCGTAATCCACAGTCCAGGTTCAACCACTCTCCATGGGAACCTGCAAGACGAGAAAGCACAAAGACTCCAGGGAAGAAGCCAAGTTAGAAGTGTGTTGTTATGTGTAGCTTTAAGATACTACATTACCCATGATGCACGAGGATATAGGTTACCTGGGAGACCATGTACCGGGATACAGCGTTCTTCAGTAAAGTTTTCGGCATAAACCCACGCTGACCGTGTGTGTCTTTTCTTAAATGCACTACACGGCATAACATGGTGTCAGATAGTGAAAATCTTTAAAAAGATGTGTTTCGGTGATGAGTGAGAGAGTTTTGAGCCGTGAGGTCGTGTCTATGAGCCCAGAATGCGGAGTGTGCAATGCTAGCAATGGAGGAGAACAGCAGCGAGAGCAGGAGTAGCAGCAGCAGTGGCGAAAGCGGGGAGGAACTCGGCGAACACGAAGGAGAGGTGATGTCAGAGACAGCGCAATCGTCACAGCAATCGCAGCAGAATTCGTCGGCTGAAAGGACAGAAAGACGACCCACAGTCATGGAAGTTAAGCCAAGTCCACCCTCACCCATGCAGTGTAGTGGAAATCTCGCAGATAACTGGAAACGTTTCAAGCAGAGATTTGAAATATATCTAGCTGCTAGTGGAGCAGGGCAGGGGAATGAGAAATTGCAAGCTCAAATCTTTCTGCACATAATCGGGGAAGATGCGTTGGACATTTACAACAGTTTCCAAATTGCACCCAATGATCTGAAACTACCTACACTGTTGAAGAAATTCGAAGATTACTTTGTGCCTACCAAAAACATAACGTTTGAGAGATACAAGTTCTTTTCCTGTGACCAAAAGCCTGGCAATACTTTCCATCTGTACCTGGCAGAACTGTACACATTGAGCAAGACGTGGGAGTTTGGTGAACTGAGAGATTCACTAATAAAGGACCGCATAGTTTGTGAAATTGCTAACAATGGACTGAGAGAGAGATTGCTAAGAGAGAAAGATCTGACTTTGGATAAGGCAGTGGACCTGTGCAGGGCATCAGAAAGCTAACGCGAGCAAGTCAAGGAACTGACCAAAACGGAAATGGCAGTGCATGCAGTAAGAACAAAAATACAGCACAAGAAGCCCCAAAATAAACAAAACAAAGACAAAATGGCGGCTGTCACGCGCTGAGAAGGTGTCCATCCTATGGGAAAACGTACAATATCTGTGGCAAAAGAAACCATTATGCCAAATGCTGCACAGCTGAGATAAAGAAAAAAGTGCACACAGTGGATGAGGAACCAGATGAGTTTTTCGTTGATGTAGTGCAGGCATCCCATGCTGAGAAAGAAGAATGGATTCTTCCAGTGATTGTAAATAAGTCAGTAATACTGTTTTAATTGGATACTCATTCGCTGATTACAAAACGCTGAAAATAAAAAGCAAAATCCATACAGTGAAAATGAAAGTGACGGGCTACACTGGAGAAAATGTACCAGTTAAAGGCAGCAGTACAGCGACCTTCCAGCACAAAGGCCAGACATTAAAGGCGCAGTTACTAATTGTTGAAAAGAATGTGCAACCAATACTGGGTCTAACAGCATGTGAGAAACTTAATCTCGTGAAGAGAGTGTATGTGGTGGCGTCACAGACAGCAGATAAACAAAACACAGACACAGAAAACAGTGATCAAGAGACTTTAATGACAGAGTTCAAGGCTGTTTTCGAAGGACTAGGCTGCTTACCAGGTGAACACTAAATACATGTGGACGAGACAGTTGCACCAGTAGTTCACGTGTGCCGAAAAGTTCCGTTCGCACTGAGAGAAAAGCTGAAGGAAGAATTAGCAAGAATGAAAAAGCTAAACGTCATACAGAAAATCAATGAACCGACAGAATGGGTGAGTTCCCTCGTTATTGTACTAAAGTAAATGGTGCATTACGCATATGCCTGGATCCAAGAGATCTTAATAAAGCTGTCAAACGAGAGCACTTCAAGTTGCCAACCCGTGAGGAGATTATGTCTCAGTTCGCAGGAGCCAAGTGGTTCAGTAAACTCGATGCGTCTTCAGGGTTCTGGCAGATGAAGCTCGATGACGCAAGTTCAAGACTCTGTACTTTCAACATGCCAGAAGGAAGATATAGATTCCTCCGTCTCCCATATGGAATCCTATCGGCTCCAGAGGTCTATCACAAGACTGTTCACACCATATTCGAGCACATTCCAGGAGTCACAACCATGATGGATGATGTCATAGTGTGGGGATCCACAAGAGAGGAACATGACACAAGACTACGACAAGTGCTTGAGCGTACCTGAAGTGTCAATCTGAGGCTAAACAGAGACAAATGTGAATTCGCTGTCAAGTCACTGCCGTTCATCTGAGATGTCGTGTCTGAGAAAGGGGTGAGTCCTGACCCGAGAAAGACGTCAGCCATAGCTAATATGGAGAGGCCCCAGCACATGGATGAGGTGAGGCGGTTCTTAGGGATGGTCACGTACCTAGCTAAGTTCATACCCCAGCTGTCAGCCATTTCGGCTCCACTCAGGATGCTACTGGAGCAGAAAAATTAGTGGATGTGGTTACAACAGTGTAGAGAGTGTTTTCAGAACCTGAAAAAAAATACTCATCTCAGAGCCAGTGCTTAGGTTCTACAATCCTAAAAGAGAGACAAGAATCTCCGCTGATGCTTCTCAATATGGCTTAGGAGCCGTCCTTCTACAGTTGCATGAGGAAACATGGCAACCAGTGGCCTACGCGTCGAGAGCCCTCACCAGCGCCGAGGTCAATTATGCGCAAATCGAGAAGGAATTGCTGGCCACCACCTAGCATTTCCACCAATATGTATATGGGCAGACTGTAGAAGCAGAGACAGACCATAAACCATTGGTCAGCATCATGTCCAAGCCATTGACTGACTGTCCCCTGAGAATACAGCATATGTCAATACGACTGCAGAAATATGACGTGAAATTGACTTATACTCCAGGAAAACACATGTATGCAGCTGATACACTGTCACGGGCTGTTGACAAACATGAGAAACCAGACAAAGAAAAATGTGCTGACATACAGGCATATGTTGACATGATCATGACGTCACTTCCTGTGTCAGGTGAAAGAACAGAACGGCTCAAAGAAGAAACTGAAAAGAACGAGACATTGAAAGAGCTCAAGAGGATGATCAAACAAGGCTGGCCTGAGCACAAAAGCGACTGTCCACAGTGAGTTCGGGACCTGCAAAACAGAGCTGGTGGACAACATTGTGTTCAAGGGCAACAAGTTTGTCATCCCATCTTCAATGCGCAAAGACATGTTCAGGAAGATACATGAAGGGCACCTGGGGGAAGAAAAGTGTAAGCGCAGAGCTCGTGAGGTCATGTATTGGCCGAGAATGAACCAAGACATTGGCCTGACCACAGCCGCATGTGAAGTATGCTTGACTTACCGTTTGAAACAGCAGGCAGAGCCACTTATGACTTACCCTGTGCCAGGTAGACCATTCTACAGAGTAGGAGCGGATCTGTTCGACTGCCATGGAAAGAGCCACATAGTGGTGACAGACTACCTTTCAAACTACCCCGAGGTTGCGACCTTACAAGCAACATCTAGCAAGGCAGTTATTGCGTTCCTGAAAACTGTATTTGCAAGACATGGAGTCCCATGTAAACTGGTATCAGATAACGGTCCGCAATTCGCAAGCAGTGAATATGCTGACTTTGCAAAAGAATGGGGGTTTCTGCACATAACATCAAGCCCTCACTATCCGAGGTCCAATGGCCTTGCAGAGAGCTCAGTCAAAGTGGTCAAAAGTCTCATGAAGAAAGCACACGATGGAAATCAAGACTTTCATCACAGCCTGATGAGCTACAGGAGTGCACCCCTGCAGAATGGCTTGTCCCCAGCCCAAATGCTTATGGGATGACGACTGAGAACCAACCTGCCAATTCATGAGAATCTCTTGACACCCAAAAGAGCGCACATAATCAAAAAAGAGAAAGAAAAAGAGAAAGAGAAACAAAAACATCAACATGACAAAAGAGCAAAGAAACTGAGGGAATTAAGGCCAGGAGAACAAGTCAGGATCAGAGATCATGTGACCGGCATCTGGAATCTTCATGGATCAGTGCAGAAAGAGGTGGCACCACGCCCCTATGAAGTTCAAATGGAGCATGGTGGGTCTCTTCAAAGAAACCGCGTCGTTCTCAAACTGCAACTGTCAAGCCAGTGTAGTCTCAGATCTGAGGGTTACAAGACAAGATTGTGCCACTCCACTCTGTTCACTCTGTGCTCACTCTGTGCTCAGGGGCATGGGGGAGAGAGGGACATGAAGAGGATTTCTGAACATGTTATCTTTACTCTTAACTCTGTATACTCAAATCACATCTATGTTTATTTAGTGAAATCTCCATTTACTTAGTGAGTCATATGTCTGTTTAGTTAGTACTATCTCTGTTTTGCTTGGCCTATGTTCTGTTATATAAATCTTTTTTAAAAAATGTCCTAAGAGTTGGCTAGACACCAATAAAAACACTAGAATAGAGATAACTTGCTAAACTTAGTACAAAGCAGTAATCTGGAAAGTTCCTAAGATCCCAATAGATTCTGAGGCCAGAGGGATCTCAGTGGAAAATCCCCAAAGGCTACAGTGGAAAATTACCAGTAGAAATTAGGTAAGAGATTATTCATTATGCATTAAAGGGGAAGACCCCCCTCTATGTAAACACCAATAAAATCAGTGTAAAGATGTAACTTGACAAAAAGGATGTGGCCAAACTGTGTGGCCAAGCCCCCTGACAAATGTATAAAAGGTGATGCGCAGAACAGAAATTGGGCATTGTTTGGCAGGACTTGCCTGGGCTTTTTGATCTGTGAAGAGAATAAAGCTCCCTGGACTCAACTCTTCTGGACTCCGACTCTTTTTTCCAGACTCTCTGCATTTTTTGAAGAAAAGCTGATTTTTAAAGATTATAAGTGATATTATTAAAGAGCGCACCTGGAATGGAAACAGTCTCTTCAAGTGTGTCCCCTGTGTCCCTGGGGAGGCACTCTGGTCATTACTCGCATGTGTGGAACATTTGATTTAGTAAGTTATGTGTTCAGTAAAGCAGGGGTTCCCCCTGTTTCCCTTGTGCTGTCTATTACACTTTGTTGGCTTTTGTTTGTAGTCTTTCTTTTTGACCCCTGCCAGATTAATTTGCACTGATTTTAGAGTTGATAGCCTCTGTAACTTATTGTTTTTATTCTGTTTGTGATTCAAGAACTGAGACACCAAATAAAACACAGTCTTTTGTCAACCATTTCAATGAGTGTCTCAATTTTACATTCAGTGTGATGATGTGATTAATAGAAGAGGACCATACCTATCCACAACTTTAGAAAGGAGATGAAAAGAATGTACATGCACCTTTCTGCCTTTGCGCGTACACACAGTTATGTAATGTTGTTCATAGGCATGGTCCTCTTCTCTAAATTTCAGTCATCACGCCAAACATCATGACGGTGTTTTAAAAAAATGGAACATGGAATTTTAAGATAACTGGACAAGGTAACCAACAAACTTTTACACAGCAAAGTACAGGTGACCTGAGTCACCAGCAGGTGGAATACTGTTACAGAAAACTGTTCAATTTCCAGAGGGGGACAGTACCATTCAGGTGCTGCCGCTTATTTCACATGATTGTGTCTCAGAGTTATAGTCATGGACCACACATGAAATCTAAGCCTCTCAGTACAGATGACCACATGTATTTCTGTCTAGCTCTGAGGACCAATCAGGAGAGACTAACATCTCTGACCTTGCTGAGATCAGTGTCATTGTACAGAATACATTTTTCATTGTATTCTGCACTTTTATTTATTTTCACTTCAGCATATATATACATAGATATAGATTTAGACATACATTTTTGGTTGGGTGTCCAGCAAGTTGGATTTGAAAGCAGACACAGGAACTAATTTGAGTGTTTTCCACATCAGATGAACAGTGACAGAACTGGTTGCAAAGCAACAAAGAACAGATCACTGTCCTTTTTTACTTATTGTACTGTAACATTTTCAGCATCATACAAAAAGCTGTTTCTAATGTTCTGTCCATCCAATCACATTCATGAGGGAGGCAGAGTTTTTACAGAGAGAGCATGATACTAGTAAGCAATCAATAACATTATAATCAACCATACTCTATCAATGTATATGCGTGTATGTATGTATTATAAAAGTGCTGATCTGATGGTAAGGAGTGACTTATATTATCCTTCACCGTATTCAATGGCTGTGCTGTGAGGGGCAAAAAAGTTGATTCCATCCTATCATCCTTTATTTTAAGCTATTCTCTGTCATTCATTGGGCCATTTTTCAAAGCCCTGTCTCCTCCAGTGCAGAGGTGAAGCTTCTCTAAGTGAACAATAAACATCATCTGTCATGCACTGAATCTTCCAGACTGACAATTAAACCATCAGAGAGCCACTAGAGAGCGCCATAAAGCTGTATTACATGTTATCGTGTGAAACCTTCACTGTAGATGCATCCTGCATTTGTCAGTACACAGTGCACATAGAGGAAAATAAAATTTAGAGACTATTATCACAAACAGGATGCAGCACTGTAATGTTTTAATGCCTCACTGATTAATAGGCCTTTCAAAATGATATGCAAACATAAGAATGCTCCCTCGTACATTTTATTGATTTGTTTTTATTACCTGATGTGTTTTTAGAGATGACTTTGCACAGCTCGGCTATAACATCCCCCAATCATTACCCCAAGCTGAAATTTATGTAAATTGAGGCCCCTCCATTAAATGCACCATGTTTGTCTGATACATAAATGATGCAAATGGATAAAGCTAGAATCAGGCTAATGAATATTCACATTTGTTCACAGAGCTTGCTCTTTCTTTACAGATGTGAGTAGCTAAACTCTGCTTTTTCCCTGTCTTACCCAGAGGTTAGGTTTCGGACATGATCTACAGTATATCTGGTCATATTTAGTCTTGCTCAGCATAAAGGTAGGAAGCACAGGGAAACATCAAAAGTCAATGCCAACAAGTCGGTAGTAACCAACAGGAACCTTAGGACCAAAATTGCAGTACACCACACCAGTTCAATCAGGAGAGACAAGTGAATGAAGCAAAGATAATTGTTTATTATGACAGATGATATGTGATTATTAAGTCTTATCAGAAAGTCTTTGGTGCTCAGACTCTACAGAGTGACTTTGTAATTAAGGAGCATCGCTCTGAGCAGCAGTATATAAATCCATGGAGTCCAGACACTGGTGGTGGTGGTGGCTGATGGCACTGTTGAATGATGATGAAATGATGAAGCTGATAGATCTGTGAAGACTGGGCAGTGATGGGGAGGTGGAGGTGTGCTCATAACAGCAGCATGAAAGAACTAAGGCAGAGAGAGATTCACATTTAAAAAAGACAGCAGCGAGATGATGATGATGATGAGAACAACTGATATTTCAATTGACAGGCTCGGCCAATGACAGCAAAGAAATTGAGAGGAGTAATGCAGGATGGTATGGGAAATAATCTACAAGCCTCACATGCAAAACAATAGTTTTCCTGACTGAACTCCCACTAGAGCTTCATTTAGTTTTGATATTGCCTGGTGAATGTTGCTTGAACATTTCAGTAGTTGCTTGTATGTTCAGGTCTGTTTGCACCAAAAAGGCCACAGGACCAGATTGGATATCTGCTTTTCTGCTCAAACCCTGTGCAGAGGAGCTTACAACAGCTTGGTACCCCATCTTCCAGAGATCTGTGGATTCATACACCCTCCCAAGTCTTGCTAAAAAACTATGTCCTGTGGTCAACAATAACTTCAGGCCTGTGGCTCTAACCTCCATAGTCATGAAGTGTTTCGAGAGGATGATGGTGACTCTGCTCAGGAGGGAACTAGATACACAAGTGGACTCCTTTCAGTTTGCCTATAAGCAAGCATCACTCATCTGGTCAGCAAACACCTCGAGGACCCCAGAGCTTATGCACGAGTGTTGTTCGTTGATTTCAGCTCAGCGTTCAACAACATGCAGCTGCACCTGCTTCTGGGAAAACTGAAGGAGATGAATGTGAATTCTTACATTCTGAGTTGGTATCACTCCTTCCTGACACAGCGCACACAGCAAGTTAGGGTCAACAGCATCCTCTAGGAACCAAGATTGATAAGCACAGGCACCCCACAGGGCTGTGTCAGCTCCCCGGTGCTCTTCACATTGCACACAAATGACTGTGTAACAACACTCTCAGAGAACTGACAAAGCTATCGTCAGCTTGTTGCACGCTGACAGTAGCCCACTGGACTATTTCTCAGAAATAGAGGAATTTGTCCAGTGGTGTGACTAAAATCATCTTGTCCTGAATGTGGGGAAGACAGAGGAGGTAATATTTGACCCAAAGTTGTCATTAAGAACCAACACATCAGTCAGTTGGGTTCATGCGGGTATCTGGGGGTCCACATTGACAACACCCTCAGCTGGAAGGTACATGTTGGAAGCCTCTGCTCCAAACTCCAACAGCATCTCTACTTTCTACGCAGACTAAGGGTCTGTGGAGTGGAGCAGAGGATCATGTTGCTCTTCTACCGGGCTGCACTGGAAAGAATCATCAGATACGGCATTGCAGCCTGATACGGTAACCTGACTGTGCAGTCGAGGACACAGTCTGGTGCGGACTGCCATGAAGATTACAGGGGTCAGGAATCATCCTCCCCTCCAGTTACTTTATGAGCAGTCCGTCACCAGACTGGCACAGAAAATTGTGTCTGACCCGACGATCACCATGAGTCCCAGCTCCTACCTTCCGGCAGGAGACTCAGGGTCCCCAGAACCAGGCTGAACCGCTACAAAAACTCATTTCTGCTAACATCCATCAGACTGCTAAACAACCAACTACCTCTCAGTGCAATAAGATACATGGTGCAATAATTCCCTATCCGGGCAATATCATCTGTTTATAGCTCTCTTGTATGTAGGTAATGTATGTATGTATATACACACACATGTATATATATGTTTATATATATATATATATATATATATATATATATATATATATATATATATATATATACACACACGTATATATATGTTTATATATATATATATATATATATATATATATATATATGAAGTATGTCGCTGCTGTACTTTCTTGTTTGGTTCTCTCTTTTCTGTTTATACCTGTAAACTGCAGCTGGACGGAGTCCAGGAAAAATTTCTCCATGTGGACAATAAAAGTATATCTTATCTTATCTTATCTTAACTTTATTAAGTGTAATACAGTACAGAGGAAATTATGTAAATATTCAGAGAGAACAACACGATCCACACAGTTCACAGTACTCACTGTATTCTGGCAGGAATCATCTGTTTAATAACAGATAATAACAGAAAAACAAAAAATGTTCTGATTTATTGGTAGTTTTGTCCTTTGACAGCAATGAACAAAGTTCTGTATTAGTCTGTGTAAAATAATATCTGTAGAAATATAAAAAAGCAGAATATTGCTTATCTTTTTGAGAAATTTTCAATGCATATTTATGTTTTAAAGTGATGTTTATAGGACTGTGTCTATTACTTAACAGATAGAAAACAATTGATATTGATAGAATTAATCTTGTTGAAAGTGGAAAAAAACACATTTAACATCCAGGTGACTTTAACAGAATATGTCATTGTGTCACGTAAAGTCAATGTGTACATGCACTATTTTCAGATGGACTTGTTTGACTTTATTAGGAGTGAAATAAGCTGTGGGAACAGGTTTGCATGCTTGGATGGTGGTTTCTAAATAATTCAAATCAGATATACTAGCTAAGATAAACAGTTCCACAAGGTATGACAATGAAAGAAAGATGCTCTTCAGATGCAAAGAAGGTTCAGTTTATCAAACAATCTGTTATTCCTCAAGCTAACTGTATTTTGCATACTAGTTAAACAAATGACAATGATCCATCGAACAAAATGCTCACTGTCAAAATATCCCCACTCACCACTTGGAAATGTAACAGATTCATCCTTCTGCACCTGAAAAACCTCTTCAACCCGGTTTATAGGACTGAGGGATGAGAAATGTGTCAAGATCCAATGAGATTAAAACTTGCCTGTGAGAAAACCTGTTTCCATCTTAGGTGTGGGGTCATGACACTCAGTCAAAAATGATCAACGTCTGCACTTTAACCATGTTGTTATTGTTTTATTTCAAATCCAATGTACCACAGTACAACAGAACAGAAAATGTTTCTCCATCCAGTTACTTCCTGACTACGCTGCATGCTTAGAAACCAGCTTCCTAATCAACACAGCTTGCATTGTTAATTCTGCGGTTTTGGAGTTGCTTATGGTGGCTGGTGTTTCAGATGCTGACCTCATCACTGGGGAAACTCTGGAGAGGCCTGTTTATTACACTGGCCCACTACTGGCGTGCCCCACATCCATCACATTGTTCCAGCTTCCCCCTGCAGCTGTCCTTGCCCTGCTGGATCCTCACTTCAGTTCTCCATGAACCTGTTTTACTTCCTCTCTGTCTCTCTGTCTCTCCTCCATTCACAAGGACCTGGATGTCTCTGAAGACCCAGGGTTTGTGGTTTGTAAAACAGTGTACAGTCTCTGTCGGAACAACACTATCCACACATAAATTGATGTACCTTGTTATACAACTAATGATGTCATCAGCGTCCTCTCCATGTGCAAGACAGAATACATCCCAGTCTGTTGTTCCACCCTGGAAAGCCTCATTGGTTTCCTGTAACCAGTCAGTCCAAGTAGTCACAGGCTGCCATTGGACTACAGGTTTAAGACAGCACAAGATGGATCAGATTATAGTCTGATCTTCCAAGAGGGGGGGGGGCTATGGAGCTGTATGCCTCCTTCATATTTGCAAACAGCAGGTCTGATGTCTGACCCTCCACAAAATCTTGTGATGACTGATTTGGCTGAGGGATGAATGTGAACAGCCTGGGCAATGGCATGGGAAAACTTTCCTTTGGAGCTATCGCTGTGGAAAATAGTATAGAAATGGTCTATTTTAGCAACACAGTATAAATAGAAATTAGGGGTATGTGATAAAAATACCACATGATATATATGTATGGCATGTTAAGTACTGCTCTAGCAGCACTTTAAAGCAATAAATTATGAACACAAAAAGAAATAAAAATGTATTAAGTATGCAAACCTTTACATATGCATTGTCAAATATATGTAATCTAATCACTTTGAATGTATCAGTGCACAGGTCACATTTTCTTTCACATTCCACTACAGGAGGCTAACAAAACAGGGCAACAGAAACAGTCTCATTCCCACTCATCAGTATGATGCTGCCGTTTTATTTTAAAAGATTCAGAGATGACCAAAAGTCTTAAACAGCACTGTGAGCAAAGCACTCATTACATCACTTTCACAAGGAAAATGCAGTTTGAAATGATTGTTCACCTCTCAGGGGGACTGAGCACACGTTGCACTGACATATAACTATGATTTACAGTAATCCATTTGTAACTGTAATGGATCTCTAGACTGATGGATACACAAATATCTACAGAAACATTAGACAATAGGAGCACATCGTATCATGGTGACATAAATTGAAGTGCAGAGTGTGGTGCTCCTACAATAATAACCAAAGGTAATGTGATTTACAGCTGACTGAGTGTGATTGGTTGGGCAACCTCTACTTCTCAGCAAGGTCAGAGATGTTAGTCTCTCCTGGTTGGTCCTCAGAGCTGTGCAGAAACACATGTGGTCATCTGTCCTGAGAGGCTCAGCTTACATGTGGGGTCCAGGACTATAACTCTGAGACACAATCAAGAAAAACACAAGTAAACGATGAAGCGGCAGCAGCCGTCCACAGGACACTGAGGACATGATGCAACAAAGAAAATTCTTTTTGAAAGAATATGACTAAATATTGCTTTAAAGTAAGCATATAAAGCTTCATATATAATGTTCTCATATCTGTTGGAGTCATATATTTAAAAAAATGTATGACATTTGTCTTTTTCCCCAGAGATCCATGGAAGTTTCTATGACTCAAACAAAGCAAATACCTCTCTTTCCCCAAATGTTGCAGTCTTTCTTTCAGAATATTTGAGACAGAAAAACCTAGCAGCTGATTGTGGGTGGTCCAAACCCTACAAAATGATACATAGGTATTCTGACAGCAGTTAAACCTCAAAGAATGGGACTCATGGAAGATAATTACCATCAGAGGTGTTGGAAGGAAGCAGGTACTGTTCTTCATTTAATGTGGGATTGTGTTTCTCCCTTCTGGAAGTAGTCGAGGGTGAGAATGGTTGCATAAACCATTTCTAAAAAAGAAAAGTTGCTCATTTTAGCAGACAGGTCTCTCCTTCCACCAGGTGTATCCAACCAAAACTTTTCACTTGCTTTATTAGTACCTCAAAGATTGTTTTGTTCAGTTGAAGAAGAGTAGGACAAAAACCTGTTTTTGAAGAATAATTAAAATGAATGACTGACATTTCCTCTTTTAAGTATTTAATCACAAGGACTAATAATAACCAGGGGACGTTTTGTGCAGTCTGGTCTCATTTATTAATGGATTAGACAGAAACATAACAGACAGGAAATATTCCTATCTGTTATTTTATTTTTTTTAATGTGTTTCTTCATTTATGTTGTACTTGTGTGGTACTTATGTTTCCCCTTTTTTTATTACTGTGGTATGTTTTCCTTTAAGTACAGCATGTGACCACATTTGTTTCATTTTGTCCCTTTTGCTTTGTTACCTGTTCATTATTCATTTACTGTAATATGTTGCCTTGTGTTGCATGATGGTGTTTATCTGTTAAAAAACTTCATTCAAAAACTCAAATTACAACAAAATAATATTCCTGGATGTTCAAAATAAAATTCAAATCATTAATTTGCAGAAATTCGCTGAGACGTGACCTTGGTGGTCATTATCAGACCCAGATACCACCAGTTCTACACTGCCAGCTTCAGTCAGGGGTCACACATTGACATACTGGCACACACAAGCTGGCTGCCATCGCTGCAGCGGTGGGTGCAGACGTCACATCTGCTCCGGCATGGAAGTGATGAACCCCTGAGCATCCTGCAGAGCTTCAGGGATCAAACTCCCACACTGCTTCTGACAGCTGATGCTCTAACAAAGTCCTCCAGTGTCAGAACCTTCTGCAGGCAGGAGGTTTAGCAGATCAGTGCTGGACTGGGGAACTTGACACACAAACATGTGTCAGTGTCATCAATTCTTCAATGGCTAAAACCTAATTTTCTTCCACTAGCACTAGCACTAAATACCTAAAAGTTCAATTATGACGTTTACAGAATAATAAATGATGCTAATGTGAAGTTCAGCACTTCCTATCAAACGTATATCGTGACTGAAGATGATCTGTGTTATTGGTGGCAGCAGGAGCTGGTGGGAACTGTCTGTTGTGTTCTGTTTTATATGCTGTTGGGTAGTTTTATTTTAAACAATGCATAATTTTTGTTAACTCATCATGTTTTTTTTTTTTTTTTTTATGTAAAATCTAATTCTGTGATCTTGAAAGCCCCATACACATTAAAAGCAAAAACAAGTGGACCTTAGTTGTGGTATCTTTGTCCTCATCACTGGCAGAGAGACGTCTTCACCACGATGAGGAACAGCACAAATTTACTGCTCAAAAATTCAAGATTCAAGATTCTTTATTGCCATTGAGCATGACATGTCAATGAAATTTTCATTGCAACCCCCATGTAAGAAACAAGATAATAAGAAAGATAAGAAGACGAGAAAGAATAAAATTAAGATAACTACAATAAAATAAACCAACATGCAATAAAAATATTCGTAAATGCAAAAAAAAAATATATATATACCAGAATGAAAGTATACTAAGGCAATAAAATATACTAAACAATAAACAATAAAATATGGAAGTGAAATGTGCCAACAGAATAAAATATACAAGCAGAATAAAATATACACAGTGAAATGTACTGACAGCAGCTGAGATATACTAAAATGTATACGAACAGTAAACAATAAAATATACCAATGAAATTAAATACCAATGAAAATGAAATGTACCAATATACTCAGATGTATTTAATTTAGTTAAGTATGTGTGTATACTTAAAAGTTAAGTACACAGAAGGTGCAGGTGGAGGTGGAGGTGTAAAATATCTTTACAGTAGGCTCCATGAGGCCTACACAGCAAGAAAAATGCATCATTTATATTGATTCATTCATTTTATTCCCCCCACACACATCTTTACTGACAGTACAGAGCACTTTTCAAAACTCAGGCTACAAAATGTTTCACACAAAAACAGCAAGTTGCAGTATTTTTTACAATCATTACCCAGCACAACAGTTAATCTCCCATCCAAAATGCACTAATGCAACCAAAACCCATCTCAGGTGCATCACAAGAACACTGACAACATTTGTCTCCCAACACTAACAGCAATAATAATAACAGGTATCATTATAATGTGTATATTTAATGCATGGATTTTGCTTCCTTACAATAGTTCTCACAAATTAACCAGAAATTGTGCTCGTGATGGAATAGGCTTTTTTTGTTTGTTTGTTTGATTCAGTTTTCACATTGATAAATTCCAGAGTCCACAAAAAGCACTATAGTAATTCTAGTACAGCGCTACAAAATAAACATGTTACTATACACATCTGTATAGGTGAGACACAGATATAGAAACAAAACAGTACTAGTCAACCCTGCCTTCTGCATTTGGCTGCAAATTGTCGTCCATATCACACTCTTAAATCCACATGGGAAAGAATCTTTTTGCAACATGATAAACATTTTCTTTTAGCTTCAGTTGCCATACCGAGCTCATGTGACCTCAGCACGGTTGGACTCTGCTCAGTTAAAGGATAACTTTCGTTTTTTACAACCTGGACTTTATTTGTAGAATTAAATACGACCATTTAGACACCCAGACAACTTTGGTGGCATTTGGAGTCGTTTTGAAGAAATTAGCCCCAGAAGAGCGGCGCGTATATCCGTATAATGCGAGTAATTGGGGCACCCATGCATAGCCTCTATAAACGCATAATCTGCGGCGAAACTCGTTCATATTCCAATATTTTGTTATGATATGCTGGTGCTGTTCCCCTCTGAGCCCGTGGTGGCATGTTATCAACATCCAGTGTGTCTAGACAACTACTTCTGACGTGGATGACGTCATTTTCGAGCGCTGCGAGCAACCAGCCACAACACGGCTAACTCTGCGGCGGTCGGCTAGTTTAGCTGTAGTTTGCGACTGTTTTTTTTCACAAAATGGATGAATATTTTTCCGACTCAGAGGTGGTGGACGATGACTTTGTTTACGATGGATGTCCTCACCGTTTTGAGCCAGAGTACACGGACGAGGAGCTCGTTGAAAGGAGGACGAGGAGGCAGAGAGAGGAACAGCTGGCCAAACAACAACAAACGGCTGCGCGTCCATGAGTAGACGGTAACTGGTGGTGTTCTTGTGGACAATGTTTATCGATGACAACAGAGGAGGAATGCCTCTGTTGCTCAGAGTAGGAATTGCGGCCAGGAGATACGCGCCTGGATGTGTCAATAAATGTCTGTGTCACAACACTGGAGGATTTCCGCGCAATGATAAACTTCTGGCAAACAAAACCAAGGCAAATAAACAATCTATACGTGTATAAGCTACTTACTCAATCGAAAGTTGCCCACTTGGTCCTGCAGGCTTTGGCTGGGTCTTCCAGTTCACTTTAGGGACACGAAAAAACGTCTCCACCACAGCCCGGTTTGTCATTGCGCGGAAATCCTCCAGTGTTGTGATACAGACGCTTATTGACACATCCTCCTCTGTTGTCATCGATGAAGATTGTCCACAAGAACACCACCAGTTACCGTCTACTCGTGGACGCGCAGCCGTTTGTTGTTGTTTGGCCAGCTGTTCCTCTCTCTGCCTCCTCGTCCTCCTTTCAACGAGCTCCTCGTCCGTGTACTCTGGCTCAAAACGGTGAGGACGTCCATCGTAAACAAAGTCATCGTCCACCACCTCAGAGTCGGAAAAATATTCATCCATTTTGTGAAAAATAACAGTCGCAAACTACAGCTAAACTAGCTGACCGCCGCAGAGTTAGCCGTGTTGTGACTGGTTGCTCGCAGCGCGCGGCGCTCGAAAATGACGTCATCCACGTCAGAAGTAGTTGTCTAGAGACACTGGATGTTGATAACATGCCACCACAGGCTCAGAGGGGAATAGCACCAGCTTATCATAACAAAATATTGGAATATGAACGAGTTTCGCCGCAGATTATGTGTTAAATAGAGGTTACGCACGGGTGCCCCAATTACTCGCATTATACGGATATACGCGCCGCTCTTCTGGGGCTAATTTCTTCAAAACGACTCCAAATGCCACCAAAGTTGTCTGGGTGTCTAAATGGTCGTATTTAATGCTACAAATAAAGTCCAGGTTGTAAAAAACGAAAGTTATCCTTTAAATCACAATGACCTTTTCCATTTGCTCGATACCAGGCGCTGCTCATCCCGGGCATCTGAGCTTGTGATGCGTCCCCATGGACAGATACACGTTGTTCAGATGTTCTCCTCTGAAAAAAACGAGACATCTGTCTTTCATGGTCTCATTTAGCTCTATGATACCTCTGCCCCTCAGCTTCAAGGACAGCTGAGCAGTCAGGAGCCAAGTGAACATAAGGCACACACGCTATTACCGTAGCAACAAAAGGCCCCCACTTTTAATAGCTGAATAAAAACATGCTAATGAGCTCATTCCTTTATTTAGAAAAGGTTCTATTTGAAACAAAAAAGTCAGAGAATGTCTATGCACATGGCTGTCAGAAAGCTTCCTATAGATCAGCCATGTCCAAACTATTCCATAAAGGGCCGTGTGGCTGCAGGTTTTCGTTCCAACCAAGGAGGAGCACACCAGGCCAACCAATCAACATCAAGGGATCCCTTAGTTATCAGCTGAAAAGTGAGATCAGCTGATTAAATGAGTCCAGCCTGGTGCGCTCCTCCTTGGTTGGAACGAAAACCTTCAGCCACACGGCCCTTTATGGAATAGTTTGGACATGCCTGCTATAGATAGTCCTGCCTCTCATGAAGCACATTCATGATGCCCAGAAACGAGCCATTTTAAAAACCTTTTTCACCACCATCAGTTCTGACCAACACAGAACGAAGCTGAATGTATGACTCAGGGCTTTAACTTACTTTGCTCCCTGTTCTGGTAAATTGACGGAGCACTTGTTGAGGTGCCATGACATGAAAAAAGAAGGCTTTCTGCAGGTAACTATGCTAATGAGCAAACACCTTAATCATAAATCAGACTGTTGAAGTTAGATAAGAAAACCTTTAAGAGATATTTAGAGTTAAATTATGATATTTTTGGCTTATTAAATATTAATATGAAATATCATGAAACAGCTTATTTTTGATTGTGTGTTTGAAGAAGAATGCAATTGATCCCTTATTGATTGACACTCAGTTCTGCCTGTCAGTCATTTCAGCCATTTAATTTTCTTGTGGAAAGTCAACCAGAGATTTTTTAGCTCAGTAAATGTTGTTTCAGTCATTATGAACAAACTATACCCCTGTCCATCCTTTATGAGTGTGTGTGTCTGCAACTCCCCACTTAACTTCAGGTGGCTAAATGGAATGTGTTTGCCTGGATCATCATATATACAATTTACTTTAATTTTACATTTCCATAGAAATATCTATTTTGTTTTTATATAACCACATTGTAACAGCTTACTTCCCTGTAATAAGCTGTCAGTTCAGCTAAATAAGCTGAATAGAAGACATGATTGTCAACATGAACACTGAAGTCTGTCCGGCGCTGTCCCTTTAAGCAGTCAGGATGTCTCTGATTGGACTGATGAGGGAGTGTGTTCAGCCTCTGCTGCTGGAGTGTGTGATGCTCCAGCGGGGTTTCAAGCTCAGCAGGTAGCTCCAGTGCAGACACCCGGGTCCAGTCAGGCTGAGCAGCATGCAGGGTCTGACCCCCTCACACTGACTTCATGAACACAGTGAAGCGCGCCCACTCAGAGCAGCATGAGTACAGTATCTGAGCCTTTGGTTGGCAGCAGCAGGTCTCTGTCTGCAGCCAAGAGGCACAAAAGTATCAGGAAGAACTCCAGGAGGATTTATTCAGCCTACCAGGACCACCAGCAGGGGTGAGTGTGCCTGCGCCCATCCTGCTTTTATCTGGACTGCTGGGAAGCCTTTCTGCTTTTCCTTGTCTCTTGCCTCACACTTTATATGGCTGAGCCTTAAAAGACATCCTGTATGTTATACAATCAGTCATTTACTAAATATAATCACGAGAGAAAACTTTCCTGTGTGTAGAGTTGTGATTTACTGCCATCCAGGGACATCCTGACCTGTTGGTCCTCTTTGTAATCACAAGTGGTTATTTAGGAGTTTGACAGATATATTGATCAGTTTTTAACTAAATGTAATGTAAAGATGTAAACACCACTAAACTGTACCTGCAGGAATACAGTTCACAACACACCATAATCAGTCCATCACTCCACATTTTCATTGCTGTGCCATCAACCAGTTGGTTTGATTTTGATGATAGTTTGGTGATAGTGGAGGTCATATGTTATCAGAGTTAACCCAGTTAACACACTGTATTTCATTCTTAAAGGCCAGAAACACAGTGTGGTTTATAACATAATTCAATACTTTTTAGATGCTGCACAGGATCTATCATACACCCAGGATTCATAAGATGAAGTTGATGACATTATGTTTCTGCCAGTTTGTTATTACTACGCCCCAATGATGAAACAAACCACTAGCATTAGCCAAAATCTGAAATACCGATTGATCACATATTTTGCTCATAACTCAGCTGAGCAGATATGTGCCTTTGACCAATCCTAAATGAAGTCACTTGAGACGTCCTGTGCTATCTCATAAACATTCCCACCAAGCTTCATTCAAATCCGATGACGGGGGGAAACTCAGATGTCATTTGGACCATAAAAGTCCACCACAATGGTTTTTCAGTCATTTTGAATTTTCTGAAAAACAGAAATATCAATACAGTTTCTCAACACTCAAACTGGTATACACCACCAGGGGACTGAGATAAACATTTCTATGGCTGCCATCAGCCAAAAACCTTTGCAAGAAGCAGTGCTTAGCACTGAAGCTCTTAGCAGAGCTTGAGTGTGCAACTACTGAAAGGGTCCAGGCTTTGTGATGATGAAACAAGTGTGTGATTGGTCTTGCTCCTTCTTTGAAGAGAATTAAACTAGCTGAATTAACTTTGCTGTCATCTGTGTAGGCTGGAATCTACTCGTTGCTGCTCACAGCTTTAATTGTTGCCCATTGAGTTGCTTCCTTCTGTTGAATGTCGAAGGTCTAGAACCTGGAATTGCTGCTATATTTTTGTTGGTTTTATCAGAAAGTTAAAAAAAGCTGTTTTTTGCACATGTTTTGGTCCTTTCAGATTCTAATCTTTGGAAATCCATTGTTAATCTTTCATCCACGTGCACAAGACAGTTGGAATTCACTTGATATTGATATATATGATATTTGCAGTGTTCAGACAGGTTTATCTCATATCACTGTGTCAGTGTTGTTCAGACAACATCATAATTAATGTTGCTCCAGGACCGTCACTGCAACTGACCAAAACGTGACGACACACAGGGAGCAGGTCAGGATGGATTAACATTCACGAGAGATTCTGCGTTCCCTGTGTTCACATGGTTCCTCTATTAATCATCATGAACTATTTAGTTAATGTACAAGTGAGGAGATAAAAGGCAAAGTTGAGTGACAGAAAGTCTTCCAGTGTTCATCAGTGTTCCACCTCTTCTTTATCATTGTAATTGTAATATTGTTTATCATTTTATAACAATGTATCTCAGATTTCTTGCTCCAGCATAAAACACAAAGGTGGATTTGATTATTTCCATGTTGATCTTTGAGAAGGGACTGTATTAATACTATTACTCGGAGAGGGTTGCATTTCATTTCCACCTTTCTTGTGAGATTTCCTGTAAAAGCGTTACATCATAATGGCAGCTTTTGTGTGCTCATGAGTCATAAAGGTGCATTTTGCTGAGGATGAGGGATAGTGCAGGGGATAAAAGTTTCTGTGTCAGGTCTTTAATTCCCTCATTAAAATTCATCAGCCAAGAATTTAAAGATTCCTTTTAGACATTTTAGACAGACGAAACTTTTTGACTGCAGGGGGACTTTAAGCTTTTGGTTTTCCTTCAGACGCTTCATCAGGAGCAAGTGGAGGTGTGAGAAACTACAGCTAAGAATATTAGGTGTGCCTCTTGATTGCTCAGAGGCATCAATTAGACTGAAAGCAGCACCACAATACAATTAAATTCATATGAAGTCAGCCTGAAATATTCAGTTCAGCATTACATGTGCACAGCTAATCTACCCAAGTGAAAAAATGATATACTAGTGTATTCAAAATATATTTAAATATTGCAAAGTATGTCTCCACTACATTTATATAAAAAGATTGACAGCATACTTTTAATAAATATACAACAATAAAATATATTTTTTAGAAAAATTTAAGTTCAATTTTTAAAGTGGACTTTTAACATAATTGCTGTCAAATATTTTGCTAGTGTATTTTTAGTGTGTTAAAACACTACTTACATAACAGTGCATTTGAAAAAAACTTCAAAAGAATATGAATTTTATGTTGTCATGACATACTAAAAAGTATATTTTTACTCTCTAATCTGTTTATATCTATTTTCCATTCAGTGCAGCACAGTGACAAAAGCATGTCCTCACTAGGCCGACCTCATATTATTGCACAGACGATGCTAGTTAGTGTCACATTTTAAAGCTTGTTTTATTCTCGTCTTAAGATCAAACACTTAGAATGCTGAATCATGCTGTCAATGACAGTCGAAAAATAGGAAGTGAGCAATATTTTCAAAGGATCAGTCAATTAGAGGAGCCAAAAGACAGTCAGTCATTGAATGAAACAGATAATACTGAATGCATAATATATCAGAGGACGTATATGTTCAGTACGTCCTGTTCCTCCTTAGTTTTAGTACACTTAAAGCGTTTTGAAAATGCTTAAGAAGTACATTACTATCCCAGTGTAGATGTATTTGTATCTATTAATGTTAGATTTAATGTAAACTCAATGTACAACTTGCATTACATTATGAATGTATTTCAGTTGTACTGTAAGACGAATTGCACAAGCAAATATAAAGTAATTAGTATATTTGCAGTTTATTAAGTATACTGAAAATAGTCCCAATCTAGCACAGCCAAGTGTACGTAATGTGTTCTTGAGTTGGACTTTTGTACCACTAAAATATTATTTAAGTGTCATAAGTACAAAATTAGTTTATTCCAATTGTAGATGCAAGTACACTTTAGCATGCTCAGTATACTAATATTGGGTATATTTTAGTGTATTTTTCATTTTTCTCACTGGGGTAAATAACTACTAACTGGTTAAATCAAATATGAACCCATATCAGTGTTTTGATGCACACAGGTTCTTCAGTCTATGTGTGGTATGACGTGCATTTCAGCAGTAAGCTGAGCTGTGAAGTAACACACTTAAAGCTTCATCAGAATCCAAATCAGCGGGGCTAAAAACAAGCTCGCCTGCAGCCCGCTGTAGTGAGGGCTTCCAGTGAGAGCACGCTGGATTTTAACCATTTACAGACAGAGGTTTGTCCCCTCAGAGCATCAAACACTGCTTCTGTGACTCAAGTCTCATGTTAGTGGTTTGATGATGAGAGCCGAACATCTGATCTCTACAACATCATCTGATAATTAACTCAGATTGATTAATAACTAATTCAGATTTCTATTTAACTTTTGGGATGAATGAAACCATCAGTAACAATAGGAGCCTAACAGTGTTTCATTTAGCTTTCATAGCTTGCGTTGTTATAAAGTGACACAGAGACACAAGACACAAGAGTCGGCCCCCCTCTGCACCCAAATTATCTTCCCACAGTCCCAGTATTTTTTCGTTTCTTTACAACGTAAAAGACAGAGCTATTTTTCATTGTGCTCCTGTGTCCTATCCTGCAGCTCCTCAGATGATGAAGATAAAGAGGATGAGCGGGTGGACAGCAACGACCCAGAGGAGATGTTCCAGAACATCCAGTATCAGAAGGAGATCATTGCCAACATTCGGACCAGACCCTGGCCAATGAGACGCAAGCTTAAAGTCCTAAAGTAGCCCACTGTTTGTTTGTTCCCTCTAGATCTGTGGAGTGGTAGTGTGCTCCCTCCCTCCTCTTCTGCGTTTAACACACACAAACCAACACACACACACACACTATATTTGTATTCTTGAGAGAGGCTACTTTTCTTAATGAAAGTGCTCTGAAAATGAAAATGCCACTGAATTTAAAGCAAGTGTGCCAAAACCTCAGCAGTGCACCCTGCAAACCCTCAGGAGGTATGCAGTGCTATTATCATTTCACCACTAGTGTTGGATGAGTGGGCCTCTAACAGCAGAGACCAGGATTTGTGTGCACAAGAGTCCCACATGAGGTTCAGTGACTAAGGCACTTTGGGTAGAGAATATAGGTCATTTTGATTCATCTTTGAAAACACAAACAGAAAACACTTAAAATCACCTTTTTTAAATTAAACCAAGACATTTTTACCAAACTTGAGCAAGAGCTTTGCTTGCCTAAACATTACTATATGAAATGTTCTTCAGGCCTTAGTTGCCACAAGTGGATATTGAAGAAAGCAACTGAAATATGCTGTCAGTGAATGTTTTGCAGACACATTCATTAAACATTTGTCCTGGATTATGTTTCTCTCAAAACGTATTTGATGGTAGTTATTAGTGGTGCCTGATTGTGACTTTGGGCTTCGTTATAAAGCGTCCGCAGCTGCATCCCAATTCTTATTCCTACTTGTCACACTGGACTTGATCATGGATTAGGCAGAAGACATACATACAACCATACATATAAATGTATGGTTGTATGTATGATACTTTTGTGTGAGATAGGTTGAGTCAATGTTGTGCAGCAGGATCTGAACTGAGTTTTTCTTTTTTAAGGTACGCTTTGATTTTTTGCGGTGCATAGTCATTTTCCAACCATTTACCACAAACACCTCTGTGGAAAATGGCTCAACACATGTGAAATGTAAGCTAACATTCTGCCAGGTGTCCAAATGCCACATGAGCCTTGTGGAAGTCCACATTTGAAAAGAAGCTTATCCCTCGTGATCAGACACATAACTGTGAAGGCTGTGTTCTAACATTTGACTAAATGTAATTAGGCTAGTAGATAGAGAACAGGCTGAGCAACAGAGAACCAGAGGAGATAGAGAGCCTCTGAGATGTGCTGAGTATGTGCCGTGGATAACAGGTTTTATATGGGCAGTTTGTTATTACTGCAGAGGTTTTATTACCATCATCAGGGAAGGGATGCAAGCCTGCGTTTTTACACCCTCTCTAATCTCAGGCTGAATGTCTGCGATTACTCCCCCCGCAATAACAGCTCATATTTCACATCACAAATCAGAGATTTTCCAACAAAGTTTAGTTTGAGTTGTTATTGTAATTTTGACTGGAGTCTTAGCCGTCATGACATGATGAAACGATTCCAAAATTGACCAGGTCTTTTCCTCTGGCGACTAGATAATATTGAGCATGTCTAATGCATGGCTTAGAGCCGTCAGAATTCTTTCCAGTGCTGTGACAGGATGAGCGGGCTTCACTATTTTATGGGCTGTAAATCTTGACTTGAGACAGTTTATTTTAATGTGACCAGTCTGCTGTGATTGGTTTTAGAAGACTCTGAGTTTATTACTGATGTGCACCATAATTACAAAAAGGTTCAGGCCATAGATTTCAGTATAACGTTTGTAAAGCATTAAAGAGTAAATATTCAGGAATACACAAATCGTTCACTTATTCAGTTTGTTTTTTGTTTTCTCTGAAAATTTGAGAAAACATTTGATGACAGAACAAGTCCAATGTGAGTGAACATTCTTAATCTGCTTCAGCTTGTGTATATTTGTTTCCTAGGCAGGCCAGAGAGATCGTTCTGAGGTATGAGGGCCGACTGACCAGAACCAGAGGATACCAGACAGCAGGAGCTGATGTATGTATACCCCAACGTCAATATGCAGTAACACTGATCGCAGCTTTAAATGCAGCTTTATAGAGAATGAAGAACAGTTTGAAATATAGCTTCGAATTTCAGGTTCAAGCCATTTTGTTCTCAACAGAAGGAAGCAACTCAATGGGCCGAAATTAAAACTGTAAGGAACAACAGGCTTCATGTTTCTCATTTCATGTTTCGAGCTCATTCCAGCTGACATGGCATGAGACAGAATATAATAAATATAGCCAAAATTTGCTGTGTATGTTCTGGAGATATCGCGAGATGGCTCCAGTAAGTTTGGTCAGGACTGCTTGAGTTATGTGGAAATATGTGATAGGTCAAGCCAACTTGCACCAACCAATATGGCACTTCAGACTGTGACCTCAGAACATGTACAACTAAACTGGTGAAATTCTGTCTGCTGGATTTTGAGATACATGTTTTTGGTGTTTGTAGTGCCTCCTATAGGTCAGGCTTAAAATGCTTTGATAGGCCGGTCATGGTCTGAAGATATTTTCCCAGTGCCATGTTTGTCATGTGCCATGTGTTTCCATTTGTTTTCCTTGCTCATCTATAACTGAAATAAGTATCACATTCTTCTGATGCTGTAAATCCACTTTGGTGCTGATGCCATCAAAATCCTACAAGTCCAATCCATCATGGATGTTTGCTTGTAGAGCACACTGGGCTGGACTTTTTTGTTTCATTTCACATAAATAGGACTTACTGTGTGAGGGGTGTGGCCTTTACAACATTTTTACAGCGCCACCATCTGGCCGATTGAGGGACAGAGGGACAGAGGGTTTATTTACAACGTTGCATTGATGGATCAGGACAGTGCCACAAAGAAGTGAAATTAAAAACAATAAAGATGGCTCTGCTCTGGCTGACCTGACATCCTCTGTCCTCGAGTGTGTCTCTGTGGGCAGCTCCAGTGAAATATGTGCTCTGTACTGTAGAGTCACAGCTCCATTTATTCTAACTGTGTGCTGAGAGAAGCTTCTTTGTGTTATTTCACTGCACTGCAGTAATGATCAGAGCCAAAATAATAAAACATCTTGCTTTTGCTTTGTTGTTTATTTTTGCAAAGCTTTTCTCCTGCTGTGGACTGAACACACACACTGTATGTTGCCATGTCTGCTTTATCTGTCTCTCTGTATTATATGCACACATAGACAGAGAGGAAGACAGGCTATGCATAGAGAGCTATGCAGCCGTAGCACAGCAGCATGAGTGGATTTATAGCCTGTTATAGCTCAGTTTAATTAAAATGTTCAGGCTGCTCAGGCACCATTAGAATAAATTGACTTTTATTGAGCAGTCTGATTCTGAGTTATTAATTCTACAGTTTGGCCCCCAGTTAATTGAAAATCAGAATTTGAGGACCTTATCTTGATTAATAATCATCATGTCAGTTCTCATTTCATTTTTCATCACAAGATGTGAAAATGTTCACAGAGTCACGATGCTTCAGTTCTCATGTGTGTGCTCCAGAATTACATCCTGAGCAATGCAACGACACAAGACTTACAGTTTGTAAGCAATGTAATAACTTAAAGTTCAGCCATTCACCTGAGACAGCTGATGTGATTTTCTTGAAACCGATGCCTCATATTTACCTGACAGGCACTTCTCATGGACATGGTGATGACAGGTCTGTTGCAAAGGCAAAGGCAGAAGTAGCATTTATTGCTCTGCTCTGCAAAAACCAGCAGTCAGTGTTGGTTCCTTTTGATCATGACCATGAGCTTTTTAACCACTTTTCTATCATTTTTGTGGCTACAGTTAAAGCAAGCTTTACCACAGAGGTGATGGATCAGAACACTGACTGAAAAATATTGGAAACCCAAATTGTTGGAGGATGCCAATTTGTCAAAATATTATAATTAATCGTTAATCGTTTTTATAATAAATGCATTTCAGGAGGCACTGGCAAAGGGTCCTGCTGATAGGATCACCAGATCAGAACACTCATAGGTGTCATTTGGGGGACTATTGTAAAAGACACAGATCATCATGTTGGCCTGACAGAGGTTACAGTGAGTCCAGAGTTCCTCAGTCCTCTTTAAACCCCACCTTCTCCTCCTGTAGCTGCTGAAGAAACTTTCCCGTGTGCTCTACAATGTTGTGGTTGTTTTCATTCCCTGGGAAGTGAGGATCAAGAAAATCGAAAGTGAGTCGTCTTCTTTCTCTACAGAAATAATTAAAGCAATGCTTTGGCTGTGTCATGCCCAAAATATTGATATCTGTCACATCCAGGGATGCCGTACCTCTATATTACTGTTTGTGCATGGAGCGTACGCAGCATGTCAGTCAGTCTCACTAAGATGTTTCCTCTGTCCTGCTGAGGTCACTTTGGCTCCGGAGTGGCGTCCTACTTCATTTTCCTCCGCTGGCTGTTTGGGATCAACATTGTCTTGACCATAATGACTGGAGCCTTCATCGTCCTGCCAGAGGTCAGCAAGTCTCTGACACTGTATGATACACAAACAGTCATGTACAATACTGCATATCATATGTGAATAATGCTTGATTAGTTGGCGTAACAGTGATTTATCATATTGTGGTTGGTGACAGCGCTTAAGAATCCCCTTTATTTTCTTTCTGATTTGATTCTGCATGAACATCAGTACAACAACAATAATTTGAGGTACGTCTCTATTCATGATGACTAACAGGTGCAAAGCATAAAGAGTTAAAAATAGTAAACCATAATATATAATTGGAAACATACATCTGTATCAGGAATAAAATAAATAAAATAGAAATGTGGGGTTAGAAAAAGAACTTTGCCTTCTTAAAAAAGATTTGGTGTCATATGTGACAAACTGCTTTGAATCATTGCTCAATTTTTTGGTCACTCAAGTGCTAAAACAAACAACTTCACAACGTTTGATCACAACCGATTTCTTTCTGGCCGAGTTCAGTTAGAGTAATAAATAAAACACTTGCTTCCTTATTGATTTTGTTTTAACTGACTTCTTCACCTCTGTCAATGTGGTTCGTTCGTAAGTACAGATCAGAGGATCCTTTGTGATCGAGTTTGTAGCTGTTGACTCTCCAGCAGCTTCAGCTGCCGATTAAAGCACAAACTATACATGAGAGCAAAGCACAGAGGACAGAAATGCTGCTGGATTTATGTTTGTCACTGACATGCAGCTACAAGCAATTTCCCCAGACATGATTTATCCGATCGTTCCCAGGGCCTCATCTTATTCCTTCATTTATTTCTTCCCCATCGCTCTCCCTCCATCGTGGGTTAGGACTAACCCACCGCTGTCTCCTCTCATACATCCCATCTGTAGCTCACCTCTGCTTCCTGAGTCAAACATCATGGATGTTCTGTCAGACACGATGTCTGTGCCTGTAAGATTGTAAATAGGATGGAATAGAGGGTCACCTCAGTTATTCCTCCCTTTTTATTTCTAAAAATTGCCTTTTTTAGGGTAACGCTATAGATTCACTTGTTGTAGCACCACAGGCATGCCACACAGAAGATATTTCTATCACACTTTTTTTTCAGGCTGGTTATGTGTCTATATGAGGCATAAACTATCAAACATTGTTTTATTTATATTTATCTATCATATTGCACACAGTGCAACATTTAGAACATTTGAACTAAAGACAGTTGATTTTTTTACTCTGATTAGTGGGTATGTTGATGGCAGCTCAGTGAATTTGCATCTAGTGTTAAATTCTGGATTAACTATGACACATGCAACCGTTACCGTAACCATGAGCAAACCATTCTGTCTTCATCATCAAAAATGATGGAGGCTATCACATCATTTTACCTGCTGTTGTTTCCCTGCTTCTCTGGTGAAGTAAAAATTGCTATTATCATGTAATACTGTGGGGCCCCGTGAGTTTTAGTTAAATGTATAAAGTGTAATGTCAACAGGTGGAGCAGTAATGCAGGCCGCCAGATGCAGTTAGTTTAGAGGTGTTAGTAGGTGCATTTTTGAATTTTAGACAGAGCCAAGCTAGCTGTTTCCCCTTGCCTTCAGTCTCAGTGCTAAGCTATGCTAACCACATCCTGACTCCAGCTCTGTATTTAACACAGCAGCATGAGATTGACACCAATCCTCTCATTTTTACTATTAGAAAGAAAGCACAATGTTGAGCGATTCCTTTCATTAGCATATGGCCGAAAACCCAACAATCTGCTACCATCAATAATTACAATGACCTCCAAAGGTTTTTTGCTCCACTCTTGCCTGTTTTAATTTTTCAAGAAAGCCTTGTTTTCCAACACTTATTCAATAACATAATGTGTTTCACAAGATCCAAAGTTTAAATGAAAGTATGAGGTACTCTCTCTATGTGTTTCTCTGCCTGTGTATGCCATACACTCTTAATATATCGTTATTATTATGCATTGGATTGTGCTTGTGTGTACTAGCTGCTGGCTGGAGCTCCGTTTGGAACAACGAGGAGTAAAACTATCCCCAAGGAACATCTGGCTTCAGCCCAGGACCTAGACACCATCTGGTCTCTTGGGGTAAGCCTGTCTTCCCATTTTAATGCTCTGTCAATAACACATTACCAATAGATAGAATGGACCATTACTCAAACATTACTTTACCTGACCTCCAATCCAAGGCACTGTCACTCAGTTACTCGGCCTCTTCTGCCTAAACAAAATTCTGATTGTGTGTTTTAGGTTGTTGAGGAGATTCAAACTGTCTGCCTTTTTTTCTTTTCCTTTAATGAACAGCTACTTTTAAACTCACTGCTGAAGAACAGCAGGTGCCAAACATCACACCAACATCAGGAACTGTTCGGTCGTATCTAAGTGAAACCGTAAGGAACATTTCCATGAAAGTTACCCACGTCTGAATGACAAGAAGCCATCCCTTCAACAGACAGATGAAGCCAGCACTGTTACATATTCAGTGTCTCAAAAGGGCTTTTTGTATGTAATCCCAGATATCCATAGAAATTCACAGTCATCTGCCCATCACATATTAATATTTCACAAGACAGTGCTGTTGGAGGAAAGTCAGGGAGTCACCACAAACACAAACAAACCTCTGCATAGCACACACTCGGCAAATGAATGGCGTTCAGGTCTGTAGTTGTTGCAACACCTTGCTGTGAACCGAGTATGATAAGATCCATCCAACAGACGAAGCATTCATGATGATCTCTGATGATTCTCTACTTGCTTTGCTGTTTATGTGTTAGCTGTGTTAGACAGCATAGCTGTTATACTCCCTGTAGTTGATTTCCTTGTCATGTAATTACGTGCTGCACCTCCTTGAGTTTGTTGTGAACATGTGTTGTGTGTGTGTGTGTGTGTGTGTGTGTGTGTGTGTGTGTGTGCTTGATCTCCACAGGGCTACCTGCAGTACTCTGTGTTATTCTATGGTTATTATGGCAGGGTGAGGAAAATTGGCAGTGCAGGGTACCGGTTGCCTCTCGCCTACTTCCTGGTTGGGATGGCTGTCTTTGCCTACAGTTTCATCATTCTGTTAAGAAAGTAATCATTCCACTATTTACAACTCATACTGATGTGAGATAAGTTGATGATATAATGATGTGATGTAATGCCTGAGGATAACCTGAGCAGGTTTTCTGATCAGGTCTGTTTTCGATAGATGACTACTTCATGTAGTGTGTTATGTCACCAAACACCTGTTGGTCCTTGAAAGGTGATGTTTTGCGGACAGAAGCTGAATGAGCCATTCCCATAAATAATGTCACAGTAACCTACTCATTAGAATCGATGCTTCTGATTTTTGTGCCGGCTATAAATGTAAATACATCCTGATGGTGCCAGGGGAAAGGAATCATTCATTCTCAAATTACATACATTACATGACTAAGATCTCTATTCTAAAAAAGGTTGCTATGGTAATATATTGAACGATTGATACCATGCTTTGAATAACACTGCTGCAGAATGGCCAAGAACTCTCGTCTGAGCCTGGCCAGTGCCTCTGATGAGAACTTCACGTTCTGCTGGAGGGTTTTCTGTGCCTGGGATTACCTGATAGGAAACCCAGAGGCTGCAGAGAGCAAAGGAGCTGCCATCGTCAACAACATCAGGGTGAAAGACACACACACACACACACACACACACACACACACACACACACACACACACACACAAACACAGGACATCTCTTTTCCTCTTGTGTTTTTGTATTAATTCACCTCTAATATAAATCTAAAATTGTGACTTCGGTTTACTCTCAATCACACTGATGTTTTTTCTGAACAGGAAGCCATTGTCGAGGAGCAGGAGAAGAAGAAGGATACCAGTCTGTAGGAGTCTTTTTTTTAAGTTCATGTTTCCTGTGCATGCTCTTGATGTGCCTACTGTTCCTTCTGTTAGGCCAGTCAATCTGATTTGCATCACCCAGCATGTGAAATATCTGCAGTTTGTGTGCAGTGACGCGCACTAATCCTGACATAAATTATAAAAACTGACAGTAAATCCCAAAAAGGACATGACTGGATGGACAGAAGATGTGTCCTGTGTCTCCCCCCACTTCTCAGCTGTCATTGGTTCACTGTCATCCTCCACTCTGTCACACAGACTGAAACAGCTTCTCACCCCCACAAGCAAGCACCAAGTTCATAGTGGGGAGCGATGAAACCTTCCCCCCAAGAGAGAGTAGATTTTGAGGCTGCAGGTGGATGCTAGGGTGGAGGTGGGGATGGGTGCTGGCTATGTAGCAGCAAATGGCAAAATATTTTTCAAGTGAGTGCTGTTGCAGCAGGCCTGGCAGTGGAGGAGTGGGCAGAGCTCTGACAGCTCAAACAAAGGGTGTGTTGGGTTTATGTTGCAGTGAGAGGAGTGTGTCATGTGAGCGTAGCAGCACGCAACAGTCGGCTGCCACAACTAGGAATTACTGTGAATTTCCAGAATTTTTGACGGTGAAACCAACGCTCTCCGACTGATCAATGCCTTTCTTTGAATCTGTATGTGTCCACAGGGCAGTTCTGATCAGTCTGCGGATCTTAGCCAACATCCTGGTGCTGCTGTCTCTGGCCGGCAGCATCTACATCATCTACTTTGTGGTGGACCGTTCTCAGAAGCTGGAGCAGGAGAAGCCGGAGCTGACGCTGTGGGAGAAGAATGAGGTAGTAGAGCACAGCAGACATCACCATCATCATTAGCTTGATTAGATTATCGAACATATAATACAGTTCCAAGCAGGCGATCAAAGTGGAGACCTGAGACTGATCCAGTGGAAGACGACTGTTGAATGTCAGCTTCAATCAGTCCGCGACAGCTGATCATGTCATTCCCTTCAGAGAGGATCATGTTTCATCAGGCTAATGAAATTCAGCCTGACAAATTTGTTATCTGTTTAAACCAAAATCAATTTAATAGAATTTTAAAAGTTGTGAGTTTGAGTGCTGAGATGAAGTGTTTGTCCATGTTACCATAGTGAGGACTTAGCCTGATGAACACATTTCATCTAATTGATCAAACAGTGAAGACTTTTGCGTGTTTGCCGATAAAGGCGAGATAGAGGATGATGTTTTCTCAGGAGGAGGGACTTTGGAGCACACCCTCCATGTCAGTGGTGTCATGTCCTTCCTCTCTCCAGGTGAGTGTGGTGGTTTCTCTCATCACCATGATTGCTCCGTCTGCCTTTGAGCTGGTGGCTCAGCTCGAGATGTACCACCCGCGAACCTCGCTACGATTCCAGCTGGCCAGGTACCCATCACTCCGACAGCTGCTGGCTAATGCAGCGCTAATTACACACTATATAATACATTTTTCTTACTGCATACTGACATGTGTTATGTATTTACAGAGTGCTTGTTTTATACCTGGGGAATCTCTACAGCCTCATTATTGCCCTCCTTGATAAGGTCAACAGTATGAGCTCTGCAGTGAGTATAGATGCTGTAGAAAAATGGAAGCATGTGTTTGGGTTTTGATAACCTGGTTCTTATTCTGATCACAGTTACAATAAACTCATCTACAATGAACAGGAAAACCATGTTACACTGTATGGTTGAATGTGCTGTCATTATATCTTATTTCATTTTATCTTCAGTTATGATTTTTTTTCTGAGAGTGAGATGAGAAGAAGGTATCAAGCTTGTGTGTGTGTGTGTTTTGGAGCTCTTGAAAATGAGCAATCTGTTGAACCGTTCCTTTCACGTTACAAAGTAGCTATTGAATAATTAGTTGCCCGTATGAGAGAAGTATAGCACACAGCTGGCGACAGACAATACTATATTTGTCATCCAGGTCCCAGTGAATCCAGGTAATTGGTCTGACTCCAGCTCCTTCCTGGCCACCATCTCTCAGCCTGAGGCAGACAGCCTCTCCACCTTGGTTTCTGAGATCTCTGCCTCTGAGCATCGCAACAGCACCAGGGCGACCATCGCCACGGTGCTGGACGTTACGAACGGTGGCAGGAGCAGCTCGGGGAGCTTCTCCAACCAGACAGCTCTGTTTGAGAAGAACACCCGCTCCCAGCAGGACCAGTGCTGGGAGACCTACGTCGGACAGGTTCTCTCTTCTGTACTACTTCTTGCTATACACTTAATATTCACATGGCCTGTTTCTTGCAGGTTTGTAAGTAGATGATGTAGATTTTGGGGGTTGTTCCTGTAGCTGTATTTGATTGTTCAGACTGAGATAACATTTATAGAATTCAAATGTGCACCACATTAAGGACCATATCTGAAATGTGTGTACATGTTTGCATATTTCCATGATGTACCCAGGAGATGCTGAAGCTGTCCATCATTGACATGATCTTCACGGTGGCCAGCATCTTGCTCATTGACTTCATCAGAGGTTTGGTGGTTCGCTACCTGAGTGACTGCTGCTGCTGGGATTTAGAAAGCAAGTTTGTAAGTTGCACATAAGATGAGTTTTGTGTTTTTATGCTCTAAAAGCAGTTGATATGAGCAGTTTGTTCGCTGCCAACCAATAGTCCATCACATACTCCCATTCTTGTTTTTTTACTTTGGTTTTTATAAGCAAACAACACATACCATGTTAATTAGTGAGCCTTAAAGGTCAGGTAGGAAGACTTTGTTACCTTTGGACAGAGCCAAGCATGACATGTGTGCTTTTTAAAAAATGGTTAACCTCTCAATCAGCCTACTCTGAGTTTATGTGCACTGGGAAGTATACATTTCCATATTACGCTTGTGTAAGATGCATATTATACCATGAATGGATTCCAATCGTGTGGTGTCACAAAATCAGAAATCTGGTTGTATGTCCATGTGTTGAACTAATATTTAAGGCAGCATGGGGCAGATGAAGGTTGACATATCTCTCTAGCATCAGTGTCTGCACATGCATAATTCTGCACAGAGAATCCAAGTGAAGTAACAATAAAAGTAAAGTGAGTAGGTAAAAGGCATTTTTAAGGGTTTGGTGGTGGAGGGAGTAAATAGAATAAATGTTGGCAGAGATTATTGACAGAAAACGTGGGGAGATCGTAAAAACATTGTCATAAGACTCCTGTTTGACCATTTAATATCAATGCATTATTTAAAAACCTTATAGTTGAAAATCTGAAAGAGGACAAACATGAACAACACCACAATGATGCCTTTTCTGTCTTTTCGCAGCCTGAATATGGAGAATTCAAAATAGCAGAGAATGTTTTGCACCTGATTTATAACCAAGGAATGATCTGGTAAGATATCTTTCTGAGTCCACTCTATCGCCTTGGCTTTGCCGCTGTGTTTGTAATCGAGGATCTAATTCAGAGTTAATAGTCTGGCCTGACCAGAATGCGTGACCATGTTTAAAGGACTGTGACCCTCTATAATATCTCCATTACACCTCTGTGGCTTGCTTGACTGTATTTCCTCAACTCATTTCAGAAATGTCGCCTTGCAGCAATGAACATAATGAAGTGAAACCCTGAGCCGGTGGATATAATGTCTTTTATATGGGCTGTGACCCCACTGGCTGTGTGTGTGTGTGTGTGTGTGTGTGTGTGTGTGTGTGTGTGTGTGTGTGTGTGCGCTATGCTCTTTCTTTCCTCCAGGATGGGAGCATTTTTCTCTCCCTGTCTTCCTGCCTTCAACGTGTTGAAGCTGATTGGTCTGATGTATTTGAGGAGCTGGGCTGTCCTCACCTGTAATGTTCCCCATCAGCAGGTGTTTCGAGCATCCAGGTCTGACACACACACACACACACACACAGGCATGTCTGTGGTTCTATGTGGGTTTTGATAATATATTATTCTTATAGCACACATACTGAGACAACTATTAGTCTGACCTCTGAAGATAGATACAAAGACACACACTGCCAGTAGAAACAGTGGATTATGTTTATGGACACCTTTCCTACAGCTTTTAAAACTGATCTAAACTATTGCTTAAAAAAGACAATTAAGATTGGTCTAATCTCTTACTACAGACCACTCTCCAACCTGCTAAGTAAGATTAAGATTTCAGAGAAAAGTTATTTTTAAACAGCTGAATGACAACAAGTGTGTTTGAAAAGTCTGGTATTAGGGCCCAGCACAGTATGGAAACAGCTCTAGTCACAGTTGTGAATGGCCTTACTCGCTATTATCTCAACCAGGTGTAAGTCTGGAGGGTCATGTGTTTGGTCGCGTGTGTGTGTGTTTAAATGTCCGCAACCTAATATTTTTTTGCACATTTATGACTGTATGTTCAAGGACCTCTCGTGGTTTCAGTGAATCAATTTTTTGGAAAAAAAAAACATTATTGACTGCCGTGCTTCATACCGCTGTTAGATACTGCTGACTCCTCTTAACTGGCCGGTAGGGGCCTAATGTGATTAACTGCTTCAGCTTGGAGTCTTGTTTCTGCTATGTGCTGGTCATGTTAATGTTTGTGGATCCTTTTGTTGGCATTTTCACTTCGAAATTATTTTTACATCGCTGGTGTTTGAGAACCTGCATATTGTTCATTATGCATTCCTACTCTCATGCATACATACTGGACCCTGAGCCTGGCCTGCACTCTCTGTTCTCCACCCACGTGCCCCCAGCCAGACTTAAACTCCCTGGGAACACAATGCGGCCCTCAGATGTGCCAGATTGCAAACAGAAGATGACACAGCAGGGGTCATCACATATAATACACTATCTTTCTGTTCATGGGACACATATTACACACAAGGAGAACACAGCTATCTGAGGATGAACTTACAGACGTGGAAGAGTGATTTCATGTATTATTAGGGCTGCTATGGCTGTGTCCTGCATGCCTCGGGGCATTATTTCTAGATGAGTTCACCAGATAAAAAAATGTGTATGTGTATTTAATCTAAATTCAAAGGTAATTTTTATTAACAGCATCAGTACTCTGCTCTTATTATGGATCATCAGCAATGGTTTTCTAGCTATTCTTCTCACCCCTTTTCATTTTGCAGGTCTGGAGTAATGGTGACAAATCAGTGTGTAGTCCTACAGTACAGTATATGTATCTTCCTATACATTACACACATACACAGGCCTAAAGCGCTCAGCCCACTCTGATTTATGTAACGACACTGTCATTGCCTCTTTCAGTCCTTATCAGTCACTCCCAGATGTGCTGGAAAATCCAAGCAGCCACACACACACACACACACACACACACACACACACACACGCACACACACACACACACGCACACACACACACACGCACACACACAGAAAGAAGAGAAGATTTCATATGAGCCTTTAGATGCAGTTGTGCTTGAGGAGAGAGAGATTGATACTGACATGTTGCTGATAGTAAAGAAGGCATGTTATGCCCCCTACTCATAGTTATGGAGTGCTGAGACACTTGAATGTGTGTAACACTGACAGTATTTCTGTGGCTGATGAATTTTGTTTTAGCATCATAGCAGTAGTCCAGTGGTTGTTGGCCTTGAACAAGAAATGCAGTAAATAGTCCAGAGTTTGAAAATATGTGATAATTCTGTGTGGGTTCAGTGACCACTTCCACATTTTACACAGTCATTTGCCCCATTAAAGATAAATATAATAAATCAATATATAAATACAATATAAATACCAATAAGTGCAATCTTGGGTTTGAGTTTTGGTATCATTGCTGAATTGGCCAATGGCATAAAATCACAGATTTTTTATTTAATCAGAAGACAATGAAAAGGTTTTGGAATGGTAGGTCAGTGCACTGTGGAGTCTCCATCCTTGCTTCAGCTGCTGTAGTCATGACAGCGCTGTCAGGAGACGTTGTGATCACACTCACGGGCTGTTAAAGGAAACAGCAGTGGAGTCGTTTCTCTTGTGCTGCATTGCTTGGATGTTGTACGGTCATCTTAAGCATTCTGTACCAGAGCTTAGAGGTGTACACTTCCAGTTGAAACATCTGCATTTGAGTTTAAAAATGGCTGGTTTGTGCCTGTTCCAATGGTGATTATTAGCTGTAACACACCTCAAAAGAGTTTCTTTTAATTGTAAACTGCATATGAACTTCATAATTTAGTGCTAGTTAATTCATTATGTGTTGCTCATGCAGGTCTAACCTTTTGCACAGAACCTGAGTCTGTGCTATTTTATTTGCAGGAACAGTGTCTTTAGAAACTATTTGCCAGGGTTCTTTTCTTCTTTTTAAACTCACTCTTATTCAATCTTTGTTGTTAAGATTTACACCTATTTCACTAAAGCGTTTCAATAGATCTAAATGGGACTGGATAGTGTGAATACATTTGAAACTTATGTCCTCATGCACACATGTCCTCGTGGTTTCAGACATGTTTTTAGCCTTACGTCACTGTACATGATGGTACCAGACTACAGGTCGTAGGACAATTTAGACAAAACTAGTGAAAGCAAAATTGCTGCATGTTCTTATAAACAGCAGAAGAAGATGCATCTGAAGAAGATGAATGGAACAAGATGGGTTTTACAGCTTTTCCTTCTGAAATCAAGTTTTTCCACGTAGACTTGAATTTCTGTAGCATTTTTTCTGAACTGCTCAGCAGATTAAATGTCTGAAAACAACAGGAATGTGGAAGTTGTTCATTTTAATACACACACATTGTCTTTGCTTTGTATTTTCAGATCAAACAATTTCTACTTGGCGATGCTGCTTTTCATGCTGTTTCTTTGTATGCTGCCCACCATCTTTGCAATAGTGAGATACAGACCATCACAGCACTGTGGACCATTCAGGTAAACACACAGTGCCAAAAGATGTCAATGTGCAATGTATTTTATTTCTTACTGTGACAATGGAAGACAGGTAGGCCCTTATGAGCAGCCACAGTGAGCAGAAATACACGCCCATTTCACAGCTTGTTGACATTATTTAAAACCTCTGGAGGGCAGGTGTGGTCAGCCCACCAAATATAAAGCCATGTGAAAAATGAACACACTCAAATCACACATCAAAAGAAGATTTACTTAGCTCAGTTTAGCACAGAGGCTCTAGCATGTGAAACTACAAGCATTGCTCAATCAAAAATGAATTTTTAAGCCACTTTTACTCTTTGTATCAAATAGAAAGTCCTGTCCTACTGGGGTTGCCAGATTGAAGAACTATCCTAGCTGAACTAACTGCACATTTGTATTTTGTCAGTAATCTGTATACTGGGTTGTTCCCAGGTTGTGTCTTCCACGTTGATCCTTGTTGATGAGAGCAGCAAACAGCTCTTTGAAAGGGAGCTGTACTTTGGACCACAGTTTGGACAGGGCCTTTCTCACTTCGGTCATAATGTACCTGTCATTAGCTGATGCTGTCTCTGAGCTTGGATGTGAGCAGAGCTGCCGCCTTCTCCCTTAGGTGTGGTTGCGTTGGTATTGTTTCTAAATGTTGACGTAAATGATAGTACTTAAATGTGTATTTCAGTGGCCAAGAGAAGATTTATGACATAATCTCTGAGACAGTGGCCAGTGACTTCCCACTGTGGTTCAGTAAAGTGATGAGTTACGTCACCAGCCCTGTCGTAGTGCTGCCAGCACTGCTGCTACTGTTGTAAGTCTGCACACACACACACGCACACGCTCAGGCACATGTCTACATATCAACAAGCCATCATGACTTTTGCCCCTGTGTGTTTCAGCATGCTGATATACTATCTCCAGGCCATTGCCAGATCCCTCAAATTCACCAACAACCAGTTGAGAATGCAGCTCCAGACTGTGAGTTTCTGATGATTCATTATCATACTGGATAAACCAATATTCATTAAAAACATATATCATTTGTAGGACTCAAAATATGTGTCTGTACACACAAAATGACACAGATAGTCATTACCAATACTGGATACTGTTTCAACAACATAATACAGCCGTGGCTGAGGAGGATGAGCGGTCATCGACTTATCAGAAGGTTGGTGGCCTTAGCAGTCTTCATGTTGAAGCATCCATGATACTGAACCCCAAATTGCTCCCAATGCGGTGTCATTGGTGTGCGAGTGTGCGTGTGAATGGTTACCAGTGAACGAATGTGTTTGTGAACGGGTGAATACTGGTGTTTTGAGTGGTGGTTAAGGCTAGAATTGCCCTAGATTCCATTTATTATTGAATACATGCTCTGACACAATATAAAACATAAAAACACACTACAAAATTATAACATACAAACACCCAATTGAACTGATATGTAAATAGCTGTACATAACGTGTAAATGACAAAGTTCACCGCCCTAAAAACACTAATACACGAATAGAAACCATACTGGCATACATGCAGCAGCAAAGAAGAAATGTCAAAGCTGCTCATAGATAGCTTAACACTGGCAGCATTAACATGTAAATAAACTAAATATTTAAATGCTATACAACAAAATATCTTACATGACACTTAAATGTACTATCATAATTAAATGTAAATCTAATTTACACACACAGAGGTTGAAAAGGGTGAGGTAGCTTAAGCTAAACATAATCTCCTAATTATGACCTAGCTGTGTCCTATGATTAAAATAATCAATAAACACAATAGCCAAAAGTAAAAAAGGAGAATAATAATAATATTCTTCCACATGACCACTAGGCAGAGGAAAATACTGAAAATAGATGCCAAGTTCTTACAGAGCATGACAACATTTGCATTTTGCAAAGAAAATGCCCAACATTTGGACTGAGTGGACATTTTACATTTAAAAATAAATGATGGACGTGATGGATCTAATCATAGCTGTTTTAAAATAGATCTAAATAGGATTACAAACACTAATCAGCAACAATGTTGATAACCAAATATCCATATTTAACATTTTTTAAGCAAAAAATGTAGAAAACAATTATCTAAAAGAACCCATAGATGCAGTCAAAAATAGAATATTACAGACAATGATATCCAGTGGTCTGACCAAATTTTCCTTTAATCTCTTCAGGAGCGGACTGAGGACAAGAAGAAAGTCTTCCAGATGGCAGCAGGTATCTGGTGTTTTTTCAGGTCTCCTGTGCGCTCCATCATTGCTCGTAGTGTTGTGACACTCACCCAGTGACATTTAACCCAACCTTAGCGAGACTGCAGGCTCCAGAGGCTGCACCGGACAAAAAACAAGATCAGGAGGAGAGTGACATCACAAGCCAGGAGGCCTCCATCCACACTCCATCTCCCCGACGGAATGGCAGCGTCACAAACTTTCATTCTCCTGTTCGTCACGGAAACAGCATCCGCACCATCACCCAATCAGCGTCGAGGGCAGACCTGAACAGAGGAAGTGTGGCTGGATCTGTCAGAAGTCCAACAGTGACCATACGGCCCAAACACAGGCTGGAGCACATACCTAATAGGTCTCACACACACTGATACATTGCTTCAGGCAATCAGGTTGACTTTAGACAACAGGTGACCTCTTACATGCACTATATCCACAGTGCAATTTGATTATGACTATGAATGTATTGTACAATTGACAGTGAACAGTGAAGATAAAGCCAACGGGAATGTCTAATATAACAACATTTTTCCATTTCCATTTCAATTTTTAGACCATCCTTCGAGTGTCATACTACATTTTTGAATGCATATTCAATTGAATTAGATTCAACTTTATTTCAGACTATTAGGTTCAATATCAGTATTAAAAAAACAAAACAAAAAAAAACCCATTAAACATTGCAGCTCACTAGTCTACAGTGATTACCTTGTGTCTCTTTGTGTGGGCTCAGTAAAGGCCATTATATTTACCTTTTTTTAAGCAGTTAATCAACACATACATTTATACATTCAATTCCTCAACATGGCATGAAAGGTAGGGACACGACTCGTCACAAACATATGGCTTGCACTTGTGCAGACATTTCAAATCGAGTCATGCTTTTGAACAGCATCATGCAATGACAACATACCAACAATAATTACATGATGATAATATGAGATGATTCTTATGTGTTGTCATGTCTCTTAACAGGCCCCCACCATTTCTTGGTGGTCCTAGTGGTACCTGCAGATCCAAGTCCTACCACCAAATGGCGTACAATCCTCCAGCTTGCTGCTCTGACAACATCCACTCTGACCCCCTGTGCAGGAAGACCATACGCTCCATACACCCTGTTGAGGCAGCCGGGATCATCACTGCACAGGGCTATGGAGGACGACGCGGTCACACCACCCGGTATGTGATCGTTAATGAGCATGAGCCCAGGAAGAAGCTACTGCGCTCAGCTACACGGATCCCACGCCATTACCTCATGAAGGAGTCTGCAGAGATCCTGGAGCTGTACCCACGCAACATCAAACGCTACACACCCCGCACCACTCACCATCAACCGCATCCTCACCGCTCCCACCCTTCACAGCAGCATCTCAGTGAAGAGGAAGAGGAGGAGGAAGAGGGAAAAGGCAGGAGAAGGATGTCATTAGGGAAGGCTCATCGGCCCCGTTCCCTTTCAGACCTCCACCAGCCAGCACACTTCTACATCGGTGACCGTGTAGAGAGCCACACGTCCATGGCCACGGACAGCTGCACTGCACAAGGAAGATATGGAGCACAAAAAGAAGATGAAGAAGAGGATGGTGAAGGAGACATGGACTGGGGGGATTTAGAGTCACATTCCCGGTTCAAGGCCAATGTGAGAGGAGCGCACCCTCTTCTTGTGCGAACCAGGCGTCACATCCATTCCCCTGGAAGACACCATCAGTCCCCGGCCAGGAGCAGGCACACGGAGACTTATGTGAAGCCGAGGATGAGACCAAAGCTGGAGACGCCTCTGACCGAGTCAGACTCAGCCTCTCTGGCCTCCAGCAGCGACCAGCAGAACAGCAGCACTGACCAGTACATTCAAGTCATCAACAACAAAGAGCGCTGTCTCAAGTCTGATACCAGCCAAGGAAAGCTGGCCAAAAAAATTTCTAAAACCAGCTTTGATCTACATTTTGCAGAGTCAAATGACCTGGTCTCCTCCAATGTATGACATCTTTACTAAAATGGTGTATTCTGTTGAAATGTTTCTCAAAATATCATACACAAAGCCTACTGTATAGCCTGCAACTATATGCTATATGGGTTAATACACTGAAAGCACAGAGCGTATATCATTATAAATGTGATTTCTTTCTACAACGTATGTGTGTGGTTTTGTGTCATTTGAAAAAAAAAAAACGTCAGATAATTAAATGGGCTATTGTAGCAATGCGTGCAACAATAAAACCAGATTACACTGACACTATTAATGTATCTTGCATAATTACACCTGTTTCCTATGCAATCGCAATAAAATAGTTAACAATCTCACGTTTGTCCGACCTGGTCTATACCTGAATAACCGACGTTTCATCTGTAATGAGGTGACCACTACAATTCCCAGCTTGCTTTGCTGCCACCACCGCAGCCGCAGGTGTGTGAAGCCAACCAGATTACAGAGAAAGAGTCCGGCGCATTTGCCTTCAAACTAAAATATTTACGTGGAACCTGACCGTCAATTAAATGTTGTGCTGTGTACAAACCAATAGCACAGTACTCGATTAAGTCACTAAATGCTGTTGAAATTATACTGAAAGTGTTATTATAGCACATGAAATATTTTCAGAAAAGTTTCAAGTTTGTGAAGAGGAGTTTCTTTTGAAAGCCATAACCGGAAGTGTATTTTTATCTGGATAAGATGACACCTACGGTTGTGATTCCCGTCGTACTGTCGGCTATTCATTCATCTACTTTTGGATTTTAACGTTTAACAGGGACAGATGTGGGCTTCCGTGTGGCTTTAATGCTATAATTAACAGTAGCTGACAGAGTCGGGGATGTTGTTTTCGATTCACATACCTCGTACCCGCGAGCTAGCTGCTTGTTAGCTGACGATGCGGGCATCGCATAGCACGTTTCATTCATTTTGGCTAACGCTAGCTGTGTAGTGGCTGTTCGCTCTCACCTGAGCAGGTATTGGTGCAACGTTTCTTGCTAACATTAGGTAACGCTACTTGTCGCTGCTACACTTCCGCTGTGATTTAAAATTTTCTGTTGAATTCAGAGATAACAGTCTCGCGTGTCCATCACAGCGGCCGCCGCTGTAACGTCAGCTCGCCTGCAAAGAGAATTAGTTAGCAAGGTGTTACCTTGACTTTTACTTCTTATTATGGATTATGAAGATAAAGCAAAAACAGTGGCTGAATGCTTGCTGAGCTACAAAAGGGACGAGTCCGGCTGGAAGGTCTGCAAGAAATCGGTAAATGCTTGCTGTTACTATTGTCTGATATGAAATTGTACGATATTTATCCACTTATCCACTGCTGATACATGCTGTTCCCTGGTGTAACATTAGAAAACCGACAGGTGAATGTGCTGATGTGGCCTTGCTCACCGACGTAGAGGGGTACGTGACAGGACAGGCTTAGGAACTTTTAGGAAAGGCTCAACTCTAAGATCCGGCTTTTTTCACTTGGGTTGTTGTTGCTCCTCACTGAAATCCACGATTTTAGTTCAGTTACACTAGTTTTTGCAGGAGAGTGAACCAATTAAAAATTTGAGTAACTAGTAAAGTTTACATAATTCAGTTATGTAAACTTTTAAAGTTACTCACCTGTGGAATGAAATGTTCTCTGAAGAATGCAAGCATTGATTACATCTTTGACAGTATTTGACAGTCACACTGTTAGTTTTAAGACAGCTCAGTGGTTATTTGCTACCATTTGTCAGGCCACAATATACAGTATTTTGGTAGATGTGTTAAGGTCATTGGTATTCAGTGTTGTACAAGTATGCTATGTGAAATGTTTAACCATTCCAATCTTACATTGGGGAGCTGTTATAGCCTGACAATATTTGCATGGCACAGAACTCTTTCACAATTACTGAATTGATATGTTTAATTGGCTGGACAATTAAGTGCAGTTCAGGGCCGACTGGTGCCGACGACCCTGGACACAATTAAAAAGCGATGGAAAACATTCAACCATTGTTGCTCAATGATGGCCGACTGTTAGCTTGGTGTGTCAAAGAATGGTGACCTTACTGTCACACTTGCAGGAACACATATTGTATGACTTAGTTTGTTGTTTTGAAATAGAGGGAACAGCATGTGCCAGGGTCCCACAAAGGCAAATCGCTCACTGTCAGTGTATTGTTTTCTTTGGCAGAATGACGTGGTTGTGTCCTGGCGGCCCTCATCTGAGTTCCCAGGGAATGTGTGAGGAAAACTTACATTTTTCTTTCTCATCTAGTTTTCATTTAATGGTTACATCTGCAAATTCAAGTTAATTTCATTTTTATAGTCTGTACAGAATATGACAGAATGGACCCTCAATTCAGATAAAAAAAAAAAAATCCTTTAATGGGGTAAAAAAGAAAGTCAGGAAGAGCAGCAGAGTTGGGATCCCTCTCCCAGGACGGTCAAACATGCAGTAGATGTCCTGTGTATAGAATAAAACTCCCAAAAAATCACATTTTAATGGCTAAAAAACAGATATATAGACTGTAAAACATAATGAAGAGTATAGATGTAGGAGCACATTGAGCAACTTTGAGTGTTGGCAGATAGGGAGGACATAAGCCACATGACTTCCTCTCAACCACAGAGACCTGGAAGGAGGACAGGCCACTCAAACACAGAAGAGGCAGCACAGCATTCACACAGAGGGGAGAGACAGACAAATACGCAGAGAGAGACAGGACAGCGTGCAAACGAGGGGGGGCTGAATCTCCAGGGGGATCATGATCCAAATCCAAACGTCTGGATGAGCCACCGACAGGCAGGAGAGAGAGAGAGGGAACTGGATGGCAGAAGGTCCAGCAGAGAAGAGTCTCAGTGAAACGAGAAGGAGAAAATTAGACACACACACACAGAGAGAGAGAGAGAGAGAGAGAGAGAGAGCGAGCTTGGCAGCTTGTGGCAAACAGAAACAAAGACGACAGGAGTGAGAGAAGTGCAGTGGTTATCAGAAGTTTACAGTTTGTTAATTTCTCCTCGGCAGTATAAACATGGACCATAAATATCAAAGTTAATGGATTCATGAGACCGACCGCCTGTAAGGTTGATGATTCGGGGACAAGGCCTGGGGTTTTGAAGGATTAGCACTAATTGAAATTTAGGGCCAAAAGATGAGTTTTCAGCACAGTCAGACTGTGCGATATCAACAGGCAGGTTATTCCAGAAGAAAATGGCATGATTGGAAAAGTCAAAATATTTCTATCCAGCCAGCAGACTTTTCTGGGGACAGACAGGAGCCCTGTAGTCTGAGGATGGAATATAAGTTATAATGAGATCAGACAGATATAAAGCTTCAGGACCGTTTCCAATTTATGAATCATCAGAAGCACCTTAATGTCTGACCTGATGTGATCGGAAGCAAATGAAGCTGAAATTGGCGTCATGCGGTCTCATATTCTAGTTTTAAATAAGAGACTAGCTGCAGCCTTCTGAACCATCTGTTGGCTTTTTGTTCTAGCATGTGGCGGATCAGACAAAACATTACAGTGATCATGTCTGGATGAAACAAAGGCGTGAGTTAAGATCTCATTAAGGCATCAGCCATGGCCAGAAAAGCCTAATGTTAGCCATGTTACATCAGTGGAAAAAGACGATCTTGGTGCTTTCTTTAGTGTCTCATCGATGTAGAGGGTAGGATCAATATATAGAGAACAGGAGAGATCTTTAGAAAGTGTAGCTGGAAGGGGTCCAGGAGAAAGGTAGTTGATTTCAAAGCTGAAACCAGTTTGGACAATGTGTCAAGAGTGATAGTCTGAAAATGTGCGCTGAGACTAGCTGGACTCAAATAGTAAATAGAGGACTTTGCTGTTGTGTAAGGGTAAACATAGGGGTAACAGTCATGGCTTATGCCTACAAATATGACTGTATGTTTATAATGCTAGCCTCCCTACATAGCATGATAACTAAAACTGAGCTGAGGAAGTTTAAAACCATTTCACAGCAAGACATCCCTCAGAGATATGTTATGGCAGGTTGTGAGTTTGTAGTGAGTGTATCACTGCTGCTACCTTAGCTTTAACATAGCATTTGAAAGCCTAGTATTAGCAGTTATTTGCTGCGACCAGAGAATACTTTCTGTAACTTCCAGATGCCTGGCACAGCATTTCACATTTGAAATCACACGCTATTAGAAGAGGTCTTTTAAAACTGTGACTTTGGATGAGGACAGATTCAGCCACAACATGAGAAGCAGTAGAATTGCATGCCTTAATAATCTGCTCTCCTGACTGTATTGTGTCATCTGACTTCCTCTGCAGTTATAAGGGGGAGGGCATTGTCAGTGGCAGCCCTGAGAAAGTGTGGGAGTGTCTGAAACCAGTACCCAATGGACTCAGAGTCAAGTGGGACAACAATGTGAAAAAGTTTGAGCTTTTGGAACAAATCACAGAGGTGTGTAACAACAGGTTTCTCTCTTCTGATCTGAGGATGTTTTATCATGATCATTCTGTATTAATGAACCCAGTTTTCACTCCATACAGTTGTCAGATTCCTTTGATTTCCATCATAGATTGAATGATTTTTAAAGCTGCACTGGGTGTCTTAACATACTGTATTGGTGCCTTCAAATGGCAGCTAAACTGCTTGGAAACTGTAACTCTGAGCTGCCAAACCAGAAATCTAGTGAGGTCATGTCAGTAAACTGATTATAGATCCTCAGTCCATTAGCTTTAAACCATGAGGCATAAGACAATGGCTGAAAGATGATTTGTGCAGTTTATACCATTTATATTTTGATGAAGTTTTACTCATCTCTTCTTGTGTTTTTTTGAATTTGACCAGTTAGGATAAATCCACATACATTTCTTTTGAAATGAAAATCCAGCCTGGTGCAGCTTTAAATGCATACATGTGATACCGGAGGTGTTATCCATTTTTGCTTTTGCTTTGTTCGACTCAGTCTTTGAGTACATTCCCTTGTCTCCCACTCTTGCACAGGACATCTCTATCTGCCGAACAGTCACGCCCTCGGCAGCTATGGGCATCATAGCTCCACGAGACTTTGTAGATGTTATTTTAGTTAAGCAATACGAAGATGGCACCATTTCATCCAATGGTGCGTAATGACTCGTTCTTGTCTCCTCTTCTTCCTGTGCTTGTTTCTCTTATAATTTCTAAGATTGATTGTGCCATAGAGTGGGGGCTGGACTGTTTTTACTTGCAGGAATGTTTTGGATGCAAGACTGTTTGAGGATATCCTACAGGTCTAAACAGACTAAATACATGAAATGACACATTTTAATAACAGATTTCCTTGACTGGGTTATCACAGCAAAAAATTCAGGAAGCTAGTTTAAGTTTTTCAAAGAATCGGGGTCCTAAGGTTGTACCTTTTGATTGGCCAGTGGCTACAGCCATACTGTTTGCAGGACTAAAGGTCACAGATTTGTTCATGTGTTTACCACCACTATTGCAAACACAGGTAACTGCTGGTTGGAAAATAAAGCATACCAGTAGGAGTCAACAATGTAGCTGCGAGGACATGATCCTCCACCGGCTTCCCACCAACAAACACTCCCAGCTGTGTTTGATGGGGCGCCTGACCAAGTGAGAAAGAACCCCACCAAGGGTCACATTTGGTTATTAGCGGTTGGGAGAGAGTGCAACTTCCACTCCGCCACCCTGGGTTTCCTAAGCCATCACTACAATCTACAGTCAGTCTAATTTGCCTGATCTTTGCAGTTGTTGAGATGCAATGGAAACACACGCATGCACTGAGGGACCTTATAGTCACCAAATTAGTCCCACAGTTGAGTTCATGGGAGTTTTTTTTTTTTCAGAACGGCCATAGTCATACCACAAGATCATGCAAATTTTCTATACAACAATGAATTTCTATTGATGTCTTTGCCTGCCAATGTTCTGTGAAGAACATTTTCCCTGGCACCAAAGTGGCCGAAATAGGACAATCTATCAAACAGTCTGGCAATCTCAACATGAATGTCGGGACCTTGAATCTCAGCTTTGTATTCATGACGTAGCAGCAAACAACCTCTATTTCTTTCTTTAGTTTTGTTTGAAAGGTAGATCCTGTAGCTTAAAGGACATTTCCAGTTTGTTAAAACTTGGCTCTTATTTTTTTGGCCATTCATAGAAAATCTGTGGATTTTTACAAATACTTATCTGAGGAGAGGGGAATTTGTTGTATTTTTCCATATGACCTCACAATTTCAAACTGTAAAACCACAGTGCATTAAATTGTGGTTCCTCTTTACAGTAATTGAAAGCCCTAAAGGTGAACAGTAATGCCCGTTGTCAGCTTCCATCACAGTTTACAGATCTGTGTCCTGATAGCAAAGTGACTTTGATAATCTGGATAAACTGTTGCCTTGTTTTTAACGAGGACAACTGAAATGAAGATACATCTGAGTCTGCAGATTCGACCAGGTGAATTCACAGAATAAAACACCTTTAGCACCCACTCTAATGTTTAAAGAAATATTTAGCCTTTTGTGAAATACACACCTCTATTGCAGAGGGTTAGATGAGATGTTTGATAAATTTGCACATCTGTTCGTTCAATGTGGAGCAACAGCCAGCTTAGTTTAGCTGTAGCTTCATTGTGAAGGGACAGATATGAGAGCAGGATCAATCTCTCATCTCATTCCCAGCAACAAAGCAACTAAGTATACATTATGTCCCAAAAGGCAAGCTCCTTCAGTTCAAAGTTAAACCTACTGGGCTCCGGGTGTAGTTTCTGAGCTCTGACGGTTGAGAGCCAGCTGTACAGACAGAAATATTACCCCTCACAAGATCAATATAATGAAGACCAACGTGCACGTATGCATGTGTTCTCTGTGTCATGTCAAACAGCCACCAATGTGAGTCACCCGGGCTGCCCCGCCCAGTCTGGCTACGTGAGAGGATTCAACCATCCATGTGGTTGTGTCTGTGTTCCCATCTCAGGGTGAGTGCACCATCACACAAACACACCCCTCGAGTACAGTGTGTGTACTCGTGGCCAGAGTTCAGTTCCGCTCTGCTTTTGCTTCTCTTTTTGTGCATTACGGTTTCTCTTGTGTGTTTCTTCCGTTCCGTTTCCAGAGAGCCCAACAAAACCCAGGTGTTCAGCTTCTTCCAGACGGACCTGGGCGGCTTGCTCCCTCGCTCCGTGGTCGACTCGTTCTTCCCATCCAGCATGGCTGAGTTCTACGGCAACCTAGCCAAGGCTGTCAAATCCCTCAAGGACCTTTGACACCAAGAGTTCAGAATCCTGCCTTCAGACCTGAGGTCTGCTGACCGGTCAGGCCAAAATTATATTCCATTTTCCACTGAGATTATCAAACAGTTGCTTATTTCAAATAGATCTAATCCACAGTAAATTTCGTGTGCAATCCTATGTTCCTGTGTTACTGCAGGAGGAATCTAGTACGATCTTCAGTAGTCGACCCCCTTACGTGAAAGCAGTTTACACTGAAAAGTCCCACAGTAAGAACGAGGGCTTGCATTTGGCAAAACCTGCTTCTTAAACTCTTTACATCCCCACCCCTAGGCTGAATTTATTTCCTCCAATCTAAAGAGTGACAATAGATGTAAAATCTATATTTGTATATGTGCTGAGAGTACTGAATATCTTTCCTTTTTACCAGAACGATGAGACACCAGACATTTCCTCTGCTTATAATTGCATACTTCAGTGTGTACAGTAAACATGCATGTTGCATGGACCTTATTTACCCTATGCTGGTATCAGATTATTGGTTTGGAGTACTGCCTCATACCTCATATTTCGTTGTTTGTGTTGTACTTGAAATGCCATAGTTTTGCTCATTCCCAGTCACCTGTAAATCATGAATATCTGCCTCGTTTATCAGCTACACTGAAGCACAGGTGGGATGGAACAGGTGGCCTTTTTAGACAAGGCAGCTCTTTTTTTTTTTTCCGAAACTAACACTTTTCATAGGACATGTAGTCAAGACAAGTGTCTTCCCTGTTTTCATGGCCTGGTTTGTAATTTCCCTTCTCTTTTTCTTCATATACAGCTGCTCATGCTGTTTGAAGGTTAGAACCACACCAGCTGCCTGCAGTGTGGCTCACATGTTCAGTATAGTGTCATATATATCTACAGTTTATTTGAGTGAGCTTTACTGAGGCTTTTCTTCCAGTCTGGGTTGACAAAAGTGGTCACCAGCTGATGCTGGATTTTCCAGGCCATCTACTAAACCTTTCTTACTGAAAGGCTTTTGATGTGGGGAAAAAGTTGGTAGTAGTAACATGGACAAATGCAAATCACATATTTAAGATGCAATAAGATAGGGTCATCAGGAATGTGGGGCTCAGTGTCTTGCCCAGGGATGATTTATCCAGCGTCCATCATGTGGATGTCATCAGATTGTCTGACCTGTTGCAGTGCAACACTGATTCTGCTTTCAGGTAACATGAAGTGAATCGGGCATTGTTTAGTTGATATTTGCTGAATGATAAAGTGGAATTACTATCATTTCCACTGTGCTGTTTTTACTTTGTGAGACACAAACCCCCTCCCAGCACACAGAAAAGGAGTCAGGACAGGGTTAATGAACGTTGCAGTGCAGTGACTAGCCCTACACCCTCTTAGCACAGTTGAATCTGTGGTGTAGGTGAGCTATGAAATGGTGTGAACTGGATTCCGATTCAGTAAAATCCGATCGAAGCCCATCCCAAACCGCCGTCATCTTCAAACATCTTCAGGCTGATGTGGCAACTGACTGCACTTAACTAGCTGTCACATGGTGTTACCATGGTGGTCTTAATTGTAAACCACTTTTGTGCAGTGATGGAACATCACTACATTTATTCAAGTGCTATACACAGGTACCAATGTAAGGTACTTTACTACAAGTACTTATTTTACTACAAGTACTGCTTGTACTTGAATATTTTCTTCATATTTTTACTTTAGTACATCTCAGAGGGAAACATTGTAGTTTTTACTCCACTGCATGTGCTTATCTGACAGCTTTAGTACCTTTAGAAATAGAAATTTTTGCATATAAATCATGATCTTATTAGTTGATTCGTAGAAAGTAAAAAAAACTTTTTTCAGTGTCAGTTCGCCAAAAAATTTCTTATGGTTCCAAAAGAGAAGATTTGGTTCTTTTCCTTTAAATTATTTGAATAATTTCTTTTGGTATTTTTGATTTTGACGTTTAAAGTATTTTGAAGGTATTGTGAAGGTTTCACTTTGATTCTCACAGTTTTCTGGATTTTTGCAAACCGAACAATCGAATCATTGAGACAATAATCAGCTGATTAATAAAGACAAAACGCTACAGACAGAAAAGTGTTGTTACACATTAATGCATTAGTGATGATAATGTTTGAAATATGATAGTATAACAGTCACAGGAGCCATTTTTAATACTTGAAGCACATTTTCTTTTACTTTTTTTACATTTTAAATGCAGGAATTTTTAGCAATATTTATACACTGTGGTGTTAGTGCTTTCACTTAAGTAAAGAATCTGAAGAGTTCATCATTCTTAGACTTTGTGAGACAGATTTAAACCCAAAGTTTGTTCTATAAACACTAATCTCACTTCTGGAGAGAGGTCCCACCCCTCCAAATCAAACCACGTAGAGACAAGAGACTGAAACCTGGTCACATTAAAAGATGCTCATCCTGCACACCTTTTAGAATAGATATCAAATTCTTTATTTTTTGATGCCTGCCTAAATGACATAAGATTATGATGACCCTTATTATACAGCTAACCATCAAAAGAATGTCACTTAACAGGATGAGCGTTAAAGCAGGTGTAGCTTCCTGGCAGCACCCATCTGGGATGGGCAGGTTCAAGGTCTTACTTTACATGTGGATAAAAACTCTGCAATTGACGTGATGGGATATGTTGTGGTAGTAGTCCATTTTCCTGTTCAGTATGCAGGATTTATCCCCTTAGTCCAGATTCTCACTGTCTACACATCATATTCAGTGAAGTTTGTGTATGGGGGAAAAGAAATGCGGAAATGTCCTTCTGGAGTGGCCATTGATGACAGTAAACTCACTTGTCCAGATCCTGTAACTCTTGAAGACACATGTAATAACTGGGCAGAGGTCCAGCCACACTGACCACTGGTTTGATTTCTGTCCTGTTGTTGTTTTTAACGTGAAGCCTCTTTTTCAGGTCAGACAGTCTCTGCTCTGTACCTTCACACTAAAATCAAAACTTAAGGCACTTGAAATAAAAAGTCTCAAATCATGTCTGTATTCAGTAACTTAACAGTGTAAACGCTATCTTTACATAAAGGTTGTATAGAAAATCTAGAAATGCTACTTATATCACAACTGCCAGAATCGTCTTTAGGTATTCAGGAAAGAACTGATGTACTGTACTGAATTCATGTTCACACACTGAGGCTCGCTTTGGTGGAGGAAAGAGGAAACGGCTGCATGTTTGAACACACTGTGTATCCTTCCCTTCATTCCATCCTCATTCAGGCTGAAGAGGATGCTTCCTTAATGATAATCTATGGATTTTCTCACTTAAGTTAGACTTTATTGGATTACATTTATTGCTTGAACGTAGTCGTAACTTCATGAAGAAATCCCTCAGTATGAAATGAATGACTAAAGATGAGATGAGTGTCTGAGTCAGGCAAAGCTGGATGAAAGGTTTGATTTGTGTCGTGAACTGTTGGCGTACCCACTTTCTCCAGAGCCTTCATCCGTATAATAAAACCTAGAGGGGGCATGTTTCAACTAGCCTTTTATTAAGACTATTAGGATTCCTTTAGAATGTTTTACCGCTTTACCTGTCACATCTTTTTACCTCACAGTCTTTCATGAAATGTTAAGTGGCTCACATGGTTGATTTGTGGCTTGCTGTTTCTTGCTCTGATGGACGGAGAGGATAAAACTGCTTTTTTTTAACTATGCTTACTCCAATGTCAAGTTTTTACGGCTGACCAATATTTTTAGCCCAAAGTTGCTGATACCAGTTTCTTTTTTATAGTGTCTAACAAAGGAAGTTTTACTGCTGATGGCCATACTTTGGACTACTACATCTACTATGTACGTTAGGAGAATAATGCATTCAGCACCTCATTTTAGAGATAGTGAACATCAGCAAAGAACAGCTTTCCAATGAGGCCAAAGGAGCCTTCACCTGTTCCCTCAACTCTGGATGCTGCAGGTGTTCTACAGAGAAATAAAAGTAATTAGTTACTAGTTTGCACAATGAGGCCACTGGATCACTTTGTGGGGAATCTGTGTGAACTGACCCTTCAATAAGCTTTCACAGCTAATCAGAAATGTAGTATAAAAATACTAGAAATTGTCCTCTGAACCACTGAGTCTAAGGTGGGCGACACTGACTGGCTGATACCTGATTTCTGTGAGATGATGCCAACGTCAGTGTGCCCAAAGTGCCACTGTTTGATTTCTTTTTTTTCCTGTGGCCCCTCCATGTGCAGCTGTGTCTATCACTCTACGCCCCCCTGCCTCCGCCTGATGACTGCTGTGATGGGTCCTTCAGGTAGAGCCTTGATCATGTTCCAGGCCTCAAAGCGAGTCATGTCCTGCACACTGACCCCCTGGACCTGCAGCAGTGCATCTCCATGCTGCAGACCACTCTGCTCAGCTGCTCCACCTGACACACACACACACACACACACATGTTGGGCTGGGTACTCAAAAGAAATCATGGTATCTTCCACAGTATTACCATACTAGTTTCAATATGTATGTTTCGCTACCAAAAACAGCCATGATGTTTTAAAGGTGCAGTGTGTTGGATTTTAGAGGGATCTGTTGGCAGAAATTGAGTATAATGTTCATGATTAAGAATTGTGTTTTCTTATATAGCCCTTTATATCTACAGAGGGAGTGGGTCCTCTGCCATGCTTCTACAGTAGCCCACAATGGTCAAACCAAACACCAGAGAGGGCCTTTTGCATTTTTACATTAACTGAGGGCCACTGTAGGTTCTCCTACCAAAAACGGAGGGGTGAGGGGAAGGGTATTCAGATGGCTGCAACCTCGCCACGAGATGCCACCAAATCCTGCACACTGGTCCTTTAAGTAAACATCAGTTTCTACAAACTTCTTTGTATTTCTCAAAAAGCCACATAAACCAGAATTCACTGCCAAGTTTCAGTCATTTAAAGTTTGATATAGTTGCTGCTATGACAGACATGAGTACTACTGCTGTATTACTACTACTACTACTACTACTACTACTACTACTACTCCTCTCCCCCTTTAAGAAAATCTTTCCTGTGATAACATTCATTGACAGGACATCTTTTAGAAGATTAACTCTCAGTCCATTTCAATGAAACCCTGATAGATGATTCGCGATGGTTAACAGTAAAGTATAACTTATGAATTGACTGGAAATTGTTTCACTGTAAATGAAATCAGTGCTGTATGATGTCAGTGTCATGAGTGTACCTTTAAAGATCCTGTTGATGACTAAAGGCCTGTCTCCGTGGATTGAGCCTTTTCCTCCCTCCAAAGTGAATCCGACTCCTCCAGCGCCTTTCTCCAGCTCCACACTCACTGGAGCCCCCAGCTCCTCCACTGCACAAAGCAATCAACAGAACAGGGGATGTGTAGCCTGCACACCTTGACTCCAACCTAACCTGAACCTAAACTTAATACATTAACTGGTGTAGTTATATCATGGTAACCACATGGTGAGCCACAGGGTTTATTTTCTGCGTGAATTGAAAACCATGTTTTCGCCGGGACTGTAACTCTGGAGATGCTCGAGCAGTTGAGGCCCTCTGTGCTGATGTTTGACTCACTTGCAGGGTTGGGCTCTTCGCTCCTGCAGCCCCCTCCCTCTCTTCCGTCCTCCTCTGCTCTCTTGCTGATGACCACCACACTCATCTTCAGATTGCGCGCCTGACGCAGAGCGGCGGTGGCATCAGCGTGCGTGACGCCACGCAGCGTTTGTCCGTTTATTGACAGCACCAAATCTCCTTTCTGAATGGTGCCCTCCTGAGCCGCCAGGCCGCTGGGAAACACCTTGTGGACCTGGATGGGAAACAGTCAGTGTCACTCAGGGAGATTGAGAGACAGCGTGCACAGTGTAGCGTAGAATGCAGAGTAGAGGCAGCATCGGTAGCAAAGCTGAACATCTTCAGCTTGTTTTATTGGTTTATGGGGCTGGTTGCCTGCAGCTGACACAGCTCAGCATTGCTGACACACACACTCTGAATCCTGTCAGCCCCTCTTCTGGCACTCAGTAGATAAGAAAGCGACTGTGAAGTGAAGTGACCTATCGGTTTAATACATGTTGGGGTTAAGGTAAATAATGTAATAACATCCAGGCAAGGATTCCTTAAAGGAAAAACCATTCCCAGCTTTACTGCACACACTAGGCCTGACTTGTAAACTGTTGTTTACATGTAGTAATAGTGTAGTTCTACCATGTGACCATACTGCTATCTACTGGTCATGTATAGTTAGTCCTGCACTACCAGCATATATTACTGATTAATCTCAGTGGTATTAAGGTATGGTATGGTATTAATAACTGCGTAATCTCACTTAGTAGTAAAGCTGGGGAGCGTTCATTCCCCTTTGGTCAAGTGATCATGTGTATTAGGCTGAACGTTTTGAATGAGGCACTGCCAGAAAAATCATGTGTGTGTTCTTTAATTAACCATAGGGTTAGTTTCATATATTGTTTTTATTGTAGTGTTTTAATGGGTCATGGGGGAGGACTGATATATGACTTTTACGCATAAACCCCAGATTAAACAATTGAAAGGTTAATCACAGAAATGTTCTCTCAACCAGTTAATGTGAGGCAGGAGAGAGAAGAACCCTGATTGACCACAACAACATGACCACACCCACGACATACACTCAGTATTTCCAGAGTATAAAGACAGCAGACGCCTTTTGACCGACGTCAAAACAACAATTTTAACCTTTAGATCAACGTAACAATGGGCAAGCATGTTATTGGTCCCATGTGTAAGAGAGGGCACACTCTCCAGAGGCCTTGACATAACAATAACCCAGGGACAGTGTGTAGCCTTTTGACCTGTGTCTCCAAACAAGTTTGTGCTAACAGACTAGCCTAGAGGTGCTACTTTCATGCAGAAACAGCGAATATGTTCACCACTGAATTGTTTCTGTTTTTAACCAAGACGGTTCATTTCAGAAAAGCTTTCTCAGACATCATTGACCATGTCACTCTGACCAAAACTAAACACTTGTAGAGCCCCAGAGGCAACCTGGAGAAACTGTGAAGATGAAGAGAATCTGCCAGAAGCAAAACCAGCCTACAAGCTGACTTTGACATATGTACTTCATAACAATTACATAAAATCTTCCTGACAATAATACATTTCGCAGCTGAAATCTCCACCACGAGTCTGTCTTTTATATGTTATACTGAACATTATCAGCACCACATTACTGAAAGGCTCCTCACTTTACTGGGTAACCCAAGCACTCAACAGGAAGGTGTTGTCTCGTTCAGGACGCAGCAGGCAGAGTCACGCAAAACCAACACATTACTTCACTACTTAAATCACCTCGCTGGCTCCCAGTGCAGAACAGAATCACAGACTACAGTCCAGACAGAGCTGTCAGGTCACCAGGGGGCGTTTTTCTAACTGCATCTAGAAAAAGGTCCAGATGACGTGAAGGTGCTTTAGTTACTTTGATCCTGAACTGACTGCTGACCTGGCATCTGTCAAAGCTGTGTCCCACACTCAAGTAAACCAAAAGCTTTCTGTTTTCTCTCTCTCTCTCTGTGTGTGTGTGTGTGTGTGAGAGAGAGAGAGTGAGTGAGTGAGAGAGAGGGTCAAGTCAAGTTTGCTTGCTCTAATGTGATCAGCAGTGTCGTGTAGAGTGCAGCTTACTGTAGGAGCTTTGTTCTCCAGGTCAGACCCTCCAGCGATGCTGAAGCCCAGTCCAGCTCCCTCCTCTTTATGCAGAATCACAACATGGATGTTCACCAGCTGCTGTGGAAACAGGTAACACTACATGTTTAACTGGCTTTTTACTTTGAAGGGACTTTGAGCCACCAAGCATTTCTCACATTAACAGAACTCTACTCATTCATAGATCATGTTTCCAAATGTGACGATGACTGTGAGCAAACCATCAGGCTAATTAAGGTCTGACACCCTGAGTTCCCCGGAGCTCTCAGTCAGATCCAGCCCTCATCCCTCCCCAGCTCCACCATCTCATCCAAATATGCCCACTTCTGGCTCCAAAAAACCAAGCTGGCAACAGCCAAAATGCCAAACTCGAGGCTTCAAAACATGGCGTCATCCACAACCCAGCGGGCGATATCATGGTGGCCACGTCCACTTCTTTCAGACGCTCTATGCGTTTAGCCCATGAACATCTATGGCTTCTGGGAAATTATGCTAATTAAAACAAAACCGAATAAACAACAACATTATTTATATTTATTTTAATATTTAGAACATTAGTCTTTTAAAACTCTGCTGCCCTCATCTAAATAAATGCAGTGAGCCACAACACGCTGTTCCAAGGCTAAATTTTAGTTCCTCGTGCAGTGACAAATGTCAGCAGGATTCTGAATGAGGTTTTCTTCCTTCTGGAACATAACCTGGAAAATCCGGTTTGACTGCTGCCCTGTGCTTCATGGCGAGCTACTTTTTCCAAAAAATTGAGATCAAAGTGTCTTTTCCAAAGAGTTCTTGCCAAACTGGCAGAATAATTATGCACATAAACAAGCACAAAACTCACGCCCACGGAAGGGACTGAAATAAAACAAGAGTGAGACTTTTCAGCTATGCTGGCAGCTCTGTGAGGCTACTTCAGCACAGCGGTGCTTTGAACTCGATGCTAACACTAGCATGTCAGCATGCTCACAGTGACAAAGCGGTGTTTGACAGATCAGCAGACTGACCAAGAGCCATGCTGCTAGCATAGCATTAACACACCACCTGCTGAAAAAAGACATTTTGGGTCTCGAAATGTTTTATGCCAATTGCTTTTTTTTTTTTTTGGGTGACTAGTGCCAGTAACCAGTGTACAATACTTGTTCCAACTTGATTATGTTGAAGTCCCTGATCACATTGGCACAGTTCTACACATTCACACCTGGAAGCCGCCCAGTGAAGCCAGCGTCTCATTCGCTGGCCACTGAGCAGCTCCACTGGAGCGGCTGGGGTAAAGGGCCTCAAGGGCACCTCAGCGGTGGTCGAGTGGGAGGAACAAGCGCTGCCTTAAAAACAAACAAAAAAACCCATTACAAATCTCTGTGCAAAACTAGTGCAAAGGGGACCAAGGGGCAAATGAAAAAATTAGGAGCAGTTTTACGTTTGCGGTAATAGTGCGATGTGATAAAAACACGGCCAGGTGGGTTTGAATATTTCACCGAGTCTAAATCTAAACGCTAAATAGAAAGCTGACGGTTAACATGTATCCTCTCTGAGAGTGTGAGGGGTTGCTATACATAGAACACAGAGCACTGATCTTGTGTTTTCAGATCATAATCTGTATTCACAGGAGGATCTCAGCGTGCTGTTTAACACACAGCAGATGTTGAGCACATGATGGCTCTCAGATGGCCACATATTTGAGTTGTCACTGAGATTTCCATTTGACCATGACACATGTACAGTCCCCCCCCCCCCAGGACCCATACACACATGCACGCACGAACACACACACGCGCGCACACACACAGACCAAAAAGTGAGCAGAAAACACAACAATTATAAGACCTGAGTGCCAGAAAACATTATTCAACGGGATCATAAAGACACACCGGCCTCTTTGATTCTCAGTAATCAGAGACAGTAACAGTATGAAGTGCACACAAAATTAGAGTCCAATACCACAGCACTGCAAAGATATGTCATGCATCTAAAAATATATTAGTACAAGTTGACAGTAAATACAGTATTTCATGATATTTGCAAATCCCCCATTCGTTCATAATATGTCAGCTCTGCCAGAGTGCACAGGATTTACACTCCCACACTATACTGCAGCAAAATGAATGTGGTGACCATCAGTCCATCAGTCATCTCTCTCTGAGCTGATGAATGCAGATCATGTTCTTTTGGTTTTGGTTTCTGCACAGACACCAAACCCCTGAAAACTCACTGTGACGACAGCATTGTGTGAAGCGGCTCACAGTCACTGCACTCAGCTGAAGAGGAAGTTTCCTTTTTCAGTTTCAGACAGAGCCAGTGTTTAGCAACGTGGGAAAGTTAGATTCTATAATAATTAACTAACACTGAGTGTTTTATGTGGAAATTTTTGTTTATTCTAGGATTCATATGATTCAATATGAAGACTTGTAGAGCCACAAAAAACAAATGAATAAAGGATTAAGCATTCTCCCCACTAAAAAGTAGGTCGCACTCTATTTAATGGGGTGTGCAAAGGAGTGACATGACACTGTCACAACCATAATATGACACCATGTTCATGTCATGAACATGAAGTTGTCACTGGTTAGAACAGTTTTTAGCTGTCATACCTCAACATGAAAAAATGGAATAATTCAAACATTTCACAGACTGTTTTTGGTGGCTGGTAAGAATTGGTATGGAGGTTTAGGTGGTGGTGGACTCGTGACAACCTTTTAGTTTAAACTAATCTGAGATTGGGTTTTTACCTTCAGCGTCTCTTCGTCCAGATGTTTGACTTCCTGGATCATTCTCTGTATTTCCTGTGAAGGGATGGCTGAGATGACAGAATGAACAGATGCAGAGGTGACTGCTGCCTCGTCATGAGATCCCCCTTCCCCTCGCTCAATGGTACATTCCCTCAGTGTTGCCAAGCTGTGACAAAAAAAGGGGAAAACACACTAGAGATGAGGATGTAACATCTCTGAACATTGTGCATGGCAGCGGTGTGTAGTGTGCTGTTTTGTAAAAAAAACTGATCACCGCTTCTCAGAAAAAACAGGATGTCATTTTTTTAAATCTGAACCCACTTCCTTATGAATATAAAACAGGCACAGTATGCCTTCTGGGGGAGGAGTGCCTGTTTAAATGATACATTACACTCAGCCAGCCCTATGTTCAGAAGTCTTACCTGACAGAGAATCCCCTGTCAGTGCCGTCTGGGGTGGGCTCAGACTCCTGTGGGTTTGGAAAATCCACTGTAGAGGGGTCCTGCAGGTTTGAGGAGTGGCAGGGGTACATGTGTGGAGACCGCATCAACGCTTGTGAAAGCTGGAACAGAAACAACACATTGAAATCGAAAAAGATATAATTAAAATCGGGTTATTCTTGTATTAAACAGCATGAGGATACGGCAAAGATATTTAGATTAGCACCATAAATATATCAAATTGAGCTGTTAAACATAATAACATTTCTAGTTTCATGTTTTAAGGCTATGTTGGACCTGTAGACTAGAAAATCAAAATACATGTGAATTGCAAATCTGATAAAGCAAAAAGATAATTGAAATCATAGTGTGAGAACAATTGAGTTTATTACAGGATAATTCTGGTTTATCATCAGTTTAGATGTGGTTATCATTCCGATGAGTGAAATTAATGTATAAGCGACCTCAAGATAATTGCTGGGATGTGGGACAAAGACAGACGATGGATTAAGAAGGATGGGCCCCAAAGTTAGCCAGCGTGTTCAGAAGAGAAATGATGGTCATTGTTAAATTATTATCCAAACTGTCTGCTGTAACCCTCCACCACAGTCTACAGACCCACTTCCTGCTTCCACTTTGACTTTGACTTTATTGTACTTAAGGGCCCCTTGTGTGATAACAGTGATCTTGCAGGTTCACTGCGTGTTGTGGGACAAAGGTCTAATGAGATTCTGTTTGAACTGTGTCCCTGACCATACAATGTCAAGTCTGAGGCATGTCAAACTGTGCATTGAATACTTTGTGTCATAAAGAGAGTTTAGAAGGTGGACCCAAATGCAGGCTGACAGGATCAAATGCAGAACTATTTATTCAAAACAAGCTGAACCTAAGACACAGGAACAGGCAAACAGAGCAGAAAACTGGACATAGACTGAACACAAAGTACATTGTTGAGGGGATGACATGCAGGTGGAGGGATGAAGACATGGTGGAGAGGCTTAGGTGACAGGAATGAGAAGATGAAACAGGAGAAGACACTGGGAGCAGAGCTGGAAGCCAGGAGAGAAGAGGAGGGAGACGACACCCATCCAACCAAACAGCCAGAAAGCAGTGGGAGACGCAGGGGAACGCACAGGAGAGCACAAAGCAAACAACTGAGGGCACAGCCGTGACGGTGGCACCTTGTCGATCAAAGCTTGCACAGTGTAGAGCAGGTATGTCAAACTATTCCATAAAGGGCCGTGTGGCTGCAGGTTATTGTTCCAGCCGAGGAGGAGCACACCAGGCTGGACTCAATTAATCAGCTGATCCCAGTCTTCAGTTGATAACTAAGGGATCCCTTGATGTTGATTAGTTGGCCTGGTGTGCTCCTCCTTGGTTGGAATGAAAACCTGCAGCCACACGGCCCTTTATGGAATCAGCTTGACATGCCTGGTGTAGAGGGACTGGAGGTGAGTGCACGCACACAGTTCTCCCATGCAGTAAAGGGTTATTACAATCTAGAAGCTATTTCAGGTGTGCTAACCTCCAAATAAAGTGGAATAGCTAGTCTGGCTAAAGTGTTGTTTGTAGCTTGTTTACGACTGTGTGATTGACAGTTTGTGTTTCTTGGCCCATCAGACTTTGTTACAGAAGTGTTGCCATGTTCTCAAATCTCCATTATTTCTGTGGTGAGTACAATGTTTATAACCGATGAAAATGACGTTCAAAACCGATCAAATAAGACCAAAGATTCAAAGCTGGAATTTCCCTTTAAATAATCTTCATATGACAAATATAGCACATTACCATAGTTCCTCATGATTACCTGGTTACTGAAGGCAAAGATTCTCCCTAAGCTCTCTGCCTCCAGGCCTCTCAGGGGTTGACTGTCTGCGGGTGGAGCAGCACCCACAGTCGTGCCCATCGGCTTTCCCAGGCTCCATGCTCCGTCCCCCTCTGGCTCCTCTGGGGGACTTTTCCCTTCTACTTGACTGAATCTCACAGATGTCGCAGGAGGTAAGGCCTTGGGCTCTGTGGAACTGTGAAGATCCTCTCTTTGTTGCTCAGGCTCCTGTTTTGGCGGGGAGGTATTCCCATCATCACAGGCTGCAGCTGAAGAAGAATCGTGAGTCCCTGAACCCAGATCAGTGCTGATGGTGTCAGAACATGGGAGATCTGTAGGGTACTGGAATGGGGGAGGTTCTTCTTCAGAGGACTTGGCTGTTGTTTTATTACTAGCTTCAGAAGTGGAGGAGGTGATAGCAGAGGGTGTAGCAGAGATGGTTTTGCTGTCTGTCATCCTAACAGACGAAGGCTGGTTTGGCTGGAACTCTTTGGGGATTTCATCTTTGCTTTTCCCATCATCTCCATGTGAGGCAGGATAACTTCTGGACTCCTTCTCCACTACAGGAAGGGAGGTGGAAGGTGCCACAAGCCTCCTGTTGCCCCCTTTCTCTGGGCCCTCTGGACTGGAAAAAGACTCAAATGAGTGGATCTTTTGTTGGATTGATAGCTTGGCTGCAGATGAAGCAGACCTGACTCCAAAACTTTTGTTGAAGCCCACAGTAGGCCTCTGCCCTGCTGGTTTATCTTGCTTCTTCTGGTCCTGCTCATCCCGAATTTTCCTTAAACTCTGGCGAAACCAGGTAGGCTTGGGTGCCACTGGGGGCCCCTTCTTTGCTTCTGCAGGGGTTTCAGATGTGATTTCAGAAATCATGTCAGCTGGAGGATCTGAGGTCACGTCTGTAGCTGTGCCATTGAGCCCGGGGTTGTTCTCTTTGTCACTCATGGTGGCAGGCATGCTGTGGACGTTCAGAGGCTGTGTCCTGTCTGCAATGTGGTGGCAGTGATGGTGGTGGATCTCAGATAGCTCTTCAGGGGAGCTGTCTGAAAGACGAACCCAGGGATCCTGAAGCTGCTCCTGGGTATGCTGGTCAATACGGGCCTGTCTCCTCAGAGCTCCTCTCTTTGGCTGTGAGCAGAGCACAGCTGATGAATCACCTGTCCACACAACACAGAGCAAAGTAGAAAAATCAGAGGTGTGATCGTGTGTTTCAAACATTGTCATTTAACAAACTCATACGAACATTAATGTGTATTCACACCATGAAACAAATGATGGTTGGAATGGTCACCATGCAGGCCATATGAGAGGGGTAGGGAACCTTTTTGGCTGAGAGAGCCATGAACACCACATATTTTTGAATGAAATTCCAGGAGAGCCATACAATATGTTTAAAACTAAAAATACAAGTAGGATATTTCGATGCAAATGCAGCATGGCGTATGTCGAAGTGCCGCTTTATATTTGACCGCTTCATAGATGCAATTTTATCATTGCATATTAGACACACAGCAGAACCAGCTTTCTCCACAAAGGCAAATTCCTCTGTCCATTCCTGCTGAAAAGTACGATACTCGTCGTCTTTTTTTCTTTTAGCCATCTTCTCAGAAGCATGTCAAAAATTAGCTAGCTGACAGCGGGATTAACGACACTGTAGTGCGCCCCTTTGCGCATGCGCACATCGACCGCTATTTTCGACAGCAAAATACGGCAGCCTCACTTAAACAGTGCCTGTCACTACCCGATCTGCGTTGCCTCATCTGCGTTGCCTTTGTGATTGATGGATAGATAGATAAATAGATAGACACAACGACATGTATGTTTGCCACTTTCCCACTGAAATGACTGCGAACCGGCTTTCTAATCGCTGGCTCGCGCGTGCGCAAAGGATTTGCGGCCGTCAAAAGAGCCACATCTGGCTCGCGAGCCATTGGTTCCCGACCCCTGCCCTATGAAGTCAAGTGATTTCATGCATTTGAGTACATTTATATAAAACTAGCAAAAAACAAGTGTAACAAACTAGTTTATCATGGAAGTTTAACAAAACCAGGCTAAGCTTCTGCAGCCATGCTAGCAGCTCTATGAAGCTGGACTTAGACAAAACAGTGCTTTGAGCTAAATGCTAATGACAGCATGCTAACATGTTCACAATGATGATATTAACATGCTGATATTTAGCAGCTTTAATGATAGTCATGTTTACTGACTTAATTTAGCCTGTTAGCACGCTAACCAAGGCTTATGGGAATGGCCTATTTGCAGGTATTTGGTCATAAACCAACGTATTGGACATATGCAATTTTGACTTGATGATGGTTAAAGTTATTCCAATTCACCCCAAGTGAATGTGTAATTAGGATACATTGTCTGTGAACACGAACCTCTGAAGTTTAGAAGTTAAGATATTTCACTAAAAGACTAAAATGCAAACCGTGGCGCTACAGGAAATGATGGGTATTCACCAGCATCACCAGTAGGAATCAGCGGTCTTTTGCAGATAAAATGGATGGTCAGAAAGTGTTGAAACATGCACATGTATACATTGATCTAATCTGCCAAATTTAACAGTCTTTACATTCTAAGTATTTATGATGTATTGACTTTTCATAATAATACCACATTAATCCTGAAAATGTACTTTATCTGTGACTTTGTCATAACTTTATGACTGTTCATTCTCAAAATATTAGGACTTTTTTTTTTTTTTTACAAAATCTTTTTCCCTAACCATGGTCCTAATATTAATAAAATGACATATGCCATGATAGAGGTTTTTAATCATATCACCACTCCATTTTGTTGGGTGTGGTGTCTAAATCTGGCATTGTGAAGACGCAGTTAGTCATCATCAGACTTTTTAGGACACCTATATATAATTTCAAATGAGGTTAATAATGCTAAATTTTACCTCTAATATTTGTGCTTTTACTTAAGGTTCCCTAAGGTGTAACTGAAGCCAGTGATCATCAATATTGCTGCAGCCCCAGTTGAACTCCATCATTATATCCTGATTGAATTTTATCTACAGACAATAAAACACTGCCTGAACCAGGAAATGGAACTTCAGTTACTTTCCACTGAAACACTGAAAACCACAGCAGCAGCTTCAGCTTCCTGTCACAGTGTTGAATTAACTGCTTGCCTAATCAGCCGGTTCTGAGGGTGCATTCAGGCGCTTAAATGTGAGGTTAAAGTGCTTGTCTCCTACCTGTGTGTAGTCTGTCGTTGGTTGTGTCTGCTGTGTCTTGGTGAGTGAAATCTTCTTTGCTGCCCTCTGACTGTTCTCTTATTTGTTCTCCTTCCTGCTACACAAACAGGAAGTATCGTGTCACAACAGCTTCTCTCGCAGCAACCACATAGATGTGCAGTAATGCATGTTGCTTCCGCTGAGATATTCATCCACATCACTGCTACTGCTTTCACACCTTTTCATTCAGTCAGTACCAGGCTCATAACCTGACAAGCAACAAGCATGATGCATATGGGCAGAGGTTAAATTGGGATTTGTGAGGAGAGGGGTCCCTTTCCACTGATATGGGGTGGGCTAGTTTCATAGGGACTATGTCTTCAGTAGAAAGTAGCTCCAATGAAAACTGCAGACATTGTGTTCTGAGCACTGTTTTTGGAAAGAGATGTTTCTATTGAAACTCATACCGTGAAACAAATGATGGTTGGAGTCAAGTGAGTTCACGCATTTGAGTACATGACCAAAGTTATTCCAATTCATCCCTATATGTCACACAAACTAAAGCCATTCACCTCCACTGTATTGGTAAACTTTAGGCGACAGATCTCTCAAATTAAAAAAAAAAATCCAAATTGCCAGAAGCACTGGGGTGAGGTGAGAACATTTTAATTTTTTAGGCTTTAGGGCATTCAATCGTTCGCAACTGGACCTCGTCAGTTTGTCTTAGAAGACTTCTTGCCTCTCATCTGAGCAGGCTTCATCAGTTCGTACGCAACCAGACTAGATAGGACAGCTCTAGTCCAATGCAATGGTGTTAGGTTCAAGTATTTATCCCCTGAGTGAGGCCAACCCACAAAAACAAAAATGGTATCACTCTACTCTACCATGAGAGGCGAAACGTCTTCTAAGACAAACTGACGAGGTCCAGTTGCGAACGATTGAATGCCCTAAAGCTTACAATGACCTGGATGAATGAGAATATTCACAGGAATTTTAATTTTTTATCCTTTATCTATTTTTTGGTAATTTGGATGAAGTGACCCTTTAAATGAATTTCAGGATAAAAGTTCACCTCTGTGAAGCACCATAAATTTATAGGCCCAAACCCACTTCCAGTGACAGATGATTATTCTTTTTAATGATGGTTCACCACACACTGACATTCCTGTCAATACATAAAAATAGACATATCATTGTGCTGTAAAGTATATACAGTATCTACAGAAATATATAGGCTTAGTCCACTAAGTTGTGTTTTCAGAATTTGATTATACAGATACAGAGTCTTATTTCTTATTTACTGTAGTGATTAAATAAGTCCCGTGCTTGCTGTAATGCCATTACTGAAAATATCCTGCTGCTGTTTGATGGCCACTGCTATTTAATAAAGTTAAAGAAAAGGAGGCTACATTCTACACTCATTTGGTCAGAATGACACAGTGTCTGTAAGCAGATGTTTCAAGCTTAAAGTGCGATAGCTGGCAACTGTGACAGCGGAGGAGAAAGAGCTGAGTTTGGACAGGATGTGATTTACACGGCAGGAGGTGGAGCTTCGGCCCAATTTAACTCCTTCATACAGGCACAAAACATGCACTACTTGAATGCTGACATGCACACGAACACACACACATGCATAATAAGTATGACTGGAACATAGGATGGGTATTGTAACCACCATATTATGCAAGTATACACATTTAAACTACATGGCCAAAAGTATGTGTCCACCTTAACATTACATAACTCCAGCTCAATATCCCTAGAAATGACATTCATATCGGACGATTCTGCATCGCTCAATACAGAGTATGTGCACAATTTTCAGTGCCATTGTAGGAAGCGATCTGTTGATGCAGTGAGGTGCAAAGTCAAGAGACCAGAGTCTGCAGTCTGTGGCAGACCTGTGATAATGTTTGCCTTTGAAAAAAAAAAAGTTTCATAAAACGTAGCCACAATCGTTTCTTAACTTTATCCATACCTATGCTATCATGCACAGACTGTGGAGGAAGGAATGGTAAAAACATTGGCACTGAATGTTAAACTGAGCATAATCTAAGGTGTTGCAGAATCGTCTGATTACAGTGTTCTTGCTTAGTGATAAGGCTGTACAACCGTGTCTAGTTGCTGAACATTTCATTCCAAAACCACTGGCATTCTTCTGCTGCTACAACAGCCTCTACTCCGACGGCTGTTCACAAGATTTTTGAAATCTGGTTTAAAAATAGCTCCAGTGCAAAATCACACAAAAGTAAGTGGACAGTGATGTCCACATGCTTTTGCTCATAGAGTGTAGATAAGAACAAACCCTAGAGTGGAAGAACTGTGGACTGATTGGGTATTGCATGCAGTAGTTGTCATATTTTGGTTAAACTGTACTTTCTATTTAGGCACCCTTTATGAAGAGCTTGTAAGCTGTAGCTAACGGCTTTATTAATGTTAAGAAATAATGAATGATTGATATTTCAATCATAGGCCATTCAGGAGAACAACGTCTGGGTTGCCCTTTGGAAAAGGGCTGCTCTTACATTAACCTGTTGAATCTGCAAGTGTAAAAGTTAATAAGATGTCCAAATGGCATTAACCCTTAATAAAGCCTTTAGTGATAACCTATAAACCCTTAGAAGTAGTACCAAAAAGTACAGCAACCTAATGGTGTACTGTCAATGTGCTGTGAATAAAGGAATTGCCCCATTCTCTTTAAAATCTATGACTTGACTGACAGCTTTATGCTTTATTCATAAAAAGTCATTCGTGTTGGGCATGCTCTCACCAGCAAATCACTGAAAGCCACATCATTTCACATACATTCCTTAAGAGTAATCTGAGGACGTTTCGCAAGGCCTTGTATATACTGCTGAAGAGCTGCAGGCAGTGGGAGGAGAGGAGTGCGTTAGATTTGATTCTTTTCAGAAGAGCACGATTAGTATGCTGAGGAAACATGATTAGTACAAGCAGGAACAGGACGCTGCAGAAGACAGTGCAGTGAGGAGGCAGCAGTGCCCCTGCTGTCTCTGCTGAAGGGAAAAAGACTGCGAGGCAGATAAAGCTGACAGCTTCTGTGGTCTCATACCTTCAACATCCTTTTGTGACTGAACTCAGATACTGTTAGATAAACCAAATTAGCCACTGTTTCAGAGCAGCACCTCTCAGACAGTGAAAGGTCAATACAGTGAAGAAGAAGAACCTCCACATGCAGGGCCATTTTAGTCTGTTGAACTTTGGACTTGGTTTTGTTTTTTTCCAAATGTTATATTTGAAGGAATTTCACCTTTTCTATCCCTACCTGCAAGTACCCAGTGTGAGAGGTAGGGTTTGGCAGTACCAGTCAGATTTGGCTGGTTGGATTGTAGACACTGGTACAGGCTGGTTCTGATCTCAACTTGAGGACAGTAAATAACTCTCACAGCACAGGGGTCAAAATCTCTCACTTTAAACCAAAAATAGAGTATGACTTACAGGCCAGTTAAACAAAGGGAACTAATATTTTTGCAACCACTGTCATTAGTGTAACTACATGTATATATATCTTTACATAGCTGCCTAGTATTCAAATGTTTGAGCCCTAGCTTCACTTTTCATGCTTTTAATTTACAGGTTTGTCACCTTCAAGTCTGCAGCATGTAGTGAGTCTGTAAATCCTAAATACAAATGGCCTGTATGGCGATCTGTCTATAACTATGAATGATCTGTATGATGGATGGAGGAGAATGTTCTCATCAAATTCTAAACCTTTGTAATGTCAGAAATGTCTTTATGGTGCAAAACAAAAAAAGCTAATATTTATGGATATTTGTCACTTCTCGTTTTTGAATTTAATTTGGTGAACGCTGCCGCTTACAGCATTCTGTTGGTGGCTAATTAAAACAGGAAGCATAATGTCGCCATGGAGTTAGTGAGTTTGGTATGTGGGCCTCTATCTGCATCATGAAAAGCCATACTGCATGATCTACTATAAGATTCTGTTTGCACTGTAACCATGGAAACAGTCAGCTATCACTGCATACATACACAAGTTGGGTTCAAGCGGCGGTTAATTATTTACTTGCACATAAAGATTTGTCATACTGCATATTTGCAATGAGAAAGAGTATCTGCAATGACTTCAGGACCAACGGTTGTTAGAGTAAATACCATGGCGTCCCCATCATGAAAGGCACCCTGTGGAGTTTTTAGCCACGCGTGGTGCTCTGGAGCACTGTGTTTATGAGCAGATCATCCTTGATGATCCTTGGTGATGTGAAAAACATTGTTTGACCATGGTTTCACATTATTTCACTGAACAGTTTGTGGCAATGCAATGAAAATGAAAACAATGCAAATTACAAAAGGCTTAAAGCATATATTTATGTAGTCAAAGGTAAGAGGACGACTGAAAAAAGCAAAGTGTATAAGGGAACACAAATATTAAAGCTTTTTAAAAATGTGTTCATGAAGAGCAAAAACAAGCTAGTCAACAGACGTGTACAGTTTTCACAGCTCCTTTAAGTTGAACCCTTCCTGTGCTGTACCTGACAGCTGACAGCAGCCTCCAGTCCTTCATCTCTGACTGGGGATCCTCTACTGGAGCTGCTGGAGTCTCCATTATAACCCTCCTCACTGGTCACATCCTGAGGCCAGCAGTACCGATGTGGAGAAGACCGCACCCTGCAGGCGGCCTGTGCGCGTACACACACACACACACACAAAGATATTAATTGTGTGAAGCAAGTATCTTAAACTGTATGTGTGTAATTGATTCTTAAAGGCTATAGTTTCATCCCTTAACCTTTAATTTATTTGTGTTTCAAAACCACTTTTATTTGAGTCTTAACACGTGTTTGAAGTGGATATGAAAGAAGGAAAGAAGGAAGGAAGGAAGGACAGAAGGAATGTGGATGTGGTACCTTGTTTCCCCTGAAGGCCAGATCTAGGGCCTGCTGACTGGATAAGGTGGCAGAAGAAGAGTTGTATGGGACGTTATAGTCTTCATCAGGATACACGGGCACTGACAGTCTGTTGTCAGACCATGTCTCTGACATAGACTGTTCAACAGGAGTGGGACAAAATAAGATGAGACACACGCCTACACATCAGAAGAGGAGATCACTTGGACACACTGATAGATTTGATCATACATAAATATTCTCACACATTGTAAAAAAAAAAAAAAAAAAAAATCAATATATAGAAAATGACACAGAATAAGCATTGTGATAAAATTGTGCACATGTAGTAGTAGCAGTTATACTGTTGACAGCTAATTCTAACTCTCTGAATACAGTTAGCGGCATCTCCATCCAACCTGAGGTCTGTTAGGTTACCTTGGGTGCGTCTAGGCTGTGGACGCGGGCTGATGGGTTATGGTGTGTGTTGTGGAGGTTGTGGATGGCGACGCAGCGGTTGTGGTGGTGGCTGGCGGTGTTGTCGCTGCAGGAGCGGGTCATGGTCTTCTGTGCACGTCGAACCGTCATCTGACTGAAGCTCTTCTCTAAACAATGTTCGCATCTCTGCCGGCTGTGAGAGCAAGAGTCCAGTCTACGCAGCCCTGGCACAGGAGAAGAAATACAAGAATTCTTCTAAAAATATCACAAGATGATGATATATTGAAATAATAATGATAATAATAATAATAACACAATACTCACTGATCTTAACGCATTGGCTGAATTAGAGATGTAATGGAACTGAATAGAGGCTTTACTACAAATACTAGTGCATTCATCTCATAAACTGTGCATGTCATCATAATGACGTCAGTCACACTTCATCAATGTGTAATAGTAAGCATTAGAAATACTGAAGTACAACTTTAATAATTCAAAAAGTACAAGAGTTATTATTAAGAAAAGTCATATCACCCAACAATTAAGCACAATTTGACCTACTGCATGCATAGTCTTTGTAACATTTAAGCTTTGGGAAGTAAAAATTTCCAAACATTCTTTGTGAATCTCTTAAAAAATGCAAATATTTGATTTATGAATTTTAAAATTAAAAAACGCATTCAACAGGAATTGGTACAATAACAGCAGAGCAAAAAGGCCATGGAGGAATGCTAATTAGTGTCCAAGACAACATGAGTGAAGACAAACATGTGCCTGTGGAAAAATATGGAAAAGGATGGACGAATGAATGTGTCACCATCAATACTCCACTGGCTCTTATCCTTCCTCAGTTTGCTGTTTTCCACTGCCTGAGCGATGGCATCGTTCAGCTGCTGCTCTGATACCTGTGATACACAAAGTGCAGACGATGGGAGAGTCAGTGGTGACGAGTAAGTCAGGATGACGAAAAGTACGGACTCTAAGGGCAACTCACATTTTAGAGAGTTATAAAGGTCAAAAAGGACAACACACAAGAGTATAAAACAGTCCTAACATACTGTACATATAAGTAACACATATATATATAGCATAACAGCATATTATCCTTAAAAACCGAATTGTATAAAGCTACTACATAGCAGAATTGTTCAGTATGTAAAATGACGACATCCTCTGTACTCCTGTTCAGCTGTTTAGCCATCCTGTAACAATGACTGAATGAGTGATTGATTCTAGTAACAATGAGCCACACTGCTCCACTTTATGTTGATATGTTCCTCCATTACCATGAACACACACACACAGTCATTGCTTTTGACTCAATGCAACATACATCCTGCTGCTCCATATACTCAGTAGAGAATCACAACCATAAATCTCCATCAATGGCCACTGAACAACACCACCAGTGTGAATGGGTGTTACATAACTTCCTCAAGGGCATCATCTCAGCTAATTGCTGACTGTTGTTGAGGTCCTGACAATTCACTGAGTGTTCAGTTTTCATCCCTGCTTATTCCTCTCTTTTCACAAACAAGGGAGTGAGAATGAGAACTACTACAGCGTGTACTGGGAGGAAGTCCCAGAAACAACACACACACACACACGCACGCACGCACATGCACATGCGCGCACACACACACACACACACACACACACACACACACATTAGGTTTCCATCACTTTTGGGGACATTACATAGACTCACATTAATTTCCTGGAGACTTACCATAACTATAACCACTACTTAACCTAACCCTTATCCTAACCTTAACACAAGTCTCCCCCTTTAATGATTCATATTATGGGGACCTGCATTTTGTCCCCACAAGTAAGGCGAGCCCCCACAATGTGACTGTGTAAACAGATTTAAGTCCCTACAACATGAGGAATACATGGCCACACATACACACACACAGTCACATTTATACACAGGCAAGTTAAAGTCTCTGGTCCAACTGTTGGAGTCTGGACTGAGCAGAACACCAAGCTGAATGCTGAAGGGAGTCCAGGCCAACAGCACAGGGACCCACAGCTGAACTCATGAGGCAACATTAACACTGAGCCAGTAGAGGCTTTGCCCTGTAAGCCCATAAATGTGCACTGGTTAAAGTAAACGAGGTGGAGGGGTTGCATACTTTGGGGTCTGGGTGTCGACTGATGATGATGTGGACTGGACCTGGTGTGCACTGGCTCAGGACTGTGTAGACGTCATTCAGCGCCATGTTGTAAACCACAGTGTCGTTGATCTCCATGATCTCATCCCCACACCTAAAGGTAGGGAGAGTTCAGGAGAAGGTGTTGAAAAAGAAAGTGAAAAAACACAGAGAGGATGAACATGCAGTCGGTGTGCACAAGAGGATCCAAATAAAACATTTATTATTCACATAAACTTTGTGTATTTTCTTTTTATCACAGTAGGCATTTTAATACTCTTTCTAACCATGTAGTGATTTCTCCTTACCGGAGTCTTCCATCCATGTGTGCTACAGATCCAGGAGAAAGGGTGTGAATGTAGATCCCAGGGCATCCGTCACCAGATGGAACACAGCACAGTCCAATACCCAGACCGACACCAGCTTCTGTGAAATGACACATGCATATAAACCTTTATTATGATGTGATCTGTTATGAAATAGCATTATAGGAGGCTTCACTTCAAAAGAGATTTAGCATTTAGAGATTAGCATTAAATGATAAAATGCCCAAAAGATTTCAATGATTAATCAACTGTCAAAACCAGTAACTGTCGTGTCAACACTGTCCCCTGAGGCTGACCTTTCTGCAGGATGATCTCTATCATGATGCGGTCTCTGGGTTTAGCAGGCTGACCCGGGATGCTCAGGGTGTTACTGCAGCTGTTGTTAAGGTAGTTGTAGTCTCCCATGTCAACGCTGATCCTGGCCATGCCTGTAGTGGAGCTGAGGGAACGTGACCTGCACAGCTGAGCTACCTGGGCCTGACCACACAGAGCCCCCACACGCAAGCTGGTCCTCACCACCAGAGTCAGCAGGCCCTTCTTGATTTGCTGCACAGAGAATATGAAAATGCTAAATGCTTGAAGAAATGTTGGCTGGCTAAAAATTAGAACTGTTGAAGATGTAACCAGGGTGGAATAACTCTACCACGAGTAAAAATGAGCTCTGGGTCTCTGACAGCCGAGTTTCTCCTACTCTCTTTGCATTGTGTATGCATTAGAAATAAAAATTGACATACATATGCCATATACAGGTGCTCACGTATTTGATGCAGCATTTCAATCTTTTCATCTTTTCAAGGTGTGCAATTCTCTCACACTCTGTGCAGCTCACAGATGTTACCATGCTGCCTCTGTCCTGATCCCAGGTTTCCACAGTCACAGACACAACAAGAAGGACTGGGCTGTTCAGAGGTCATGCTCGTCCAGTATGAAGAAGTAATAAAAGGGACACAAATATGGTGGTAGCCATCTGTGTCTTTCATTAATTTAAGTCTCTGTAATTCATAAGTATCCAGGATCTTCTTTCCCAAACTTTTGGCAGAAAAAAAAAAAGAAGATCTGCAAAAGAATGTAAGCAAAGCAGAGAGAAGTGTCTGCTCTGTAAGAGAGGAAGTAATGTTTATTCAACCATCACATTTCAGCACTGAGCAATAATCAGGGCAAGTGGGCAAAAGCACGGCCATACATACACTACGAGATGGCTGAATGTTTGTCAATTATCCAACTGACAAAATGCCATTAAAGGATGTTACACTGTTACAACAGAAACTTCAATGTGAGGAAAGCAGCCCACACAACAACATGTTGCATTAACATTTGATGTAAGACAGGGACAAGTTGTTTTTATATGGGTTTAATTCTAGTGGAAGATGAATCCCTTATTGTACAACTTTCAGTCTCTTTATAATTAGCTCATATTGATAAAATCACCTTTTTTCCTTTATGTGTTTCCTTTGGTTTTTCTTTGTTTGTTTGTCTCTCCTCCTGGTGTACATGCACACATGCATATACCTGAGTAGATATGTTGGGGTGGAAGAAGTAGTAAGATGCTTTACTTGAGGAAAAAATAGTAATACCTTAGAATGAAAATGCTATTTAACAAGTAAAGACCCTGCACACCCACAGTCCACCCACACAGGTCTCTCCACTTATCCTGCCTAATAAGTGCAGTGCTTGATTTCCCTCACACTTCTGTTGGTGTTACCTGTTGGGGCGGCCCAGCTCACCCAGTTATCATTCTTAGTGCATAGAGATGGTGAAATCACATAATTCCCAGCACAGCTCCACCCAAATTACACCTCACTAGAGGTGAGGTGTCGAATCAGACAGTTGTGTGAGTTTTTAGAGCCTATAATCTTCCTCAGCTGCCATTACATTTCCTTCAAAATGCTGTTGCAAATATGTAAACATCATTTTGTGGGGGGCAGGGATGTATAGCTGTACTGCTTTCTGCTGGGCACATGCATGCATATGTGGGTTTCATGCAGGGGTGGGCAGTGAGTTATCACTAAGCAATGAATAAAAAAGTGTTTTGTTTGTTTGTTCGGTGCTTTAGGAAGGGTAACATTTTATGTTCCTTTTTAAGAAAAAAGATTCTTCATACTCAAGAATCAGTCCACTTTTTACTTCACTACATTTACTATTTATATCTCGTTGCATCTAGTCTGTTACCTGCTCTATTATTTAGCTAAATTAACTGAAATGAGCCGTCATCCAAGCTGTGTGCGCAGTTACGCAGCAGAGCTCTAAGCAGCTCCTCTGGCAATACAAAGAGACATGCGCTGTTCCAGATATCCATGCAAAAATCAAGGAAATCAATTTAATGTTTGTTTGTTCTGCTGACGTAACTCAGATCCAGGAGCTGCACTCTATTCCACGTTGGAAAGCAGCCCGCATCACCCTTTCACAACAGGCAGAAATACTTTCACTTTCCATTAAAAGCATATTGAGTCAATGCAGAACAAATGCAGACACACTGTGTAAACATGTAAGTCAGCTGATCACTGGATTGATTCTGATGCATTAACAGAACCCTCTGGGTGACCAGAGCATGGCTTTCTTTAAATGAAAACTTCATTTCTCTAATGGTTTCCATTTGTTTCATAGTGATGACTGATGGTGAATCAGATAAAATGTTGCTGGTCAAGCTGATCCTGGTTTTCATTCTGTAAGCTACCAGTTGTTATTTAATCAGGACACACTTTCTGAGAAGCAGAAGATGAACTGAGAGAGCAGATATGATGAACACTCCTGTTGGACTAACGCGTGATGCACAGGTCTCCCTCTTTGTATAAGCTTACCCTTCTTCATCAATAATGGGCTGCTCCCGTGTTATGCCACAGTAATTCTTGATGTTATGAAGAATATGTTCATAGATACTTTAGGAATACAATCTTGTGCTGGGTACCTGTGCTACTGGAGAAGACACATCATATGCAGCACCCTTCATTTCATATCAAAACAAATGGTTTGGTGGCTACACGTCCAGATCAAGATAACAGCAGATACAGGCAACAATAGCTGGTCAGGCAACTAGCAAGTATGAACAAACAACCACGATGCACAGCAGCCATTTCTAACCTGATACAGCAGATGTTGCACTTATTATTCCAAAAAGACACCATACTATTGAACAAGAATAAGACTTCAGGCTTGACTCTGACTTCTATAAAATGACTTGCACATGCTAAACACTATTAATGAGTCTATGTGTGAATACAGTATACTCCTGCTAAGAATCACTAAAACAAATCCCCAAAGGTGACGTACATAAACAGCAAAAATCACCATTCATTCCATCACAAATACCATCACAAAAACAGCAGAATTTAAGACCTGATTGAATATCAGACAGTTCAGATACAATGAAAAACTACAAACCCCTTCTAATAGAAAAATAACTAACAACTATCTGATGCTATAATCTTCATCCATTCCTCTTGGATGTAAACTTCTGAGATTAGAAATCCAGTCAACCAGTTAATATTGCTCCCAGACTGATTTTATCAAATCTATTGTTGAATGTTTTGTCTTAAAAATAATTCTAACTGCTGGGTTTTTCCCTCCCCTTTATTGAACCTTCCAGGTTCTATGATCCTGTCTCTTTGGAGAAAATTGCCTGACAAACAGTAAGGTCTTACTAAATAAATACCTCTGCGTTATTTCGATCATAAAATAACCCTGATTTGAGTGAAAGACTGCTGTTAGGATCATAACGTAGATGCCTTACTTTGAACTTGTGCAGGGCTTCATCGTGAGTCAGACCATGCAGTGACTCTCCGTTCAGCTCCAGGATCTCATCACCTACACAGACACAGCAACAGAACATGTGAGAGCACTGACGGCTGGGCATCTGCTCTGGGACACGACTGATCATATTTAACACAAGTGTTACACTCTCTGAGACTGCATGAACACATCATTTCTAACATTTTGCTTTCATCTCTTACTACTCGACTGACAGAGCTGAAACTGATCACATGCACTTTAACACTCACTTCAGCTGCTTGTACCTTTTACTCTTCAACTGAGATTTCTCTCACCACTGACAACTCAAATAATATGTCATTTATTGTTAGTGCTCACATACCAACTGTTACTGTTGTAAGTGCACAAAACACAATAACGTCGAGCTCAACTGAAATTTCAACGGCTTTCATAGTTTACAAATTTTCCACTGCTGCAGTCTCTAGTTTTTAATTAAAAGTTCAGCTGCTTTCAGTGCTGACACTTAAACTAACACTTCTTACTGAGGCACAGCACAGTTCATCAATGCTGCATTCAAATACTGGATGGTTGTAGCATGCATGACTTTAAATATATTTTGTGATTAATTTTTTTTTCAGTGACAGAGTCTTGCATTGAATGCAATTTGGCACATGGTTAAACTATGGAGCTTTACTTTACTTTTTCCATAGCACCCTTATCAGCCGGAAACAGTAATTAGTAATAGAAAGCAGCAGGATGGAAGTTATGGAGAAAAGACGTGAATTACATTACTGAAACACTAAAGTTTGTGTATGAGCTTCATGTACGGTGCTGTCGCTCACCTTCCTGCAGCCTTCCATCAGCAGCTGCCGCCCCTCCAGGGAAAATGGTCTTGACATAGATCCCCATTGGTCCATACATGCTGTCCCTCCCTCCCACTATACTGAAGCCCAGACCCTGAGAACAGCAGCAGAATTCAACAACAACAATATAATCACAAGCATAGTTTTTAACATAATCATAATTCCAGCTTGGTGCATTTTGGCATGTGATTTACAATTAAGACTTATCCTGGTTGAGTGTTAAGTTCATTCTTGACCTGAGATAGTGTAGTTCATGTAAAGAGTAGAAGCTGATGGAGTTTTCTCAGACTGTGAGACACAGTTGCTGAAGCTAACGAGTGGACCAAGATCATTCAATCAAACTAGGATGTTAGACACGAGCACAATGACTGCTAGCATTAAGAGAACATGCAATATAAGACACAGACATGATTACAATATAAGAAACAGCAGGGGTAGGTCTGTGATAACCTTTGCTTACAGTGTGATGATAGAGAGAACCAAGTGTTTCCTGTTGGTGGTGGTGTTCTTACCTTGCCGTGGCCCTTCATCAGAACAATATTACAGATGATGAAAGCTCGCACGTTGCTGCAGGAGTGTACAAGCTGGGCAGAGCTGAGAGAGCGGGAGGGACGGTGCACAGGCTGGAGAGGGGCAGCATGGAACACACACACACACACACACACACACACACACGAACACACACACACAAAGCACGGAATTATGTCAGCAATATCATTTTGTCATCATCTGACATTAAAATAATACCATCAATATTTTGTCTGATTTTTAAAAGTTTCTATTGGCTTACGTTTTTTAAACATCTGTTAAAATTCTGTGCAACTGTCCATAATTCAGGACGTATTTTTGGATACCAGTGTATCAGTCATGTTCTTTAATTAATGTTTACATCCAATAAAATTCCCAGATCCTTCTGACAGATCATGATCTTCTTCAGTGAACACGTATAAAGAAGTGTTTTTCCAGCCCATCCTCACCAGAGAAACAGCTATATGGGCTTTCTGTGCAGGTTATTATGACCCATATTTACATTTATTGTTAGGCTGCAACCTCTAGTGGCCCAGGAAATTATGACGAGAGGAAAGGAGGACGTCAGGTGACGCAGTATAAAGAGCAAGACAGTCTGCATATGCAGGAGGTGGGGTGGATAAATGGCTCAAACAAGCACACAACTGTTTATGTTCTGTGTGAAGCTGAAAGTGAGTGCTGTCTTATTTTAATATGCATAACATAGTTAAATTATGTAATATACCTAACAGTAACATTTTTAACCCAAACCATGATCCTTTTCTAAACCTAAACAAGTAGTTTTGGTGTCTAAATCTAAGCAAACTGCAAACGTTTCACATGGTATGCCTACTGCAGGTACTCTCCAACTGTCATGTGCCATTCAGGAGTCATTGGCAATCGACATACTCAGTCTTTAGGTATGAGGATACATGGCATTTTTCAGTTTGGAGAATGATGTGTTTCTTTGTGTTTTACCTAAACTGACGCTGTAAAAATCACAGCTCTTCCTCAGTCATTGAGGGAACCTCCAGGCTATCACCTGCCCTGTTGACTGTTTAACTCAATGTGACTGAGATTTACTGTGTGCTAATTTCATTAAACAAGCACACAAAAAACTGAAGTCACAGAACTTCCTAAAAGTAGATTTTGACCCAGGAGCCCTATTTGAGACACCTCAAGATCAGAAAAAGGCAGGATCCACCTCAGAGACCTGTACTGTTCATTTATTGTGCTCTGGTGGTGTGCATTGCAGTGGTGTGATCTTAAATTGATCATAAATCAAATACTTGTGTAGTGGTGTGAGGAAACTCCAGCTGCTGGGACAGAGACTTCCTGTTTCCATATAAACCACCATTCCCATGAGGATGACTTGTGTACAGCTCTGGGGTCTTCATGATGATGCTGTCCAGGTCCCCGATCCAGTAAGGGTGAACACCTGGTTATACACACAGTATGGGCAGAAAATGAACATCAGGTTAAAATGAATCTGCCTCAATCTGTTTCCAGACCCAGAAGTCACATTTGAAACCACCCATAGGGAAGCCAGTGAATCAATTTTAATGCCCTTCTGTGTTTCTCTGTCCAATTATACACAGAGTGGCCTGTAACATAGAAACAGCTACACCACAGGGTAATACTGCAGCCTTCAAACATTTCACACTTTACTCCAAATGTTCAGATATAACCATGTGGTACATGGTTATATCATTATACTCAAAGGACGTTTCATTTAATTCAGGATAGCAATATATCCAATTTCCCCACACTGCACTATCTGTTTCAGCCTCTGCCCTCTGGAAGGCGCTACAGCTCCTTGTCCACCACAAGGAGCATCTGCCTCCTAGTTTCTAATTATCTTGCATTGTGATACATGCAGCTCATCATTTATTCTTTGATATATTACGTGTGCCTAAACGTCACACTGCTGACACGGTGTGCTGTGTTTTTGTCTGTGCTGCACTGATAACAAATTCAATAAAAGTGAAGGGATGCATTGGATTTAATTCAAATATACAGGAGCCTCTATTATCTGGATCACTGTGACTATATGTCGTAACTAGCTGTTATATTTTGGATCACTACAAATACAATCTACAATCTGTTCAGTTAAATCTCACACTAGTGGAACTGTAAGCGCAGCACTTCTCACAATTAGGACCACATTTCCCAGAAGCGGTGTGGCTTCCCAGTGCTAAAAGGGTATTACTCCCTGGCCTCACACCTCCCTGAAGACAAAAAACATATTAGAAACAATTTTCCCATCACCCTCTCTTCTTTCAGCATCGGCCATTACTACACCGTCTAAAAGCTTTAGCTGTGCCTCTGCACAGAACAGCAGCCTCCTCCTGTTTGTGCAGCTTTCTGCCTGAATGTGACTCGCTCAGGTCGTACATGCAGAGTGAGATGCAGTAAAGCTAACGCTTCTCACTCGTGTTGGTGGATGACACATGAACTACAGCTGAGTGAAAGGTGGAAGATACACACTGGTTGAACTGGAGCGTGTCCTGTTGCTGGCCATCTGCTCTGATGGGCTCTGCTCACTTTTGTCCGTTTCCCAGCATCTCTCCTCATTCACCTCTGGGATGGGTAACTACACACACACACACACACACGCACACACACACACACACACACACACACATTTATGTCAATGAGACACAGATTTTTTTGAAAACATTCATTGAGATTAGAAAACAATGTAAACAATGACATAATTCTAGATATAAAAGTGGATGAGATTCCACTTTTGGCGAAAGATTAGTTTACCTTGAGGTGGTTGTTGTTGGCCAAAAGTTCCTCGTCTGTATATCCAGGCAACGACAGAGGTTCAGATGGAGAAATGAGAGCCGGATGCTGTGGGCTTGCAGTCAGGCTATGTGAATAGAGAGCATCTTCACAAGTGGAAATGTCCTGCGATACATAACACACCAGCAAAGACAGTTCAGCTGTGGCACAACAATGGAGGAATGTAGCTGTAAAGTTCACTGGAGCCTCACTTCAGTTATTGCTTCACATGATCATCTCTGTACTAATTCTGATTGTACAATAGAGAGCAATAGATCACAATAATCATTGTACGTTGTCGTTCTAAACTCTGAATATCAAGACAGTTATTATCATACAATATCATGCGCTACCTATTTTAGCTTAGACATGAAAAACATAACAGCCACAATCGTTTGAAAGTATTTTATGAAAACTGAAAATGGGAACAACATATTGGGAACTGTGGGTTTTATTATATCACCATTTATCAGCCTCATCTACTGTGTAAGTATGATTCAACATTAACTAAGACTACAGTTCTCAAATAAAAGTAGTCTGTGCCTTCAAAGCAGAGGTAGTAAAATGTGCAAATGTGGTGGGAATGCAGGCAGATCGTGTGACAGTGTCAACGTCCCCCTTCAACTCACTACTGTCACCACATGTACAGTTTCACAGTTTCAGACTTCCCTGAAACCACCGTTTTCCTTGCTGGTGGATCTAAACTATATTTCAATAGATTTGGGTCTAATTTGACGTGGAGCAGCTTCAATGTGCAAAAATTGTGTGGCACCTATAGAAAATCTAATATCTTTATGTATATTGATTTTTGTGACTTTGGGGTCACATTGGGAAAAGTTCTGACATTTCTGGCTTAAAGAATGACATTTAGGGTGTTTTTACTCCTGCCCAATGTCAAAAAAACAGTCTGGATATAGCAACATGATCTATATATCTGTTGTGTTATTATGGACTAGTCTTTGGAAGCACAGGAAAGGTGGTGTTTCATTGCTGAGGGGAGCCATTATGAAAAAAAAAAATCAAACAGAGACAGTGTTGAAAACAGAATCAGCTGAGCCCAGACATCACATGTTCTACATTCTTTCCTACTGCTCTTTTTTCTCCATTTCTATTTCATTCTGCCGTTCAGGTTTCCACAGCCTCTTAAAAGTGACTCAAATAGACTTGGCAGGATGACAAGGTGTTACGCTGCCCAGCAGGAAAGCTACCACGGCAACCAAAATACTAAAACCTGAAAAAACCCACGTAGACTGGCTCTGTGGCTGCTGAGGAGCAGTGAAAACACAGCATGCCGGGTTCACTGCTAACAGCTCTGCCACCAACGACACACAGCTTTAATGCTCATTCTTTGTCTAACGGCAATACTGGCTATATATAAATAAAGCTATAATCTAACTAAATTTGTTTTCTTACAAACATTTTACTTTTTAAAGATTTTAACTGGAACCTAATGCAAAATGACCGTTTCCCTGAATCTCCATAAAGAGCTGAGGAGATTCCCAAACTGTGCTTTGTTAATGATCTCAGAAAGAAATCGAATTCCTCGACTCTTCCTGTCTGGAATACGTATTTTCTACACTTCATGTTATTCCAGTAATTCCATGAGCAGTGTGAAGCGTACAAATTATATAAATGTTACTGAGTTTTCTTCTTCTCACATTGCTCTTTTTTTGTTGACCAAATTGAAATTCTTTGAATTCCTGTGTGTGCGTTACCATTTCAGACTGGATTCCAAAGAGCCTCGTGTTTCAGTGTGTGTGGGAAGACTGGGAATGTTGCAGCATGACAAACATGCCGTGCCCACACAGACAGAGCTAGTGTAGTGAGGGAGTGACTGGACTGTCATTATGAACCCATCGACAGCCCCGGGACACATGCAGGGCGTGTATCTGATGAGTTGTTCATCTATATATTTATATGCACTTTAAATTTCAGTGAATGCATCATGTGGATGAGCACTCGGGATGCTGAAGCTGTTTCATGCCTTTATTACTTCTTACTAGAATACTGTGATCATGTGACTAAATAACTTTTTTTAATTCTCTTCACCTCTCTTCACTTTACCCGACGAGCTGCTAACATCACTGTGGTTAAAGCCTTTTTACATTTTTAGAATAAATGGTAGAGAAGGATTCTCTTAAACAGCTACAAAGTCCTGCGTAGCCAACATATGTACATTATCAAATTTATTTTTTTAGCATTTGGAAGATTGGAAAATTATATAATGTATGGATAAGAAAATAGCAAACATACATGTGCCCAAAATTTCAGTAAAATTAAGTGCAGGATATGAGGCTGTAGCTGTTGCACTGTGACATAGTGAAGTTCAAGACACATTAAGCAATATGCAAGAAATTCACAGTATACACACAACGTGCATGTATTTGCACCAACAGGTAAAGCCATGTGTGCACAAAGTACTGCATCTTCTGATGAACTGTCATTGTAGAAATTAAAGTATTTGGCTTCATTGGACTGAAGACAATAGGATAGTGTTTCCATAGGGAATTAGGGAAAAGCAGAAGAAACAGCACACTAGAATTCATTTCGTGTGTCAGCTGCCATTACCTCACTATAGGCTTTAATGTGAATGCTTCGTGTTCCCTCGCCCGCCATCCAAGCGCTGCTATTTAGGAACTGTCCGTTAAAGGGTGCCAGCTTGTCTGGGCTCAGGAAGCTGCAGCCTCTGAAGAACAAACACACAGAGACACCTGAAAAGCATGTCCAACAGTTTTCAAGCACAAAACCTACACGACTTATTCAAATAAACATCATATGACACATGTTATAATGATACGCCAAAACTCTGTCATAAAATCCCAAATATATTTTGTGTTTTACACTAATTGGTAGGATATTATTGAAGGCCTTTTCACTAAGTTAGCAAATTCAAGGTATCCTGTGGAGTCTTTGACCACTACTCCTGCTTTGTTTTTAATATAGAGATTTATATATATAGAGATTTGAATGATTCCACTTGCTGTCATGCTTTTACCATGGCCATTTACCAGCAAACAGTAGTACACCTTGGACCAGTACATGCTTGGAACCTGACTCCTTGAATGCTCTTTGTACACACCCCTACAGCCAAGCAGCCAATGAATCCATGACCATGTTTTGTTTTTGTTTTGTTTTTTTGTTTGTTTTTTGAAGGCTTTAAACTGCTTTTTCCTCAAGTCTCATAGATGTGTCATCACAAGTGGGTCAGTGTACCAGATTAGTCATGCTGCAGAAATCATTTATCTCAAGGTGCAGCTTTGAGCCCATTAACACCACACCATACTGTGGACATGCTGCAACTTTCATCCATGAGGAACAAACCAAACTGCATAAAGTGGCAGTTCTATAAAACAGCAACCCAAAACCAAAAAGGCATCTTCCAGGGGTGCTGCCACACATGAAGGCCTAATAAAAGCAGTATCAGCCCTGTTATCTTCATCTATCAATACAGTGAGAACTGTTGTTTTGTTTGAGATTGTATAACATGCATGGAAACTAATGTGTATGTTCATGTGTGCAGCACATGCAAAAAAGATTTAAAGTGCAAACTGCTGGCAAGACAACACACAGAGCTGACTGTAAACAGTCAAGAGTTTGTGTGTCGCAAACTGCACAAAAACTGCAAATGACCCTTCGCTAAACCACTCCTCCAAACCGCACCTGTCCAATCATAGCTTAGTTACTGTAACTAGGCACCGGCAGGCCTTTACATGTTGATGTAGTGTGCATGAGGCTCTAAGAACTTAAAACACAAGAACAAATGTGAGGAATGAATTCAACTTTGTGCCGGGCTCCCAAGTCTCACGCATTGAGCGTGACAGTCACGCTTTTTGGTCTCATGTCACGCACTCCCGCCACACATTGTATTTCTCACACTGAAAAAAAAAATTCCGAGAGGAATCAAGCACGTCTGCTATAGACTCGAGCCTGTCACTTGGGGGCAGGTTAAGGTAACGCAACAACCAATAAAAAAAAGCCTTGTTATCACGTGATTCTGCTACAGTGGAAACCGCGGAAACTGATTGGATGAGCTCTACACGGAAACAGAGCATGGAACAGAGTAAGTCATATCATGTTTTAATATTACAACAAATTCACTCCTTGTTTGACACAAGTAATGACAACTTGACTGCTGTTAGAGAATGCTGCCCAGATAATTAGCACTGACATGCCTGTGGGTACGATGCAAGTGCTTCAGTAGTCGAGCAGTTGATCCCTCTTGCCTGCATTCAAAACTTGAGAGCCCTGTTTGTGTTTATGAGTTTTAATGTAAGCTGCAAAAGTTAGCATGTCTGGCTAATTAGCTACCATGTACAGTAGTAACCAAGTAAGGCAATGGGTCCTTTAGTAGCTTTCTGTATTATTTTGTGGGGTTACAGGCTACAGTAGAAAAATACCCTGTTCAGGACCGGCACATACAAACGGTTCTACCAAAACGAATAACTTTTTAATTAGTCCACATTTTATTTTTTTTTTTACTTTTTGTTTCTGCATGATTTTATGGGGCAAACTAGCTCTACAGTGAAATACACAAGCAGTGCTGCTGCCTTGTATACGTAACATGGATCAACAGCTGGTGGATACTGGTGTAATGCCTGGCACATGTAGCTTTAGCCTTAGTCTCTTATATATCATATCTTGTATGCTGTCATCAAGTACATATATAAGACCCCTTTAAAGGGTTCTCCTTTTAAAATGAGTCATATGGAAACATCAGCTGGAGACAGACTAATTAGCACTTGCTTATATTAGCTAGCTGCATTTATAACATCTGCAAGCAAAAATTATCATTCCAAAATCCACAGTTGTCAGCTAGGAATGACAAACTTCTGTTATTCAAAGAGACTCCCTGACTAACTGAAGACCTAGTGTTTCAAAAGTGACTGAATTTCAATTCAGTTGTTAAATCTGCCACTGTTATCACTGTAAACTCCATATGTGCTTGACAGGTGTAGCAACAGTAACTAGGGAGGGTGGGGCTTAGCAAAGCATCAATTGAGATGGAAGTGTAAAATGTGTTGCATACATGTCAAAAGAATGTTCCTAAAACCTGAGTAATATTTGGATATCGCACATCTTAATGGGAAAATCCTTGGAAATGAGACCTAATTCTGAAAACATGGTGGTTACATGACCATATCAAATTCAGACTGTTGTCATTTTCCAAATCACTGTGAGTTCAGCTGTGAATAGTGAAGCGCTGCATTGGTCAAATGCAATATATATAGCGCACATTCTGGCTTGATCACCTTGTCATTTGAGCGTAATATTTCTACTTTTCAACTTTTTAAAGAATGTGACCTAACTGAACAGATTTAATTTGCTCCTCCTATCTCAACATTTTATTTGACTATTAGATGAGTTCTTGCCATGATGCCATGACTGCTGAGTGTGCATTTACAGCTGTATTAGCATGTATTTTTCCTTTTCCACATAAAATATCCAGATACAGATGTGGTGAAAGGTGGAAGCGGGTGCTTGTCTTTCCTGATAAAAACTGTGCGTTTTTGTTTATCTACCCGAGTGCAGCTTTCACCATTTTGCAATCACTTAAAGTTGTGGTACTGTTTTATTACCTGTGTAGGTTCCCTCCATTCCTCGCTGGCTCCACATTATTGTCTTTGTCCTCTGTCTGGACGCTGTTATCAGCCATTTGTGGTCCACTCACCTCCTCAGTGGGCTTTGTGGCTACACACATTTTCCAGATACTACTCTCCTATAAACACACACACATACACACACACAGTGATTATGTATAAGGGAACCTCTATACTAGGAGGCAGAAAGCAAGCTTTATGAGCATATCACCATCTGGCTGAGCAAGGTAACAGCCATGGAAAAAGAAAACAGCACTAAGGTTTTATAGGTGCATGAACTGGGTCCTGGTGTTTGGAGGTTAACCTTATGAGGCAAAGTCATCTAAGTTTCAATGGCTCTTAGGGGGACAGTATGCAACCCGATAATTAAATGATGTGATACAGACAGAATGATTGCGTTCTTTAAATGGGTACCGAGGTATTCCCTGTAGGTCAGTTACTTTAAACCAAATCAACCATATTCATAAAGGTGAACATGTTGTCACATGAAAAAAAGAAATCCAATAATTGATGGTAAAACAATAATCTGAATGTGTGCTTGATATTACCCCTTTATGACAACATGACTTTTTCACAAGCATATCATTCATGTACCTCTATCTGACTGTAAAGGACTTACTCTATGGCTATAATACTGTTCCTGTCTGGTAGGTGGCTAAGAGTGATTGATGGTAAACGTGACAGAAATTAGCCTCAGAGGAAAAACACTGCACCATTAAATAACAGCAACTGCTGACTCAGCACGTGTAATTCTGTTTATGTGTTATTGGATACCTTTTAACCAACAACACATAAAAGTATTAAGCAACATGGGAATGGTCAGTGTAGGCCGGTCGTCACTTTGGTCAAAACTGAAATATCTCAACAGCATTTCATTACCCTGAAGATGAAGTGTGAAATCCTCCTCTGACTTTTCATCATCAGGTCGTTTTTTTAAATGGCCATTATTTTATTATGACCAAACTGCCTCAGCACTTTGTGTTTTGCGATAATTAGTGAATGTTAGCATGCTAAGATAATGTGGTGACCATAGAAAACAATCAGCTGCTAAACATTAGCATTTTAACCTTGTCCTTGTGAGCACTGTTGTCACAGAGCTGTTAATGTGGCTGAGGACTCATTTAATTTAGTTATACATTTACATTAGGATAAAATCGCTTCAATTTTTATGCATTCATTATCATCATTTCTATTTTTTGTTCAAGCCTGCAGCTTCTTGGGAAGACAACAAATAATTAACTACTATAATTAAATAATTAAAAAGAAGGCATCCTATGTAGGGTAAGTTTGGACCCTCTCTCCTCTCATTAACCATACAAGCAACAATGAATAATAACACTTCCAACATGTCCAAATGCCAGGAGGAAACTGGAGATTATGGTCATTCATCATGTCATGAATAAGCAGTGATTCAGTAGAAACCAATGAAACCAATATTTAGAGTAATATTTTGAGCAGCGGCAGGGAATGCAGAAGAGGACGACTTAATGTGAATAATGTTATTATGGTTTGAAAATTGTAGCTCTTATTTTTAACATCCTGGTTTTCACTAACTATGATGGAGATGTGGCTGTAGTTGGAGTAGAAGCTTATCCATGCCATGGGGATGTTCTGAAACTTTGCAGCTATCATTTGGGGTTTTATCAATTTGTATGAATAATATATGAATATATGAATATGAAGACGCTGGTGTGTTAGGGGTCAGAAAGAGTTAAAACCTGTATAACTGTGATCAGATTTGACACCAGTTTCCTGGCACTTTTTGGTCCGAGTCCAGAACGAGTCCAATTGACTGATAAAACCATAACCCTCTGCTACACAAACGTTTTGCAACCACTAATGGAGGCTAAATGTGGCTGAAATGTTCAAATTTGGTTGACATAGTGGGAATAAGGCCAGATAGAAGAAGTTTGCTCAGACTCTCAAAAGTTAATGCAAATGATGCAGTGTCGACTGGAGCTTGATTGATTGGTTTCTGCATGTACTATAACTGTGTGAACTGAAGGGTGAGGTTTAGTCAGTGTTGCTGAGAGTTCAATAGAGTATAATTCTTTGCCACCAGAAGGGCAGTAGGATATGATATTGGGAAGATCCACAAATGCGACAATGGAGTCACATAGAATGAAAACTTCAGGTTATTATAGATTCCAGTGCCCCTGTGCATGCAGAGTTTTGGTGTGAGCTGGTGATATGCAATGGCCGTGCTAGCTGTGTTAGCCCTATTAGCATTTCTGGAGGAGGTGGCTTCACGGTCAAGCAGCGGTGTGGAAAAGGAGGTGTTGGCAGTCGCAGTGGTGTTACCAGGTGCATGAGTGGAGTTATGTCAGGAACCAATACTACACAAGGACATTTGCCAATGGCCAAACTGTCCTGGGGGTTGGAGACGCTGGGCGAGTGGTGCCTTCAAATGTTGTAATTCATGCGACCTTGAAACATGAGAAAATGGGGAAACTGGGTTGTCAGTGACCTCAGCTTTTATCAGAGGGATAAAGTGTTTGATGAGCTGAAGAGAGTTTTCTTCTCCGCTGGAATCATTAAGAGGAAGAGAAAGCTTCCTCGTGTCTTTCAATAACGCTGTCCAGGGGAAGCAACAGGGGGCGACTTTCACCCCCTTGTGGCATGAATGCCAAGGCCAGCAGGGACTGCCAGGATAGATTTGTTGTCTATGTAGCACACAGAGTCAAAGTCAATGCCAGCAGGGAAAAGCTGTATACTAATATGTCACAGGCAGTTAGGCTATGAGATGATCCAAAGGCTGAAAGCAGAGAAAGAGAGGACCCTTTGGCAGCAGCTGTGAATTGTGAGATATTACTCCAATGTTTACTTTGACATGGGCGTTATAATCAAGCAAAAAGCATTCATAAAATAAGATAACACACTGTGGTCCACATTCAAGGACTGGACACCAGGAGAGTGCTCTCTGAGGCAGCACTTATCTGTCAGCACTATCATTGTCAGCTTTTGTTTCTTAACACTGAAAGCAGTGCTAAAAGTCTTACAGCCAACCAATCAAAACCAGGTTTTCTCCATGAGCACAACATAAATATAATAAAAAGTTCTTTGTGTAGCCTGCTCTTGAGGGATGTATGGTCTTAGAGGGAGTTTGAATCTGTTGAAACTGTTGACATAACCACATCCACCCATGTTGCATGTTACCTCTAAAGATACCATAGTGGCTGACAAAACCAGACAGGGGACACATGGATCACAAGAGACCAATTCAAAATTTCAGAAATTTGTATAAAATGTATAACAGTGTGTCAGAAACATGACAAATGATGCTTACTGGTCAAAATTAGCATCATTGCTGTCTAACCGTATTTGACATCAGTGGAATGAGGCTGAGCTGTAACACCACAACAAACCCTGTCTTTGTCTGACTGTTTGACATTCAGGCCAGCCACAGCTCTCAGTCCACCAACACGCCGACACAGAACATGTGATTATCATTACATTTAGACAACAAACATTCCCCACAGTTTATGTAGCACAGCGTTAGCACGTTGATACCATGTTGAGGCTTGAAAAAATTGTTGCTCTATTATAATATATGACATTACTGATGGCTAAGTCATAAACCTGACCATCTAGAACAATATGTTGAATAGAGGAGGTCACTATCACTGGACAGGAATGAATCAGAATTTGTAGAATTACACTTCTTTTGCACAAACACTCCCTACCTGTTAGTTCAAAGCAGATTCAGGATTTGAAACTTTCTCCACAGCAGTCAAGTCCTGCTTAAAACTTGACCAGAACTGTAATCATGACACCAACTAGTCATTAATCATCATTAGTCATTATTTGTGTACTAATTTTTCTTTTTTTTTCCTTCTTGTTTTTTGTTGTTACAGGCACTCATTTTCAGATTTAAACTTTAATGACAGTTTGAAGTATTAGTGTCTATCAAGCGATTGGTGTTGGAAATTTGCTTTGGCTGTATACACATGTACAGTACATCAGACACTGCTTCTGAAACTGTCAATGTTTTCTGTACTTGTCCCTCACAAATACAAGAATAAACTAAAACTAAGCTTAACCGGGAGTCTGCAGGAGCCATGTGTGCTGAAAAATGGTACTCAGCACATGTTTCAGGCTTAAGGCTCCAACACACACTGAAAGTGAATGCCTTGTGACAATGATACTAAAATACTAAACCTTGCTAGTTTAAAGAAATACACATCATATCAATACATAATGTATTGGAACTCATCCATGTCACAGTCGTTCTAAAACAATCTAGTATGTAATGCATGGACACACAAATTTAACAGTTCAGTGGCTAAGAATGCTCAATGATGAGGACTGCCCTTATGTTATTTTTGCTAAACAGCGGCCACTCTGGCCATCAGTGGTAATGACAGAATAATGGCACAGATAAGATAAGATAAGATAAGATAAGATAAGATAAGAGGACCTCATTAATCCCCAGCTGGTAAAATTTGGGTATTACAGGAAAATACAATTTCTCTTGAGTCAGTTGTTTTTATCATCATTAGGTGGCATGAGTGAGAGTAATGGCATGTTGTAATGCCATAATGCTGCTATACCAATGGCATGGAAGGTAGAGATGGGACAGATTCATAAGTTTATGACTTGTTAGCATTCACGTCGCAGGAGAACTCAAGACGGCTGTTTGACTGCAGAGTTGAGCTAGTGAGGGTTTAAAACGCTGCGTAATGATGAGATAAAACTCGATCAGTGACATTTGGGTTTAGATTTTCTTGAACGGTGGACTGGCTGATGTGAGGCAGGTTTGTTTTGTTTTCAAGCTCTACCATATTCTGAAGCTCCAATGGATCCAACCTGATGTGAATGCTACTGAAGAGTCAGAATACTGTAATTGCAATAATTTAATAATTTAATAATTTTGAACATGACTTTGAGGTGTTAGGTAATAGCTTTCTGTAAACGATAAATGTCAGTTGCATATGGTGAATAATAATTGGTAGACAGCAGATAGTAACACAGTCCAGTTGATTATCAGATACATCTATCTGTATGTATGCATAGTGACACAGCTCAGTGTCACTGTAGGAAAAAGACAATGTCAACATTAAAAAAATGTCAACCTGGCGGTGGAGCTAGCGGAAAAGTGAAGAGAATTCATCCTCTTGACTATCTCTACAAAATTTTGAAACCTTTTTTGAGTTATTTCGCTCTGGCCCAAAGAGGTGGAGCGATTCCTAGAGCATTGCCACTAGCACGATAACTGTGGTAAGTAACAGTAAAAACTGAAAAAATCAACAGAGGGAACAAAGTGGCTTCTATATATTTTAGTTTAAAGCAGGATACAGGTAAGAATGTTTAGAATGAATCTGAAAATATGCTTAGATCATTTTCAGATGCAAATTATAATAGATATTGTTGTGCAAACTCTTGCAGCCGTACCTTGATGCTGAAGGACCTCCTTATGCTCCTCTTGTTCTCCCTGAGTGTGGTGGTATGATGCACCTGGTTATCTGCCTCAGTGCCTCCTCTCTTCTCCAGAGCTGGTTCCTGGGTTTTCCTCCAGTGTCTTTTTTCTGCATCTCTGTACTGTGTTTGATCCCCAGCAGTGACGCCTGTCTTCCAGCCTGGACCCCACGCTCTGCACTCGTCGGACACTTCCCCATGCCTCTCTTCTGGATAGTCATCGTTAGTCTTGGAGTGACACAGGATCAGGGACCTGGAAAGTCACCTAAAGTCAGCTTCAGGCATTAAATGATATAAATAGCAGGGCTGTAAAATACTGGAGTAATGCTGCCATAAAAGTGCTATAGAAGTACAAGTGCATGCTGTATATCAGAACTGAAAATGAAAGAGGAAGTTCTCAAACTATTATCTCTGGACTTCATGAAACAAAACTCAATCAAAATATAGCAAATTCTCGACTATGAAATTACACCACAAGATTTACATCAGGCTGGAGGGGAGGATTTCTGCTAGTTCTGCCCATGTGAAGGTGCTCACTTTTTGCGTCTTGACCTCCCTGTGCAGCCCTATCTGTAAGCCTCTAAATGGTGCTGGTACCTGGAGAGCATGGCCAGCTTCTTGGAGCGGTGGTTGTGGCTGCTGGTTGGGTTGTTGCTGCTGCTGCTGCTGCTGCTTTTCCCCTGGTCCCTGCGTCTCCTCTCCATCCTCCGAGCAGCCGCTGTGCTGGCTTTCCTCCTCTGGTGGGAGTATCTCTGAGGCATGGCTGTCAGCGTGTGTGTATGTGTGTGCACCGGGAGCTCAGGAACCAACACACTCCTCCCAGCCGGTCCGAAGCCTAATGGAGAGGGACGCTCTGGAGGGCAATTAGAAAATTCAGTTAGGACAGTCTGACTGCATCCGTGTGTGTAAGTGTTCTGAGAAACTGCTGAGGCAATTGTGGAGGCTAGCAGAGATAAAAGCGCTTTTCTTCCCCTGCTTTGAAAAAAAAAGTTTTCCTCAGTCCTCATGACTGCAGCTTCATCAGACTGCTGCTGAGAGAAACATATGATACTTCACACACACATGACTAGACTCCATGGAGCATGGACAACAACATCTGATGTAATAGTAGAGGCTCACTCTTAGTCTTAATGTACACACAAGCTGTACTTTGTGAGAACATATAGTGGTGGAGCTATATTATACTGGTTCCATTAATGGGCTGGAGTGAATGATGGTCTTTACACTTCAATGTTTCACACTCTAGAGAGCACTGCAGGACGACCCTCAAATGCATTATACATGCTAGTGTAGATAGCCTCTCACATCTGGCATGAACACTTAGTAAACAATGTGTAGATGCTTTTTAACTGAAACCCATAAGGCGTTTGGTCTGACATCATTATCTGCTACCCCCCTCACAGTCAGAGCCTGACTGGCTCAGAGGGTTGGAGCAGCTCTCCATCTGCATGATGTTGATTCTTCGATTGCAGGAGGCATTCACACCGCCTTGCTTGGATCATTTCATATTGACTGAATAGTAATTAGCTCAACCTTTGTGACCGCTGCAGCTTAAGTTTTTGGTAATTGGGTGTAATAGTGTAAAAAAAAACCATGAAAAGTTTTCCACTTCTTCCAGTCTTTATGCTAAACTAAGATAAACAAGTCTAATCATGAGATCAGACCACATGAGGTTTTGAGATGGTCCCTGTGCCAGGTTAAGCAATCGTGGCTGAGTACTGAGTGCTGCTCTGTTACAGTGATGTGGCAGCCTGCATGCTGACAAATGCCTCTCTGTGCTGTGAATATTACAGTATGCAGGTGGAATATAACAGACCTCTTCAAACAGTAAATAGCGTATATAATGTGCTGACCACGAGGCAGTGAGCTGCAGTCCCAGCTCTCAGATTTAGCTACATCACAGCCACTTAAACTAAGAAGACCATTTAATTCAATATTAAATTATTCGTATTATATATAAGACATATTTGATTAAAAAGTGAACTAGGGACTCTATTAAATAAATGAATGCGTTAAAATGAAAATTAAAATGTTAAAAAGTCTGTTTCCATCATGTTTTGTCTTCATCCCTGCCATATCACAACGGCCAAGTCCACTTTTAAAACACTAAATCTCCATCCTTACAAAAACACAGCTGAAGTGCTGTCAAGAGCTGCCAAACCATCAGGCAGCTACCTAACCCTAAACCTAAAGCCATGTTGGCCAATCAGAGGCCTGAAAAAAACTATGGGGGCAGCTAGAGGTCCGACCAGGCCTCCTCCAAGACCAGCAACGGTAGTGGTGGGGTCTGTGTTGTGGGAGTGTTGGATTATGCAGCAGGGACTTCAACAGCATATTCTGTTGCATCTGTTCCTCAGCACAAGTGGAGTAACTGTACATTTATGTGTAAACATGTAAAAAGTCCTGTTAGCACGGTTAGCACCAGCACGGTGCACACTCTGTCATTACAAGCCAGAAACTCTGTCTTCCATGTTTACATGTCAACACTGCAAACAGAGTTTGTGAAAATCTTTATCCTGGAAGAACTTTTCCAAAAGCTGCATTTTCAAAGGCCAAAACGAACAGAAAGAGCTGCATTTAAAGGAATACCTGGGTGTGGAGTGAGCATGACTCTCCTCTCATTTTCAGATGCTGTCTTCCTCTTATGCCATGCAATCAACTCATTCCCCTCACCTGGTTTTCCCCGCCCACCTGCTCACCTGAGGCTCATTAGTCCTTCAGTAAATATACCAGTCCACTTCCACTTGGTCTCTGTCAGACAGTCTTGAGTGTTGCCAAGCTCTCCAGCATGTTGCCTGTTCTGTCCTGACTCTGCTTGCCTGTGCTTTGGGTTTGGTTCTCTGTCTGACCCTCTTTGGATTTGTTTGTCTGACTGACTGGTCTCCAGGTTTTGACCTTGCCTGATTTTTGATAATTAAACAGAGTTTTTCTTTTGTCTGCCTCAGTGTCATGCTTCTGAGCTCTTATCTGCCAGCACCAGTGAACATTACCTTTTATTTATTCACCTGGTTTGGCCTATAAACAGATAAATATCTGAATAGCCAAATAAATCAATCAGTAACCCAGTGAATAAGTATGGAAGAAAGGTTTTCTTTTCTGGTGAATCAGTGGCTCCGATCCTGAAAGTGTGTTAGCAATTATGGAGCATTAGTCTGCTTGTTGTGTTGGCCAGATAGACAGGAAACAGAGACATGGATCTGTATGCTGGAGGCCCATAGGCCCCATAGACTCCATATCTCCCCCTCTCTTCTCTTTTCAAAGGCTTATACACTCTCCAGCTGGACGGATGCCAGCACAGTGGGAACAGCGGTAGGATGTGTAAATCAATCTCAGCTACATTCCCTAAACCAGCTATTGAAACATGACATTCTGTCCGAGCACTGGGTGAATATAAATACAAATGTGCATTTACGGGAATAACCGTCTCTGTCCTGGTCCTTGAATTTAGAGAAATCCTGGAGTTGAGCACCACATGTCTAGCACATATTTTCTGTCTATATTCAAGCAGCCATTTATATCCAGAAGAATGCACTTTGGTACATTTTTGAGGTGCTCCTCCAAACTAACTGACAAATACTGTATATCGTTTCTCTTGAGTATTACCACTTGCTTACTTTCTACTTTTACAGTGCTCTATATTTCAGTGCATTCAAGCCATCCTCACTGGTAGACATGTGACATCAACTAGACCAATTAAAAAGCAGCTGCAGAATGTAAATATCTGCCAATAACCTTGTGCACTGTTTGTTGGTTGCCCATAATAGACTGCTGAAACTTCTGGGCTCTGTTCCTGAAGTTAGGAAACCTCATTCAGAATCACAGTGGTATATGTAATCATGCAGTCCAGCCCTACAACATAACCCTTTTCTTTTAGCAGTCTGACCATTTCCTTTTACCAACAGGGCCACAGGTTGGATGCCAGCAGACTGATAGACAGAGGCTAGTCGTGTGGTGAGCTGTGAGAATGTTCAGGTAGGGTTGAATGGCATCTTTTAGACAGAGATAGAGAGACACAGATTTTCAGAATTTTAAAATGACCATTTGTGATTTTTGGGGCAGCTGCTGTAACATTAACTTGAAAAGTTTCCACCCGGTGCATCAGTGCACTGCTGTGTCTCTGGTTATATGCAATACAGTCAGCGGTCATTTGGTTCAAGTCTCATCGCTGATGGTTTTGGCGACCTCGCAGCGATGCTCCTGGCTGTTAGAAATAGTTCGAGCAAGTATGGAACTCCTCCTAAAACTGTCTGTTTTTTACATTTCGCTGTGTGTCCAGATTAAACAACCAAGGCACAACACCTCATTAGTGATATTTAGAGGTGGTTGGGGTTTTTTTTTCCCAGCTGGGACAGCTACTGTTTCCAGAAAGTGACAGCTGCAGTTTCCCAGGCTCTTTAAAGCCCTTGTGTGGAGGCTGCATGTATATTTAAGTCTAGCTTCATGAGAAGCACTTGTTTCAGAGCCTTGAAGATTAGCCTCTCCTGTGTTGTCAGCAGAAGCTCCGAGTCCAGCTTTCCTCTGACACACTCTGTGTTCTCTTGGTGTCATGGCACAGCGGTAACACTGTTTAGTATGAAACCCAAGGGGAAAAACAGAGGTGGAGGAGGCGATTGAGCGTGTGTTTAGGACAGATGTGTGTTTACACGTGTTTGCATATTCGTGCGGGTGTGTGCGTGTGTGTATGAATGTGTGCATGTCCTCATAGAAAGCACACTCTTTGCCTGTAGCGGGAGCGAGGCAGGGACTCCAGCCTAACAGAACCTGATTGAGAGAGAGCGGTGGGTGGGGCTGCTGCGCTGCGCAGCTGAACAACGTGTGTGTTGTTTGGAGTTTTCACTGGGGATTTTTCCAGTCTACGAGATGGAGCAGGGCCTACAGAGGACAGCCAAGAGAGCCACCTGAAGGGAGCCAGACTGCCAGTGAATAATCCACCACTTTTCCAATGGTACAATCACAGAGATTATTACTGAACTTGGTCTTTAAGGGCACACGACTGATCTTGAATTCTTGTTTAGCAGATGATCTCACACTCTCGATGGAGGCCTGGCTGCTTTAGCCTCTGTTGCGTCAGTGTGGAATGACAGCTTCATGCTGAGTATGACCATGTGGCCGTATCTAAGCCTGGCCCCGTGGGTTTATGTGCGGCTGTGGGGAGAGCAGAGAGGAAGCCATGCCCATCCACTGCTGGCCTCACTGGGCTATTTGTACTCTAAAAGTCGCCTTGGAATGGACATACACAATGTTATATAATTTGTGTTTTCACAAAGAACTCCTGTGTGCAAGTGAGTCCATGAATACACACACACACACACTTGAGTTATTACACACATCCAGCCCTCAGGCCAACAAGTGCATCATTTAACTTCCCTGCTCTGCAACTCATTTTGATAATTACACAATGCTCAGTCAGACAGATCTCAAAAACAACATTTCTTCTCTTACTTTCCTGTCACATAATCTTTAAGGTCGTAAATGTCAACTTGGATACCAGTCTGAGAGACATATGTTTCAGATAATCGTGGACTTGCACTGATAAACATTCCTATTAAAAGCACTTCAGCGTCAGGAGTGGAAGTCCTACTCACCGTAGCCGATCATGCTGTCTTTCAGCCAGCGTCTGCAGCTCGTACCAAAGGATGGATTCAGTCCAGACAGACAGGCGCACGTCCAGACAGAACATCAGGTCAAAATCTGACGTATCAGTCAGAGCATGGCTTCCTCGCTGTGATTCATCTGGGGTAACGTGCCTGCACCTCTTCTCCTCGTCCGTCCTCCTCCTCCCTCCTTTTCCTCCCCCTCTGTCTGGAGAATACAACAGTGTGTCTCAGTAAGGCACAGCTCCCCAAAATCACTGCCCTTTTCCTGTGAGCCAGCTCCAGAGAGGAAAACACACCGCACTTAACTGGGCCTGACCTCACACCTATTTTGCATCACACACACTGGTTGTAGTCTTTTACAAGGCTCTGTGAGTGTGTGTGCCTGTGTGTGTGCCCACAGTATATGTAGGTACATACTGAATGCTGCAGAGGATGAATAGGTTCTCTGTGACCCACTCCAGTTTACACATAAACACACAACCCTCATTCGAGTGTGTGTGTGTGTGTGTGTGTGTGTGTGTGTCTGTGTGTGTGTGTGTTTGAACTGCAGCACTCGGCAGTAAATACACAAATATGGGTTGATTTTGGTGGGGGCTGTGGATGGAGAGAACTCCGGTTTCAGGCCTTTACAGAGGTTGGCATGTGGTGTAAGATATTGATGAACATTAAATGTGGGCTATTTTCAAGCTCTGAGGAAACGAGCATTCTGCTGTGGAGCCGAGCTGTCAAACAGCCACAAACCCTCATCTGATAAGATTTAAACCAACAGGCAAATATTTTCATAGTTAGTTTTGAATTGTACAACTATATGTGAGGGGAAAAGTGAGACTGGAACATTCTCATCAGATTTGATTTAATATGTTACAAAAATTCCATACAGAGATCATTTTCCATTCATGCAGGTTAGAGTCTTAGCTTGTTGGTGGACACGTGTCTGTGTCACAGTGATTCTTCAGTGAGACTGGTGAAGGACAGATGAGTGAAATGAATGGCCAAACTGATGTTACAGAGCCTGAGATGTCCTGATTTTTAGTCCCATTTAGTATAACACTGTATCCTACACTTCCCATAATGCAACTGAATAGCATTTTATGTTGTTATTTGATGACTTTCTCTGCCTTGTGAGCATCCATGTCTTTCATACTGCACGCCTCCAGTGTGCAATGCAGGCACATTGTTGCAAACCTGAACCTACGTGAACTGATTTTTTGGCCACTTGGGAGTAGTGCAACAAGTTCTGCAGAACGCCAACGTCTGACATCACATTTTCATGTTAAGTTTATATGGCTAATGTGCTAGCTTAACTTTGGAAAGCCACTGCTGCTTAAACTTCACAAACACTCACACACAAGCATTCACCACCTGCAGTTTGTTTTCATAAGTCACAGCTGTGGGTGGCTCCTCCGTATTTTTGGTGCATTTCAGTGAATTTATCAGTGGAAAGCAACATCATTCCTCGCATGGCCTCTGTTGGTCAGCCAGGTCACTGAGCTGCACCTCTGCAGCTGCTCAGCGGCTGTGGTTAACATGGCTGAGCATCAGAGGTCCCTCAGTGGTCCCCAGTTGTCTCCCATGCTGGTCTTCAGACATCGCACAGGCTGCAACACCCACAAACACAGCTGGAGTAGAATTCTTTGTAATATCTTTGTATCCCTTTGTCAAAACTGACAAAGAGATATCCTCTGTAGAAGAGTTTGGTATGTGTTTTGTTGTGCCTCCCTCTAGTGGCACAGCTAAGTCACTGTGGCCACGACAATGAATTCCTGCAGAGGTCTTCGTCAGTTTGGGGTTTGACCAGCAGTGAGGAGGAGTTAGACTTTGCAACAGTGGATAAATGCTGTAACAGTGTGTGGTACTGAAACCAATTCAGCTCATTCAGAACTATTCAGTTTAACTACACATGTACTGACAGCTACATTTGTCAGTACTGGCCTCACTTTTTCAAAACTCTTCAGTCAACACAACCGCAGTCTTTGTGGAATAAACTGTGGACCACTTTTTTTTTTGCTTTCTACCCCAGGTGAGAAGCTATTATACTTAAATCACACTTTTTGAAGAATGTACACATTGTACAAATTGTGCTATTTTTGTCACATTCAAGTATACTTAAGTGTACTCAAGTGGTCCTTGAGTACCAAATGAGTAATGCTTGAGTATACTTGAAGTGTAAATAGTTGCTAAATTGGCACATTGTTTAAGTGAACTGAAGTCCACCAGTGAAAATCAGGATTCATGAGCTGTCAAAACACACTTGCAGTGTAATTATATAATATGAATGTGTTGGAAACATTCTTAAATATACTTAAAATGAAGTGAAGGTTAAGTCCACTTTAAGCATGCACTTCATAACTATTAAAAGTTTGTAATTTAGTACACTTTTCAAAGTCAAAATAAGTATAATTTATAGTGCATTTACCATAAAGTACACTTTTAATAAGTACTTTGAAATACCACTTTAAGTACTGCAGAATCATATATTCACTGAAGTAGAATTTCTATTGAGGTTATTCTCTTAGAAGTACATTTTTTAAAAGTGTATGTCAAACATAAATTGAACACAAAAAGTAAAAGTGTACTTGTAATGACTTTTCTATTCTTTAAATTATATTTGTAGTACACTAAAGCATACTACTTTTTGACCTGGGACAGTTTCTTCCCTAATACAAAAACTGTGTATTTACAGTTCTTTTTGCACATGTTAACATTCTGTAGTAAAAACTGTCAAAAATTTGGCAAACTGGCATTTGCTATTCTGCTATATCACTGTCCAAAAAATAGATACATTCAAATACAAAGACCAACCAGCTGATGCTCATAGCTGAACCCTTGCCCCGGTGATTGTGCTTGTCAATATCACAACATCGACAGTGTGTTAAAGGCAAATCTTTAGAATAAGTTTTTCTCAGTAAACACAGATACTCCCATAAGATGGTGAGCGACCAGAGGAATACTTTTCTTCATGGAGGTGGAAAGTTATGATCACCAGCCACGTGATCTGATGTTCGTCTTACACACAATGAAAGCAGGATGTCTGGACAGATGTGCAGAAGATGAGCGGGGATGGATCAGACATGCAAAAAGAGGAGATCAGTTGTGATGCGGGCAACAACTTGCAGCCAAATGACTTGTACTGTTATTCCTATATCTGTGCCTAATGTATGTACAGGTATGTATAGTGACACATTTCTTTTGTAGTGCTGCACTAGAATTTCTTTAGTTTAAGAAATAAAGCCTCCTAAGGCATATTTGAGCATTTGTGATTCATTTCTGTGACATGTAAGGTAGCACAATCCATGCTGTGAAGAGGTGCCATTTTTTGTTCTACTCCACAAACTCAAACTCAGTAAAGAGAAATGTGCTAACAAAAAGCTGTAATTCACTTGAATCCAGCTTAGAATGTTTGCCAATACATTCAGGATATATTCAGGACAAAAGCACATTTGCTGTATCAACATGTCTAGGTGTTATTTTTCTGAAGATGGATCGTGGTTTTGAAAATGGATCCTTCCGCCATCTACTGGAAACATCGGAGAACAAATCCTAAAATGATCTGTGCCAAAATGAAGAGGAGTGTAATCAAAGATAATTTGATTAGATAATTTGGACTTCAGGCTATACAAATAAACACTGTCTTTATCAAGACGCTACATCTGTGTGGTCACTGAAAAATTCTAATCAGTTCATCCTTGAGTGCAAGTGAACGTCTGTGCAACATTTGAAGAACTTCCCTCCAGGCCTTCCTGAGATGTCATGTTCGTGTTCATGTCGTGGATCATTAAAAGGCACGGTCCAGCAGAGCCCACACAGTCTTCCTTTCATCACAGTGTGGCACCTTGTAAAAGACAGGACATGCTGTTAACAAAAATTAAAAACACCGAAAAACACAAGTTAAATCTCTCAAACTAAATCCATCATGATAATGGGACAGAAAACATAAAGCCTTCTGCCACAGCTGTCACCGGTGTGGAGGCATAAAAACAGGCCAGAATAGCTCATAGGGCCCTGCTGCATAATTTAGTAATTAGTACGTAGCTGAGGATCCTCTGAACACTTGGAGGAAGTCACTGAACAGCTGACAAGCACACAATGAGGCTGCAGAGGATGAGTTGTAGCCAGTTGTAGCCTGTCCTTCAGCGGTGTGTCACTGGCCCCACTGAGGCATGGTACTGGAAGGATGAAACATGCAGTAGGTTCAGAGCCCCCCCTCGTCCATGCAGGCACCGAAACAAACATGACACTAATGTAGTGACATGACAGCGCTCATATGAACCCTGGTCTCTGGTGTCAACGTCCTGCACTTTGCTAACCTGTCCTCCTACTGCCTATGACTCCTCCTGCTGCAAAAAGTAAAGGTTTGATTTGAAAGCTAGGAGCTAGGAGAAGTACAGGAGACACATGGAGAGACAGACTGGAACGCAGGAGACACACAGAGAGACAGACAGGAGCACAGGAGACACAGGGAGAAACAGACTGGAACACAGGAGACACAGGGAGAGATAGACTGGAACGCACAAGACACAGGGAGAGACAGACAGGAGCACAGGCGACACATGGAGAGACAGGCTGGAGACACATTGAGAGACAGACAGGAGCACAGGAGACACAGGGAGAGACAGACAGGAGACACATGGAGAGACAGACAGGAGCACAGGGGACACACAGAGAGACAGACAGGAGTACAGGAGACACAGGGAGAGACAGACAGGAGACACATGAAGAGACAGACAGGAGACACATTGAGAGACAGACAGGAGCACAGGAGACACACAGAGAGACAGACAGGAGTACAGAAGACACAGGGAGAGACAGACAGGAGACACATGAAGAGACAGACAGGAGACACATTGAGAGACAGACAGGAGCACAGGAGACACACAGAGAGACAGACAGGAGACACATGGAGAGACAGACAGGAGCACAGGAGACACACAGAGAGACAGACAGGAGTACAGGAGACACAGGGAGAGACAGACAGGAGACACATGAAGAGACAGACAGGAGCACAGGAGACACACAGAGAGACAGACAGGAGTACAGGAGACACAGGGAGAGACAGACAGGAGCACAGGCGACACATGGAGAGACAGGCAGGAGCACAGGAGACACACAGAGAGACAGACAGGAGTACAGGAGACACAGGGACAGACAGACAGGAGACACATGAAGAGACAGACAGGAGCACAGGAGACACACAGAGAGACAGACAGGAGTACAGGAGACACAGGGAGAGACAGACAGGAGACACAGGGAGAGACAGACAGGAGTACATGAGACACAGGGAGAGACAGACAGGAGCACAGGCGACACATGGAGAGACAGGCAGGAGCACAGGAGACACACAGAGAGACAGACAGGAGTACAGGAGACACACAGAGAGACAGACAGGAGACACAGGGAGAGACAGACAGGAGCACAGGAGACACAGGGAGAGACAGACAGGAGACACATGGAGAGACAGACAGGAGCACAGGAGACACAGGGAGAGACAGACAGGAGACACATGAAGAGACAGACAGGAGCACAGGAGACACACAGAGAGACAGACAGGAGCACAGGAGACACAGGGAGAGACAGACAGGAGACACAGAGAGACAGACAGGAGCACAGGAGACACAGGGAGAGACAGACAGGAGACACACAGAGAGACAGACTGGAGCACAGGAGACACATGGAGAGACACACTGAAGGGAGAAGCATAAGGAAACAGAAAGAAAACACTGGGACACAACCCCAGCTGGGACATGTGTGTACATAAAGTGGATTAGGAGTAAGGTCACAGCTACGTTCCTCTGTTCCTCATCGACAGATATTAAGATTCTCAGTGAGCTTTAAGTCAAGAGGAAGATGTTTATATTAGATGTTTGCTTATGTTGATGTCTCTTGTTTCTGCCTGAGCTGGATGAAATGAAGAAATGGAGAAATGAAGTGAGTCACAGTGATCTAATAGCACACAGGACAGGCTTCTGTACTGTGCTGTACTGTGTGAAGGAAATGGACCACACCTCAGAGGGAAAACAGGCTAAAAACATCCTCAATAAACAGCCTGAGAGCAGGAAGCACTCTCTCTGGCCCTAACTAACAGTGTTTCACTTCCATCTCTGCCTCCGTCAGCAGACTCTAAAGGGCTGGGCTCAACTGGCCCTGCACTTAAACAATGATACGCCGCCCTGCCTCTGTCTGATCCCAGGCACTTACTCTGAGCATCTGTCCAAGGCTCAGAGGACTTTCTTTGTTCCTTTCAGTCTCCTCATGTTCTGTTTTCAAATGAAGGACAAATGGCTATTTCTTTGTCACTTTTCTTCCACTGTGGAAGGGACGAATCCCCTCTGCTGTCCTGACTGAACCCAGCTGGTGGCCTGCTTTTGTACAGACCATGTGCCTGGCTTAAACATTTTACACCAGGAACTCTGAGACGTGTCTGCGCCTCAAGTCCTCATGATCAGTAGCACATTAAATCACAAAGAATACGAGAAGACGAAGAAAAGAAGCCTTACAACTTGTTCCTGTGTCTCTCACAAACCTGCAGACGAGTTAGTGCTGAACACATATTTTACATACACTGATGATTATCTTCTTACGTTGCCATTTTTGCCGTCTCCTTGCATCGTTCTGATCCAGGTATTCAAGGCTTTAGAGTCTCTGAGGCAGCATGTCAGCACTCCTGGCATCCCGTCTTCAGTGTTTCAGCCTGTGTGTGTGAACGGGATGTAAAAGAAAGCCAAAGTGAAACCCAAGAAGTTCAGAAGTACAGAAACCTCATTAAGAGTCATGTCGACTTTTTGTAATAATGCAAACTGAAAATCTGGAGAGAAATAAACTAAACAAAGAGGTGTAGCAGGCCAGTCTCCCTCCATCATATGACGTATCCATTGTCAAGAAACATCACTTCTTTTTAATTAGATTTTGAAAAACTCATTTTGGCATCACTTCCCGATGAAAGTCATGTGCTCCCTGCCAATTTCTGTATTGCAGTTCTGCTGTCACAGAATTGGAGATTTTGGAGAAACATCTTAGTTTACTTTGTGCTGACTGTGCCTTCAGCCCACTCCGCTGTGCTTTTTCCATTTACTCTCTCTTTGCATGAGGTTTATTCCTAGAAAGAGCTAGCTTTTTACGGGACTCATGCCTTACAGAATCTGTGCTGTTCATACGATGCACCGCCATTTGTACAATGGCGTCTTTTAATTCACAACTGTGCGAAGGTATTGCTGTGCAAGTCCTGGCCTGTGCGAGACACAGAGTGGGCCCTGTCTGTGCTACATCGTCATATTACTGGACCATCACTAAGCATGAATTAAATGTAAGTACCTTAATGTTATAGCCGGTTCTAGTGGAGTTCATTTTAAGCGCTTTACATACTTTTGGATAGTTCAATGTGTAACACAGCAACACATTTTACACTCTGATCACATGGTGCTGGTGCCTCAAATTTGTACTTAATTACTTGAGTGATTGTACTTCAATCCACCACTGGAAACAGCATGTGAGTGTGCCTGGGAAGTACAGTACATGGGTAACATGAAGGAGGAAGAGGTGGGCTCAGCTGAATGATTTAATTGAATGGTACTGCTGGTTCACATTACCTTGTGTACATACTCACACACACACACACACACGCACACAGACACACACACACACACACACACACACACACACACATCGATATCTTTGCATGCTATGCATTTTATTACTCAGCTGAGGAGGTTGTAAAATGCCCCAATTTAGAGGGACGGAGAGCAGTGCAGCAAAAGTCAAAGAGTGGAGATGCATTGGAGGAGAAGAATTTGTGGCATTTCTTGGTTTGACCCTCCTTGCAGACATGGAGAAACGCTGGGATGTGTCTTTGCAAGAGCTGTTTTTGGATCCAATGTGAAATCCAATGAGACCACAATGAGTGACAGGAGATTTGAGATTTGGTAATATCAGCTGACAAAGGCCTTAAAGTGAGTCTTGGTTTATTACCTGATCTGGAGACTTTGCCTTGAAGTGTCAAAATCTGGTTTTCTTCACTGTATCAGGTTTGTGCAAACATGTCACATATTCCTAAATGAAGGTGGTTAATGAAATTACCTGGGCTAAGGTACTATTCCAGCAAAGAAAACTGAACACATTGCACTGAGACTGGGAAGAATGGGAGGGGGGGGCGTAGGTTCCCGGCAGCTACTTCCTGCTCTGGGGCCCCCAAGTAGATTAAAACAGGCCATGGCTTTTGTGCTTTCTGTGTGCTGGAGATACAGTAGAGCCATTTGGAAGCACTGGTGGAGTCAGACAGAGGCTGTCTGAGGGGCAGGGGTGAAAAAATAAAACGGCTGCATGTGGTGGAGCACCAGCGTGCAGAAAGCTACGATGTATTTATGGTGAAACAGCTCCAAACCCGGTTTTATTATGTGACACAGATTTTGAGTATGACTACTACACCTCCCTCACCGGGAGCTATTAACTGTTAACCACCGAGAGGCACATACAGGCTAGAGACATGTCTCACATGAGGGGCAGCTATACGGCGCTACATTGCGTTTTCTCCACTGGAAGGGCACCGTACAAGGGTGCCTTACATTGTACTGTGTTACACATCATATGCTGTGTGTCAAGTGAAAACTTCTGGCTGTGGATATGTTCATAATTGTCATGGGATGCAACTTAGGTCTGAGCTGTTTCTCAAAGTCTAACCCTAACCATTGGCTGACAGTGGGTACAGTAACCTCACACACTCAACCTCTAAAAACAGGGTTTCCCTAAAAGCCACGGTGTAATTCAAGCTGAAATATATTCTTAATCTGCGTGACGCACAAAGAAATAACATAACTGACTCTGAGGTAAGTGCTTGTAGTGCTTTACTGTACGTAAACTGGAGGAATTTCTTACTTTTGATAAGCTTTGTATCCCTGAGGGCACTTTGTCCTATGGGTGAAAAAGGATTATCACAAGATGCAATGTTCTGAGGCCTGATCAGTGTATAAAGTCATGCACAGATTGCTTTGTCATTTTGTGCAAATAATACATTACTTTAGATGTGGCCATGTGGAAACGTAACAATACATTCAACTGCAAGAGCTTTGATAACTGCAAAACTGACATTCCCATCAGCCTCAGCTTTACTTTGTATTTTGCTTTTTAGCAAATGCTAGCATGCTGACAGACTAAAACATTAAACCTGTTATGTAACAATGTCACTGTGAGCGTGCTAGCAGGCTAACACTAGCATTTAAGCTTCACTGTGCTGAAGTGCAGCCTCATACAACCACCTGTGCTGCATCTGATTCTTGTTTGTTCAGTTGCTTTAGCAGGAAAAACAGTCGGAGCTGCAGACTATCATCAAGAGCTGCTCCTATCTTGTTTCCACACCCTAATGGCGGTAATATCACCCACCCTCCACCTGGCTTTAAGACAAGAGGAAGTTACGTTAGCCTCCTGGTAGAAACAGGATATGTGACTAGTGCTCACTTCACTGGGAAATTACACACACGCTTGTCTCGCACAGACACTGTGATCACTGAGGTTATCCCTGATAAAGTCAAAACTGCAACTGCAGAAGTGGCCTGAGGCTCAGCATCGTGTAAATATTTGTGTTTGTGTGTGAGGACAATAGCAAGCACGGTCGGGTTGGGACAGGATACGAAGTGTGTGTATGGGGAGTGGGTTTGTGTTCACAATGTGTACACTGTTTGTTCATCAGGAGGAAGCCCTCCAGCGACTGTGAATCCAAAAAAAGATCCTGAAACCATTGTGGCTCAAAGGTCAGTGTGTGGGTGTGAAAGCATCCAGCTGATCTCCTCTTCCCTGCAGGCAGGTCCAATAGAATAAGAAGGTCTCAACACGGCGAAGGTAAAAGGTCAGTCTTGTACTGCGGCGGGAGCCAAAGAAGGGCTGGGCCTGGAATTAAAAATGGACTTGAGAGAGAGCCAAGTTTCCACATTCTGTGGCTAAATGTGAACGGAGGGTGTTTTCAGGAAAATAGAGCAGATGTCAAAGCTGGGGAACAACTGCTTAGCTCCATCACCTGCAACAACAGCAGAGGATTACCTCCATCACTGATCGAAACCAGAGCCCCGAGGAGGAGCCGTCTGAAGATGTTCAGCCTGTTAGGCCTCTCAAAACTGGTTGTTATTTGTTACATGTCCACACATGACATGTTTCAAGACATATACAAATAATCTGCTTTGATTTATACAAAGAAGTTACACATTGGAATACACAATCGATGAATATGTGAATATATTTATTTGAGAAAGTTTAACTGCTGAGCAGCAGATTTATCCTGAAACTTAAAGGTCAATTCTCAGAATCTGTGCACTCCTCCGCTCACATCTGTGAGTGGAGGGGGATTTAGTTACCTTTCAACTGCATTCACAAGATCACAAGATCCCTCAAGATCGCGCAAGCTGAGGATCCAACTCGCTGGGCTTCAAGTCATGTTTTTGTGGCCAAGCCACACTTGTTCCAGACCAATCATGTTCCTATGAGGAACTGCTGGCAGTTATGGGCGGGCAATGAGGTTAGCATAGCTGCTGCTATCGCATCAATTAAATCAAAACTTCACTGAAAGAAGAGCCAAGAACCGCACGGAAGGCTACTGCTGCACATGGTTGGCTGATCTGAATGCTTTGACTTAGACCGTGAAGACAAATGGTTCATCCAATCACCTGCCAAGCATTCATTTGAAGTGCCTGCCCTTTTCCAAGCAGTTCCTGAGGATGACTTCCCACCTGGTCCAACCAGCTGGCTCATCAGGTTTGAGTACACATAGTCTATTACACTATTTAGGAAATCTGATTATTCGCTCTGTCCCTGAGAACAAGTTGACATGACTTTTCCCTCTGGTGTGTGTGTGTGTGTGTGTGTGTGTGTGTGTGTGCAGAACTGGAATCAGGATGTTTTCAGCCGTTTTGTTTAACCACTGATTTTTAGCCTCCCTCATGATGTACGTCCTAGTGCTGCCTATGATTTAGACCATGTTGGGAAATAAAATTACATACATTTTGGACTTACTAAAACCTGTAAAATATAAATAAATAATACAACTGGAGACTCACATTTGTGGTCTGATCAAATTTCTTTTTTTGGGGGGGGGGGCTTAGACTCATGACCTCAGTACATCTAAAATATTGACTACGGCCCTGCTACCAACAGTAAGTTTGAAGTGCTTGTATGGTTCCCTCTGTCAGAGCAACAGCACTGTCATTTAATCAGCCAAACCCATAAATAATGCACCCAGGCTCAGTTTGCACTTCTCAGGTTACTACAACAAACCTGGAAACCTAATGTGCTCGTCTGCCTGGCAAACAGGAAGGACCATCAGCTTGTGCAGTGTCAAACGAGGCATTAAAAACAGAGCCTGCACTGAGGCACCTGAACACTGCAGTTAACTGGATATCCCAGAACTGGCTGGCTTTTTCCTGTCGAGAATTGCTCCCACCAACATTAGTTACAGTACAGCTGGTTGTCAGGCTGGGTCAGCGTGTGTGTGTGCAGCCCCCGTGTCCTCAGAGATGGGTGTCGTCAGCATTGCGGGGATGGGAGCTCCCCTGGGGAAAAGGATAGGCAAGTGTTTCCCTCCTGCAGCAGGAAATGGGCGAAACCTTGCCCGAAATTATGACTCCAGCATTTTGTCATGTGGAGGAAGCCACTCCTGATAGCACAGGCTATAGGTTTCCTGTTGTGGGCCAACAGTTTTGGCTTCACCGTGCTGTCAGGGAGGCTGATAAAAAGAGCAGCTGAAAGCCTTTCAGCGTTCTTTCATGTCACAAAAATAGCGAAGCACTGAATTTACAAGCTGTAATGACCTGGTTAACACTGCTGTATAGTAAGATTTAGGGTTACATGCAGGAGGATCTGCAGTCCAAACTCCAGTTCTGGTTTATTATTAGCTGTGTGACTCAAAGAAAAACTTTTTTTATTATTCTGCGTAAATTTTAAGATCGTGACGGGAATATTGTTTGCAGTTTCAGACGTATTCAGTATTTTTTTAAATTAACTAGAAGGATCTTCTTATTGCACAATAGTAACAAGAGTCTAATAAAGGAAATGGTGAGATTTGCAAAGTGGTTTTAACATTTCAACATTTCATTCGTGTTGTGGTGAAGTCATTGCTCAGTAGACACAGTCTGATGAATGCGTCTCGTTTCTTACCTCCATGGTTCATCCTTAATAGATGGATGGTGGTATTGTTTAGGTCAGTACACACTGCTCTTACCTCCATAAGCTTCCCATACAGCAAAAACTCTGTGAACATACTGCCTGTTTACTCTGGAGTGAACTACGTATATTTACTCCATTTCACTGCACAACTGGATTCTCAGTGTGAAATGTATTCACTGTATAGTGCCCTCAAGAATTCCACCACGGAACAGAAAAAGTCCTGTTCATGACTTGTACATGAGTGAGTGAATGATAAAGACAGATTTCAGACACAGTCCTGTTTTTCATTATTTCATTCGTCTGATTTGTGTTTCTATGTAAATATGTGTTCTTGCCACTGTCTATCAGCATCTTTTAGTAACATCTTCAAACCTAGCTAATTATTACACACCTTCACCTTCCTGTCTGTAAAGCAGCATGTGCTCAGTGTCCTCTGAGGTAGTGTGCACAGATATTTGATTCTAAAAGGAAATCCACTATATTCACTATGTCCTGCCTGTCACTTGGTTACACGCTGCACTGCTTTATCCTCCCATTCAAGTCTTCTGTTTGTTTTATATGATGCAATATGATTATTGACTGATTGGTGCTGTGATGTTTATTTTGGGACTCTGAATCCTCACTTCTCCATTTATTCCTTACTTCGTTTTAATTCTTCACTTGGATGAGGCCCACTGTGTCAGCCTGTACAACAAGCTGTTTGTGCAAATTCATGTCTTAAGTGGATCAGAACTTATCACTAAAAAATAAGTAAATAATTCTGAGACCATGTTCCCTTGAGAGTTGGATTGAACAGCAGTTTCATGGAGAGCTGGCATCCTCACTCACAGTCAGGACATTAGTTTAGTTTATCAGTGTGAGCCTGCGTGCAAAACTCAATTCCAAACAACACTCAGGATGCCAGACTGGGCAAACACGATCCTGAGCCACATCAAGGGTTACCTGAATTGTGCTTTCAAAGGATCAGCTCAGATCCAGCTTCAAATGCTGCATGGAGGACATCCCTATATATTCAATTTCATTAAAAGAGGATCTGGGTTCTGTGAGGTTTCCACAGCCCAGATTTTCTGTCGGCTTTACTCCAGCAGTAAGACCGTGACCTGGGCTGAACTGGAGGGCCGTGCAGGAGGACACAGCAGGCTGCTGATGTCCTGGCACCGCCAGCAGAGCACAGGGCAGTCACCTAATGCACAGCAGACTGTTGGACAGGTACCTTCTGGCAGCCTCTTAGATCATTTGAGTCAAACCCACTGAGCTTTAATCACATTCTGACGCCACGACTGTGCTCTGGCCTCCGCTGGACTCCAGCTGCCACTCGAAAACACATCTGTTTATTGGCTCATACATCATGTAGCTGATTTCATTTTCTCTGATAATAAGATAAGCTGCTTAGTGGTGAAACCAAACTTCAGGTCATCAGCATCACTCATTCGACTCATTAAAGACAGACTGCTGTCGTCTGTTAACTACAACAGAGTTCAAACTCATTCTTGTAACATTATGACTTTATTCTTAAAAAGCTAAAACTTTATTTCCAAAGTCCCTCAATGTGCAATGTGGCCCTAATACTTTTTCATGGTAGAAAACGTATCATGTCATATCACTTCTTTAACTAATAACCCTGGAGAAATAGGCTACTTTAGCATTTTAGGAAATGTGCTTATTCACTTTCTGAGCGAGAGATGAGAAAACAAAAACAATATCAAAATTATTAATGTAGGATTTGGTTAGCCTAGCTTAGCATAATGACTGGAAGCAGAGGGGAAACAGCTAGCGAGCTCTGCCCAAAGTTAAGAAATACACCTATCCACAGCTTTCCATGTACTGGAAATATTCATTTGTAGTACTTCTGACCAACAGCCAGACACAGTGAGTGCACAGGTTTCCAGACTCTTGTCAGGACAATGTTGTCAGGTGTGAGGTGTGTGAAAAGAGACCAAGACCAAAACCTGTGCTCACCGACCATACCTGCACTGAAATGCTGTGTGGATGGATAAACTGTTCAGAAATTACAGCACATAACTTCCCCAACTACAAGCTGTCATTTTAAATCTCTGCTCGTGTGACATGTGTTAATCATCAGTGAGCTTTAGAGGTGTTGGCAGGTGTATTTTTGAACTTTGGACAGAGCCAGGCTAGCATCTCACCTTACTGTGGTAAAGGAAGCAAATTAGTGCATTTCCCAAAAATGTGGAACTTTTCCTTTGGTAAATGTTGCCATCCAGTTAGGTGTTTGAATTTCAGGATCCTGGCGTAGACCTGTTTCACTGCAGACACTTCAGGAAAGTAGGAAAAGCACAACACTGACAATGACTCTGCTCTATTCAAGCTTCCCATCGAGGCAGCATGCACAACCCCAGGACCCTGCAGCTGAGGCTGTTCAGTGTTCAGCCATCACTCATTTTAGACAGATGTTATTGTCACCCAGGTTTCTGAGGCCGACCATGCTAACCAAACTGCGACTGAAAACTGAAAAGTACAAAAAAAGCCCAACTTTTGGTTTCACACAGGTCTCATGGCCCAGTCTCCTGGCTGAAAGTCCTGTTTGACTCATTCATGTACCACGACCGCCTCCCTGTTCGGACTTTATACGATCTGGTCACCTGGTGACCAGTGTAAACAGCCCAGCAGCTGCCCTGTGACTATTCTCAGTCAGGCGCTAACAGACACTCTGTTCATTTTATTATTTACACCCGAGCTTTCCCTACTGTCACATGTCAAAATGTCCTCTGTGAAAAGAGCTTCACAGAACCTGATGCCTACATGACCTGAGAGTGTAAACAGAAAGCTCACAGTCCAATAAGTAGAAGCTGTCAGGGAAGCAGCCATTCAGACTCTGCTAAATGTGCAGTGAATGAGAGGCAGCTGAGACGAGCCACCTGAAACACAACGCTGCAAACTCTGGCTCTCTGACAAAAAGACAGAACAACAGTGAAAATCACACAAGGTGCACTTCTCATGTGATACCTCCATTTTCCTCTTCTGCAGGGAGGTCAAAGGTCGAGTTGGCTACAGAGTAACTGTCTGGAGCTGGCCTGGAGTCAGTGTGTTGCAACACTTCAGCTGGCTGTTTGCTGACAGAGGAGCATGAACTCAGGTCTAGGTGATGCAAGGAGGCTCTAAAACACAGAACAGCATCTAAAGATTCATTTTGTGATCTCAAAACCCCTCCATTTTTTAATTAACTAACCAGTTAATTACTAGTGCCTGTTGCTGTTTCCTGCACTTCAAATGTCTAGTTTTGTCTGATCAACGGTCAAATCAAAAAGATAATCAATGATACAAAACACACAGTAAGTCTTTGATTTGAGAAGATGGAACCAACAAATGTCAATTGTTGTCAATGTTCTTTTGATCAACTGATCAGTTAATCAATCTCCTGGTGGAGAAGTCACTATAATGTAGTACAGTTCTATACTTGAGTACACTGTTAATGTATTTGTATATTACTCAAGTGTTTCCATTTTATGATACATTATACTTTAGACGTCTTCATCTCAGAGGAAAAGATTTACTTTTTAATCTACTGCCACTGAAAACAAGTTACCGTAGTAGCTACTAACTGATTAAGATTTTACATGCAAAACCTACAAGAAACGTATGTATCAAAGATAAAACCACCCAGCAAACTCTGAAGTTGTTCAAATGAGCTCCACCTTGATCTGCAACGACTCAAAATGCCACTCCAAGTGTTACTGTTTAACACCCACAGGAACAACTCTCCTGGATAATGACTACTTTTTAATGATTTCTCTTCATTTTACTGATACTTCTGTACTTTTCTCTACTTGTAATGGAGTATTATATTTACTTAAATAATCTGAATACTTCTTCCACCACTGCAAGATGCAGCAGACAGATTTTTAGTTTGTGTTCCCGCTTACTGTAGTAAGGAGTGAAGAGTAAAACAACTACTGTCGCAATTCAATTTCATCCTTCCCACATTAGCAGAACAAAACATTCCAGCTTAAATCACCTTGTCTTAACAGGTTTGTTCATTCAGACTGTAAAATGTACATATTTACTCTCTTCCCTCTCGTGGTATGAAGGCCTGCAGAGAGGTTTTGGATTTATTTGTCCAGGTTTTGAGGTGTGTGACTTGGAGATGTCTGTCTCCACACTAAGACGACGCTGAATGAGAGCTGCTCTTCACAGAAGAAACAACACTGCTAATAGCATGTTCTGGGGATTAACTCAGATAACAACATTTTGCTCACAAGATACATTTTTGGAGGCTCCTTCTAAAAAGACACCCTGTGCACACATTTGATTATGAGTAAATACATCATCATGCTTTAAGCATTAGTTATTAGCCGTTAGGAACACTGGGGCTGCCAGGCTGGAAATAAAGTGTTTTTAAAAAGGTTTCTCTTAATAACAGCTTAGAATCATGTACCTCTATGTACTGACACAGATATGTCCAAATCTGGACAAATCAAATAAAACACCAGAGCTGTCAGACAACATGATTTTCTTCCCGTTATTTTGTGAATAGATCATTTAAATCTATTCAGCATTTCAAAGCACATTAGCCAAACAACAGCATATCAGAAACAACATTTTTAATAGTTGAAATAAATACTCCATTACATGCATGATCAAAACACTTTAAAATACTATAGGAAGTCTGGTAAATAGTGTAAAACCTATGGCACACACTCACAGCAGCTTTTACCAAAGAAAAATTCACACATTGAAAAAAAACAAAAACAAAACGAAAAACAAGCATCGAGACACTCAGATCACTCTTTCCAATATGACAAAGCACACGTAATCGAGTAGGTCAGCCAACCATAGGTTCACACAGCGAGGCTACATCCATCATCAAGGCTGGTGTTTTCACCAGAGCTGAAAACTGAGGTAAACTTTTCAGGTTTGAAGGCTGCTGTCTGTTGGTGAGAGCGGGCTGTCTGCTGATCCCGGGGCGAGCCCAGAGTGGTCAAGTGGTCAGATTCTAACAAGGTTTGAGTCACATCCAGCGCAACACAAAACCCTGTAGTGGTTGTTTTAGTGCTCCTCTGCATCCTATCACACCTCAACCACATGAACAGAGCCACAGACAGCCTTCTTCTGATGTTACTCTGACTCGAAACCTGATGAACAGGGACAACCCAAGTGAGTCTCTTTGGTACGTCAGAATAGGACAGAGGGGACTGGAGCTCACGCTGCCTCGTCCTAGACTAATTCACAGAATGAGAGTTGACTGGCGGCAGAGTCCTTGGAGAGGAGCGTTCTCTGAGTGCCTGAGTGAGCAGAGTGCAGCCGTCTGACACAGCGCATGCCGAATTACGCAGGCGCTCACGGTAGTCTGCCATTTTGGAGCTACTCTCGGGATGCTGTGCAACATCCCTGAGGCCCTGAGTGAGGAGGACACAGGCTGAAACCACACTCATGGCCCCCCCTAAGACTGCAGTCTGTACGCCCTTCCCTTCAGTGGAGATACTCGCAGCTCTTCCCAGGAACTGAGGTTCTGTGGCAAACCCGACCAGGGCACTGACAGCCTGGACCAGAGCGGCACTAAAGAGGACGCAGCGGTTCCTGGTCAGCTCGCTGGGCTGGGTTTTTACCTCTTTCACACACGCCAGGAAAGCTGTGCCGCTTGTGCTCATGCTCTTGACGCTCAGCTTGAACTGCTCTTTCGCGAAGCGGTCCCTCGACCTCTCGCTAGCCAGCGACGAGATGTCCGTCAGATTCTTGAGGCTGGTGGAGATGTTCTGGGAGAGCTCGAGGAGGAGCTGGGGGGTGAGGTCTGGCAGGGGCGTGACCCGGAGGAGGCCGCAGCTCTGTTCCACTTCGTGCCGGCAGCGAGTCACCTTGTAGCGGTCCACCAGACCCGGCAGGCAGGGCTGCGAGCCGGGCGTCTCCACGGCTGCCAGGTAAGCAGCGTGGGCTGAGCACTCAGTCAAAGACACCACCAGGTCGGCCATCTCCAAGAGGCGGTCCCCCACCTCGGTGAAGCGGCCCATGTTGAGCTGGCTCTGAATGTCGTGGGTGAGAATGGAGAGCTCTTTAGTCCTGGCGATGACGGTGTCGCGGCACTGGTCGAAGGTGTCAGCCACCGCCACGCCTTCGGAGGTCATGACCGGCCTGGTCTCGCTGGACAAGAGGAGGAGGTCGGCCACCAGCTGCATCTTGCCCTTACATGTGTCACAGATGGAGGAGAGACGCTTCCTCTGCTGCAAACTGCCAGTGGGTGTGCTGGTTGATCCCTCGCTAGCCGATTTGCCAGAACCACCACTAGCCATAATAAGGAGGGAAGTGGAGGGGAGAGAGGGTCAAACTGCTCTTCTGTAGGGGTTCAGTTATTTCTCGTTTTCTGCTGCTGCACACTGCATTGTGCTGTTTAAGACATTGCCAAGGTTCCCAATAAGCCTCACCTCACTGCTTTTTACAAACTCTTTTCAATAACAACTGGCCAAACAGTCTTCTTTAAATTCCTTCAGAGTATAAGTAATCAACTGTACATTATCTGCTGACACAAAGGACATGTATTCTCAATGTAAACATGTATAAAGAGCAAAACTCAATTACTGCATTTACTCATGTTTGAATAACATCTCCACAATTAACTTATGTGTCTCTAATGTATAGTACAATAAAAGTCTCAGCTATGATCTGGCATATTCCCAGTTATCTGCCTTGGTTATTAGTAATTTTACAATGTAACACAGTCAATCGAAACCCCCCGACTTCTCAGTAATCAGTGTAATAAGCTATATGCTCTTATCTTGACAAATTAATTTAAATGCCCTGAACACCATCATCCAAAAGTCAATATTGTCATCGTAGTCCCAGGTTTTTGTGGAACAGAACAATTCACAGGTTGCTGAGTTAAAAAAGAAATCACACACAAACTGCAGTGCCACCGAGGTGCCTTCGAAGAGGCAAAGTGCAGATTGAGAATAATAAAAATAACGTGAAAAGCTCCTTATCTTTTCAATCAATAACCCATTCCCAACCGGAATTACATCTGCTGAACTGTCTTTTTGTGACTATATTCAATAGGATATCATTTTGTGTCCACTCGCATCAGAGCAAGTAGTCTAAAACAGCACCGAGATCTCGTCCGACTTGTTCCCACTGAGTTTGACCGGCCTGGCGTACTCATGCTGGTAGCAAACAGGGCACCACCCGGGCAGCTCTTCTGGACAGCGGGAAGACTTGTGTTCCCCTCCAGCACCATCATTTCATGAGTCCCCCCGAGTCAAATCCACCGTGAGGTCGACTTTCCAACGCCACAAACCCCTCAATCCACTTTCAACCTCTTCTTTTTCAAACACAGCCCTGGGTTGGAAGCTAGCAGTTGCTCCGGTCGCTTCGACTCCATATGCATCGTCCGTCTGTCCGCCCTCCACCTCCTCCTCCTCCGCGTCTTAACTCGGGACCAGAGATTGTGTCGCCCCGCGTATCCTCTGTGGGGACTTGCTTCTCATATCCATACCAGTCGGCAGTCTTTGGACATTCAACTCACTTGTCTTGGCAGCTTCACGGTCACCAAACTGTAACTGCGGCTGGAAGAAGCGGCCGTTATTCCCAGAGATTCAAAGTCGTGCTGCGCGCTCCCGCTGCAGTACTATGAGGAAGCAGGGAGGGTGTGGTCGCGGCTGAACGGCTGCTGGACTGAGCAAAGTTGTAGCAACGGAGCAGAACAAGTAGCCCATTGCTTCAGATCAACTTTCCACCATGTCTGTGAGCCGGTTGTTGTCTCACGTTAACGACGTCGCGAAGGAAGATTGTAGTTACACAGTAGCCAGAGAGCTCCGAGGAGTTTTACGACAGCTTTTACTTTCATGACTGGCGGCTGAGCTGCCATGAGACATCCCTGCTGCGTCAAGTGAGCCGCTAGCTTAGCTAGCAACACTGAGACCGGAAGTGTGTGCTTTCGAAATAAAAGCGGAGCTTTTGTTTCCAGGGAGTAACAGTTTGGAGTCACTGAGGCCGCTCATGTCACTGATGTCTCTGGGAACTTGGGGATTTTTGGAACCTGAGAGAGTTTAGGTCTGTCGTTATGTATAAATTTTACTACTTTGAGGCTCCTGGTGGCATAAGAAGCTAATAAAACAGCATTTTGTGTTGGGAAGTAAATTGTTGTATAATATATAATTGAAACTTTTATAGTTACTAAAATGTTGGCTACTTTTCCGCTTGCAGCTAGATTTGAAGATACATCTGTCACAACTATGTTTAGAAGATGCTGATGGAGGGATTATTGTAGTCTGTTACTGGATTAAAAGTTGCAAGCCCTCTGCTGCTTGTCATCACCTCTCTCTCCCCCTTCCCTGTCTCTCTTCAGCTGCACTGTCAAATAAAGGAAAAAGAAAAAGAAACACCACACATAATGCAGGGCGGCCCCCTACAAAGGCTTATATTATATATTTTATTGTACTGTAGGATTATTATAACTGATACATTAACAAGAAATGAGCATCGTGCAGCTGCTCGAGATGAAACTATTTTTTACTACTTTCTGCTGTTGGCCTGTTTGCTCCAGAGCAAAGAGCTGCCATTTTATAAGATGATTATATATTTTGTATATAACATTGTAATGTGTAAAGTGACTGCTAACCACAGGTGTCAGATCCATTTACTGGTGTAAATGGAATACTCATCCAACGTGCAGTCACTTGAGTAAATCTCCATAGTTGGTATTTCTGGCTGGTGTTCACACTTTTTAAGGATGTCTCTTTCAAACTCATTTTGGAAGTTATGTTGATTAAGTAGGGAAAGAGCAGCAAAACAGGACATTTGCTAAATAGGAAAAAAACTTGGCAGTTTTTGTGTAGGCTGTAGGTGTTAATCGTATTAAATGGTGCATAAATATAACAGTGATAATTTAGCCAAATCTAAATGTATATTTGCACTGGTTGGTGAATGACAGTTATTTCACACACACAGTTATACATTTGTTTTGTGTGCGAAGTTCAAATGACACAGCAGCTCAGCTAATTCCCTCCCCACACTGCTCCACAACCTCACACTGTGGTTTTCACATGGGCAGTGAAATGTGAATCCTCTAACTGTTGAAAATAACGACATCAGAGCCGTCACCCAATCAGTAAATGCAAATGTGGACGGAAACCAATCATAAGAGTTGATAGAAATTCTAACAATAAAGGGAACCAATCCTGTTTTAGTATGGGAGGGACTGTATTCAATGGAGCACTGTGGGAGAATGAGTCAGTGTGAAAGCCAGAATAATGTGTTTGTGTTTGTTCCTCTTGCCCACATTCTTTAACACAGGACACTGACGCATTACTGGACATTATGTGTCCTGTAATGTCCTTCTGGCTCATGAAGAATAGATGTTTATTTCCCTGCACTGCTCAGAACAGAGTGTTCAGCTTCACTGAACTGATACAATTACCATAAATCATTGTATCATGCTAATGAATCTAGTTATTTTATATTGAATTTAATTGTATAATTATATTCAATCATTTTCATCAGTGTGAGATTTTTTGTGAAACTGTCAAACTAAGTACAGCCCTGATTTCATAAAAGTTTGGGTAAAAAACATAAATGACACAAATGTGATATTTTCTAATCCTTTTTGACATATACTCAATTGAAAACAGTACACAGACAATATATTTAATGTCTGACCTCATCAGCTTCATTGATTTTTGTAAATTTCTGCTTATTTGAATTTGATGCAGCAACATGTGTCAGACAAGTTGGGACAGGAGCAACAAAAGAGTGGGAAAGTTTTGGAATCAAGGCTGTGTTAGAATTACTCCAAAAAAGAATGACGGTATATTGTTATATATGTTTCAAGTAGTGAAAGAAATATTCAGATTTTTTTAAGAAGTAAAAGTATAAATAATACAGATTAAACATACCGTGTTACTAACAAAAATCCTGCATTCAAAAATCTACTTCATTTAAAGCACTGAAGTATTATCAGGGAAATATACTTAAAGTGTTAAAGTAAAATGATAAAGTATCGCGGTTACTTCTCTAAATGGGAGGTTACCTCAACAGAATTGGAATGAATTATTCGATTTGTATGTTTTTTGTCAGTTATGTATTTAAAGATTTGCATTTGATAAGTAGAGCAAAATATATGAAATAAAAGTAGATTTTTTGCTGGTGGGGAAAGAAACTGGATTGCTTCAGTAGCAGACAGAAGTGTATGTGTGTGTGTGTAATTCACTGAATAGCTTGTGTATCTTTCATGGAGTCTCTATATTTTGTACATGAATGATGAAGCTCAGGTATGTTGCATGGTAACAAACCCTGTGTTCCTCTTTGTAGGAGGTTGTGATGAACTCACTGTGAGTGAATGTGAGTGCTGTTGTACTGTCAGTGGGGCTTGCAGCTGCACAGGGCACAGTGCCATTGGGTGGAGTCGGCCAGAGAGGAAACAGCTCCACAGTTTGTGTCAGCTCGGCTGATCTCTGATCTCCACGACCCCGTGAGCACCGCTGGCCCTCACACACAGTTTTCTAACAGTGCCTCAATAATATAGCTACATGCACACTAAGGGAAAAAAAGTGGTTGATTTTTTAGGACTGTAACAGCAAAATAAAATTAAAACTAATATATAAGTCTAATACTGACCTTTTTATTGACTGAATTCATATGAAAGTGACAAAAAAAAATAAAAAGATTGAAACACTTAAGCACAAAAATATCAGGTATTATCTTCACACTAAAAAACGTCTGTGTTGAAATGAACAGTCCAGCGACTGTCTGTGTATCCAAAGCCTGATACACAGTATCTTATTCCTCTGTGCCATAGAGCTCCATTGTTGAAAAACTACTAAAAACACATGAGTGAGCCAAGAGGGTGTCTTACTTACGTTTTAAAGTAAAACATATGCTTTTATCTGTGGCATGTGTGTAAAACATTCACAATCAACATCGAAGAAATAAAAATATATAAGGAGCAAAAGGCTTTGGGACAATTTGGGGCTTTACGATGAAATACAACCACTTCAGCAGAAAAAGAGCGAAAATGTTACTTTTGAATAATTCTGGCCTTATTTTGAAATTCCCTCATATTGTCCTCTTGCCACTAGTCAGCTTTTTACTGCTCTGACACGCCCCTCCGGTCTTGTGACCAGCGGACTCCAGAGCCAATCAGAGCGCACCATCTGTAAACATGGCGTCTGACTTCAGGTGGAGATGTATAGTGCTGCTGTTCTGCACGTATTTGCTTTGTATTTTAGCGACTGACAGCCAAGATAAACCGAAGAAAAAGAAGGATATCCGAGACTATAATGATGCTGACATGGCACGGCTCCTGGAACAATGGGAGGTACGTGAAAGTGTTGGTTTTCATTCAGTCAGCCTTCAGACATTAGCTAGCTGCTAGCCTAGCCTTGCTAATGGCTAATGTATGTGATTAAATGACTCCACATCATAAGTAAAACGGAACTCCTGTACGGTAAATTAAGCTGGGGGAAATAAATTATGAAATGCTTGTGGTAGTACCGGTGGGAAGTAACGTTAACATGTTAACGTTACTTGTTAGATAATTGTTCAAATATCCGGCAGTAAAATGCTGCATTCACTGTCGACACAAGTATACAGTTTGTGGAGAAACGTGAAGCCCTCCTTTAACTGATTTTTAAATTATTTAAATTATATTGCCTGTCACTCAAAAAGTCAAATTCCAATACACTTGCAAAAAAGTTAAGTGCTGACTTTTCCAAGTTTCTGTAATTTTAATTCTGATACAAGATTGTGATCTATAAGGCCACTGCTCTTTTTGTTGCTTATTGATATGCCTGGACTTTTGCGCATATTCCTAACACCCCCCTTTTTCCTTATTCTCTCTCCTTCTTCTTTCTCTTCTTTTCCCATTCAATTCCTTCTATGTAAATTGTTTTTCATGATTCTTACTATGCTGTGCACTTCGTGCAATGTGATTTAATGATTTAGTGTGCATCCTCTACGAGACCTTGTATGCACTTGTTCTGTATGTCTCCATTTGTTCCAATAAAGGAGAAAAGAAGTATACAGTTTACAAAAGAGAATTGCGGACCTGTCGAGCTTAAATTAAATCTTACATTTGGCACAATGTACACCACAAAGAACTCTACAAATAAATGTCTGAATTACGAATTGATCTACATACTGCTCTGTCTATTTTTCTGCTCTTTGGGTTTCGAGTTAAAGTCCTGCATAGCGAAATGTACTGTTCTGTTAAAGTGCGAGTACTTGTGCTCAATAAAGTACTCATTTGTATTGCTTTCTTTATATCAATGATTTATTAATGTCTAAGCAACATAATTTAAGATATATTATTCATATTCATTTTATTATTCTTATTAATTTCGTAATTGGTAATTTGGTTTCTATAAAATACAGTCAAATGTAATTTACTGTACAGCACAGTATTTGCCTCTGAAATGTACCATTAAAAACAAATACAAGTAGCTCAATAGTGTATTCAAGTACAATACTTGAGTAAATGTACTTTTAATGTTACATTCCACTACTGGATTGTATGTATGTCGTGTTGAAGAGTGGTATATAATGAGGTAGATGTGAGTACTGTGTTGGTCTGAGCTGTGATATTTTGAATGCACTTCCAGCCATATAAAGAGTGAGACAGTAACAGCCAGCCACTCACAGTATTGTGTAGTGTTTCGTCACATGTTGGCCATCTTAACTAACTGTACATCTTTTCTCTTCTTTGTTCCACAGAAGGATGATGACATCGAGGAAGGTGATCTCCCAGAGCACAAGAGGTCTCCTCCGCCCGTCGATTTCTCCAAGGTGGACCCCTCCAAGCCGGAGGAGCTGCTCAAGATGTCCAAGAAGGGCAGGACTCTGATGGTTTTTGCTACAGTGTCTGGGGATCCCACTGAGAAGGAGACAGAGGAGATCACAGGCCTGTGGCAGGGCAGCCTCTTCAATGCCAACTTTGATGTTCAGAGGTAGTTTCTCTGCATGAACTCATTTAACGTTCACAAGAACTTTGTTTAGCTGCTTTTCAAGGGGTTAGCTTTGGGTACTATCAACTTGACCTGTAACAGTGGTGTGTCCAGACTGTTTTTGACAGAGGTGACACAAGTGGGGCACTGATTTATCATTTCTCACATTAGTGCCTTACAGTTTCTTGCATTTCTGTGTTTAAGATAAAAAAAAAAGTCTTGTCAGTCACAACACAACAGAGTGGCACCATACACATTTTATATAAAGCTTCCAAACTTTATTGTTTAAGTCCTCAGAAAGAAATTGTACCTCCACAAGTATCAGAGAATTTGTGAATACAGCTTGTGAAGCTTTGGGACAGTAAACACAGTGAGCACAATGACATCTGGTGGTTTGTAGAGATTATAGCAGCTGTTCATGGCCGATGCCAAAACACTGACACATGCTCATGTACTAGCTTTTGTCTAGAGCTTTCATCTTGAGCTGCTTCTTAAGGTCTTTATTGGCAGATGTAATTGTCATCATGTGACCTGTGGAACTTCGGTCATGTGATTAATATACATACAGCCCCTATTTACAACCACCTCTAAATCACATTGTATAATTTATTCCTCAGTGAGGACTGAATCATAAACATTTTAAAAACTCGTTAGTTGACTTTTCTCCAACTCTGGCTAGTTTGGAAAGGTCCCTCAACACAGACCTGCCTTGTTTAATGTGGCCATGTATCAAATCATAAAGCTTCCTAGTACAAAGAGTTGCTACTAGTGATGAAATTCTAGGAAAATTTTTCTGGAAAAGATAAAAGTTATTCACAAAGCATCTTAGTCCTTAAGAGAGCTCCTCAGGTGAAAACTGTTAGGAGGACTATTAAGAGGCTTAAGCGTTTCTGAAGCAGAGGAGAAAATGGCAGGAAGAGGAAGAGGAAGTTCTGACAGCAGGAATTACAGTGGTTAGTGAAACGCTACAGATTAGATCATGTAGAGATAATGTTTGTCATTATAGATGCACTTACATCTCCCACCCAACACTATGACACTGTGACGCCGGCAATCACAGAAACTGATGAAAGCTGAGCCATTTTCCCCGTTAATAGATCTGTCAAATAGATTAAATACTAGAACCACCATGGTAAATAAATGTATGGAAAATATATTACACCTATCAGCATGTGAAAAGGTTACTGCGCCTGTAGGCCTGTGTTTTCAAACATTTTGAAAATGGAGAAATAATTAAAATCTTGTCAGGAAACTCAGCTGTAGTCTAAAGCTTTAGGGCATTCAATCGTTCGCAACTGGACCTCGTCAGTTTGTCTTAGAAGACTTCTTGCCTCTCATCCGAGCAGGCTTCATCAGTTCATGCGCAACCAGACTAGATAGGACAGCTCTAGTCCAATGCAATGGTGTTAGGTTCAAGTATTTATCCCCTGAGTGAGGCCAACCCCCAAAACCAAGGATGGTATCACTCTATTGTGAGGCAAATGATCCCCCCATTAAGGCGGGGTAGGGTGCAACCCTTGGATGTCAACGAGAGTCATTTGTCTCGTTAGTGTCCCATTGTCCTCATAACGAGGCAAACGACTGTCGTTGACATCCAAGGGTTAGTGTCCCATTGTCCTCATAACGAGGCAAACGACTGTCGTTGACATCCAAGGGTTAGTGTCCCATTGTCCTCATAACGGGTTGGACTAGAGCTGTCCTATCTAGTCTGGTGCGCATGAACTGATGAAGCCTGCTCGGATGAGAGGCGAAACGTCTTCTAAGACAAACTGACGAGGTCCAGTTGCGAACGATTGAATGCCCTAAAGCTTACAATGACCTGGATGAATGAGAATATTCACAGGCTCTAGTCTAAAGTAAGTAACTGCGCCTGGTTTCATCGACCTCTCCTCCTGCAGGTTCGTGGTGGGCTCCAACAGGGTGATCTTCATGCTGCGGGATGGCAGCATGGCCTGGGAGGTCAAAGATTTTCTCGTGGCCCAGGAGCGCTGCGTGGACGTCACCGTGGAGGGACAGGTGTTCCCCGGGAAGGCTGCCAAGAAGGACGACGATAAATACAAGCAGCAGAACGAAGTCAACACCAAGAAGAAGAGCAAGAAGAAGACAGAGAGCAAGAAGGCCGACTTGGAGGGAAACAGAGCCAGCCATCTGAAACAGGAGCTGTGATGGAATAACACCAAGGGAGAGGAGTCACAGGGCCCTCTTCTACTGGCCTTAGACATGATTACTCTCCTGACAATCTGTGAGCAGTGAACTCGCGAGGGCTGCAGGCCCACGTGAGGATGGGATGGTTCAGAGTCAGTGCTATGAGTGAACTCATAAATCCGGTTGATTATGTGAACCTTGACTGCTGAGCTCTTCAAATCAGTTGTAATGTCAGTGCAGTCTGGTGACTTTAGTTATTTTCTGTTGTTTGATTTTCACCAAATGAAAACCAATACATCCACATATTGTTTGTAAGGTACTCAAGGTAAGCACTATAAACCTTTTTATTTTTTTTTTCTTTGCCAAGAGCCATGTTAGGTACAGGAAGTGTTTTTGTTTTCTGGTATAAACATGGAGTCAGTCATCAGACCTTCAAGTCCTGGTCTGTGTTAGACCTTGTTCACGTCCAGCAAGATTTGATTCAAGCACCCACATTTTCTCTTTGATTTTTCACCACATATGAAAATAAATGTTTTTGATATAACTGTATGAGATATCATTCATTGCTGAGGTTTGAATCATGTGTCCTCTGGAACTCCAGTGAGGACATGGTTCTTCTTATCAAGAAGTGTGTGTGTCAGTGTGTGGCACTGACATTGACTTTACTGCAATGACAGTGCAGTGTAGTCAGTGCAGGTTTGAGCCATGCATGAGCATGCAAGAGCCCTGTAGGAGTCACAAATGTATCTGCCATTTGTAAGTGACAAACACTTGATCAGTTACTCAAGCCTTCAGGACCTCGCTGATGCCCTAGTGACTGAGTTGATGCAATTGCCTTAAGTCAGGTTCCAGCATGTGGTGGAAAGCCTGAAACTAGAAGAGTAGGGTTTGTTATAGCAACGCAGCAATGCCCATGGAGTCACAATCATGTTGCTATCACGAGTCAAAGTGACCAAAGACTTTTGGCCATCTAGTATATAGTCACATGAGAGTGGCACATAATTGATGCTGTCTCTCCCAGCGCCACATGCAGCCATGGCAGTGGATGAGCTGGTGCCCAGAGTGGATTTCAGCAGATCACCTGAACCCTGACCTGAAGTAACAGCTGTCAAATACAAAACATAATGCTGTGCTTTTAGCATTGTCATTTAAGATTTGACCAACAGAGGGCAGGAGAGCCTTGTTTTGTGTGTCTGTCTGAAAACCATTTAAGTCCCATGACAAACCGAACTTTCTTCACTTTGCTTCTGAGGGATTCCTGTCTCATTTAGAGGAATATGAGTGGAGAATAGTAACAACATCTTTAACTTATTCAGACCCCAGACTCACTGTCCGTGTTAGTATCTTCCTCTTCCTCTGTTTCATAATGCTAATTTGAACTAATGCTCAGTACACACTGGTAAGACACAAGGAGGCCAGCACTGACTACATGGCACCAGTAAGAGTGAAATGACTTCACTCGGCTTTTTCACACATTTTATCATTGAACAGTTCAACATTTTTGTACTTAGGTGGTAAATAAAAAATAGACTGCACATTTGATTGAAGTGGCCTCAACCATACATATAGCTTGGTTGATGTGCTGCACTTCTCAATGCACTCATCAGTAAGCGAAGTGAAAGAAACACACTCTGTCTGTTAACACACATGCTCTTCCTTCACAGTCTGTTCACACTTAGTCATGATAATGAATACCATCTTTGAGTGAGCTTAAGCAAAAGTGGGTAATACCAACCGTGAACTCACTGAGATATTCCCACTCCATTGATATTTATGCCTTTAGTATGTTGTAATATATCAAGACAAATGCAGAGTCTTCCCCATCTTATTGTGAGTTTCCTTCAATAGTTACAGTTTTCAAATCTGACCCAGCCATAGTTCAGAGCAGTCACAATTTCACCAGTTATGTGAGAATGTATATACAAAGACAAAACTCTCAGTAATTAATTAACTGAGCAAATCATTGCAGTTTTACTCCGTGATTAAGCTCTTTCCAATTTCCTCTGTCTGATTTGAAGATGTTCTCTTCTTATTTATGTAACAGAACCCATCTGTGATGTTGTTTTACCTCTGAGCAACTTTCTTACTTCTGTCTGGAAACATTTCACTTGTCTCTTCTAGATTCATCAGTCATTTTCTTTTCTGACCATCCAACTATTGATGTGATAACCACTAACTTCTCTCTTCTGACTGTTCTGACTGTAATCCTTATTGAACTGGTTTCATGCACACCATTTGGATAGACATGTAAAAAAAAAAACAAGACACCCTGCATTTCCTTCCATTTCCATCCTCCAGGCCAACCAGTGTTTCAGTAAGAACTTCTAAGAAGAATATTGTGTTTATCTCGACACGCTCTAATGTCTCTACTGCAGCTCCTCATGCAGTTATTCTTACTATACTAACACTAAAACTTTCTGTGCTGTTCCACTCTGTGGAATGATGCACCTGCATCCCTAATTGACTACTGAAAGCTAATACTGGGGTCAGGAGACATCCAGGAGACGCCAGCTTCACAGGTAATAATGATGGGACCCTGGAGGGAACTCTCAGCTGAGCTGTTCACTGTCATCTGATGTGAAGAAGTGGTCCACTTCAGGAATGAGGTTGCTTCAGGCCACCACCGTGCATCCTCCAAACGGTGCCTTGATTTTTGTCATCACTCCGAACTACTAATACTGGAAGAGAGATAGAAAGTCTGCCTCTACTGTACGCCCAAGGCTGGGGATCGAATCTCCAGCTTCCTGCGAGTCTTGCAGCAACACGCAGAAACAGACTAATTGTTACAAATGCAGTAAAAGAGATATTCAACAAAGGAAGTAATTCTAACCCTTCCCTATCGTCCATAAAGCTGTTTTACTCACATTTGAGATTTGAACGATGCAGCTGGAAAAAGAAACAGTCCCGAGAACTTCCAAACTGTAACAAGTCCAACAATCTAGTTTGTAGATGTTGGCGGGTAAAAAGACCTTTTATCGGCCTGTGCTGCAGTTGAATGTTTAAGGGCCTCCCAGCTTTTAGAGGCCTCGTGTTGAACCCAGCAGCCTTCTTGGGCTGCAGGTCAGTGGTCTCACTCAGCTCAGGTCAATCAGGGTAATGACTCAGGAGGCAGTTTCTGTCCAATCTTCAGGATGGAGTTATCCAGTCAGAGTGATGCGGGGTCGAATCAGTGGCAACTCCCCTACTTCTTTCTCTAAAATATACCCTCTTTACTCTTCCTGCAAGGACATCCTCCATCAGGCTACTTGGAATCACAAGATTAGTCAGATGGAACAACAGATGGCATGTGACATGTGTAGGTGGCTACAACCACAATTCTCATAACTTGTTATGTCACTTACGGCACCTCAGATCATGAACCAAGTGTGGACTGAGCTTGTGGTGGACTACAATGCTTCAGATATGCATCTTCAATGCAGCAGCACAGAAGATCTACACGATCAGCACAGTTTCAAGGTGGACAGACAAGATGAGTGTCACCAATTCACTATCTGAATAAATGTGAAGTATGGTCACAGTCTGCCTTCTGTTCCTGAGTTATGGTGCTGAATAATGGCCAGGAAAGTGTTTTTGTAAATCAGAATGTCCTTTAACCTTTTGGATATAAAATGTCATCACTTAATCATGTTATCGTACGAGATTTGTTCGAAATTTCATCACAATTAGCACAAGAATTCTTGAGTTATGGTCAAAAATGTGTTTTGTGAGGTCACAGTGACCTTTGACCTCTGATCATCAAATTCTAATCAGTTCACTGTTGAGTCCAAGTGAACAGCTGTGTGTAATCTGCGGAACGGTACTGCTTTCATGCTACTTGGACAGAAGAACAAATGTTCTTTTTTATGACCTGTGTTATTCATGTTGTTTTCCTTCATTCTTCATCCTATTCAGCTCATTTTCTTTCTTCTTGTTCCTCTTTGTTTTTTTTTTCTTTTTGGACAGAACTGTGATCAGTGACTGACCTCCACCTGATGCTGAGAATATAAAGGATGCTGGAAAAGAGGCGTTCATGTTTGTGTGATTCGAGAAGGGAGTGCGACTCAAATGTCAGCGGTCTTTTGATACAGATGTGCTCTCCTCTGCTGCTTTGTTGTCCTTGCAGGGACAAACAGATGTGCTGATGTGATCATCACAGTGACGCTCAGACAAACTGTTCAGCATCGTTTATTTCTGTACAAAAGTCCTCAAAGAAATTCAAAGAGTGGAGCTTCATTACTTTACAAGCGTAAGCCACATATACAACAAATCCATTTGGTGTACAGTTAAAACAAGCCAACTATACCAAGAGTCATGCGCATGTCTGCAGCGTGTCTGGTATAAATCTTTTAAAATGGAGCTATAATGGTGTCTTACATACAGTATACATACAGGACAGTAATTACATTAGAACTCAAAAGATGTCCCTTGAAGATTTGGATCAACTGCGTCTGTACAATAAATAAGTATAAAATATATCTCTTAGCAATCTGTGGATTTTTAAAAACACATTAAACATACAAAACACTAAATTACTGCTACAACCTCCGAAAAAAGACCAGCTATTTCGGCAAAGGAAGGGGGAATCCTTTTTTCTGCCAGATTGAAACGAAGATTTCTCCGTCATTTTCAAATAGGGAAATTGCACATTTAAAAACTCCCTGATTTAACATTCAGTTGCTAATTTAATATTTTGTATTATTATTGGCTTCTTGCTGGTTCACTCCAAAAACACAGACGGATGGATCACAAACACTGATATGAAAAAAACATGGGAGGAAAACATCACAATATCAAGCGCTTGGAATGAAACAACAACCACAGGTCTTAATGCAAAACAAGGAATGTTTCTGTTTTTTTCTTCTTCTCTTTTCTTTCTTTAAACAGTTTAGTCAAACACTGCAAGACGTAAAACCAGTCAACTTTTACATCTGTCACACAGCACAGAGACCTGCATGGGTAGGATGATACACATACATTATACATGCGTTTGATTAGCTGGCCCACACTTAGTATTTGCTCCCTCTGTTCATATAAAGGCTGTGCATTTGCATCATAAATGACCTAGCAACCGTGGCTGACATCATGGAGGTCCACTGGAGGGTTGTAGTAGTTGATAATATGTAAATATCAAACAGCCAGTCAGCAAGAAGAGACTCTTGGACATGATCAATGTGAAAAAGGAATAAAAAAGGAATAATCTGATATATCTAATATGGAGGTTACCTAGTCTCCAACAAACGACAATCACACACAGCTCTTTGTAATACAGATTTCTGTAGATTTCTCGTGCTCCATGCCAGTGCAGGACGGGGCGTGACACTATAAACAATTAGAGCTGAGCACAAGTTCAAACAAACTCAGTTTGGTTAAACTGGTGTGAAAGCTGTAAAATGAACTGTGGTGTGGCCCAAGCTGGACTGAAAACAACTTTGGGGCTGTCAAACCACTTTGTAAAGCGGCTTCTTGTTAACTTAAAACATGAACTTTCAAGTTGTGGTGGTTTTGCGTCTCGTTGTGGTCAGTTTGGCAATGGTTTGCATAAACTTGTAGTTGTTATACATCTCTGCACTGGCAGAGCACTGGCGCTGAATATAAATCATATGTGTGAATTCTAAAGTGGATGGCATCGTGTTTTCTGCTAATCCAAAATATTTGTGTATGATTGTCATTGGTAGGAGGTAAGTTAGAGTCATTTATAACTCCAGCTCTGTGAGCCTCTACATAGACCCGTAACAGACGTAGCTATTGGTTGGACAACCTACCCAAGACTGTTTTTCCATCTCACTGGGGAGTCACTGGGTGTTTGAACCCCCTTAAAACTTTTTACCCAATCGGCTGTACATTGCTCATTAGTGGTTACAGTCTTCCCTGTTCCAATTGAAGTTGCTCTATCTGTTATTGGCTGGTTTTAGTTGAGTTCTTGAAAGAAGTCAGTTGAGCTGGTTCAGCCATCTGATCTGGTGGCATTTCAGGCACGTCCAGTGGGAGGAGACCCCGGGACCAGAACCCAGAACAAGCTTGAGGGTTTATATATCCCACATGGCCTGGGAAAGTTTCAGGATTACTGGCAAGAGATGGAGGATGTATCTGGGGAAGGGCACCTGTCCAACGTTGCTCTGAGTGAAAAATAAACGGGGTACAGACAACACATCTGCTGCAGCATGCCAGCAGCAAAGTGCGTCCACTGAAGCTGCAACACTGCTCAACAGGCGTCTCACTGCTCATCTCTAGTTCTGTGTAGCTGGTCTAACTCTTTCAGTACCAGTTAAGTCTAAACCCTGCATAACCAACTGCATTATCTCTCTGCACCATTACTCATATTATTGCACCATGATCCTCTCCATGACAAGAGGTGGTCAGACGACACAAACTAATTTGTTTTCAAGTTCACCCAGGCCTTGAGTCCACACTGGTTGTTTGTCCATTCCAGGTCAGGAGCCTTGCTGGGTCACAGAGACAAACCAGAGGCGACAAAGCTCTCCCTAGATACTCATAGCTGTTTGCACAACAGTGCCAAAGAGGGCCAAAATTTTGCGAAAGTGCAAAAATGAGTTGCTAGTGCTGCTCTTTCTTTTTGAATGGGATTGAGACAAAAGTGGGTCAGGAGACAGATTCCACCTGGTAGTCTGCCAAGGTCGCAGAACAGGAGTAATGGCCATTCAGGGGAGCTACAGACGATGGGTCTGTGCTACAGTTTGTGCATGTAGTCACTGAACAGCACCGTCGGACTGTGAAATCTTACAGCTTTATTGGAGGGGGCACACTCATCGCATGTTGCCCTTATTAATAACAGCAGACCTTTCATTCTGCCTTAATGTGAGACTGTTCATTTTGCCTTTAGGACAATGTATGAACTACCTAAGTCCAAGTACAGCCTGACCTCAACAGCATCACCTAACAGCACTGTCATCTAACGCTAAAGGGTATTGACATTTTTGCTGTAGATGTCAGAGTCCTGGGGTAAACCAATCGCAAAGACCTTCAGCAGACAGACGAAGAACAAAATGTCAAAGGTTGAACTGTCTTTAGCCCCTTTGTCTATGCTAAGGCTTTTCTAGGTGTAGCTTTAGAGGAGTCAGTTTGGCTTTGTCAGAGAGCTAACAAGAAACTGAATTAATGTCCTTGTTAGCCTGAGCGCGAAACAGATGTTTTGACAGCACAGCAGCAATGGGTTGCTGACCAAATCCAATGGTTAGTTCATCTAACGAGCTAAAATGATGTAAACATAACAATGATGTTAGTAATGCAATGACAACGTTGAGTCAGAAACAGAACCGATATCAATCATGTCTATAAATGTCTGTGGAGACAGCCGAATTTCTGTAAACACCACTGGCTGTTTTGAGCCACTGTCGCCGAAGAGCTGCAGACCTCCACCATGGCCACCAGAGGATGCGTTGTCAGCGTAAAGCCCTCTGCTAATGGGCTGCCCATGATGCTGCAGTTCATCATGGGCAGTGCGAGCCCTGGGAGAGGGTCTTCCCCTTTTCAACACACCAAATCACATCAGTTTTCTCACCACCAAACCTAGAAAAAACACCGCTTGATCCTGGACCAATGGCTTGAAGCACTGACTCTGTAGTGCTGGCAGTGTGTATGTGTATGTGTAAGTGTGTGTCTGTACATTTATTTCGGGGAGTATATGTGAGTCAGCATCTGGGGGCTACATAGTCTGTTGGCTGTCCTCCCCACTCTGCCTGCCACTCATAGCTTCATCTTGTGGACCACAGGGACAGGCAGGACCTGATGGATCTTGGCTCGATCGGTGTCCACCTCCAGATGGACCCAGTCAGGGTAGAAGGAGCCCTTGAAGCCCACAAAAGCCAGCTTATCTGCAGGGAGGAAGTGGAATCATCTGACATGTCAGGCTCGTTATTGTAAAGATATTGTTTCTTTTCCTGTAGCTTTATAACTTACACTTCCATTGACACTCATGTTGATTTACATGATTTTTGGTATGGTATATTTTGCTAGTACTATTCTACAGATGGACATACTGCAGAAGTGTGGAGTCCAGTGGAAAGCACACTTTTCACACACATTCCGGGCAGAAATCTCAGCGATGGATCTCCATCCATCTCCAACCACGAACAAATACAACTATTTATGGCGTTTTTCAGGACTGGTCATCTGGACTTGATTTGCTCTTTTTCTGGTTTTGATGTCGGGGCAGTTTCATGCAGTGTCACTATGATGATCAGCTAAGAATCCCACCTACACTGAAGGGGTGCTATCTGCTGGGAGAAATGAAATTAAGAAAAGTATGTGCCAAAAGTAAGTCGAGTCGAGTCGAGGCAAGCCGGATCATGCTGTGGAAACACGACTTATGTCGGGTAGGTAAGGAGATCAACTATTTCTTGTAATTTGGATAAATCAACACTGATTTAAGGATGAGTCTTTTTTTTTTTAATTTCATGAGTGCATCCATATTAATGTCATTTCCCTTGATCTGAAATCTGTGGCTACAGCCCGATTATGGTCTATTGTTCTATGTTGTTTTCCATTCTCTGACTTTTGTCATTAAACAAAGACTCATTGCTGACATGACCACGTTTAAAATTTTCAATGTCCAAATAAACAACTCATCCATATTATGGATGAACATTTTTTATAAGAAAGAACTCTTCATTTCCACAGTTCAAGAATCAGTTTGTACAATAACACATGAAGCATCATAACTGGACACTGACATTTAATAGATCAAATCTCTCTAGATCTGTTCCTGATGAATCTTTCATTAAACCTGGTAAAAACTGTAAAATGATAAGGAAATAATAATACTTAGAATTTATTGTCACACTGTGACCTGGGTAAAATGCAACCAATGAAGCAGCAGGACCACATACTGCATTTTTCCTGAAAATGTTAGCTGCTTTGTAGTAGTGCAGACACTGTTAGGTACCTTTCAATTTGATGCTTTTGTCTGCTCCAAGTCTCTCCAGGACTTTGGTCCAGGATCCTCTGGTAACCAGACGGCCCTTAGATGTAATGAGGACGATGGAACTTGAGAACCAGAGAAAACAGTGGTATAGAGAACCAGAGAAACCGAAGAAATCATGTTAGTTCACATTGAGCTGATAGTAGCAGCATGCATCTTTTAAGCACCTGCATGTGTTTTGTATTGGAGCCTGAGACACTGTTGTCATCAACGTTACTTGAAATAATGAAGAATACATTTGGCTTCGTGTAACCTTGCAGCATTGCAATTTTTTTTTTTTTTTTTTGAGGCCCAAGCATCATCCAAATTAAAAACAAAAAATTTAAAAAAGCACACATTTGATCAAACTTGGTGGTAAAATCTGGTGGAAGAATCTTAAACAGAGTGGTGGCATAAACCGCTGAAGGATTCTTGGTATAGTTTACAGCTGGACAGTAACTGAACAGCTTCTTACCCGTCTCTCAGTCCACTGACGTAGTTGTCTATCTGTGCAGGGATGCCCTGTAGGATGGAGTTCCTGAAGCCTTTGCTCTCCACCACCTTCCCATCATGCCCGCCAATTACTGTTAGCTGCACCCCATCTTCTGGTTGGTACAACTTCCTGCCATTCACCTGTGAGGACACAGCAAGCCAATCATACTACAGTTCTGGGATCCGTACAATGAGAGCACTGCACACATCAGCAATGTCACAGCTCAACAGAACTGACATCAAATAACACAAAATAATTGCTATTACAAATTGCTTTATCAAAATGGAAGACAGTTGACAACAATACTCAGTTGTTGGGAGCCAAGGCTTGTCTTTATCAAAGTTGTAAGAATCACATTGAAAGGATTAGTCCAGGGTTTTAGTATTGCTCTGCCACCAAGATGAGACTTGTAATAAGAATGGTCCAAATTGAAGCAGCACTGGCCGAGATATCCTGACATTTAGTGCCTATGAGTCAAGCTCCAAAAACACTGGATCCTACATTTCCCAAAATCCAACCTGATGGCATGCTTGATTAGCCCTTCCCACACTCACATATGTCACATCATTTTAAATCTGTGGGCTACAAGCTCAAACTGAGATAACCTTGATGACATCACTATGACACCAACAGTTATTTTCTCAGCCTGTACAAAGCTCTTCCACAGTCACAGAGCACATCATAGAACTGTTTTCAAAGGCAGTAACCATGATGAATTAACAGATCCGCTTCAAGAATGCCCTAAACGCCAGCTTAACAGTGAGAAAGCTCTGCTCAAAGTGAAGAATATTTGTCAAGCTTCCAGTGAGGTAACCTGACACGCCAGATGGTTTGTTACACAGAGCCATCTGGGAAGTTGCAGGAGTTGAACAGTTCTGTTTTGTGTGAGTAAAAGTGAAGGACGTTGAATCTTTTACTTTCAGCAGTTTGATAAATACAGAGCAGCAAAAGCCTTAAATATTTTCTGTAAACTATTAAAATCCACCCTGAAACATATAGTGAAAAACCATAGAGCCAGTTTTCTACTGTCTGTATGGGACAAATCATACCTCAGTAAAGGCAAAGTCCTCCTTGATGTGGAAGAAGCGAGTGTTGTAGGACTCCAGTTTGACCTCCAGGAAGTGTTCTGGTGTGTTCTGATAGTAAACAAGCAAAGGAGTAGAGCTGGAATTGATACACAGTATTTGGCATTTCACAGAAACAATTTCAAGCCAGTTTTCACTCACTGCACAGAGCTCACAGAGCTAAACAAATTAGACGAAATAATCACAGCGGCAGTAGTCATTTTAATATAAGGAAGAGATTATATCTAGAATGATTACTGTGAGGAAATTGAGATTCAGCAGCAGGAAAGAGGAACAGGATGAAGCCAAGAGGAATGGCATGTAAATAGTAGCAGAGCAAATGAGGCGTTCATTAAAGTGGAATTTGTTTCTTAGAAATGAGGTACATGCCTTCAAAGTTTGAAACATGAGTGCAAGCTCAGTATGCATGCTCTGCAAGAGAGTGTACGGACAAAGATGTGAACAACGCACAACATATACCAATTTAGTAAATGTATACAGAATGAAAATCAGTTATCAAGATAATTAGCATTTCATATGCAGACTGTGCACTGTGGACACACTGCAGATCTAAAGGAAGCTGTAGCCTTTCAATGTTCAATGTGTGTGCTATAGACCCTCTCCACATTGACAAACACTGTGGACAAGATCGATTGAAATTTCTGAATGCATCATTTTGTAAAATTGATTGATTTATTTACATGTTTTAGTTTCTGTGCCTATTTTGCCTGTTCTAGCCCTGATCTGTTCAGTCTATCAGCTCTTATTTCTCTTGTAATATGACTGTGCCTTTAAATGATGTTGGTTGTGTGTCAGACATGTTGACGTCGTTGAGGAAAAAAATCACACCTGTACCTAATTACATTATAATGATTGCATGACTCACTGGAGCTTTTATTAATGTCGGTGACTCCACCTGTGTTGTATCTGCTAGGTCAACATGTCTGCTGTCTACGACTGCGTCCGGATTTTCAGATTTTAATGATTACCTGTAGGCCATGTAGCAGCCTGTTTCCTGACTATATTTCTGACATGCTGACATTATCAGAGTGTGAGTGCAGCCTGAGATTCTCTGGTAGGTCACTTTTAATAATTCCCAAGTCGAGGCTGAAAACCAGGGGAGACCAGACCCTCAATGTGACAGCTCTCTGCAGCTTGTCTGCATTTGCTCTTTTGATGTCATCTGTTAAATTGCTCTTTATTTTAGTCTTCATTATTTAGAAGCCGGGATGTGTGCAATTAGTCGACTAGTCAATTACACATTGTTACCATCGCTAATCAGCACCAGAATACCAGTCAGTTATTAATAGAAACATTTTATTAAGGGACACACTTAAACTACTGGAGTGTGCAATGTTCATAATGCACGGCAGACTTTTCATGATCTGGTAATTACTCTTTTTTTTACGGAGAGAATCTGTTGAAATCCGACATATTTAAATCTCTCTGGTTATAATGTGCAGAAGAGACATTCCAGAGTTAGATAATAAATATTCCAGCTCTACACACTGTTTTCCCCTGCTGCTCCTCTGATGTCTGTTCTCCCTCTCGCTCCTCTCCTGAATATTTCCTATCTGACTCTGTGAATTAAGGGTCCATTTCGACCAAACCAGAGTTGGTGGTGATTGTTCAAATAGTGGAAAGACGAACTAAGAAGCTTCTGGTGAGTTTTATTTTGTTTCTGTCGAGTTTGAATGAAGTGTGTTTAATGATGATGATAAAATTACTGTTTCTAGCGGCTGTTTCTGGTTAAACAAAAGGGATCTTATTCTGTAACAGAAGGTCAAAAATCGTTTCTGTAATGTTGTCAGGCTCTCAGAATAACAACCTGAGCCTGTCAGTGCACTTTCAGTGGGCGTACGCTGACTGTGCACTAACACCTGGAGGGATTACATTTACAGCTTGCCAGCAGCAGCAGCAGTCTCGCTCAATACTGGACCAATTTCAAAAATAGCTGTCCCCATTAGTGACTTACACCCAAACACATGGGAAAATAGGGTCCATAAACACAGATGATATTTGACAGAATTGTCCCCATTTGTCTGGGACTTTGAAATCTTCCAGGACTGACGTGGAAACCCTGATGCAAAGCAAAGTGCCACACATTCAAATACCATTTGGTTAGTGAAGAATGTGATGATACGGTTTCAAATGGCTGTCACAATATATGCAATAGTTTTTTTGGACATTGTTTAACCTTACAGATGTTTTCTTACCTTCAGACTAGTCGACTAGTCTAAGTTTGAACTTCAATTCAATCTTCAGGGAAATTAGTCATTAGTTGTAAGCACAGTGCAGTGATATAGTAACATATACAGTGGTATAATAGTGTCAGGGTTTGAACCCTGCAGCCAACCAAATGGTCTCCTTGAGCTTAATCAATCGGTCAGTAACTTGTGTCTCAAACTACTTCACCAGGCATTTAATCACGATACAGTAAACCAGGTTTTGAGAACTGATCAGGTGAATGATTCTATGAAGACTGACACTGACAGAGGCCCATGGTCCACAATGGCTAACATTCACCTTACTGATGTACTACGAATGTCTACTGAACTAGACTGAGCTGACAGCAGTTCTTCTCCATTTGGATTGATATTTACTGTTGAGTGAAATGTAATAATGATAAAATCATAACACAGATTCAAGTGTACAACACAACATGCTTAAAACTAGCTCATTAAATCTCTTAAAGGAAAGGGCTCATGGCTCAGGACTGTATGCTTTTTCTCCACGTGGCCCCTGGCATGAAATGTTTCTGTGAGAGTTTGAACGTCACCTAATGCGGCATCAGGGATTATCCTGGTGGTGCACTGCGATTGAGCTGGAACAAAATGCAGTCTGAAGTGCAGACAATGACAGTTCACACCCTACTGAACTTGGTGTTTGAGACAGACTACTTCTCTGACCCTAAAAGAGCCTTCCCTCCTGGATTGTTGGTGCTCTCATAAAGGTGTGGCCAGTGTCAGCTCCATTACAACTGTCTGTGAACACAGCTATGTGGAAAATCATCTCTGGTTGGAAATGTTAGAACAAAATGAATTGCCCCTGGCCTGCAGTCCTCACCAGCCCGGCGTTGGGTATCTTTCTGGGCATGGGTACATCCACGACGGGCAGCTCAGCGTGTTTGGGGTAGGCCTGGGCCATGCAGTTGCTGGGTGGACTGCCTTTAGGAATGACGGCTGTGATCTTCACCCTCTCACAGCCCTTGACAGAGCAGAAGGCAAACTGCTCCCTGTCATTATGGGCCTTCACCTTCAGGAAAACCAGGCTGCAAAACAAAGAGTAAGGCTTTAGACATCATATACTTCACCTGATACTTTGCAACCACAGTTACAGTGCTGATGATTCATAGGCACTCTTTAATCTGCTTAGCTTTCAGTTCACTTGCCAATGTCTCACATCTCTATGGAAGCACACTGCATTCACTAAAGACCAAAACATCTCACAGCTATGACTCCCACACCTCAAAATTATACCCTAATATCAAAAGTGTATAATAATGTTAAATCCATGATAGAATAATAAATAGTGTATCTATGAGACATTAAATAAAGCAACACTATCCAGCATGTTACTGTCAGAGAACTTGTGTATTAGATGCCAAGAGTGACTCTCACGAGCTGCTAAAAAAGTATGGAATGCAATATAGCTGAAATTCAATCAGGTCACAGAATGTGATGTTCACAGAAAGTTCATTCAAAAGTATCATATTTCCTTCCACTGTTATGCCGATGACACACAGTTTTATCTCCCCCTGAAACCAAATGATGAGTCCAATCCAGCCAGCCTCATGATCTGTCATGAGGACCAAAAGTGTTGGATGGCACAAAACTTCCTAGACCTGACCGAGTCTGAAGTCTAAAGTTGTCTTGTTTGGCTGCGAGTACTGTTCAGAATTGTTTTCTCCTTTTTGTATAAAAGGCACTAAATGGGCTGGCCCCTATATTGCAGACCTCCTAACTCCTCCTTCTACCTCCAGGTCCCTCAGGACGGCTGTCTTGGAGCTTCTGGCTGTCCCGCGATCTAAACTTAAGCTCAGGGGTGACCGTGTCTTTGCTGTTGCAGCCCCTTGACTGTGGAACAGCAACCCCCACCCCCTACCCATTTGCTCTTTTTAGTAAAGGCTCAGAACTGACCTTTATTCACTCGTGTTTGAATTAATTTTTGACTTGTGTTTATGTGTGTCTATGAGTGTGTGCATTGATGTGTATGTCAATGATGTTAACCACCCGCTCTCGTCTGTACAGCACTTTAGTCAGTGTGAGCTGTTTTTCAATGTGCTTTATAAATCAATTTGACTTGATTTAGCATCATAATTACGAGATCTTTTATCAAATTAGGAGATAGTAAGTCATAATAAGATATGGAAGTCATGACTGTGAGATAAGGTCTCCATTTTCTTTCGCTTTGGTGAATACAATGAGTACATTTCTCTTACCTATCAAACCCTTCCTTTTCATATCTCCTTTGCTCTTTACATTTTGTTTGAAATGTCTCTTGGTCTTGCATGGATGTGTCAATTTTAGCAAGTAACTAAATGAAGTATTCTTAAAAACCCCTTTTGTCACAGTTGACAGACCTACTTACTGCTTTGGCCTTCTGTACTTATTGTAGTTGTGTGTTCACAGTTTTCCTGTACAATGAGGCATTATGGCAGCATTTCAGACCCACACTTTCAGTTTGACTTCAAAGTAAAGTGGATAAACTGCTGGTTTGTTTACAACCTGTCTGATCATCTGGCTGCTTGTGTTTTTTGACCTGTTGGACTTTGCTGTAGACTAGATCTCAGCTATTACATTGATGAGGACAAATGGTGGTGAAGAACACAAAAATATGACCAAACGTCCCAAGTTGTAGTGAATAGGAATTATTCATTCATTTGAATGGCCACTTGGGGGCAGAAGAACAAGTTGGCCACAAAACATTGACATATTAGGGACTGAAAGCAGCTGAAGCGGCTGAAGGGACAGACATGGTGATCGACAGACAAAAGTTCCACCTGTGCATGCAGGATTCTATTCTGCACTTGTGTCTGCACATGTCTACTGTGGGAGAACCATTGGTTTGCTGTACCAACAATATGCCAAAAATGTGTTAGCAGGTAATTAAAGAAGCAGCTGTAGAGACCCAACTCCAGCTGTCAGTATGTGTATCAATAACTTGATAACTTGAGCTGTGTTTGTGGCCATTTGGCCAATGTAAGCCAAATATGCCATCTTCCTTTAGCTCTGATTTGGCTCCACCAGTTCCTGAGAAGTACATCTGGCTCTTTAGAGTGGGTTTACCAGGGCCTTTTTTTTTTTTTTTTTGCCAAAAACAGCTGTCACATTGCACACAGTCATTTGATCCATTGTTCATAAAAATATTGATTAGAATTGATTAGAACAGCTTTACAATGGTTGTCATAATACCTGGATAGACAGAATGCTGACTTCTTCAATCATCTCACGATATAATCAATATGCACAAAATGTGGAGGGCTACCCTGCTAATTACATGCTTTTACAGTGTGTGTGTGTGTGTGTGTGTCTGACCCAGTGTCTTCCTCCCAGTAGTAGTATCCTCTGGCCACATGAGAGTGGTTGATCTTCTCCCTCTGCGTCGTCCTCATGAAGACGCCTGTCTTGCGGGTCTGTTTGGTCAGGCGGTTGTGGATGTCGGAGATGATGGTTAAGGTGGTGCCTTGTGGGTAGCAGAGGCCCACGTTGATCCAGTCATTTCTAAAACACAACAAACAGAGCAGTGTAGATATAATATTAATATGATCCCATAGCAACACCTGTTCTCAGTAACAGCACACATGACTATTTCTATTTCTATCTAATCAATAGCACATGAATTGTGAATGGAGCTGAACAAACGATTCATTGATCGATCGATACAAAATGTAAATGTAAATGTCAACTTTGAAACTAAGACATTTTGGTCATTTAGAAAAGAAAAACAGAAACCATGTTTTAACCAAGTTATTATGACTGTTCTGTGAATGAAGAACATTTTAATGATTTTTTTCTTATTTTAGGGGCTATGCCAAAGAAACATTTTTTTGAAGAAATGTAACGCAGCATCTTATTATTTATCTTAAAGTTTTGTCAGTGTTTTGTAACCTGATCTAATAAAAAAAGTTTAATTGCAGCAATGGCTGAAATTAAACTTAACCTTGAACTCCACATTGCTCTAACATCCTGGACACCACAATAAAGACAGACACAAAAACAAGTGAGTCATTTACTTAATTTCCCCGGCATGGGATTAAGAAAGTTTTATCTTATTTTATCTTACCTTGTTTTATCTTTGCATGTCACCTAGTGTACAATTAATCTTTGTTAAAGCACATTATATCTCAAAACACAATGACCTGTACTTTATCTTCAGACCTAAATTATGCATTAGCCATCCGATACAGTGTGACTTGCACAGCCTTTAATTCATACACTGCTTTCAGTGGGTGACTGTCTGTCTGTTTGTGAAGAATAGAGAATACATTTTCTATGCATTCTTGCTGAACATTTTTCCAAATATACATCTTTTTTGGACTTTGCAGTTTAATGATTGCTATACCAGACTCCCAGTTGAATAATTTAGGCTCTCACTTTAGAACATGTAGACTAAATAAATCCACTCCATGGATTTCACCACTTTCCCCCACAGAAAAGGGCTGGTGGCTGCAGCCCTAATTGAAAAATGATTTTTCCAAATAAGATGAATCAGGACAAAACAAAAAAAGGTTAAAAATGAAAAAAAAAAGAAAATTCTATGATAAACTCCCTCAAGTCAACAATTCATTCACAAGACAGCAAACTGAAAAGATGATCATCTGTGTAGCTCAGCAGGTTTCTAGTGACTGTGTCGCAAGATCTTTCATCAAAGCTTCAAAATCAGCAGGAGATGGCTACATTTTGATATATAATGCTGCACGAGGCAGGAGAGAACGGCCCATTAAACCATGATCAGTGAGTTTACTCTAAAGAGACAGACAGCAGCTGTTTTCTTATATCAAACACAAACAAGTCATATTTCAGTTCTTTCTGCAGGGAATCAGCCTCACTTGCTGTATTACCCTGTGAACTGTAGATGGCGCCATTGGTAGATGCACACATGCTGTTTTGGCTGTGGACTGTTCATGTCAGGGTGGACTCGAGCCATGGGGAATAGATGACATGCTTGACATGACATCCAGCCTTTATGGAGTTTAAATAGCCGAGGGCCTCACTGTAAACACCATCTGAAGGGAGGAGCACAAAGTGAGACTCTCCCCATTTCTGTGGTGAATCTGTCAATATCTGGAGTGAGCGGAATGAGCTGATGGCCTCCATCAGTTTACTTCACCCACCATGCATTATGTGAGTGACCTCAGGAGCTGCCCTGCAAATTACAAAAGCCTTTAACGGGGGATCAGTGTTCTAAACAAATTTTATCTTGTCAGCTGACTTCCTATGTCATCATCCGCAGCATTTCCTGTGTTTAACTGTATATGTGTCCTCTTTACATACATACATTCACCTGTGAAGAGCTGAGTCAGGGGGCGTCTGAAACACCACCCCCCCAGCAGGAATCAGCAGTCACTTTGTCCAGATGTGTGGAGGTGTGAAAGTAAACAGGGTTGGAGATTCTGGTGTGTTATGCTAGTAGCTACTTATATAGGCCACTAGCCTCTAGCCTGCAGCCGAGATGAGGAGCAGCTACAGAGGTCTGTACGATCACTTCTTTCTGACTTCACACCTCCAGATTGTTGTCATTGTTCAAATTTATGCTCTTCAGACCAAACCAACGCTGACTTAAGTGAGGCAATTTATCACATTGAACACAGCTCCGTCTGAAGCCACAAAGGTTTAAACAACTTGTTCACACATGCAGTTGTATTCCCCAACACTTATACACAGACTGGGGCTTGAAGAATCAGACGCTCAAAGGACTGGATGATATGATGCATTGTTTGACCACATCTGCTGTGAACGATCCTGCTGAAAGGCGGGGGAACAGCCTGTCATCACAGCCTCCTCCTGGCTGTGTCTTTTGTGTCTCTTTGCAGGCTTGATGAATCATACAAATGGGGTTAGTGGCACACGCTTCCTAGCTGTCTCTCCTCACAGGCATTCATGACGCTGCTCTCAGTCGCACGCATGAAATGTGACAGAAGTGGATAATAAAGAGCTCGTTGGATTGTCAGTTTTGTTAGATAATCTGACAAGCACTTTGAGTTTATCTTAAAGAGACGATCCCCAAGGACAGGAAACAGTGAAAGGACGCTGGACAAGAGGCTCAATGAGCAGCAGTCACAGACAGCATCAGCTGTCTGTGAACAACAGACCAAAACCACTAACAGTGCAGTGGAGAGAGGTCAAAGGTCATCGAGCAGGAGTGAGTGGAGAAAGATCAAGGAGGATCATCTTTGAACGTACAGGGGTTCCCATCCCTCCCCAAATACAGCCCCTGCTGTCACATGTCTTTTCAGTTTGGTCCATGACACCTCTCCTCCTTCCCTCCTCTGAGTGTTTGCTTCAGTGCTGCTCCAATAATGGCGTGATGGGGGAGTTGAAGGTAAAATGCAAGCTAAAATTTACTTCATGAATGGCTGACTGCAACAGATGAAGCCCTCAGGGGTCTTGGTGTAGTCAAAGAACCAGGTTTGTAAGCAGATCAAGGTCTGGTCTGGACGCTTTTCACTGGATCACAGGTGAATTTGTTTAGCTGGTGTGATTTAAAGTCTGTTCAGACATGTATTATCCTTCTTTTTTAGATCAATGCTTAAAAAAGACAATATCTTTTTGAAAGTTTGCATCTACAATAAGGTTATAAAGAGCCAAGATACAGTTCACAATCCCCGACTTCACCCCACATTTACATATTTGTCCCTGAAACAGAAAGTCAAAATCAAGTCCCTGTAATGCTAGATAAGCACAGAGTCCTGAAGGATTTTATAATCAACTTAGGGGCTACTGTAGTTATTTACCCGCTCTAGTATTCAGATACAGTATCTTTACTGAGGATATGAACACCGGTCCAGACATTTCCACATTCCGTACTTTCTCGATTTCTAAACTTCAAAGTTCCCATAAACCACTGAGGAAAAAACAACCCTTGGGGCAATTATAATCTCACTCATACACACAGCACATCATGGAAAAGACAGACCTGTTCCAAGTGCTCATTTGGTTCCACTCAGATTTAAATGAGTACAAGCAGGCACATTAGAGCTGCTGACAGAGGTGACTGTATCACACCAGTAAAGAAAGGGTGGCTATATGAGAAACAACTGTGGTGACATGATGCTCAATAATATTTCCACCCCAGTCTGTCAATCAACATCAAGTGTAATTAAAGTCTACATGCTATATGTGATTTCTAACATCAGATTCCCTGTGTGCACGCTCTATTTTTGGTTTTATGCGGTCTCACTCAGTTTCAAGGCCTTCGTGCTGTTTTGACTCACCTATTGTTGTAAAGTCATGATTGTTATATAGGCTCGAAAGTGCCTGATCTACAATCTGCCCAGAGACTGCAATCCTAATGAGCCATGTGGCTAACTCTGGCTCATTCCCATCATACTAATGTTAATTCATGTGTGCTGTGAATCTCACCCGGTCGAACACTTCGAATCAGTGCTGCTGTAAACATGCTTTCTGCGAGGGTGGTGTTTGTCATAAGTGGGTGCTGTGCAGCTCATGTGTCCACTGACTTGTTGAAGTTGATGAGCCAGATGGTGACCTCAGCAGGCGCCGCCTGGTCCCAGTGGACGGTGTAGCCTTTGGCCAGCGTGATCACTGGCTGGAACTGCTGGTAGTGTTTCCGCTTACCCAGGGCGCCCTCTAGTGTCAGGGGCCGATTAGGGTAATCGTTCCTCACTATGTGCATGTTCAGGTTGGCCGGGTTACGTGTTTGGACGTAGATCTGAGGAAAACATGACCATAGAGTGAGAAGACTGATTCTAATACTCTAATAAATACATAAATTAATTAATTAAATTACATTACATTAAAAAAGCATTATCCAATACCAATACCAATATCATTATATATTTATTCTCATTTCATCTGACTTAAATGGCCCCTGGACTCCATGGGTGTGGGCTAAGCAGCTAATGTTTATCTTCCCTGCTGTAGGTCTTCAGTTATCTTATTCATATCCCCAATCTGAAAACCGTTAAAAATAAAGAAAGAATGAATGAAAGGAGAAGAAAAAATGACAACGTTACACCCTAAAGTTTTCCAGGGACCCACCTGAAACTCTGATGTATTGGATATTGACTCTTTAAAACATTGTTTAGAGACAACACAACATTTCAAAGAGGAAATATGAACAGTCTTACAAATCTTACAAACTGTGTACTGTACTACATCTGTCTTGGTGTGGTATGACCAGCAGCTTATGGTGAATAATGTGAGCTTATGCCAGTTAAGTCCAGACAGATATTGCTGACATTACAGCTGACATTACTGAGACAGTTTGGTGATTTCATGACCCTTCTCTACTTGTAATGCTTCTTATGCGGCCTTGTAGCATTGAAGATTAGCTCCTAATTGTCTCTTTTGGCAGCAGCTGCAGGCAGCTGTTCTGCAAACAGAGACACTTACCTTTGATACAACTTGTAAGTAAGATAGCTTTTAAACTGTTGGAAGGCACCTTAGAAAGAACAGTTTTCTGCCTGTTTCCAATCTTTGTGCTAAGCTAAGCAAAATGTCCTGTGCCAATCTGTGTGCTGACACAGAGATAAAACTGAAATAATACTCTAGTTAGGAAAACAAACATGCACATTTCCCAGAACACATTCAGTACACTTAATATTAGAAAAGTAATTTGCTTTTTGTTCAAGTGTAATTTTCCTGATAACTTCTAACATCATTAATATGATCACACACAATACAAAACCATCCAGAGGATATCAGATGTTACTGCATGAATAGACCTGAGATACAGAGACAGGCTGTAGGGAAAGAGTGGTGGTGGAGGGGATCTGGTGGGTGGTCAGGGGAGCAGGCTGGACTGGGAGAATGGGAAGCATTGATGGCACTGGAGTGTAACACAGACGCAGACAAAGTGAATGGTGACAGGACGAGCTAATGCCAGATGTCGGTACAGTAAGGGCAGGAGAGTAGAAGGATACACATCTTTCCTATCAATCCTTCATGTGTTCTGAAAAAGAACAGGTGTAAACTGTGGACTATTGACAGTCAATAATATGGAAAAAAAAAAAAAAATCCACCAGAATCAACCGTCTACCCCTTACTACTAAATTACTAAAATATACCAACATATGCATGACCAATTTCTCATTTCACACATAACACATATTAGAAGTGTATTTGTTGATTGATTTGAGAGGATGAATATATGAGCGCGTCTGACGGCCACCGACCCACCTGTGCATAGCGGCCGCTGCAGATAGCGGCCCTCCAGTCGGGCACGTCGATGCAGTCGGGGTGACGGAGCAGCCAGTTGTCCTCTTTAACCAGGAAGGCTCCGGGATACTCGCTCACTGAGCCGTCCATATCGTGGAAGATGGTCGTCTTGTCCCCGTCCATCTGCATCTTATTAAACCAGGGACCCGGCTCCCCGAAAAACACCCGAGACGTGATCTACAGTCGAGGGATGGAGCGGGAGAGGCGTACATTTGAAGCTGCTGGGTATTTTGTGCTCATCCATCACTCATGATCAGATCCAAAATTCATTTAACATTTAACCCCAAAACATTTAAAACATGGCTCCCTGTGTTCAATTCCACCCATTTTCACTAAAGAATATTGGAAGAGTAGATTGGCTTGATCAGATTTTTAACTCATTTACAGTAGTAAACTAAATTTCATCTATTTGCATTAAAATCATTTTTGGGACAGATGCTGATGTGGATTTAACACTTGGAAGCAGGTTATTTTACACTTTAACCTTAAACTTTATTGCCCAGAATGACATCAATGCACTGAAACAGTAAACTTCACATATTTAATAGTTATACATTACCCCAACCTTCTTTATCTCCATTATGTTTTGAAAAAATCATATCGCCACATACCAGACAGAATATACACCAATACTGATATATCTGTGACAGGCCGATATAGGCCAACAAGTCGGGCTCTAATTGAAAAAACTTTCGGTTAAAAAACACAAAATAAGAATTTTGTTCAGTTCACGTCTCTTTGTTGTTTTGGGTATTTGACACAGAAGCAGACTCACAGGTACGTGGTCAAAGGTGATATCAGTCACGTTATTGTTGGGGCAGCTCTGCCATGAGTTGTTGAGCCTGAAGCCAAAGGCACTGGTGTGCCGTCCATCTAGTGCTGTGTACTTCCGAAATGTGCAGTTCTGCATGTTGATGGGCCCGTCGTAGATCTGCATGCCCCGGATAGGAAAATCACTGCAGGGAAACACACACCCACACATCCACACACACACACACACACAAGTCAACCCATTAGCAATTTGAACTCGGTGTTTAGCAGCAAAGCATAAAGTCGTGTGATGTGGATGTAGTGCAGTGTGAAGTAAGTGGAGGTTGGGGCAGCGGGTGGACACATAAGAGTATGTTCACCACACCAGTTCCAGTCTCATCTCATTCTAATTCTACCATCTAATTTCTAGTTGGCTAATGTTAACTTGGTTATCTACACCTGTCTGTGAACATCCATCTTTCCAGGCTTGAAGATATACGCTTGTGGAGGGGGAGGATAGCATAGATGCTGCTACAGCATCAATTCCATCAGAACAGGAGGGGCTTTTTTTCCACTGAGACATTGGTCTTTGTTCACCATCTTTAGTACAAAAATTACATTTTCAAGCAAATTGATCTATAACACTGACATTTGATTTTCTGAAAGTCGTAGATTGGGGTACAGTAGAAAATAGCTAAAAAAGAATCAAATCTGGCTGTGGAAATGGGTTCAGTTAAACTCTTGCCGACTTGGACAGTGTTAACTGTGGATTTAGACTAAAGTTTAAGAGTACAGACCATTGTGAAAACAGGCTTTCATCACTTAAACATTTTACATAAGTGAATGATGAAATACTTTCAAGTCTGTCACTGAAGCACAGACAGGAATCCTCTAGTGGCTATTTACACTGTCTTTGACAATAACTGGACCATGGCTACTTATTCCAACAAGTGACAAACCCACAGAATGATCAGCGACTCTGCACTCCCCTTCAGCTCCTCAGACACTTTTGCTTCTTTTAGCTCATTGTTTTGGTTTTACTACACGCACCTTTATTGTTTTGGTCTCACTGCTCTCATGCTGTTGTTACTGCTCTGATATACCCACTGTACACTGCTGTACACTACCTGCCCAAACAGACAAAATCAGTCTTAGTCTGTGTGACATGTCGAGGTCACACCTAAGTGGTGGCACAGTGAAAAAGAGGAGACTATCTCAAGTCTCACTGTCACAAATCTGGTTCACGCTGGTGTTTTTGGACTGGGATAAAGTGTATGTAGAGCTCACTCCCTGCTATGGATGGTGATGGCAATCTTTCCTATCCAGAGGCCTCATCAAATGTTCAGCACTACACAGCATGAGAGCACTTGTGCAATGGTGTGCCCGAGTTCATATAGTTGCATCAAAGAGTGTCAGGCTGCAAATGAAGAATCCAGGCAGAAGTCCTTTATGCAGACTGTTTTTTTTTCCCACACAATAAGGAAATCCCTGATAATACTGCTGCTGAGACATTCCTTCAGAACCAGAACACAATCAGAATCAGCTATTGGCCCTGTACGGGGTAGGGAGGGCATGGGACTGATTTCTAGCATACCAAGTCTGGCTCTCACACATACTCCACCTGATACTCCACCCAAAATCTATCTTAGTATTAAACACTTTGGCTTGAAAAGTGTTTTCAGCTTGTCAGACCACTGCAGAACGTCTCCACTGTCCATCCACGTGTGCTCACTGTGTTGTGTTGTGTCAGACTCTGTCTGTCTGTCTGTCTGCCTCTCTCTCTCTCTCTCTGTCCCTCTCTCTCTATCAGAAGCAGAAGGTAAAGCTTGTTACAGCTGGAGTCTGTTATAACTGGCATCATGTATGCAATTCTTTATGAAGGAGCAAAGCAACAACTTTTTACAGAAACTTTAAAGCCTACAGGGGTTAAATGTACAATATTAAAAAGTTTCTGGTGACTGTGGTTTTAACTCAGTTCAAGTCAAAAGAAATATTGATGTCTCCAGATAAGACCAGGCTAAATTTGTCTGAAAAGGGAAAGATATTTAGATGTTTAGACGTCAACAACATTTTGTATGACCACTGGATTTGGCTTCTCTATCGGCTCACCAGCAATGAAATATGAGAATAACAATAGAATGCATGCTCTGCTTTACCAGTGTCCAATTTTGATTCTCTTTTCTGTGTGTTGATGATCATTATATCATTCATCTTATTACTGACACAAGTTGAGAATAATAAACAGAGATCAGAGATATGAATGAGGTGTTAAATTGCCACAGTATCCAGGTTTCTGTTGGACTATTCCAGCCAGAATTCCTAGAGTCCTGTAAACTATGACAGGGGCTTTTCCAGGTCTCTGAACCTGGCTGTGATGTTAACAAGGGTACACACATTGCGAGGATACTCCAAAAACCTCTCCATAACCAGGATAACAGCATGCATGTACATACATAATGTATAGTTGGTACCTACTCCATATATTCAAATGCTTTTCAAGCAATGGTCACATGTAAGCATTGTTACATACCAAGTTCTTTTGGCTGCTGGGGCAACAAGCTAAAAATATTTAACAACTGATCATCTTATAAAGTTTCCATGGCTACATTCGTTTGGGCTGCAGACACTTACATGCCACGTGGCAGGGTTCTGCCATTCAGGTCAGAACCGCCGGGGCCCCAGATCCGGTTGTCAGGGAGGGGCATCCCACGGTTGTCACTTTCACCAACAAACAATGAGTTTTTCACTTGCTGATGAGAGCCGTCATCATCTGGAAACGTGCCTCCACTGCACACACACACACACACACACACACACACACACACACACACACACACACACACACACACACACACACAGGCAGAGTTAGACGTCCAGCAGTAGCAGTGAGTGTAATGACAGTGGCATTGCTATCAGGAGATGTTAAACCTTTAAACTGTATCATTAATCCCACAGTGATGATATCCTTTCCCATTTCTTGTTGATTTAATATAGCTGTAACATTTCAGGCCAAGTTAATGTGAATCCATATATAAAATACAGGTGGGTTAACTACATACTGAGCTATCAAGTCACAAAAAGCCATTATATTAATGACTGCACTGTCAGGGTTTATGGGGAGCAAGATAAAAAGAAATCCAGACATGAGGAGGCGTAGGTAATCAATCAGTGGACACACAAGACAAGGCCAGTGTGGTACAAACCAGTAACTGTTCAATTAATTAGTTAATTTTGTGAGTGTGTGTGTTATTTGAATTCTACAGGGAGCATCAATGGTCGTGGTAACAGTTTAAAATAAATGATGCAATGAGTATGCAAAAGCAATAAAAACAGAATTGTCCTCTGTCATTTTTTTCTCTTAGCTTCCTACAAGTGGGTAGGAGGTGCTCAGTAATCAGTAGGTGATTTGAGGAGGATGCCATCCCCCTTGTTAACATGGGGGATGTTAACAACGACCAAGATGCATCTCCGTTGGTAACCAGCCCCCCCTCTCCATCCTCTCGTAGCAGGGAGAGTGCAGGGGCAGAGTGCTTGTTTAGTTGAATGTGTGAGTCTAGTCTGCCTGAACACTGATCCTTTATCTGACAGAGGTTTGTGCAAGTTAAAATCTTTGGCCCCGACCATGGCTCTGAAATATCAGTCGCCTAACTGTTCTGTGTATTGATGAATCCATGGAGCTGTCTGTGGTGCTGAACTGGCAGAGGGATTGTAATCGCGCCTTTCACTCTCAGTCCAGCCCTTCTGTCTGCTTCGTATTGGATCTATAATGTTGTCTGAACTATGTAGTACACATAATTCTATAATGTATTGAAGCCTAGTGTATATACTCCATAGAGTAGTTTCACCTTCATAATCAAAGTTACAGGTGACATGTAGTCATGTGAAGACCGAGAGGATCATAGAGGCACACTGCTGCCTGTAGTGTTATGGTTATGGTTTCCTGCAAAAATATCCTTTGGGAGGTGTAGACGGGTGTATGTGTTGGTTGGTAGTGTGGTGGTGTCTATAATCTATGGCCATTTCTGTATGTTTGAAATGTCAAACTCACAATTTCATCAAGATTAGTTAAGATGTTGCTTTGGTTGATTTTAACCTGCAAACAGAGGGCCACTGATTATCTGACTGACTGAAGAGGTCAGTTCATATTCGCCAAGTATGAACTAACGCCTGCAGAACTGAGGTCAGTTTGTCAATAATGTCACCGACTGTTCATGCCCTGAGTCAGATTAAAATAGATTATTGACACAGCAGTGCACTCTAAGGAGGGTTTATTGCAGAGGTGCAAAATGTTCTACAGTATGATGCAGACTTTGTCCTAAAAGTAGACTAATGAAAAATGAAAATTTTTGATCAAAAGTGCACATGGACTGTAAATGACGAATCACACACTGTATAGCAGTTATAGTGATATAGTTGTTGAACAGGAAAATCAGACACCTGGAAGCTGAAATCAAATCTGAATAATGAACGTACAGCATTATTCTGCAGCAGTCCTCTGAATCAACAGTGTGGTGCTTATGAGGTACAGTAAGTCCATCCACCATTCAGTTTAGCAAAAGCTGAAACTAACAAACTATAGATAGTTTTAACTTCAGTTTTACATCCAATATACATAGATTACATCTGTTGCATTGGCTCTCCCTATGCAACTATGTTTGTGCATGCTGAGGCCTCTGGGACAGCTGCACTGTCTGTCAGTCATATACTTTGTGTGCCTCCAACTATTCAGCTGAACTATCCTGCTGCTATTCATATCATGCACAGCAACACAAAGGCAAACACAGAGCCTTTATTCAACTATTCAGCCAGTCTTCATTCATTCATTTGCATTTCACCCTCGTTATTCAAATGGAAGTAAAAGGTGAAACCAACATTGTTTGACCTTTTCAGACTTTTCCCAACAAATAAAAAGCAAGTAACCCAGGTATTTAAAGGGGGATGCCACCAACTTTGCTCATGAAGATCAGGTTTATGTCTGTATATCTGTCTCTTCTGTGGCCCTGGTGGAGCAGGTCTGAAAACATAAATCTGATGCTGGAATCAATTACCTCAGTTTGGGTTTTGGACAACAGCAAACATGTTACAGTTTAAGTGATGTGGGCGTTGCCAGGTAACGATTCTCTTAAGGCCATTTGCATAATTTGCATAATTGCCAGTTGCATTATGGGAAGTGTTGGAACCTGTGCATTTGGAGCTTGACCCACATTAGACTAAAGGACAGAAGTCCTCAACCTCTGCTGTATTCTTTATAAATGTCTTAAGTGTTGCCCAACATTATGGAAGTACAAATGGAGAACCCTTCAAGCACATCTGGTTTGCCAAACAACTGTGCTCTACCTATGCACACCTTGGCCTTAAATCAGTGAGAGGCAATTCCATTAAGATTACAACTAGATTAAGCTGTCTAAATTCACCATCTTTGTGTGAAAATGATTTGCATCTACATTAGCGTTTTCAGCCAACATCTGGTGAGGAGTAACAGCCAGTGACAGACTGACAGCCAATCTGACCATATCACTGTTTTATGACCATGACATCATCTGACAAAATCACTGACATTTAAAACGAGTGAACATAGAGAAAGTTAGAGATGACAGAATTGTCTTTTTGACTTAAATGCCACAACAGTCAACTGTGACTGCACAGCTTCAGACTCGCCACACACACACACCTGCGCGAATGTATCGGCAATCGCCGGTTGTTTGGTTGACAGTGGGCATTTGGAAAATTTTCACCCAACCCTCAATGGTCTGCCATACATCATCATCTAGTGAAAGCTCTGTTTACCCTGTACACGCTCAAACACCAAGCCGGCTTCTTTTATTCACTTGGAAAAGCTTTGTTATGGGGCAGAAAAATGCTGTTATTTTGTGGAATGGAGGGCTGAAACTGAGAGAAAAAAAAGCTATGCAGCTTTTTGTGGACAAACACTATGCACCCGTAGGCACCCTGCTTTATAAAGTCAGTTGAAAGTTTCCACCTTCGCACCCTAAATTACTTTTCACACTGCATCAAAATGCTCCATTTTCCCAAGCAGACTGCCCATAAGACGGTTTTTAATCCACTTGCGCAGACAGAGAGAGAGGAGGGTCCTCACAGCAGTAAATGCGAACAGCAGCCCTTTATTTCTGTGTATAAACAGTGATTTCATGGGGGGGTGGGGGGTGGGGGGTTCTTACCTCGCCAGAGTGAGGCCAATGCCATTATCAGCAAATCTAAACAAGAAAGAGAGAATATTATTGCTGTGAGCACAGCAACAGTCCGAGGTCTCCAGGGAACACACACACACACACACACACACACACACACACACATATACACACACAGTCTCAAGGCGATAAAAAGTTATTAGATAGGGATGAGTTTCTCACTTTTCCTCTGAAATGACCTGTGCCATCAGAAACTCATAACGAGGATTTTCAGCTGCGCTCAGTTACACTGCCAGTTGACCGCCTTCACTCAGGAACACGTGTATATTCACTCACTCAGTCACTTGATAAATGCATTGCTCAGTTTTGGATCTATGCATGCATGCAGCACTCACTGGCAGTCATCCAGCCAGACATCCCCTCCTCTCAGCCAGGCTCCGTGGTCCTGGTTCTTATAGGCTACGAAGTGGTGGATTAGAGCAGGGACTCTGGGTTTGAAGGGGTCGGCATCCTGGTGTGGGCCATACCTAAACAATACAGCAGCACCCACCAGTTGCACAGACATGCACGGAGGGAGAAAGGCAGTATTAGCATTTGATAAATAATAAGTAAATTACTAGTTCCAAACACTCCTTCTACTGTGCCTCTGTAACTTTTTTCTAGTATTTGTAGGGTTTTCAAAATAATGATGAATTCAATGAATTCCATAATGAATTAATTTCCGTTAATTCATTATGGAAAAAAACAATGCACAAAGATATTGACACAGATTAATTATGCTCTGTGATGAACCTCTACCCCCATACCTCACTGAACACACCACTATCCACAGTGCTTTTGTAAACACAGAAGCATATAACAAAATGTTGCTTAGTCCAGTGAAGGGAAGATTTCTGTAAACGCCCAGATGGAGCTGTTGACAGGAGCACCATTCTCTGCAGTTTCTGCCATAAGGAGTTTTTGTACCATGGAGTACTTCAAGCACGAAATATCACCTCAACTCCAAACACTTAGCAGCAAGCTAGGAGGTCAGAGCTAGCACAGCACCTGATGCTGCCATGAACAAGCAGTCTCGTCAGGCCACACCTGAACAGGCTTCAGATGGAGACTGAGTACGTCTGCCAGCGACAGATTATACAGCATATGCAATTCATTAAGATGAATTAATGCCAAGAATGTAAGTAATTAAATTAAATGTTTGAAAGACGTGACAGCCCCAGTCATTTGTGCGTGTAGAGGGAAGTCTATTCTCTAAACTTTTAATCCTTCAGATTTCAGTCATGGTTGATTTGGTGACATCTGTAATTAATGGTGGTAATAGCAGAGTTAAATGACACCTGTACCACAAACACTTGGTCTGTAGTTACTACAATCCTCCTACTACCAGAGTGGTAGTTAAGACTGGATTAGTACCCCCAGGGGCCCCTGGCCTCTGAAGCCCATCATACACCTGTACATTCCTCACTGACACAACATCACCTACAGTCGGCCAGGTGAAAATTATTTGCACTGTGTTGAACCTTAGCCTAAGAAAAACTGATCCTGAATCTGTGTAATGTAAACCACCTGATCTCTATGCCCACCCACCTTGACTGTTAGCCAATCTATTCAGTGCATTGCGACTTGCTTACAGCCCCCATTTCCCCAGCCACCTCACCATTTAAACAGCCAATCATGACACTTGATTTTCTTGGAAGCTTATATTTCATTTTTATTAATTTATTTTATTTGATTGGATAATTATCAAGATCAAGAGAACGGTCCAGGCTTCGTGTCGTATTTCTATTAGTGTCTGACATAAAAAAAAGCATACTTTTTTCTCCCCTTGCAGAGGGCCCTTTCATGCTCAGGGACCCCTGATCACGGCCATAGATCTGGGTAATCAAATCAAATAGTTTTAATAGACTCTTGTAGACAGTCAACAATGACATGACAACACAGTAATACTGAACATATGCTTTAAAAAGTTTTTTTTTACTGGTTCCTGTTTTGAATTAGCATGTGTTGCACTGCTGGGACGGTGCTCAAAAGGAAAGAGAATACAAATAGACTAATTTCATAGCGTATACCTGAATACAAAGTAATATTAAGGTGCCTAAAAAGTTAAAAGTAATGATTTAGATAGTTCTGCTGTTTCCAGTCAGGACCACTTTCCATTACAAGTTCCTTAACCTCTGAGAAAGCTTCCTGAGAAAGACATGTCCACACTTTGAGGAGCATCACTGAGCTGCAGAGGGAGTGGTGTGTGTAGGGTGTATTCATATTGAAATGCTGAGGTCAGGATGACACACTGACGACATGGGACTGACACAGACTGCTGGTGTTCTTCTACTTGAATTGATTTCAGTGCAGTTAATCTCATTTAGATTTAAAGTGACTGTGGTTCTATATTATACCAAATACCAGTTTGTCAGTTACAGACCATCAACGGGAAACATGACCTGCACAGATTGCAAATCCAGCAGGCTGAATTATACTGGGTGTGATATGTTAAGATTCACAGAGTCTGACCTGGCTCCAACCAGAGACAGGAAGGGTCTCTTGTCCTTGTCGTTTGCCAGGGTGGTCTTTACTCCATTATCAAGGATCATTCCAGCCTGGAACAGAGAGAAGATAAACTGCATGTCAAGCTGTATAAAAAACAAATGCTAAAGAATAAATCAGTGTTAGAAATAAGTTGTCCTGAAACTCGGGAGTTGATTTGTACAAGTCAGAGTGTATTCATTCATATTTTCTACAGCTCTCCAGCACAATCTTGTCTCTATTTTTAATGTGAAATGCATGTGAATAGAATATGAAAGCCCAACTTCCAACTCAAGCTGCACTGCAGTTATTTGAATTTTTATTCAGTGACCTTTTAGTTGAGCTGAACACCATTATTTTTGTGTTATTCATGCAAGAAGAGTGTGTGAGCGTAGTTGTTAAACATGTTTATTGGCTTCTTCAATCAATAAATCAGGCTCAGTAGCAGACGACTTACACTTCCCAACATCAGGTCAGAAAGGACCAATATGGTGGCATCTAGCAGTGAGGCTGCATATTGCAACTGACTGAATAAACCTCGTCTCGACTTTCAAGCATGTAGGAGAACCTATGGTGACTATGAACTTTGCAAAAAGCTCTGCTCTCTAGAGTCAGTGTTTGGTTTGTCTCTTCAGGGCTACTGTAGAAACATGGCGATGCAACATGGGTGACTCCGTGGAAGAAGGCCTGTTCCCTCTGTAGATATAAGGATATAATCCACTTTTGCCCATAGATCCCCCTGAATTCTCCCTGAACGGTTTGTGGTCGATTTAATAAAGCTGTCTTTGAACCTTGACTTGCACACTTCTCATTCTGGTGCTAAAATGTTTGTGGGTAGCTGCGGTTTTCTTCTCAGACATATCAGCTTGTTTCATGACTTCATTTGAGGGCAGACAAACTCCAAATAAACTGATTGCAACACAGTCATATATCACAGACTTTTCAAGATCTTAAGGCAAAGATGTTAGCTAACAATGACAATTTTCCCCACTAAGCCTTATTTAAAGCCTTTAGCCCGACGAGCGTGTTTCGGTCTTCCCTAATACTACCATCAATTTTTTTGGGTACATCATCAAATGGCACTGACTTAGCAAGATATATTGTATGTAGCCTGATATCAGTCATGTTGCTGTCAACTGCATGTTATATATTATATATATTATATTTAACATCTTTTTACAGGTTTCTGACTTTCAAGTGAGCAAATTGGAAACAATAACAAACCAAGGTTCAAACATAGTCCATGTCCAGACTGCGTGTGGTCAGTATGCTCAATTGTGGAGGCTGTCTATCATGTGAATTCCTGAATATTAAATCTTTGTATCGTGTCTTAAAGTGCTGAAGCAGCATATTAGATGACATGGATAAGCTACAATGGGCTCAAAAAAAGTTTTAAATGCAGTTACTAGAACAATACATTTAACTCATATTGTAAGATGTTTGATTTGAAAGAACTTAAAATACACCCACAAACCATCACAGATGCCGGCTTTTGAGCTTTCTGCTGTTAACAATCTGGAAGAAAAGGATCATTTGTAATGTGGACTTCATCTCAGATGAGCTCCAGCCAGGAGAAGTCAGGATGTTCCTGGATGTAGTAGATATATGGCTTTCACTTTGCATGGTAGCCTTAACGTACATTTGTAAACTGTGTTTACCGATAATGCTATTCTAAGTCTTCCCAAGCCCATGTAGTGATATCGTTTATACAGTTATGTAGGCTTTTAATGCAGTGCTGCCTGAGGGATCAAAGGTCACAGAGTAAATGTTGGTTTTTGGCCTTGCCGCTTACATGGTGATATTTCTCAGAGTAAGTGCTGTTACTGTTACCAATGAACTTGTATTTTTGAGCATTCCACAACTTTCCCAGTCTTTTGTTGCAATGGTTCCAACTTTTTTTGGATCATGTTGCAGGTATCAAATTCAGAATGAGTGCATACTTACATACAAAAAACACAGTTTGAAATGAGTTTAAACATTAAAAATACTCCCTTTGTTCTGTATTCAACTGAATATAGGACAAATCACTGCATTCTGTTAGATTAGTTGAGTTTATTTATAACGGATGGCTGTCATGAGTTGTTTATTTTTTGATGATATGACTGTAGGCAAATTCCAAGCTAGATTTTTAGAAGTTTTTTATTAATGCTGGACAGGACGCCAATGTCAGTCTCTCTGTATGTCTCCTCTGTCTGTGGGTGGATCTTGTTTTGTTTTTGTCTTTTAGAAGATTTGGTGGATGCCTTTCCACCAGCTTTGGAGTCCAAGTTGTCATTTGTCCGGGTCGTGCAGTACTCATGCACCTACTCGTTTTGAAAGACCAATGGCTTAAGGGGAAACTGTAACTCTTGACTGACCAATTCTGACATCATCACTCAATGACAGACCTCCTTGTTCATAGGGCCGGCCCCGCTTTGCTGCGGCGGAGCTTTTTAACTAACTGACTGAATTCATGTCATTTCGGCCTGCAAAATCAACAACCACTGGTTCAAAACAACAAGCCTGTTTTGGTCTACTTCTGTTTGAAATCAAGGGCCCACTGTTTAAAAAAACTACCAAGAATTTCAAGTAGTGAACCTGGCTAAGTTTTATACTGTATGTGCAGTGCTAGATTGCAAAGCTTAACAGGAGCAGCGAGAGTAACAGGTCATGGTATAGCTGAGGTCAAGGTGGTGGGTCAGACTCATTGGGAGGCAACCATATAGTCACTGTGCAAGCTGAAGAACTAAAGTAATGAGCTTAAAGACAGTACGGGCAGCAAATAGCTGCAGAGCTCAGTATGAATCTGAGTAGGTTTGGCAGTATTTGCAACCCTTAGACATATTGCCCAATAGAGCTTTAAGGTAGGGTGACAAACCCAGTTTAGAGGTAACCGGGATACATCCCTGACTTTAAATGAAGGATAAATGTAAATTTTTGCTTAGTGGAGCTTTAACTACTCCCATAACTAAGCTGGAAACATTCAATGCAACTTCCATCAAAGTATGAAAGCTAACAAGCTACCTGCAGTTGTTTCAAAGCTCTTACAGAACAATACTACAACTTTTTCTTACATGAAAGAAAAATAGTCCTAATGATAACAGCCACCTTCAGCCAGTTTGCTGCTTCGAAACAAAGACACCACCACTGTTTTGCTGCTCTGAATGCCCAACCTGCATCCCTGACACAACCTCCTCTCTCACAAACATCCTGGGGTGGCAGCCTGACATGAGTTATGCTCCCATTAGGATGATCCAAATTAAAAGTGAAGAAGGGAAGGATAGAGTGAGATAGGAGAGAAAAGGGATCACTGTTGGGGGCAGAGAAAGGAGGGAGATAACAATAACACTTCCTCTCCACCAGTGCCTCATAAATCTCTCTCTGCTCGAGCTGTGCTGTGCTGTGCTTGATGCCGCAGGCGCCTCCAAACTCTCTCCTGCCCTCTCCATCTCATCTTTCTCCTTTGGCTCGCTTTCCGCTCTCTCTGTTGTCTGGCCTCGATTCTCATTTTCACTGTTCACCTCCTGCTCCTCCTCTCTGTGTTACTTACCAGGTCACAAGTGAAGCTCCTGGCTCTGATAGAGTGACTTTAATATGCAAAATAAATGCTGATAAATTACAAACATCTTTAAAACTAGAACTGGAATGTTCCAAATGTATCAATATGCTGTATGAGCTCCTGGTTTTAAACCCCTGCAGGACGCTGCAAAAACAATACCAATAAATCAGCTGTGGAAGTTTTCAGGTCACTGTGCTGTACTGACGTCTAGTTGGAAAGCCATGGAGAAAGTCATCAGCATCACTTCAGGATCACTGGGACAATTACTGTTATTCTCCCCGTGAGACATTTAGTGAACCAGTATCCAAATATTGTCTCAGAGGCTTTTCTGCCCAAGATTGAACAAAGGCGTCTCACAAGAGACATATCGAAGAAAGAATGGTCACAACCAAAGCAGCAGAGGCAGATCCTCCAGAAACCCTGTATCCTGCACTTCCTGCCTCCCATAACTTGATGATGGCCTCCATTCGACCCTCCTTGCCTCGTAAATGGCCACGTCTTTCAACTCCAGTTTGGAACGCAGACTTTGTGTTATTAATTTCTAATCTCCTAGCCCAAACTGAGATCACCCTGATGACATCACTGTGACATCACAGACACAACAGAAGACATTTAACAAGTGTTTAAAAAAAAAATATCACCAGAAACCATGATTATATACTGATTGATGTATATAGTTGTTGTTTTGCTACTTAGTTTATAACCATCTCTTACAGAGGTGTCAGGTGAACTGGATAAAACGTACCAATGGTAAACACATCTCAGCTCCGGGGGAATGCATCATCTGACCAGTGAGGAGAACGAGTTTGTTTCATTTGTTTAGCAGGGGGACAGCGTGCTGAGAGGTGGGCCAGTTGCCAGTGTACCAATGTACTGCAGCTGTGCCATGGTCCCTCAATGTTAGGTCCTGTATGCATTTACAACGGTTGTGCCTCTTGATGATTACACCCATGTGACAGACTCAGTAACAGACAGGAGCCAGGTTGGATGCTCAGGCTAGTTGAGTGGGTGCACACACCCCAGCTCCCTGAGCTATTACATCTTTTGTTTTGTTTCTATCACCAAATAAGCATTATTGCAATGTATTATTTTGTAATTTATTCATACCCCTGTTCAATTTACTGGTCTGTCACAAAGGACCCGAGCAGGAAAAGGCTTTTTATACATGGGCCTGAGTGGGACACCCTGGTATGAACAACATGCCCTGTTATTCAGCCTAAATAAGAGTTTTTGCAAATGTTTGTATTGTTTCTCTTAAGATGAATGAGATGGAGACATTTCTTTGTTTTCATTATGTCTTTCAGACAGCAGGAGTCATATTCTAGTTATTTTGAGTTTGTTTGTTGGTATGATCCAGTGAGAAGAGCCAACCGTGTATAAATCATGTGGCACTAATGCTTCTGGCTTCGATTAGCATCCGTTTGTCCTCAGACTCACCCTGTAGTTGGAATGGGCTCTGTTGTTGGTGAACTGGCCCATAGGTGTGTGTTCAGTGCGTCCTGGGGAGTACAGCCCCTCTGAGGGGCCAGTGGGCACATGGTGGAAGATGAACCAGAAACCTGTTTCCTGATGGAACAAACAAAGACGTATTATAGAACAAACTATAAATGTAGAACAATGATGAAGCAGTGCATGTGTACATTCATGTACAGATCTACACAAACATGCACACTCCCACACACACAGCTACAGCCTCCGCTTTGCCACGCTGCATGTCAGCCTGTCTGCTTTCGTGTTGTTCTCACAGGTATGTAAATGAGAACAGTTATTCCGCTGGTGAGGATAAATGAGACTCCATTCCACCCGACACATCCCTGTGAAATCCCAGAGGTATGATCATAATTGGCACTCTATCATAGAGAAAGTGCGGCAGTGCCTCTGTCTGTTGTCTACTTGATTCTGGAGTTAATAGGAGTACACAGCCATTAATCTGACCAGGCAACATGGTAATGAGACAGACCTCCACCTGGAGAGAGATGGTAGAGGAGAGAGGTGGGTGAGGTAAGACGAAGTGAAAAGCCGAAGTGAGAGACTCACCTCTGAGCCTGCAGCAGCGCAGTTGATGAGGTTGTTATTGGGGTTGGCGATCCAGAAAGTTGAAGTTGCGCTATAAAGAGGGAGAGTGTTGGAAAGGAAAAAGAAGAGTTTGGTTATTGGATTTCACACAAATAGTTTGAACCTGTGATGTAGTAAACAAAGAAAGTGTGAACACTGCCTCTCAGAAGACAGCCACAGCAAGTGAGGGAGAGAAAATGACTCTCGTTTCATTTATTTTACTGACAACAGCACTGCTGGTACACAAAGTAGTACATGATGTCATTTGATCACATTTTGTTTTTTTTTATATCATATCTAAATGGTTTTAATGAAGTTTAATGGCGTTCTCTTGTTTATCCTCTTAGTGGAGCCTCAGATCTCTTGCTATATAAATATTTGTCTACATTCAGTCATGTAAGACACAAGCAAGTAAACAGATGTCATTTTTTAGCAAAACCATTTGTATGCTGCAAGATGAAAGCTAGTGAGTGACCTTGATTCATGACATCAGTCAAATTGCTTGAGTTGTATTGCTGCTATTGTTTTTGTGAATTCATGATTAATGTGGTAACAGATGCTTTCGGTCTGCACTTATTCTGCTCTCTCTTTACTTTGCATCTGTTCTTCCATACACATTAATAGCTGTGTGTATTAGAAGAAGGGAACATCATCATTCTGTCTCCCTCGTTACTTGTCTTCCTCTTGCTTCAGGTGTGTATCTACACATCCAGGATAAAGTCCTGCCAGCAACTTCACAAGGCTGCAATATTCATTACTTTTCTAATAATATCCGTTGCTTCGCCATTTTCTTTTCTTCCTGGTTTGCATCTGAATTGTGTGACATAAGTTAAATCCTGAAATTCATCAATGACCCCGATGAATATACAATTTACTATTTTTTGGTTCTAATGCACTTTGAAACTAAGTGTAAGGATAAATGCCCGGCTCATACCTCCACAACAACAATGTTATCATCTCTGCTGACAAAGGCGACAAACTCATTTGCAAACAAATTGTGGCAAAGTGGGTTTACTCTCAGCTACATCCCTCATCTTGACCTATCTCTTAACCTCTCTTCGCAATTATGCAGCCTTAACAAGGATGTACACTCCTCCACCCATCACCCCTGACAGCAGCTCCGTCTGGATGGGAAAGGAATTAGCTCTGTGTAATCAAGGTCTCAGACAGCAACAATCAAAGTTCAGTTCCCCTCCAGGCTCCTTGCTGTCTTTTTGTGTCAGAGAGGATGAGAGGGAGGAAGGTCCAACACAGACAAAGAGAGACAGACAGACAGACAGAACCTCTGCTCGCTCCTCTCTTTCAGGGGGGGCATGTTTGATAGGTTGACAGTGAACATGTACAGATCATGAGAACTGGACTGCTGCATTAGAAAGCCTGTTGTAAGCAGCGGCAGGAGCTTAGCCTTTAGGGACTTGGCTTGGAAATGAGAGGGGCCAGTCCACCTCCTGGGCACTGCTCAGGTGTTCTTGAGCAAGGCACTGGGGCCCTAAGTGCTTGGGGTGCCCTGATATGTCGCAGCCACATCGCTGACGTCTATCAGCAGCAGTTCATGTCTATGGGTTCTGTGTATGCATGTGTGTGTTTCCGTGTTTGTGTGTGTATAAATAGCGATGGAGTGAAAAACTGAACTTCCCCCAGGGGAGAAATAAAGCAACTCTTCTTCAAACTGAGAGTGATGAATGTAACGACATGACGCAACAGAGACAGAAAGTTTAGCAGGTTTAAAGGTCACACAAGCTGGAAACAGTCAAACATGCTGGTGCTCTTCCAGGCACCACTGAATCATTTACATGGAAGTCTCTGTCTGGAGTTACACTGTAACATGGAAACTAGATTTCTTCAGCTAATTCAGTTTCCACTGAGGGAAAACATTTGAGGTCATAATGATAAAGCTGGACAGCTTTACTGTGCCTAACTGGATTAATCTATCCTGCTTTTACTTACCCAAACAAATTGACAGCTAGCAACAAAAATCCTATGAGGAAGAACAATTACAATCAAAAATAAACCAGACCTGATCTTAAACAACTGACTGCTGTACATTTAAATGTTTCAGTATTTCTCACCTCTCATTAGTGGCACCTGTCTACACAGAGAGTTTTGGGTGTCCAGGTTATTAAATCTTTCTCCGACATTTCTGCCTCCACCCCAATTCAGCAGAGGTGGATGGAATTTGTTCTTTTACAATCACACCTCTTTCTCACCAGCACTGCAGATTAAGAGTCCTGTTATCCTCTAACAGAACTACTTCATGTGATATGGGGTTTTCTGCAGACGTATGCTGGCAGCCTCAGGTCATTAATTCCTGCCAAAGTGGTGCACACTGCCAAAGCTCAACCAAACTGGACCTGAACTTTGACCCTAAATGTGCTGATCTCCGCAAGTCCACAGTAGTCTGGCTGTGAACGGAATAACGATGGTGCCAATTTCACCACAGAGAAACATGGAGAAGTTTTTCATCTTGGGTTTGAATGATTCACACATTTCTGGCAGTCCAGCACTAAGTCAAGAAGTTAACAAAGCACAATACATGACTAAGTAATGAACACTAAAAGAGTGTGTTACAAAATTTTAACAAAGGTTTAAAATGAGGGAGATTTACAGGAAAATGCTTAAACAGAGGGACAGCAGGAGAGGAGGGGAAAATATGAGAGACTCCTGGGAAAATGTTTATAGATTTGACCTTAATCAGCCACTGATATTGTTTCTGTCACAGTTGTGACTGCAGAGCCTCATTCAGCTCAGAATGTTTGAAAACTTTGAGGAGCACAGTGGGACAAAAAGTGGACTGGTTAGAGTGGGACAGAGAGGCTGAGTGACTGGTTATAGTGGGACAGAGAGGCTGAGAGGACTGGTTATAGTGGGACAGAGAGGATGAGTGGACTGGTTATAGAGGGACAGAGAGGCTGAGTGGACTGGTTATAGAGGGACAGAGAGGCTGAGTGGACTGGTTATAGTGGGACAGAGAGGCTGAGTGGACTGGTTAGAGTGGGACAGAGAGGCTGAGTGGACTGGTTGTAGTGGGACAGAGAGGCTGAGTGGACTGGTTAGAGTGGGACAGAGAGGCTGAGTGGACTGGTTATAGAGGGACAGAGAGGCTGAGAGGACTGGTTTTAATATGAATTGAGAAGACTCGGGCAAGTTGAACTCAGAGCAGATTGTTGAGGACTCTGGGTTCAGAGAATGACGTTGGACAGTTAAGTACAACAACTACAGAGACATCAACAACTACTGTGTTGCCTAGCAATATACCATTGCGTGTGCATGTGCTTTGCATGTGTTGTTGTTGGTGGTGTTGGTGATGATTATTATTAATTCTGCGGCTAAACTGGTGATTATTTCATTTCTGTCATTTTCAAAACATAATGCAGTAATGTTTACTCAGAGCACATTTTAACTGACTGACTTTTTATTTCTTATTTAGGTAAGAGTACATTGTGAAATGTTCTGTTGTGAAAATGAAAGTAACAGTACTTTTACTTGAGTTTGACACTCCAGCACTCTTTCTCTCTCTGTCTAAAAGTAATCTGAACCAGATAGTGAGAAAATTAAATCAAGATCATTACATTGCCTAAAGACTACTCCCCCAAAAAAACAAACAAACAAAACCCACAGAGCTGGAACAGGGCAGGACGGGAATCATTCTGCTGAGGCTGGGGCAGGACAGGAAGTTTTTTTCACTGTGTCATGGGATTGGGGTGGGACAGGAGTATTTTTGTGGGAGGCGGCGGGGACAGGAGTGAAAATCCACTCTCACGTCACCCTCTGTGTGGAGGTTGGGTGGCGTGTCTGAGTTTTACGCCTATTGACCCGAGTTTGCGCCCTGCAAATGATGTCTGCTTTTTAAAAATGGTTACCATGTGCAGATACAGTAGAAATAAACAATTTCAACAATGTTTGCCTTGAACATTGAAACCAGACTACAGCCTAGCTGATCTATGAGGCTGCACTTGAGCTAAATGTGAAAATCAGCATGCTAACATGCAAACAATGATAATGCTGGTATGCCGCTGTTCAGCAGGTATAATATTACCCATATTTACCATCTAATGCCGGGATCAGACTACATGATATTTTTGTCTTTGATGATGCTCACGAGGCTACTTTAACATTAGATCTGGCATTAGTAATGATACTCCCACAGTTCAGACTGGAGATAATGTTCCAACAGCACAAACAGCTACTCGCCGGGCTGATGAAGTTCTTCTGTTTCTCGCCAACATTTGTGTTTTTTTACTCAGTCATTGTTCTCTTTTGAGGAAACGTCAAACAGGCAGGGCCACTGTTGCCACAGCTTGACGCACTTTCCCTCTCTTTGGTTGTTCCACCTGATGGCAGCAACCTAGCATCCGCCCTCCTCCTCCTCCTCGCCATGGTTACCTGACTGTGGTCTGGAGAGGGCCCCTGATGGGGAACAGGTCATGGGAGATTGACACTAGACGTGTCAATACAAAGAAATTCTGACATGCCAGTATTTTCGTCCCTGGGGTGTCCCAGACGCTGCACGACAGGTCGTTTGGCATGTCACACTACACGGGTATAGACTCCTGATTGTCGTTCACGGCATGACGCTGGTAACTGGTCGGGCATGACAAAATCGTCTCAAAATTGGATGAGATCCATGTAGTCTGCTCCCGGCATTAGTTTAGCCTATTAGCATGCTGACATTTGCTTATTAGCACTAAACACAAATTATAGCTTTAATGTTAATGTCTTTAGTATTTCAGGTATTTCGTCATAAAACCAGTAGTAGACAGCCTGAAGTTATCAGCTGATGATGGCACCAGATGAAAGTTCAGGGAATCGAAGTGATTACAGTTCATCATCTGGGGAGCATTAGTGTTTGCACCAAATTTCGACGTTTTAACAAAAAACAAGAAAGTCAGCCTCATGGTGGCGCTAGAGGAAAAGTCAGGGAATAACCAAAGAAGGAGTTGGCTTGGATGGATTATTTCTTTTTGTCAAATGCATGCTCAAACAGGCGCACGGCCAGAAACACCCCCATCCCCACCCACCGCACACACACACACACACACACACACACACACAAACACACACAGACTCTTTAAATAAGCAACGTGTCTAGGCGCAGCACATGCATCTGGCTCAGTTTAAATGACAGTTTCATCCTCCTCATGCAGCCCACATGGCTCTGTTCCTGGCAAATCTGACTGAAATTTATTGTTCTCATCTGAGCATTTAAATTCACCTCATACACAACTCAACAATGACAGCAGAAGAGACAGAAGGAGCCACGAGGGAGCGTTAAGCTGACTGGAAATTAATCATAAATCTTACAGTGGGGAATGTTGTTATTGCAATTGTGTTTGATTAAATTGGAATTTCTGAACGCAGTAATTAATACACAGGGATTTGGAAATCATTACAGAACACACTGATCTAGACAAATTGGACAAAAAGCCTCATTAGGAGAATTGTGCATTACCAGGCTGTTATAGTTGGATAAATTAGGAGAGGACAGAGGAAAGGAGAAAATAAAAATGAAAGGAAAGGAGCAGAAAGTAGAGGCTAAGATAAGGTTAGAAACAGCAAATCCCTCCAATACCCTCATGTTGGAGAGCAGGTGGATGACTCCATATCAGTGGAAGCTGGTGCCATTATGCATCCCTAACCTTGGCCTTTGTGCTCTGCAGCTGAAGGCAGAGTCAGTGTGGTGAGATAAAAAAAGGTCACGTGACCCGGATTAAACCACTTTATATTCCGAGCTGCATATTTGTGCTTTAAATATAATGCCGCTCTAACAAAGTGAAGGTTCGGGGGGAAAACAGGCTCCCTCTACTGATAAATGTGTGTGTGCGTGCACACTTGTATTGCTATCTTTATGAGGACATTTTTTTCCCTTTTTTTTTTGATAGGTAAACAGACACACACATGATGTACAACCCAAAGCATCACATTGATTTTCAGATGAGTTCAGACACCTCAGAAGTGCTGTATGGCGCATCATGGATAAGAATAACACTGACAGTGATGGCAGCAGATGAGTAGTGGTGCTGGATGTGCATCCTAACTACTTCAAGGACTGTTTGAAGGTTAAGACTTGGTTTTAAGGTTAAAAGTCCCTCTTTGGGGCCTATTTTTGTGGCAGCGCAACGACCAGCGCAATCAGCGTTCTGGCAGTTTCACATTTTTCTAACACTGAAATTCGCTCTCCCCATCTGTGTGGTATTTTGATGCCAAGGGCAGAGCCAGGGCCAAAATGTTGAGAATGAGCCCCGTGCAGAGCGGACAGTGAACAGGTGAGAGGAGACATGCAAACAGGTGGGAGGCAGCGCAAAGACTACAGAGAACCACATCTACATCGCACTATTCCAGGTGCAACGTCAATCTGATGACATTATCTAACAGTAGACAAAACAATTTGAGCAAATGTGCAGCAATAACACCATAATCCTTAAAACACAAAAAGAAACATTTAATCAAATGCTCCCAAGTCAGTAATGTGTTTAAATCAGCATCAAAAAGTAATGTTCATGTGGTTAAAGCAGGAGGTAAATTAATCTGCAGTTACCTAGAGATTAACATGAGTGATTTTTACAGTACCAGCAGAGCTTTGCCCCGCCGTCCTCTTTATGAACCTTGATTTAATCATGTGCACCAGGCTGCTACAAAACTACCCACATACAGTACCTTCAGTCATTCACACACTCATCCTACACTCATCAGACAGCCTGCTGTAACTCAGCATTCTGCTGTTTATGCCATCAAATTTCCAGAGGTCTTCAGGTTTAACCTTTTCATTTCAGTTTTTTCTTGTTCGCTACCAGCAGTATCAAAGCTGATGCCATCCTATGACAGAGACTGATTGAAACACTAAAACCTTGTACTTACACTTGTAAGATATGAAGTAAGCCAAACTACAGCTTTGAATTTTTGCTTTACATTTATCTTTTATTTGTTCCAACGGTTGTTTGTTTGCAGCTGATATTATCAGGCTAAAATTCTCATACACGCCGTAAGAATAAGCAACACATTAATTTAATGGAATACAAAAATGTAATTACAGTCAGATCTGCTCGTGCCCTAATGACGGGGCACTGATAACGCCTTTCATGAATAAAACATGATGTTTGAGTTGGGTGAGAGGGCTGTGACGAACAGGATTAATGAGCTCCTGGTCCTGCGCTATGAAGTTCAACATACACAGAAACAGGACAGCGTGTAGTGTGTGTGTGGCGAGTGGGCAGAGAAGAAAGGTTAGCAGTGAAGCTGTTAGCAGTAAATGTAGAGTGCAGGTTACAGTTTGTCAGTGGATAAAGGCTGCTTCTACTTCTCCACAGCAAAATGAAGCTCCCGTGTGTTGAGGCGATCAGTCCTGAAGAAAGAATCAAGCTCGGCCTGGGAGGAAAACAGATAGCTCCTCTGTACTTCCTCACAGTCGGGAAGCTGCACAGGAAACAGCTCACATAGGATATCTCTTCATGATCTGATGTCACTAAGCCTAATAATTGCAGTCACGCTAAGTCACACAGTGGTGGTTATAAACTCAATCTAGTATGAATGCCTTTAAATAAAAGGAGCAGTGTTTGTGTGGACGAGTCTACTGGCAGCACAGCAGAATATTTTACAAACAAAGTGTCAAGTATAATATTAGAAGAAGTTAAACACATGTAGTATGTAAGTTAATATTGTTTTCAGTTATTCATTTCTATCATGATTTCACTAGTTAACAGTTAAAAACTCATACCATCTGCCTCTGCTGGTTACAGATTTGCAGCGCTGTTGTTGTCATCCTTCGCTGTTTCAGCGCAGTGAGACAGGCTGAGAGTGTATTTAGTAATCACCACACCCTCTAGTTTATCTTCTATTTCAAGCACATACACGAACCAAAATATCAGGCCCACTTGTCGACGGCCACACAGTCCATGTGCCAAAGACCTGCTGCTTTGCAACTGTTGTGCATCCATGTTTAAAATAGGGCCCATTGTGTTACTTTCTCTCCACGGCATCTAAACAAGTAACCGCTGACCAAGGAAACACATGTAACACCTGTGCAAACTCAGTCACGCATTATCCTGCACGACACATCAAATCTGCTGAGAAATCAGTTGAAAGATCAACTCCTGTTTGTTCTGTAACCATGGATGTATAGATGTAAGACCTGGATTAAATTTGAAATATTTCTCTTCTTTCTGAACTGATTCATGATGTCTATCCTTGATGGATATCAGAGATACCACTATCACTGACAGCTGCGGTGTTTCCGTGTATGTGATGACTTGAAGAGGAAGGGATTGAAGTTCTGAAATTTTGTCAGTTGAGGGGAGATTTAAAAAAAAAAAAAAACAACCAACTACAGCAGCACAAGTTATCTGTTCATATCCAAATAAAAAGATAAAATCATTCCATATTAGGAGATTGCAGCAGCAAAAGGGATAGTGTAAGAGTAAGAAGCATTGTGAACAAGATAATAAGTCAAACAGAATGTGTTCATTTTCAGTTTAACACCCTCCTGAAGTGTCTGCACCAGCTGTGTTGTGTGAAGAGAAATCAACACAGATATGTAAAAATGAACTGCTTCAGACAATCCATATCAGATCTGTGAAGATGTGTCGCTGTGGAGGACGCACATGTGCTGGTGTCGTAGATGTTAACATCCACATTAGCACCCCTGAGTCACATTTGCATGCATAACCTTCCGAACAGAACAGTTTCTCATGTTTTCCAGTGTGTTATTTCGTGGACACGCGTGATCACAAGCTGTGTAAGAGATCATTTCCTGACCTTTAAAATGCGGGCAGATAGTTGCAAATGTCATCTATCGTGTTGATGGATGACAACTAATCGCAGGTGCTGCAATACTCACATAATGTAACTTCACAAAAGTACAAAGACCGTAACAGCCACGGTCACGTTGTGTTCAGCCTCTGCCCTTCCTCAGCGGTGAAAGATGCTGTTTTCTACCAGACCTTTCCGTCCCTGTTAATTATCTGTTTTCTTGTGGAAAGTGGAAAATCATATATTTATTTTATTGTGTCTGTGTTTGTTCTCGTTGTCTATCTCTCAGGTAAAAACAGAATTGCTGCCTTAAAGAGTTTCTCTGCTGTCACATGAGCACCTTTGTTCATTTTAGAGCTTTAGATGGGAGAAACACACCAGTGTGCTGCATTTTAGATAATTATTCTAACTATTGAAAAGTGTTGTGGCAGAGAGAAAACTGCTTTGCTGTAACAGGACTTATGTATCCACACTAGTCCACACTTAACTCTGTTTACACACAATCCAGAGGTTGTCAGTGGTGAAATATCTTTGTGCTAGGTGTATGGGAAAATACACTATCATTAGGAACAGCATCACATGCAAGATGAAACGCTTTGTGCAAACATGAAACTGCTGCTTCGCTTGACAATGGCTCTGCCCATGTGGAGGTAACAGTCACAGTGAATATCCCCAGTGCCATGACTGTACCCTTACTCCTCACGACTGTTTCCAGGCAGATAATCCTCTTGCAGTGTGCACACAGGGTGTTAGTGATTGGTGGGAGGTGCTATTAGCTAGCAAATCTCACACAAACACAACTTCTGGCAATGGTCTGAGTTTTAGAGCAAGTGTATTGTTGTGCTTCAGTGGTCCATGATGCATTCCAAGAACCAGGGATCAAATGTTGCATATTGTGCCATTGTACTATATGAGAAAGAAAAATCTAGCAAGCTAAGTCATTCATTGTGTTGGTTACTCCAGAAAGATGGATTTGAAATAATAATAAAAAATGACTATGAAGTTCAGCAATGATTCTAGTTCAGTTCAGATTATGGGATTATTCACAGTGGGTAAACAGTGGCTGTATTGGATTTGCCTGTTCCTTCTCAAGTTGCTGAGGTTGCCTTTCAATAAAGGAGGTGTGACCAAGGCATATTTCTGCTCTGGTCACCTCTGCTCAAGTCCAAACAAACCACCTATTACACTGACTTTAACATTGATCTTAATGAGCATGGACAAGGTCACATGTTTAATGAGTGAGGTAATTAACTATGAACTATCATTCACTGACTATGCTGATTATGATATGAGATTAGTCAAGATCTCTGATTGATCACATTGTGCATTTGCTTCTCAGTCACTGATTAACAGGATGTCACGATGTTGGAGACAAAAGAAAACCGTATAGAATCAGTGATGTCTGCACTGCAGGTCAGACACCAGGATGAAAGTTAGTCAGATCACCAGATGGACACACGTTCCACCTTGAACATCTCAGATTTTCTTTCGCTCTGTGCTTCCACAGAAATTGCAAAATGGCAGCTACCAAAATTTCAGTTCTCTTATTGGGTCTTTTCCTCGACCCCTGCCTCCAGAATGACTCAGCCCGTCTTTAAAGAGTGCGTGCAGTTACCTGCAGTCTTGGCGGGGGTTGGCCACATATCCTGGGTAAGCGCCGTCAGTGATGTCACGGCACATTTTGCTGTCTCTGTCTGAAGGCAGCAGGGTCCCGGCTCGCACCATCAGACCCAGACAGTGGTCAAAGGTGTTCCTCTCCTCTGGACCGTCCTCCGTGAAGAAACAGTGGCCTAGCGTGTCATAGCCCACTACATCCTTCACCTGGGAGGGAATAAACACCTGGATGTTTACTCATCATGGGCTGACAGTACGTCACACTAGTGCAAGGCTGAATGTCTGAATAGTCTGAATGTCTGCTTCCCTCCCAATGAATGCTGCATCATTCCTTCTTTCAGTTTTTCACTGGGGACCAGGAGAAACTCTACTGTTCTGCTCTGTATACAGATGGATGGCCATAAAGTCTCTCATATTTATCTCTGATCTTATTGTTGGTGTGTGATTCATTTTTTTCTTTATGCCTCTCATTTTTTCTGCTGCTGAGTTTGGTTAATTAGTTGTGGTGAATAAATAAACAGTCATATTACGCCAAGAACTCTGGGAGGCGACCATGGGACCCCATGCTATGGACACCATTAACATTCAGGTATCTCCCCCTGAGAGTTGAAACTAGTTAATTTAAAAACAAGATACTTGTGCTCAAAAAGAGGATTCAGTGAAGAACCTTGGAGCTCTAATCTGCCTCTATACATGCCAAAGAGCAGTGATTCCCAACACGTCTCTGGGGGTCATCAGGTGGAAACCTCCCTTCAACAGTGTTTCGCCTACTTAGTCCCACTACACCTCCAGGAGGTTAGGCGGTGAACTCCAGCGTCCCAGAGTCACCCCCCCTAGTGCCAGTTCACACAGCTCCTACACAATCCAAACAGCACCGCCACGTTTAACTGACCCAGAGATGCTCCAGGTAGTAGCCAGTACCGATGCTACCATTTAACTATTGCTAATGCTAATGCTAACCGCTAAGAAGAACAGAAGAAGACAATGCAGTTCTGATGCTATCATTTAGCTAATGCTAATGCTAACCGCTACCTGCTAAGAGGAACAGAAGAAGACAATACAGCTAGATTCATTAACTGCTAGATGCCAATACTAACTGCTGAGAAACTATCATACTTTCACCGCTTTAGCTATTGTTAGCTGCTACAATGCTAACACAGGCCTAGATGCCACATGTAACTACCATCATCTACCCCTGCCTCTCACCAACTGCACCAATAAAAGCGGGATGGGAATACAAACCCTGGTTCGGGTAGGGGGTAGAGAGTAAAGAGGTAGAGTCAAAGATGAAAGTAGGGATTGGATACAGACCCTTGTTCAGGTAGGGGGTAGTTTTAGTAGTAACTAAAATTACCTCCACTGCCGGTTTTTGTCAGCTAGTTCTGGCAAATATGATCAAAGAGTAACCTTAAATTACTGCCATTTATTATTAGCAGACATTAGAAAGCTTGTTTGCTCATTCAGGACATCCACCCTACGCCAGCTAGGTTGTAGCTTCATGTGCAGACAGGAGAGTGGTATTGATCTTCTCACTTAACTCTTGATAGCGAGTATATTTCCGAAAATGTCAAACTATTTCATTTCACAAATACATGCATCTACTAAAAACAGAAATAGAAAAAGTAGTTCAGTAAAAATGTGTCACTGACCAGTAGCCCGTTGGAGCCATGGATGGTAAGGCAGCGGGAGAAGGAGTGGTGGATGGACAGATCGCTGACGGAGGTCGGGGGGTTGTAGCCTCCCCTCTCATCCACATCGCCATTCATATGGAAATGGACCGGGTAGTGTCCCATTGTCTGCTGACCCATGTGTTGCAGCTCCATCCCAGAAATATGAACTGCCCTGAAGCCCCGCTCCACCTGACAGTGACAGCAGTTCAATTTCAGTCTCCTGCTGGGAGATCAGGAAGCTGCATCACTCTAATAACAGCTTTAACTGTAATCATTGGCCACAGGGAAAACAAGGCTGATGGGAGCACTGAAATACAATAATATAAAGACTATTTCAACAGGAGGTGTTAAAAAATATTTAATGAAAATAAGGGAAGGGGGGGATAAAGGAAGATGTAGTGTAAAAAAGAAATGAAAATCAAGGGTGAAAGGAGAGAAAGGAAGGAGGTGAGTGGGAAGAATAAGAGACAAATGCAAGGAGGGAGGTAAGGAGGGAGGGAGCGAGAGAGATGAATAGCTTGGGAGGAACTGAAAAGAAGAGCGATGAGAGGGAGGTGTGATTAAGGTGGCGAGGGGACGGAAGGAGGGACCGATGCAGGAAAGATGGGAAGGACGGAGGATGGCGAAGATGAGATGGACGAAGACAGTTCACAGATGAAAAAGAAGAAAGGAAAGGATATGAGGATAAGGGAAGAAGGAGGGTGGGTGGAAGAAAGGAAGGAGAGAGGAGACTGCAAAGAAAAGTCAGGAAGGAGGAATGGCATTGGTGGAAGGGTGGAAAATATGATGCAGAGAGGAAGGACAGAGGAAGAATGAAAGGAGAGGGGAAGAGGGAAGAAACATAGGAAGTAGGGAAAGGAAAGAAAAAGGATGTCAGAAGGATTAAGAGACGGAAAGACAGAATGGAGGAAAGGAGGATGAAGAAGAGAAAGAGGGGATGAAAGGACGTGCATGTGAATAAAACAGACATTGGAGAGCAGAGTGAGTCAGTGATGAAGAGCATCGTCGCCCCACAAACCAGAGCCAGTGTTGCACAACATCATGAGAAAACCTCCTAACTTACATTTTTGGTGATTTTCATTGTAATTTCAGTTGAAGGAAAACAGCCTTTGAGAAAATGCTACAACTGCTGCTTATGAAACAATCTGGAGCACGAGCAGAAGCAAAGCCTGCTCCTCTCAGCTTGTGGCCAGCTGATATTAATGGCGATACGAGGTTTTAACACAGCAGTGATGGCACCACTGTCGCGGGAGGAGTGTGCTCTGAGGCGTTCATTTTGAAGGGCTTCACAGAAATCTCAGAGGCTTTCCTTTCTGCGTGTGTGTTGCTGTACACACCCATGCATGAGAAATATGTGACATGAGCCTGTGATGGAAATTTCTAATAGGATATGATAGCTTGCCCTGGGGAGGGAGAGGCATGGAGGCAGCAGGAGTACAACCGCAGCCTCTCTCTCCCTCTTTCTCTTGCCCTGTCTCTCTTCTTCTTTGTTCTCCTGTCCTTTCCTGTCTCTCGCCGTCTCTCTCCGCTGTCTTCCTCCCTCCTGCTGACAGGCCAACAGGCTGATGCATACAGCGTGGGTTTTGTCGAGCATCTTTAACGGCTCTAATTTAATTTTTAATCATTCATGAGTGCATTAACTTTTGATTGGCCCAATGTGGAAATATTTGTGTGTGCAAATGGCAACATGGAGCTTTGCACATCTAGAAGCCATATACAGTAATCCTTCTTCTTCAGCCAGTCTGGCTGCGTGGCTCTAGGGATGACAATGTGGGTCAGTTCTCAACATCGTATGGCTGGTTTGAGTAAACAGGCCAGACTCGAGGTCCACTTACTAGCAGATTCCCAGGGCTTTCAACCGTATCACATGGCCTTCAGCAGATTGGGTTTGCCCACTTGTCACAAAGATGGATCTGCTCATCCATTATCTGCTGATGAACACTACATGATATGGTTGAAACCTTAGCTTTTAGCTAAGCTAAACATTGTCACTGTAAGCATGCTAGCATACATCAGCATTTAGCTCAAAGCAGCTAAGAACTGGCTCAGGGAGCCTCTCGTGGTTGGGGACTTTTGTAAGACTTGTTTTAACCAAACTTGACATTGTAATCTCTGCTATGTATTTATATTGTGAAAAGTCAAGATCAGATGAAAAAATGTACCCAACTCCACTAAGTTGATAAGACAGCGACATTCATGCAATTTATTCCATCATAGCGGTGATGCTAACATTGTCACTACTCAGATTTTAGGACTCCACACTGTGTCACTTGTAATTATTTGCACTGTGTCCAGTATAGAGTTAGGACCTGGATCTGTTTCTGCACCAGACAGAAATCATGAGCTCCTCTTCTGACTCTGCATAAGGCTGCAACATAATCACAAAAATGCTGGACTGTTCATTCACCTTTCATTTGTTTCATCTGTTAGGAGACAGTGACTGCCTCACTGTATCTGCTTTCCTTCCATGTGACCATTCATGTCTGGTCAGGGTCAGTGTTAAAATTAAATGAACAGTACTTCATTAAAATGCTGTCCAGGATGCACTGAGGCACTGTGGGGGTTATGTGGACTTGAGGAGTGGGCTGTTCTTTTCAACTGGCAGTTGTCCTCAGGAGAGAAAGCATCCAAGATAAATGAGTCTGGGTTGCATGACCAGTGGAGCACTGTCACTGACTCCAACCATTATCTAATGAAACTAAAGAAAATCAGTTTTTAATGCAGCTAATAGGCTCTACTTGTTGAGACAGATTAGCCAGCGCACATTCTGCAGCTTAAATGAAGGCAAGTGGAGGGATAGATGTTAACTGATTTTGGTTACTTTGAAAAATATAGAGTGATGGACTGAATTCAAACTTTTGTAACAGTTCAGTGGATGTGCAGAGAAATGTTTAGCTCTGTAGGACATACGGGTGATTTATTTAGGTTTTTTATTTCGAATGTGACATTTCTAGAAATTGTAATTTGTTGTAATTAGCCATGCCCACTTTAATCAATCATTGCCAAATTGTATGCATTGACTGAGTCATGTTCCTAGACCATGCAAACCAAATTTTCCTATTACGAGATATTAACTTTGCGCATTTGAGGTGCCCCCTAAAGATGAAGCACAATCATGAAGGTAAGTGTCTTGAATTTGATATCAAATTTTTAAAAATGATCTTTTGACACAATCAAATATAGCCATTTGTTGGTTGTGGGTAGCCTGTTGGCTCTGTGGACCATCAACTACCTCACCAACAGACCGTAGTATGTGAGTATGTGAGGCTTCGCAACTGTGTGTCGGATGTGGCAGTTTGCAGCATCGGGGCTCTGCAGGGTACTGTGCTCTCTCCTTTCTTCTTCACCCTCTACACATCAGACTTCACACAACACAACCAGCTGCCACCTCCAGAAGTTCTCCAATGATACAGCCATCGTTGGATGTGTGTCACAGGGGAACGATTTGGAATATAAGGAAGTCATCACTAACTTTGTCGACTGGTGTGGACTAAACCACCTGCACATCAAGACCAAGGAGATGGTGGTTGACTTCCACAGGAAAGCACCACAAACTACACCAGGGAGCATCCAGGGATTGGACATTGAGATCGTGGAGGAGCACAAATCCCTGGCTGTCCACCTCAACAATAAACTGGACTGGCCCACCAACACTGATGCCCTGAACAGGAAGGGTCAAAGTCGTCTCCATCTCCTGAGAAGACTGAGGTCTGAGTATGTAGGACATTACTGAGGACTTTCTATGACTCTGTGGTTGCATCTGCAGTTTTTTACGCAGTGGTCTGCTGGGGCTGTGGAAGCTCTGAGAGGGACAGGAAGAGACTAAACAGACTGGTCAGGAGAGCTGGCTCTGTCCTGGACTGCCCTCTGGACACCACTGAGGATGTAGGTTAGAGGAGGATGATAACCAACCCCTCCCACCCCATGCATGACACATTGGCTCCTTCAGTAAGATCAATATTCAGTGCCTCAATATTTTCCATTTGCAATATATTTTATAGTCTTTTGTGTAAAATGTACATATATAGTCAACTTCTTATTTTGTATTTTTTATTTTCCATTGCCTTTGCGGTGGAACTAAAATTTGAACTGTGATTTTGATGACCTTGGACTTTCAACCTCCACTTGAGACTGTTTTGTCAGCTGCTGTTCAGCCTCGGGCAGCATACAATGGCCCCTGGTGGAAACTGGTTCATATGTAAATCACCTGGTTGTCTGCTCTGTAAATAGTAAGGTTAGACAGCAGCATACCTTCAGATGTCCTCCAAAAGTGTCGAAGTCAAAGAATTTGCAGGCCTCGTTGCCATAGCAGCCAGGCTCCATCTCACCACGGAGCAGGATATTACGACTCAGCAGGCCAACCTCCGCCCTCATATCCACCCCATCTACCTCCTCACCCATGTGGATGAACTGGGGCTTACCTGTGTATACACACACACACACACACACACACACACACACACACACACACCACCTCAGCTCAAGGGCTCAACATTTTAACATTACAACAAAAACAATTAAGAGACATCTGTTGAAAACTGCTGCTTGGATTCACACTCTTCTGCTGACAGCGCTGTCTGAAGCTTCACAGTTTCTACTAAACCGCCCATTCAAGACAGATGAGCATGGCGGAAACAGGAGCCCATTCTCACCAGAGACTGAGAAAAGTACAGTTTGTTGTTTGTTTGCTGTTTGTGTGTGTGTGTGTGTGAGCACATGTGTGCAGTGTGTGGGCGTGTGACCGAGCAGATGTTTCAGATAATTGCGATGGAGAAGATAATGGCAACGCTGAGTCAGAGTTTGTAGCACCATTTTTCTCTTTTAAAAGGGGAATGGGCAGGCAGCACTTATAATTATGGTGAACAGGCAGAGGCAGTTACATACACACTGATGCAAAACACACTCAAACTTTGAGGTATGTAGAGTACAGTGTGTGTATGTGTGTGTGTGTGTGTGTGAGAGAGAGAGTGGTAGAAATGCTGACCATGAGTTCATCCCTGAGTCAACCAAAGTTAGAAACCAAACCACTTCTCCACTTCCCCTTCCACCCCACCCACATTCAAATTTGCAGTACGGTCACACTAACCTGCTGTTCTAACCGCTCACAGCCCTGTGTTAGAGAAATGCAGCGGGCTGTGATGGTAGGAGCATGAGCATGTTGTTTCAGGTACAGGTGGAATGCAGTTTGAGTGATTTACAGTCTGAATGCTTATCAGACACCAAAACACTGCTCAGTGGTTCATATAAATGTCCTTAAACTGGGCTCGCTGCATCCTCATCATATTCTTGGCCACCAATATGTTGGACCTTCCTCCATCAGCCTGCTGCTACAGGATGCTCAGAACAAAGGTTCTCCTTTATTCCTGTAGCACAGAGCCTTTTGTTGGTTTTTTTTTTATCCACTGACACTTTGATGAATCTTTAAAAAAGAACAAACTAAATATTCTAAGAGAATGTATACATAATGGAATTTGGTCATGTATCAGGGTCATATATCGTCATCAGATTCATCATCCAGAGTGCACTGGATGCTCACTGAACTCCTCCTGCTTCATGTCGCTGTGCTTATTAGTCAGCTGCATGCTGTGCTGCTGTTCAGATGTGGTCGAACGACAGGTCCTGGTTTGTTCGAAGCATACCAAGACATTCAGAAACCCTCCAGTTGTCCAGAGCTACAGTATTATGCATTTTGCATTGTGTAGCTCCTTGGAAAGCCAATTTACACCTCAGCAAATGATAGTGAGGCTGAGGAGAACAAAGAGGATCCCATGAAAGGCAAGGAGGGGAAGAAAAGAGCAGCAAAATAACAGAGCGAGTGGAAGAACGGTGCAGAAACGATAACGCCTCTGTTCCACGTGTCCGCCACTCCTACACATCCACCTTCTGAACAACGCAAACGTGTTGATTAGAAAAAACAAAGCAGTGTTAGGAAAAAGAATGAAATCAAAGAAATATTCAAGATCACACACCCACATGCTTAATCTCTTTTTCTCCTCCTACTCCCTCCATCAGCACAGCCAAGACTGAAAAAGTAAAAATGAACACTTTCATTCCATCTCAGACGTAAAACATCAACAGTCCAGGCTTAAAAGACTTTTTCAGATCTCACTTTACTACTCATGCCTACTGTGAGTCCATCCGGTTTACCCACAACTGATACAAGCTTTTCAGCAGTGAAGAACCACTCTTGTTCTTCACTTTATTTTGAGAGTTATTGATGTTGTTCTACGTTGTGGCGACGCTGTGGTTAAGATCTGGTTGGGTTGAGGCACAAAAGCCACTTATTTTGTTGCTAGAAAATATCCTGACATCTCGTTAAAAATACTCGGTTTTGTTGCCACACGCAGGACAAATTTAACGTGTCCGCGGTTTGCAGAAACACACACACGTTTGCCAACATTTTATTCTACAGCTGGCCTGGTTTTCTCTGGATGTTTTCCAGACTTGTCTCATGATGAAAACTGACCCGGAGAGATGCGGCCCGGCTTTGTGAGGCAAGGTAAATGTCAGGATAGAAATAGAATAATGCTAAATGCTTCACCGCTGCTCCAGGCCATTGATCCACTCCACAACATTGATTTTTTACACTCATCATCATTTATGCCATTTAGAACTGTCAAAAGTTGAACATGTAAAACCCTGGCACAAGTTATTGGACTGATTAATGGCCCGGGGCTATCTGTCTCTGTGTCTCTCTCAGACGTCTTCCAGCTCTCAGTTGCCAACAACAAAAACAACACACCCTCCCTGTTTGTGCCTAACCTTAGGGGCTGGGGAATAGACTTGATTAGCATTGCATGTTAAAAAACAGTGCTGCAGTGTCACGCAGGCAGGAATTAATGAAATGGATTACAGTCGGGAGGAGACTGACAGGAGCTGCGAGGAGCAGCCTTGGGCTAACAGAAATAGGATTTCCACTCTGGACGGCCAAACAACCTGTGATGTCAGAGAGCTGAGGCAAAACAGAGACGAGTGGGGTGGGGGTGGAGGTGGAGGTGGGGGGGGGGCTGTGATGGACTGATCTTCTAATGCAGCTGGGCAGGAGGGAAATGCCAGCAGCTCAGGCAGAGATTTGAAAATAAATCCTGGACTCCACGGCTAAACTCTGGGCAAAAGACACACAAACTTGACTTTTGGCGTGTGAATGGTCGTCGGGAAGCGACAGCTATGAGAGGACACGTCACGTCACGTTACTGCTGTCTCTTAGCTGCTGCGGGCACTGACGGTTTTTCCAACAGACAAAGACAAAGACCATTTGAATCATACAGTAGAACAGCGAGGGCTGACAAGGCTGACCTGAAGAACCCTGCTGAATGCCTGTGTACGTGTGTGTGTCCATACTAGCATGCGTGTCAGTGTGTGTGCATGTGTGTCAGCCTGAATGGGCCCAGTCAGTATTCCAGGATGCAGGCTGAGACTTTCCCTTGGCCCTGAGTCAGTCCAAACACCTTCCACTGACTCCCACACACTGCTCTAGGCTGTCTCAGCCTGGCCTCTATTATACTGAGTGTTTATGTGCAGACACACACACACACGCACACACACACACACACACACACACACACACACACACACACAAACACACACACACACACCTCCTTGCCTCAGCCTTAGCTCTCATGAAAGGGTTCCTGGGAATTGAGATGGGTTCAGTGTGTGATTTTAATCTGTTTAGGCAGATATAGAAATGCTGTTATTTGACAGGGATTTCATCCCAAATTACTAAAGGCTAAACGTGAAGGAGGAACACATTCACTCACAAAAAATCCCATCCTGAAAAAACGTCAGCATTTTCTCAGCAATGGCATCCACGGTTCAAGTGAATTAATATTCATCAATATTGATAATAGTTATAATCCTTAAGATTTCAGCCCTGGTTGAATTAGCGACACCTGTGGTAAGTCTTGGTAACAGCAAGTAAACGTAAATGACACTGGACCGTTCAAGAGATACATGCTTTCAGCAGCCACTCAGTCAGGAAGACAACACAGCATTGGTTTAATAGGCTTCAATGTTTCATATTGAAATGCATGTTGGAAGTCGCAGTTAAAGAAAACAGTTGATCACAACTGTTGGAACTCCAGCCACTGTTTGTATCGACTGTGATATCATTGCACTCACCAAAGTAATTGCAGAGAATATGGAGACATCTTAAAATAATAAGATGTTATTATACGAGCAGTCATGCAGGATGTAAACAAACTGACAATTTAGTCAGATTTGCTTCTGCTTTATCTGGAAGTCAGAGTGAATGTGAGCAAACCCATTACAAACCAATAATCCCTCACTGCACAAGAAATCTGCACATGCACAAAGCTATGGTGAGTATGGTATTGGCCAAAATTGAACCAGTAATCTGTGACAGATGGGTAACAACTCTTTCTCCCATCAAAATGGGAGAACAAGTTTTTGATGTTTCTTGATGCATTGGACTGTTTGTTCCAAGATCTTTGAAGAGCAGAATTTTGCAATAACTGAAAGAGCCACGATTAGAACAATGGAAATAAAACCCAAGCTGTAAAAAAGCCCCGTCCTTAGGTTGTGATGTACACACACTTGTGCTCTGAATTCTATTATGCGGCTTTACTCCGAGAATCCCTGACATCCAACATACAGTGGGGAGAATAAATGTTGTATTCAACACATCAACATTTTTTCCATTAAAGTCATTTCCAATGCAGCTATTCACATGAAACTGAGACCAGTTATTGGTACAGGCTGACTAAAAGTACACAGATAAAGAAATCATAACATTGCAATCCCCAGAAAAGGAAAATGCAATATTGAACACGGTAAAAAAAGCACTAAACCAGCTGATTCCACTTGGTGGGTTAGTACTTCCACTCTTCCACTCTTTGAAACAAGGTTACCCACCTCTGAATGCAAGTAGAAAAATCATTTGTTCGCTGTCATGCAAGAAACATCTGATGGTAGGTCGAGGCTACGAGCTTTCATAAGATCTTCACAGCAACATTGTTGAGCAACACAGCTGTGGTCCTGGTTACTGACAGATTTCTAAACTCCTAAATGTTCCTATGAGCACCATAGCATTAGGCATTATCCACAAGTGGAAGGAACATCAATTGCCCATTACCATGGAGCCAAGTAGCCATGGAAATTCTTAAGAATCCGTTGCCATCATGTGGATGATGAGGATAAGATGCCAGTGGACCTTCCAGCAGAACAATAATCCAGAACATACTGCAAAGGAGACTGCAGGTGGTTCCAGAGGAAGGAAAAAAGATGGTTGAATGGCCCGGTCAGTCACCAGACTTAAACACATATGAACACTTGTAGAAGGAACTGAAGATCAAGGTTCGCCAGCAGGCCCCTAAATCCCACCTGAACACAGTGAGACACTAGCTTCTTCATGCAGGAAGCGTCTTAAAGCTGTCATTGCAAAACAACGTTTCTGCATCAGGTGTTAAATTTCAGCTGATGTGTTTACATTTTGTCATGTGTCACTCCACTTTTTTACGGGCTGCAATGTTGTGATTCCTTTATCTGAGTAGTTTTACTCAGTTAATAGCAGTGTCTGGTCTCACTTTCATGTGGGCAGCTGCATTGGAAATATGTTGACATGTTGAATACTTATTTCACCCACTGTAACTCTTTAAACAAGACAGTCACTGTCAGTCTACTGTATACTGAACTCATGGTCAGTGCTAGTCCTGTAAAATGTGTGCATACACCAGCTTCATCGTCCATATCACGTTCAGCAGCACAGGAAAGGAGGACTAACGATCAACACTGCTACAGAAAGGTAAGTCCAGGAAGTAAATACATTGGATGGCCACTGGAAAAAAGCCAGAGACGTGAATTGTATTTGAAGTTGGGTTTGATATAAGACAAATCTTAAGAATTCTAGATTTAATAACATAATGATGTAAACAGAAATGTGGTTATTCAATCATGTCTTTAAAAAAACCTTGTGATGTTTCTGTGTTTGCTCAGCAGTACAACCAGCCTCAAACTGAGCATGATTAAGCTGCCTGCCTGCCTGCCTGCCTGTGTTAAAGGTTATCAAACTGCATTGCCATTTCAAGAAATATATTCCAGACACAGTTTTACCTTTGTGATGTATTTCCACTGCTTGTTTTATGTGCTCGGTCTTTTTTCATTAGTTTAGGTTGTTTCTCGTTCTTTCACCGCTCCCTTTTAACCTTGTGGATCACTTTGCACTGAAGCGGTTTGTGTTTTAAATTCTACAACACTAAAGTTGGCTTTATGTAGCTTGCCATTTCAATTTAGAGTGAAATTTCTTCAAATGAAGTGAAAGACTTGTCTTAGTCACAGCCTCAACGAGCGAAATGTCCTTCCCGCTCACTGTTATCCTGAAACTCAGCAGGAAACTGTGGTGAAATTGTAAAAGCACACAGCCAAGCCACCGACTGACCAACCGGGCTGACACTGCCATCTTTAGAGAGGTGTTCAAATATTTATTGTCGCAATTTTCATATAAAGATTAGATTTTCCAAGTTAATTAATTGCTCTTTCTCCATGGCCTCTGTTTTTTTAAATCTACCCATTCGACTTATTCAAGGACTTGAACTGTCAACGTAGGAAGGTGCTGCAGTGCTTTCAGACAGCACAGAGTGGTAGCCTCCATTATTTTCACTGTAAACACAGGTAGCCCAGCTACTGAGGTCAGTGAGGGAGGCGCCGCTCTCGTCACGCTGCGCAGCTCTTTGTCGTTCAGAGTTTATGGTGGTTCAACTTTTTAAACTTGCTGCTGTGGCGCTGTGCCTTGTTGTGCATGCTATTTAAAATCCAGAGCAACATCGTTGATTTCCACTGAGCTCCATGAAATCATGTACACATAAAAAAACAGCCATTATAGATAAAACATTTATGCTGTAGTCACATCTCTGCAAAAGTTTCTCTTGACAATGTTATACAGAGTATGCATGAGGAGCCACAGAAACTGTCCCACGGCAGGTTAAAGAAGTGGCAGGTGGAGTATAGTAGCATGTAGAATTAAGGCCTGCAAGTACCAATCTGGCAGCTCTTTCCACAATGAATAATAATGAATGAATTCACTCTGCGTGTAGATTTCTGCAAGCAAAATGTACATACTGTAACACAAGGTCTTCAAAGCTGGCATCTGCTGCAGCTGGACAGCATGCTGCCAAATCCTCCCGCGCTCTGGAAGAGCCGATTTCATTGGAAATTCATGAATTTGAGATACATTGTTATGTTTTGCTTAATATTCATCTCGTTTTTTCAAGCATCTTTGAAAATCAAATTTTCAAGCTGCACACGGATGTATTCATGGATGATGAGGAGCAGATGAAGAAAGCATTAGTTCTCCTTACAAAAGGCGCAGAGCTGTGCCAGATGCGGCCCACTGGAGCTGGATTAGAGAGGAAGGCACACCTCAGTTCTCTGTGGCACACAGTATTTTAAGCTCAGGAGCCTCTCCTCTATTTCAGGCTCAAAAACAACCTGCCATCCTTTGCAGATGAGAGGTGGATTCCTCAGCCTCAGCACTCACTCACGCTCTCTCCTCTCTCTCCTCCACAAGCACACGCTCACAGAGCCGGCTCGAGCGAACAGGAGGACAGACTTTACATTGATTTCCTAAGGCCAGTCGTATCGAACTGCAAACCTCAAATACACGACCATGGAGGACTGTGACATGCTCCAGAGTAGTGAAAGTTAAATGTTTTTGTCTGAATAGCAGTCGAGAAGAGATGAAGGTATTCAGTTTCCAGAAAAGCACATTTCACATTTGAGAAGATGGAACTAGTATTGGCTGTTTTGTATTTTTGCTTGATAAATTATAAACCGAAAGCTGCTGATGAATGTTTCAATCAATCCCCCAACATACCTGTTTTAACACTAATTGCACTCTATCCAGCTATCCAGTTGCAGGCAGTCTTTATTTTTGTGTTTAATCTAGAATAGTTTCATTATACCAAACCCCAGTATTGATAACTTTGCAAAGATTTGCTTTTGTGTTTCCTGCATGGAATTCAAATTTCCAAGGCATTCACAGAAAACACTGCACTAACCGTGTGGCTTCCTCTAGAGCCACAAATTGTTGTTGCTTCTGTTTGTGGATGGATTAAACAACATGTTAGTGAGTGATTTTTTTGGGTGTTAGTAGTCGTACAGAGCCAGGCTAGAATAGGGGTGGAGAAAGTGAGTCACTCTCAATAGCTACTGTCAAAAAACCTCTCCAGCGAAGGCAGCCGGCTTTCAAACCTGTCAAATAACACTGTGGACCACACTTCATGCCAACAGTTAAAAGATTGGTTAGTCAGAGACTTTAACTTGATAGAACAAGTTGTGCAAACAAATATTTGCATGAATATTTCCCCAGCAACATCAAAACTTTCCATCCCAGCCCTGCAGGTAACACACTGGTTCTCTCACCTTGGACCTTGATCTGGTTGGCTGTGCATGTAGGGCAGGGCAGCAGGCTGAACTCTTCAGCCTGGTGCATGGAGTAGTCGGTACTGGCCACCACCACCTGATCCCCGGACCCCCAGCCCTCTGGTTGGTCAGCGAGCTCTAGGATGCTGCTGTTGGTCAACATGTCGATGGAGATGGAGGCCTGTGGACGAACTACAGCGGGAGACGGTGATAGTTAGAGCTAACAGAATGCAGCACAGCTGACACACACTGCTACGTGCATACATTACACAAACACACACAGCAACAATAGTCTACATTGGGAAGGTCGAACACTAGCACAGTGCATGTGTACGCGTATGTGTGTGTACACACACACACACAAAAGTAGGAAGTAGGCTGGATGTAATGCTGGACTTCTAACGGATGCAAGAGGTTAATGAGTCCATAAATACCAACGCCACTGCTTTTTATACTTGAGTGTCAGATTTCATCCACTGCAACAGCAGCTGCATGTATCATACGTGATAAGAGGAGGCGCAGCTCAGCTATGGCGTAACCTCTGAGCCTACGCCTGTACGATTCCGCCACCCTCGATAACTCCAGTTTAAGAGACACTTTTAACCTTTACTGATGATATACTGTTGATCATTTTACACTGACCTGTACCAAGCTGACATCTCTCATCAAGTGAGATGTCATCTTTGAATATTAGTTATTGCCAGTGGCAATAGCCATAACAAAGTGTCTTGAATACATTGCATGGTGTCTAAATAAAGTCAGGTTTCAGCTTCACCTCCCTCACCCTCCTTCTGTCCATGCAGGGCGCTGTTTGGGCGCTCCCCTCTCTCTTGCTCACGTGTGATTTCTGCTCCTTCTCTCTTCTCATGCAGTCACTTCTAACACACCATCATGACAGAGCTATCACCTCAAAAAACACTGCACCGATCAGGAAGTACCTTCAATCCTCTTGTCTCGCATGAATGCATTTGTTGGTGCAATTTTATGAAAATGTGATTCAACATTTTTTGTGTTCATTTTCCACCCAACTGTGTGAGACGTTAACTAGAAAAAGTGAAACTGAAATTGCACCTCTATTCAGAATAAAGGCAAACACAGGTTTTCCTAGACTTAGTGGATGAGTGCACATTGTGTGCATGCATGTGGGGTAATTGCAGAGTGATACAAATGGGTTGCACCCAGTGTCAACCTTAACAAAAGATCACGCCAACACTACCTCAGCGCTGGCGATGTAACACACAAACACAGACAGAGGACAAGCCCAGACAGCGGTCCATGATGGTTGGAGCAGCGCCTGTGAACTCTGAGCTGGCTGTGTGGCAGTATTTTCCTGCACAATGACGTGAGCTCCACGCATTCCAACCATAGCAGCCTACCAATACACAACACACTCTGTGGAGCATAGCCAGAGTGCGTCTTCATATTTATAGGCACTGATCAGCTTAAGCTTTCTATCCATGCTATACTTGTGAGGGCCATTAATCTCTTCTGAATCATAACATAGTGTACCGAGAGTATCAAAGTTTGCATTCTCCTGCTTTTTTTAGAAAAAGCATTTAAGAGGAAAACATGCCATGCAGATATGCAACAAACTCACAAACACACAGACGCTGACAGTGAGTGATGAGCATACCCAGTTTTCCACACAGGAAACGGACCCTGTAGTTGCGACAGAGGCCGTGAGCCTGGTCTTTGTTGAGGCAGACAAAGCCGTAGTCTTTGTCATTCTTATGGATCACGTCTCCTGTCTGGTTGGATGGTATGCCATCATGGGTTTCAGCCTGGACAAGAGAAAAATGAATGCAAAGACACTTCTTCAAAACATTATTGTCAAACTTTGTGACATAACAGTGGTGTTGTTGGTGACAGTGTGCCTAAAAATTAAAGGAGCATTTCAAAATGTTGGAAAATATGCTTGTCTATAGCCAGAGAGACAGAGAGATGTCTGACCACTTGGCATCAGGACATCCCTTTATTGCAGGCTTCTAAAATTATGTGTTCTTGCACCAGACATCTGGAATTTGTCTAGTGTCTGGCTTCTGCTGGCAAACAGCAGGAATTTCATAAATGCCACCAGTATTAGGTCTCAGCGTTCCATCAGTCTGGTCACAAGAGCTGACTTTAAGTGCAGGTCAGAGTCTGACGGATCAGTTCTTGTAGCATCTTAACACAAAGCTCAGTCACTTCAGCTAAGGCAGCATGGACCGTCATTAATTATTGAAATCTTCTGATTAATCAACATTCTGTGCTTCCTCTTTCTACAGCAGCGTCTACAACACGTCTCCACACATGAATTCACTGCCAGCATTAAAATGCTCCACTGTACATGGGAACCGTGGAAGCTTTAACGCTGCTTGCACTAAAAGTGCTCTTGTGCAATGCAGCCAATTTCCCGTCAGAACAGAGCTGGTTGGCGTAACACAGTGCAGGCCAGCAGAGGTTTCCACTTCTCCTTGTTTTTATATGTGGTTGAATTCGCTAATGATGATAATTCCTCAAAATGTATGTGGGAGCCATTTCTTGACATCAAAATGCTGTACATCCCCTTTTGTGATAAAACTTCTCAAAGCAGAAATGAAGCGGTGACCTCATGAACTCCAGTGACCTTCAGTGTAACCATTATAGTACAAAGCCAAAGAGCAACTGGAGAGTGCTGACGTTCAGCCTCAGGCACCGAGCCTCTTCACATTTCCTTAGCATGGTCAGATAGTCCAAAACAAATCAGGACCGCATTACGCAACATTTTGGAATGAGAGAATAAAACTTGACTGCTAAAAATAGAGATCCCACAGAGGCAAATTAGACAGTGAAAACTGCAAACTGAGGAAAACTTTGAGTATGTCCAGACGAGGTGGAAAAATGAGGACACTCAGAGCTGGCGACTGAGGGAGGACATGGCAGTTCCTCCTAAATGATTCAAAAAACACGATGAATTTTACCAACTACATGGGAAAAGACAGAGAGTAAAAAAATAGAAAAGAAGCACATTTCTGGAGATCTTTACAAACCATTTAGATTTAATCTTTATCCGATCAAAGAGCAAAAAAGGACAGTTCAGTGAGAGAACAATAGATCATAAAAGTCAAATTGTAAGGGAGCTGCAATGGAGCAAATTGATCAAGTTATACTGTTTCACAGTAGACACAAAAAGGAACAGCTGTAGCCTACAGTGGCTGTTTTTTATGGTAATGGTATGGGTGATGGAGGCGGTGTGGGCAGACCTGGCAGTACTGCTTATCTTCATGGAAGGCTAACAGCTGCCGCTTTGTGGTGCCAGGCCTGATCCACATTCATTGGCCGGGGCTGTGCCATGTCCCAGCAGCACAGTAATGGCAGGTTGGCTTGGCACTGATGATCGGCGGACTGGATGGACAGACCCACCCACAACAAAACTAGACCCCGGAGCAGCTGGAGTTGCCGTCCATGTGGCGGCTCCTCTTTGGTATCCCATTAATCCAGCGTTATTGTTGCTATGCGTAGATGTGAGTTTAACGTTATAATTATTGTGTTTTTCATGAAATTTGCTAGTGTGCATAGTGGTGTAGTCTACCATTCCTGCACAGCATTCAGCCCGCCTTCAACCACAGGTGCACAAATCACTCAGGACTGGAGCTGCTGTAGGTTGCATCTACAAAGGCATAGAAAGTGGATTTGCTTCATATGCTTTAAACACGTGTTGTGTTAAAGCTCCAGTACTGCAGAGATGCAGCGAAATTTAAGCCAAACTCCAATCACTTCATCAACTTTCCATTTGAATTGAAGAGTCTGTATTTTATGTTTTGTTGTGTGCGTCTATGTGCACAGCCATACCAACAAGCGCTAGTCCATCTGTGTGATGTTCCTGCTTTTGTCTGGGGCTGACAGCCTCAAGCTCTTTGGCTGAAGACAAAAGCCTTGAAAGACCAGTTGCTATTATATAGTTTCAATTTAAAAAAAGCTCAGTCATTTTTTCAGACAGCTAGTCAATGCAGTTTTTTGCACGTGAAAAAAAAAACAGATTTGTCGGGGACTATTTTCAGGCACAAATTCACACACACTTGTCGGCAGAAAGACAGTGTACACGGGTTAGAGTTAAAATAAACTGCAGCGATTGTCGTAGTGACGACGGAACGTGTCACCCAGTGCAACGGTGTGGCTCACTGTTGAGCTTTTAGTTCGAGAAATGGAACACTACAGCTCTACTGCAAAGGGGAACATGATATACAGTACCAGGCTTTGACACACAGGCTATTTGAAAAGTTACTCTTCGTTAGAAGTAGCTGGGCTGCACTTTACTATACTACAAGCTACTACAAAAAAGTGGCTTAATACATTCAGCTATTTCCCATCAATAAACATCTACTGTCAGTAATATAATAAACAACTGCAATTGTTATTTTGTGTTCCATTCATCATGGTCATTTTTACAACAGACTGCTGTTTGTTTGCCGTATCCTGCTGCTTTGTGGAAAAACTAGTTTGCTAGGGGCTATGTTACACTGAGTACAACACTTATGTAACTTAGGTAAAAATATGATTGAAGATACGCTGTTCCCCCGATGCAAACCTCCCTGAGTACTCAAGCTCCTGACCAGTCATCTTGAGGTGCCCAGAAGAAAAGCAGCATTTAACAACATAATGTAATCTGTGTGCACTCAGTTTATCCTGCACTTCAGTAAACTTCTTCGGCCATCAATATGTAATTTTGTCTCTTTTTATCAAGTCCAGCCTGGCAGGCATGACCTTGTTTTCTCTCACCCTGGACCTAATTTCAGCTCTTAGAATGTTCTCTGTGGTTTATATCCAGTAGATAGTTCCAATGTGTGTTTATCCCAGCTTATCACACACACTGAAAAAAGAAGAAACAGTCCTCTAGCTCTGACAAAAGTGTAGACAAATCAAATCAATCCAAATAACTCCAAAGCTGTCTTATTTGTGCAGTGTACGTGTTCTTGTACTTTGTCTGTTGTACCCTATTAGTAGGCAAATATATTGTCTCATGTCTGATGGTCCCACGCTTAGACTTTCCCTCTCCCTCCAGTCTGTGTCTGCTGCCTTTCTCTGTCCTGGACGCACTCGACCTACTGTGGCAAGAGGTAGTCCATTTAGGTTTGCACAGAGGCCCTCATTGCACTGGTGTGGTCTCGAGTCACATCCAATGGATTTGAGTGAGTCATGAATGTGATGACTGGGGCTGACTTTAATGTTTTGATTTTCATAGACTTTAACTTTAACTTTTGCCTTTTGATTTGGAATGACTTGATATCCTCCTGAAGCCCAAAGACAGCAGTGCAGACCAGCAGACAGACAGCAGGTAATGCTGCACCCTAGATGATCACACTGTGAGGTGCATTTGATAATTAGTTTATTTGAAATCAAAGAAAACTAATTAAAGAAAAGGTTCATGTCCCTGTAAGTTAACTATGCCGACTGTTACTCTGTTTAAAAATCTAAAATGGCATTACATGTGCTGCAGCGAGAGGGGAGGTTGCCCAGGGCACCACAGACATTCAGTGCTGAATAAACCCAGTGGTTGCATTGCATTAATCACCTGATCTTGAGTGTGCATGCTGACACTCTACTTGGGGCTCACTGCCACATCATTAATGAAGAGCATTGGCTGAGACATGAATGATCAGATTAGGTTACAGTTACAGTTACAGTCACACTGCTTACAGTCCATGTGAATATCAGATGCTGAATATGATCTGAAGGATAAGACTCGTGACCAGAAAGATGTCCATGATTGGAGTTGCATATAATGACAAACGTTATGATTGAGGCACTAGAGTTAAAATGAAGCTAAGGACAGAACTGATCCAGGGTTGAGAGCAGGGCCAGTCCAGGCACATTTGATAAATCTAGTCTAGATGCAGTATCTGGTGAACAGCCAGTGAACAAATGAACACATAAAACAAATCAACTGCAGCCAGCAGTTTAGTAAGCAATGCAAGCAGTTGTGCATATCTTCCAGTGATATTTTGCAAGGGAAACCACAACTCGACAAACAAAATATTGTCAAAATATTGGCCAATGAAAAGCTCAGTCCACACGGGGGCATTAGGGAATGTCTGTGCTTATACAGCAGTATACATCATAAATCCCTGAAAGAAGGTGAATCGATCCTGTAACCTAAATCTGGGTAAGACAACAAACAGACAAACTCTCCCAAAATGTTGCAGTGTTCCTTTAAATGTGGGCTTGTGAACAGTGCTGCGACGCAGCCATAAAGACAGCTGACGTTTCAACCTAAAGACGTCAGAATGACACAGGAAAGTCATTAGTAAATTTTCTATTGTTTCATCCAAAGATGAAACTGAAATAGTGCTCAAATATTGCTCCTTTGCAGTTTGCTGGAGACAGACATCACCTCAGGCAATCAAACATTTACACAGAGGGAGCTGGAGGGTTTTTGTGTAAACTGACTCTGAAAAATTATACCTGCACACTATATTAAATTTTAGACTCTGCTGATAACCTATCAGTGGATTTTTCCGTTGCTTCAGAAGAATATGATAATGACCCAGTTGCCAGCATCAGCTGCTCTCATCTCTGTGGCCTGGTGAATGCATTAGCACCCAGGTGTGTGTGTGTGGCTGTGAAAGCACTCGTGCATGTATGTGTGAAGAGATTTACCTGGATGCCCAGCGGGCTGCCACACAGACGGTCTGGATAGGCCTCGTGCAGGTCAGACAGTTTCTCCCAGTCTCCAGATCCCCTCTCATCATCCCTGTCAAACCACTCCGTCCACTCTGCCTCTGTGGAACACACACACACACACACACACACAGTCACTCCCAGTTCAGTGGTCAGACAGCCAAGTGGTACATATTAGACTAATCTACGACAAGGCTTTGACTTGCAGTCCATTTAGGCTGTCAGAGAGCATTTGTAGCAGAGTAATTGAAGGGCTCTCTCCTCCCATTATGTTCTCTGTCTGGCTGCCACAGTGGGGAATGTGCATTTGACCGTGGGCCTGAATTTCAATCTGAAGCTCAACACACAACCTGTGACCAACCACCAGGCAGCCTGAGATTGTTCTCATATCTGCATGTGTGCATGTGTCCACATGTGCATGCTAGAGTGTGGCAGTTTCATTAAAATAGCTACTATCTGATGGAGATGAGGAGCTCTGAACTGGAGTCAGTTTTAAATAGAAAAGGGTCAATAACAGCAGCATACCAGAGAGTTGGATTAGAGACAGATGTATTGGTGAGGTGGCGAGGCTGAGCAATTACAGTTCAGGAGGAATTCAAAGAGCCTTGCCGTGTGTCTTGTGCATGGTAGCCTGATGGACTTCAAAGATACATATAGAGTAAAATAACTGCACAGTTAGTTCCAACATTAAATATCACAGTGATTTGTGGTGGAGGAAACTACAAAGGTGTTAATGAAGCCCTCACAGTGATGATTTTAGAAATGTTGACTTCTTACATCTTTCAAAGGTTAAACCCAGACATTCAGAGACAAACAGTGGATTTATCAGGCGTGTTAACAGGGTCTAGTACAATGAGTGAGGAAATATAGGCCACACATCAAGTTTCTTTTTTGACTAAATGCATACAAGCTGGAGCAATCATCTCTGATCCTGATGCAAGATCAGTGCATCAGTGCAAGATTTAAAGGAAAATCTCACCTTTTCAGGTGATTCCTTTGGTTTTGATAAGACTTACAGTCAGGTCAACATGTTCACTGTCTCATCTAAAACACTTTGCAACTGGTTTAGACATTTAATCATGGACCAGGAGCGAGTGGACTGGCTGCATCAACGGATCACTAAGCTCTGAAAAGAAATGATGTGTAGTGATCTTGATTAGAATAATATTCACAATGGCCATGATTCAACACTACTGGAGGGAAATGGTTCAACGTGTCCATGGGAAACAAAGAGAGAGACAGAGACGGAGAGAAAGCAGCTTGTCCAGGAGCTCAGAGTGCAGCAGGTGGAGGTAGAGACGGTGTCGATTTGAAATTTGAATTGTAGTTCTGAGGTAAATGCTGCCGCCACTTAAACGACTGAACAAAAGAAAGCAATGTTTTTATTTGCAGCATGGAGCGGCTTTACTTCATTAAAAATCAAATTCAAGTTTAATGAGCAAAAACCAAAACACCACCACATCCGCTTTTCGTTTGCATTACAATAATTAGATATTGTGCTCATTTATGAAAGCCTAGCTGATTGAGCTCCGTGTTGATTAAATGCTTTCAGTTATATGCGAGGCCATCTTTAAAGCATGTTTCCCCCGCTATGATCTTCCTTGTGGCTCGTGTAAATCTCATCTGCACTATGTTTCTTGCTTGGTCATCAGCGGTGGAGAATTTTCCCCACAAAACTGGCCGTAGCAAGTTGTGTGTGGTGAAGTAAATACAGCGGAATACATTATCGAGCTTTGTCAGCACGTCTCTGCTATTTGTGCTATCCTCCCCATATGCAGGAGACTGTCGCACTTTGCAAACACTGACCCAGATGGAGCTGTGACTCCAGTCTGGTGTATCTCCTTCGTAAATACAGCATGTGTGTGGTGTTTTAGATCTCGAAGAACACAGACGTCGTCCAACAAACCTTGACGTGTTTGTGTGTGTGAGAAGAGTTACCTTGAACCCACTGGCTGCTGGTGGTGATGGTGAATTGCTCCCCATAACTCGTCTGAAACACACGAGAGCTCAGGGCTTCTGAGGAGGCCTTGGTTCCTGCCAGCACACACACACACACACACAGAGCACTTACAGCATGAAACTGATTACTGCATACGTAAAACCAGGTTGGGAGCAAAAACTTCAAAGGGATTCCCACCTTGATAGACAGCGTGATCCTCCACAACAGTAGAAGCATCACCTTTGGTCACTATGAAAGTCCAGGGGTGTCTGCAGAGGAAAGAGAGGCGAGATGAAGCAGGGGAAAGAGAAAATATGTGATACATCCTAATACCTAGACAATAGAATAGTCGATGTCAGTGACTCCCAAAACAACTTATATATCTCAGTTGGAGAGTGTCAACAACAACCTGGTCGTGCCTGACCTCCATCCTCACATCGTTAATGTTGTGAATCAGCTGCAGTTTGCTTTACTTTATGCACCAAAACTACTTGTTTAGGTTGGGGAAAAGAACATGAGTTACGATCAATACGTTACTGTTACATCATATAACATATTTACTCAACATAAAATATGTTTTTAAAAAATGGGTCAAGGTTGACGTTTGGTTGCACATGTGACCTCTTGTCATAATGTGTATGGCCACTAGAGGTCGCCTAACTTAAACTCAAAAATGAGCTGCAATAACCTCCTTGCAGAGCCTACCTATACGGCTCCTTTCCTGGTGAGGATGGGCTCATTTGATAGACACACACACACACACACACACACACACACACACACACACACACGCAGACGGTGACATTAGATTTCTAATAATGTTGACATAAAGACTGACATCTGGAGTCTGGGTCATTAAATGAGCTATCCCAGCATGCATCACTTGTCACATCACAGGTAATGATGCGACGGCTATGAGGAAGAGGGGAAGTTGCTGTGCATGCGTGTGACTCCATGTCTGTATCTAAGATGTTGCCATGTATGTGTGAATGGAAGTGAGTGTGTGTAAAGGAGTTGGGCGGTGGTGGGCAGATGGAGCGCTTCAGTATGGCGTGCACTGTAGGCTACATATCTCTGCTGCCTGGGCTGAAGAAGAGCCCGCTGTTTCTCACGTAGTGTGATATGAAAAATGTACTGGCAACAGTATTGGGTGCCAGTGATGATCCAAAAACCACTTCAGATTTTGTCAGAAAATCTATTGGTCCTCTATTTCAAGATACGGTATGAACTGAATTGAATTCAACCTCACCTTGCTGCACATGACACATTACATTTTTAACTTCAACATTAACAAAGTAAGACAAGCATCTATAATGCATCTGTAATGTATCTATAGCAACTTTAATCATTGCCAATTTATTTTATTATTATTAATATTATATTTTAGGTTTTGTGGATGTGCACACCACTCCTGTCACTTAGCAGTCACAATCACATTTCCCTGAGCCCATGATGTCTGTCTAACAGACCAAATCCCAAAGAATAACCAATTTACAACAACATGAAACATCATCAATCATCATATTCTCACATTTCTAAAACAAATGTTCTGCATTCTTGCCTGATTACCGACTTAAACAATTGGTGAGAAAATCTAATTAATTACACAGACAATGGCTTCTTTACATTTAAGAGTGCAATACACTGTTTCGAAAAGCAAGCATGCGCAACACCAGGGCAATGACAGTAGAACACCTAAAGGGAATGAAGTCTTAATCAGTTCACATTATTAACCACACCTGTACATTGTGTGCTGTCACATGTCGAAATGTCCTCTGTGCAAAGTGGAGTTCAAAGACAGTTTCCACAACTGCTACAGTCAGGCTCAGAATCCTGTCTATGATTTAAAGATGTGATCTCTAAGACAGAGCTTTAACATGTAGTGGCAGCCTGGCTAATAATTAGTCATACATGTTTAAGACAAACTAGAGTAAAAAAGGAGAATTTAGTTTTTAACCCAAATGAGAAAATCCACACTGCTACACTGACCTACACATGGCAGCAATGCACCAGCGTGTGCTACAGCATGTTTTATGAGGAAGGAAATGCACTCTGCACCTTTGTTAGACTTCAAGGATACACACAATACATTTCAATATCAGCAACTTTTGTTTGTTTACAAGGAAACTCCACAGGGTAGATACACACGGTGGGTAGTTTAAAGGGCCTGGGAATTAGTAATTAAGGGGCCTCAAAATCATCCATCAGGACCAGCCTGGCAGCAGAAAACTTCAAATCTCAGCAGTCATTGAAGTCACAGAGGAGTGATTGACATTGTTCAGCAACACTTGTGAATTGCTTCTGATTTACTTTGGTAATTCTCTACAGTGAGCCACTAAAATGTGACTGTGGCACCATTAAAACAAGAATGTATGATTAGAGAGCAAGTAAGGCAGACTGAGAATCTCACATCCAGTTCATGTGAAGCCAAAACAATTTGGTTTGTACCCAAAGAATACCCCATAACTTTACCGCATCTGCAGATGATCCCCGACTGAGCTGAAATTAATTTTTGCTCAGCTTTAAAAAAGCAGAACCGGAGGTGTATTGTAGTGTTCCCGTGTGCCGCCACCAGCCCCGCTGTGGCAGCTGCAGTAAACATATGCAAATTACATAACAAAGATTGTATTGCAGAGTCTACACTGTCTCATAAATTCTGGCTTATTAAAATGTCTCTGGGTGCACCGCAAATTACACAGCCTCCCTCTCCTGATGACACCAGCGCTGGCCTGCTGGCAACAGAGTGAGGAGAGAAGGCGACAGGAGTCATTAGGCAGGAATCCCTCCGCTGCCTCACCATCGCCCTGACCCATTTACTCTGTCCTGCACAGCGTCCACAACCGTGGAGCAAAGTGCAAACTGGGGAGGGGGAAGTTAGCTTGCACTCCGTCCTCATGTCGTCTCAGAAACCCTCTCAGTGTTTCCCGCCGTCTCCTCAGCAGCATCAAGTTTCAGAACGCCGCCTGGCTCGGAGGTTAACCACGGGGCCTATGGTGCCAGGGTTTGCCAGCATCCTCTCTCAGCCCACAACAAGGCTCCAGATATTAGAGCTGACTAGCACTGTGCAGAACACACAAGCTTGTGGTTTACTACTATGCAAAGTTCCCCATCCAATGGTTTCATATCATTATTTCTGAAAAACAAGAGCGCAGTTGAGTCTTGTTTGAGGAATGTGTCAGTGTAAAAGTGTGCACTTCCTCATCCACTGTGATAGTGTGAGCAACTCTGAGACATCTCCAGGGGTTTTGTTATCATGCCATGATTCAGTTTCCATTTCCCATGCATTCCTGACATAGTAACACACACACACAAACACACACACACTCCCACTTGTTATGGAATGCTGCAGCAGCTAATCCTGTTGTGTGTGCTTTAGTGATGCTGTATCTCCCTCTGCAGAAAATGTTTAGGGGAAAACGCTTGGCCTGTTTGTGTGTGTGTGTGTGTGTGTGTGGGTGTGTGTGCCATGCACATGTGTACATTAAGCTACATATAGCCACGTTTCTGAGTGTATCAAGGCCTTGCTTAGTGTTTTATGCCGAGCTCTTTGTGCTGGGTAGGGCTAAGCAAACTTCTTCCCCTTGGTTTTCCTCACAGCTCCACCAAACAGCAGACAGATAAAGTCAGAGACTGGCTGCTGAGCATCAAGAAGAGCCAGATGTTTTTCTCAGGAGTTGGTGGGGACCAAGCCGGAGCTAAAGCAAGAGTGAACATGTGACAGGTGGACACACACACAACTCCAAATGCATGCTAGTACTGCTGTGTGTCTGCTGGATGTGTAAATAGGGAACTGTTGCCAACATGTACACCATAAAACGCTATATGTAAATATTATGCTTACAAATGAGAAAATCAATGAATGCAGCTTTAAGCAATGCAGTGCTTGCTAACATTAGCCACTTGTTATAACTTGCAAGCCTGTCTCCTAGAAATTACATTTCCAATTATGTTATATATAACACATAAAGTCTGAAGGAAACATAATGCAGCCCACATTATACTATAGTGAGGAAATATTGTTAGCTACAGAGTGGAAAAAGTGACAATACTGAACATATTAGTAAACTGTAAAATGATACATGTTTAATTTGCTCTCATCTGTTACACTGTTAGGGAATGATTCCAGCTCTGGTTTAATGTAGAAAACGTCCACAGCAACTTTAGTCACGAAACACAATGTGATTATCAAGGTCTAATCAAACCCACAATCTTTCCCTAATCTAAAGGAAAGTGCTTTTGTTGCATTAATGTCACCACAGACAGGAGTCAAGATGCAAACTAGAGATCGACCGATTATCTGTTGGGCCGATTATCAGCACCGATATTAGGAGTTTTGACGTATATCAGTATCAGCTTTTTTTAAATCCGACGGGCCGAATATCAAGAAATCAATTAAAAAACGGGTTATTTCCGCTCAGATGCAGCCGCCACTCCATCTCCTGCCACTTCTGTCTCCAGCATTGTTCCGCCCACTGCGCCATCTGATTGGTTAAGCAAGCTTCAGCATGCTAAGTGGCAGAGCCAAACTGATGTGAAAGCAGTCCTCACACACACGGTGGAGAGGGAGCTCCCCGGAGCTTTTCCACACCAGAAGATTTCCCACACGAGCGGCAGTAGAACCTCCCGACATGTGTGTGAATTACTTGAAAGAAGGCTGCTGATAATATCGACAGTCAGAGTCCGTGGTAGTAAAAGCGTGTGTGATTGAGAGAGAGCGCATAAAAAACTCAATTCACTTGTTTTAGACTTTGTATTAGCAATGGGGACAATGTATGTAATGTGGAGAATAGTGTGTGTTTGCCTGAAAGTCACATGAAAAAAAAACAAGTCAGGACTACGACAATAATGTAACGTTAAGAGCTAAGAGTAAACATGAGCGGCAGCTTTGCTAGCTCGTGGTACCTCCCGACATGTCTGTGAATCACTTGAAATAATGCTGCTGGTAATATCGACGTAGAAACAGTCTGTGATAGTAGAAACCTGTGAGTGACTGTGAGAGAGAGGAAGAAATTCAATTCAGTCTTGTTTTGTTGCAGGAAAGTACGCTGAGATGAAGGCTGACTAGCTTTTAGCATAGCATTAGGTCGCCGCTCTGGCTCTAGACGCTCAGCAGACTCAATGGGAGAATGTCTGTTATGTAGAGAAAAGTGTGAGTTTGTGTTAAAGACACATGAAAAACTTTACAACTGACAACTACTAACGTTGCTGTGAGCTTTCTGGTCCTATGATCTGAAAATTAAAGTGAACATGAGATGCTATTGGCTAATTAGTGTTAAACAGTTGGTCTAATCTCTTGCAACAAGGCTGCTGATAATATTGATATGGAAAAAGTGACAGTAGTAAGAAGTGTGTGTGTCAGAGAGTGAAATTCAGGAGTGATTTATCTGAAAGTCTTTTCACTTATTGTGACATTTTACTTTATTTACTGTGGAAACATTTCAGGTAGCTTTTTATTTGAGTTTTTATTCAACTTTATAAGAGATGCTTCTGACTACAGGAACTTTTTGTTTAATAAACATGCTTTAGGCATTTAAACCAAGTTCAGTGTTTGTATTATTCAACATTTTTACGCCAATTTTTATACTTTTACTGCAAATGAATATCGGCTCCAGATATTGGTTATCGGCCTCCTTAACTGGTAATAATCGGAATCGGTCCTGTAACACCCATATCGGTCAATCTCTAATGCAAACCCTGGTCACTGGAGTCAAAGTGCTGCACTTTCTACACCCGCCATCCACCTCACTGTGGAACTCTGGTGCAGTAGATAAAGGCAGGGCTTCATTCACTCCAAAATGTTGCATGTGAACACAATCCAGGTAGATGATTGGGAAAATAATTTAGTAATATACAAATGTAATTTATAGGTGATGGGGCTGCATGTACAGCACAGAGGCACAGCTCCTGTCTGTGATGAGCATGGGAGCTTTTCACTGCTCGTAAATCAACTTTATTTATGAATGCAAAACAGCGCTAATTTTCTTATGTTATGTTTCATAGCTTCATAATCCCCCTTTCTTTGGTTCCAAATTTCTCTAGATATTTTATGTGTGTTTAATTTCACTAGGTTCACAGCTGAAATGTGTTACATGTTACAATGTGGCTCCATACACTCAGTGTCCACTTTAATAGCTACACCCGTACAATTTAATGGAATCCAACACAACCATGTTTATTCTCTGCTTTTATCATCATGGCTTCAGCTTTTGTTGACACTGTCATAGAGGTGTTAAATCTATCTTATGTTTTAGCACTGAGCTCATAATTACAGGTGTTGTACTGGACTGTATTATCTTCAGAGGTATTGCTAACCTCATCTACTGTATGTAAATGGAAGGACAAAAAAATAAAAACACCAGTATAATTTAGTCCAGTACAACACCACCGTTAACTATGACTTCAGTAATAAACATACAACTGAATGTACACGTGGCCAAGAATTTGAACTTCATAAAAGCAGAATTTATGGCACACCTGCTGAATTGTAATGGACTGTGCAGGTGTAGCCAGTAAAGTGGCCACTGAATGTATACAATTTTACAAATGTTACACTGGAGATAGTTTATTGCAACCCATTAAGTAGCAAAGGGTCCTAAAAAAGATGCAGAGATTAACTGGAAAGAGACAACAATACACTCTGACTCACCTGAGGTTGTAACATTTTCTCATTAACTCACAGCGATCAATAAAAAGAATGCTCCAGTGCCGGAGCTGGGAAAATACATTTTATTTCCTGACATGGTGTGAGCTGAATACCCATGAGTACGCACTGGAGGAAATGAGCTGAAATGCTGCTGAGCTCATAGTACTGATCAACAGTGTGAAACTAGCAGTAATTATCATTTCTGATTCATCTATTCATCCATTATTGTTTTGTTTATGAACACTAGTTTAGAAAATCTAAATGCCAAGCTTCCATCACAAGCTGCCAGAGGAGGCTAAAATGGTGTCGTATAATTTCCAAAACAAGACTTCACGAGCTCACCGAAATCCCAGGCTGTTGATGTGCTGGCTGCCCAGCCTGGTGAGACTCTTCTTGGCTGAGTCCTCCAAGTTGTTGGAGCCCTCGTCATTGACCACCATGGCCAGTATGAGGCCCGCCTGCACACCATCCACATACTTTGCCAGGCGACGACTCTCATCCTTACTACGGTATGTGTCAAACCTGCAGCGGTGAAGGGGAAAGAAACAAAACTATTATTGTGTGTCTTCCATTCATCCTAAAACACAGACAGGACAGAAGTGAACACATGCATATAAAAGCACTTGGTGTTGCAAGTGAACATCCTTATTCCCATGTTTTAAGAAATGTATCACTGCCAGACCAGTGATCTGTGGGTCAGAAATCCTCCTTTCTACTTACCTTTTTACTTCATTTGCATTCTGGATAAGCAGATTGTTGTAATAACAGAGAAAAAGTTAAGTTAAATTGTGAAAATGGGCTCTCAGACGCACAGTGTGCAAGGACAAGGACGGCAAACTTCAGAGGAAAAAAGGACTGTAACACACTGATACGCAGCCTTCAGTGGTGGAAACAGACCAGCATTTCAACACTACTTTGAAACATGAATGTCATGAAGGAAGGATTTTTAGAATTTCCCTCCTTTTTCTTTGTTTATTGAAGTTTATTTGTGTGTCATGTTTCATTTTATCATGTTTCACATAGACGTAAAAAAGAATGGATATGTTTAAAGGCAACAGAAATTAATTTGAATTAATAAAACTGACAGTACAGAAGAGTGCAGCTAATTCATCACATTGAATAAATGGCATAAAGTGAAAATTTATCCAAAAATAATTCATTACTTAATTAATTGATTTAATTTAATTAATTCATTTGTGTTGCAAAACACAAAATTTGAAGCCCTCATTATAAAAACCTTAATGGAGATCAAAGGACTTGAATTAATGAAGGGAACATTTCCACAACTCCATCATGGGAACTGTGCACTTTGAGAACATTGTGCAAGTAGAAAACCTGTGAAGTACACATGAATGAATGAAAATGTTCATTGATAATTGCTCAAATTAAAGTTATCAGGTTTATAAATTAAGACACTGTATTTATAGACAGGGCATGTGCACATACTCATTTACCTTTTATGCTGAATGTACACCTGTAGGAATGTAAAAATACTTAAATCACTGAATGAGCCTTTCCAAATGATGCCCTAAGACTGTCTACAGAAAGAGGATCAAATATTGGTTACTTAAAGGCCAACTGAAATCCAATTGTTTCTTTATTTAACTGCATGAAGATCTGTTTTGTAAATAAAGTCCTATGCTTACTCCTGAAATTTTTTTCATGAAAGCACCTCCAAAAAAATGACAGTTTGCATTGTGTTTGTCACACCCTCCAACTCTGCCCTCTCCTAGTGGCAATCCCTCTCCCCTTTCCCTCCTATCTCTCCCTCTTCCTCTCACACTCCTTCCTCAGGTGGGCGTGTGCAGGCTGGTGTGTGAGGCTCAGACAGGTGCGGCGAATCTGCCTATTAGTAACTCAGCTCACCTGTGGCGGGGCGTGGTCTACCTCTGCTCCATTGTTCTTCCTCTGCCGTAAATACCGGCCTCAATCCATGACTCGACGCCGGACCGTAAACCACACTCCGTCAGTTTATTACCAGCTCCTTGATAGTAGTAAGTTTGCTCTTTGCTCGATTGTGCTTGAAAGTAATTTTGGTTTTTTTGCTCTGCCTCAGTTTGGATCACCTCCGCTGCCTCCTGCCTGACGCTCCTCTGATTCCTGACAATTCGGCTTCTCCAACTCACCAGCCATTCTCCAGTCTACCCACTTCCTCTGCTTCACCCACCCGCTGCCATCAGCCTCACCTCCAGCCGCTCCATCCAAATCTATCCCACAGCCTCCTTCAGTAAACCGTTTCTCTCGTTGGTCCTGTTTTTGTTAGTTGTTGGTAGCCTTAGTTGTTCCCAGTAGTTTCTAGTGTGGCCTAGTTCCTTTGTTGGGTTCCTGTGTTCTTTTGCTAGACTTCTCCTGAGTTATATGTTTCCGTCCAGGATTATCACCATTTGGGCCTGTCATTGAATTTGTGTAAATATTCTGCTAGGAATAGTTTGGTAGTTGGTCTCACTTCACTGTTTATTGTATTTAGCACTCTGGGGTTTTTGTATTCACTTATTGTAAATAAATTCTTGTAAACTTATTTGTGTACTGAGTCCTTAATCTGCGCCTGAGCCTCTGCCCTCCGAGTCGTGACAGTGTTTCTGTGCCCATTCAGACTAAAGGAGCATTTCAGATACAAAAACCTTTTTTCTCTCTGTTACTGATAAAAATACATTAACAATAAAGGTAAAAAGAATTTCAGATGGACTAATGCACATTTAACACCCCCTAATTACAAGTGCTATTGGTGCCTTAAAAGATCAGGCAGTGTATCCACATGAAAAATGGAGGCTAAAATAATGTCTCAAATATTGTTGATCCACTAGTAAACACTATCCCACTTCAAAGCAATATTTTGCTGTCTATCCATTGTAGTTATTGTGTAATAGTTCTCTAATCTCTCGTTGAGTAAGTCGGCTAATTAACTGTTTTGCAATAACCATTTTGTGCATTTTATGTCACCTTTCATGGTCTGATGACAATAAATTAGAGGAAACTTGATGCAGTCCAATGCCCAGCCTCCTCCTCTAAAAATTACCCAATCGTCTATTTACCACAATAAAAGCTGTATATCAATTTATCTGACCCCCATTTGGAATACAAATGTAATAGACAATGAATCATAGAAGCATATAAAGGATGGCATTGATTTCTAAACTTTATATCCCTGCATGAAGCAGTGCCAGAGCCATTAGACGCATATTTGTCTCCTTCACTGCAGCCCTGTGGTTACGGAGCTTATGAGATGTCTGCCGCTGCTCTAATTAAGAGTTCAGCGACGGAGCCTCTGCTTGGAGGGGACCTTCACCTGTCATCGTGCAGCACCTCTCCGGTCTTGGGGTCGACTACGTGGATAATGATGCCTCGGTTCCCCCAGCTTCTCTGGAACAGGTAGTTGTTTTGGTTGCTCTCTCCGGGATGGAAAGTCTTGTTGAGGAACGTCCACGCCAGCTTTTTTTCTCCATGGATCTCGAGAGTCCCGCCTGTCCCCACGCCAATGTACTTTCTCCCAAAGTAGCTGTGTTCCTGATCACTGTCATCCAATCTAAGAACAATGTGGGAGAATTCATGTTTTAATACATTTGAAGCAAAGAAGTGTGCTTCAGTGCTTACACTCTTGACCCTAATGCTGACATCACACAACCCCCTTTTTTAATAGGTCATTGAGAGGACTTAAAAAAAAAACGACAATTTGCCTTCATATGGTGGTTGGCAGTAAAGAGTGAAAGAAAAAAACAGTGGAAAGTGGGGGTAGACTTGTAATGAACTTGAGGACGGTCTACAAATACAATGAAAATACACCCGTTGGAATGCAGAAGGACACAAAAACTACTATTAAACTTTAACATTGCATGAGCACAGAAGATCAACATTGAATTTAAGTTGAACAACCAGTGACATCCATCAGTTAAACATTATCTCACTTCAAAGCAATAATTGCTGTCTGTCCATTATGTTATATATATACTATTGTTTACTTGTCCTCTAATCTCAGCCTGCATATTAACTGGGGACTGTTCACAAATCCCAAGAAAAGACCAAAATCAAAAATGTGTTATTCACACACTCTCGAAATTCCCCACCCTGCCGGAGGCACTCAGCCCTGAGTGAAGGAGTAAATCTTTAACAAGACTCAGTCTGAGGCTGTACTTAACCACAGCAAAACTTTGAGCTTTATGCTAATGTCAGCATGCATGCGTAAAAAAGTAAACTAACACATCCAACACGCACCTGACAGTTACGTTTCATGATGACACGATGATGTTTCATGCATCATGACAACTGTCAAGAAGTGTTGTGGTGAAGAAGCTGAAAGCTCATTCAGAAGGAGATTTTGTGAGGGAGCGCCTTGTTGCTGCTGCAGAGCTGCTAGAACCGGACACAGTAAAACTGTTCCAAGAGTCACTTTGAATTAATGGAGATGAAGGACAACCTGTCATGGAGTGTCTGTGATTTGGCCTTCATGGTGGACTTTAAGTACATCTCAGAGCTGAACCTCAAGCTCCAAGGTCTAGCCAGCGTCTTGCCTCGCCGCTTTCAGACGTGAAATCATTTTAAGCAAAATTAAAGCTGTGGCGAGTATAAATAATAACTGCATTTGTTACAAAGTTCTTCACAAAATACATGAGATGAAAAAAATAAAGGTAACAAAATAAAACAAAAAAAATAAAGGTATCAATAAAAAAAAACAACATGTATCAGTTACAAATCAGGCATCTGGAAAGATTTTCCTGTAAAAATATGTTTTAAGCAATGTTTAAAAACAGGCAATGTGCTAGAAAAGGTGAAACCTGGAGAACTAGCTACGAGCATCATCATCATCATCATCGCTACCGTCTGACATAAGACACCATAGAGAAGCAGCTCCAGCCATCGCAACATGGAGCAACAAGCTAGAAATGTCAATCTGCTGGTGGCACAAAAAAGTCAGGGGATCACCACAGTCAGTAGCTTTCATATTCTGACCTGCTGACACTGCCGTCCCTTGAGAGCATGGCTAAAAACAGCTCACAAATATATAGGCTCATTTTTTAAAAACGGCCGGGTCATTTCCTAAAACAGCTGTTGGCTGTGTTTTTTAACAAACATTACTCTTACAGAAATAATGTATTTGTTGGGGACTAATCCACATTTAGTGTTCTATCGCTCTGGTTCCCAACCTGGGGCCCCCAACCCTGACTAGCGGCTGTTGTCCACCAATGAGAATCTCTGTTTGCATGCTGAAGTGTCCTTTGGCACGATGCTGAACCCTGTGCCATCGGTGTGTGATTGAGTGTGTGAATGTGGCTCATTGACTGGACGGTAAACTAGAAAAGCACTAAACATTGATAGTAAGTTGTTGTACATAAATTGTGAGCCCAAGGATAAGGCATTAATAAGTACTTTGTAATGACTAATAAAGAGCCAATATGCCTCGTATGCTATTAATATAGTATATATATAAATCAGTTGGACAGTTTATCAGTTGTTCTATACTTTCATAGTTTCTCTTTGAAGAATGAATGATAGAGCTTGAAGGTACAGAAGAATAAGCTGGGCTTTTCAAATTCTGGTCCAGGTTGTATCACAGTCCTGGATCATCGTCATTTCCTGTAACTTACTATCATTAAGCAGCACATAAAATTCCTTGTAGGAAATATGTTGAAAGTACAAACTCATGGAGGTAGGATGTCTTTATAGTGACTGACAAAGTAGAAAAACCACTCAGGGCAGTGCAAAGCAGCAAAATAACAATAACCATGACCGGCACAGTGCTGGTGGCATCACTGAGCTGAGCAGCAAGGAAGGAGTGAGGAAGCCTTCCTGGCCTGCTTTCACATACAGTTGTTTGTACTGACTTTGATGGAGGCCATCTGTCTCAGTGAGAGTAAGCTGTCTTTTGATTTTTTAAGTCCCGTCATTACATTGATGATATCAGAGAAGGACTATATTGACAAGATGTCATTGTGTTGATTAGCGTGACTTCTTTAAAACACATTGCTGCATGCTAAACTTCATACAACTGTACCTTCCAAAAAGGGAGATGGTAAGGTTGCCTTTATAAGGACAGTCTGTGCTTCCGATGTGCAGCTCCCCTTTGTTCCCAATCAGAATGTGTTTTGTTCGAAGTAGTATGGGCCGGTTGGTGTCAGCAATCACCAGCTTTCCTACAGGACAGAGAGAGAGAGACAGAGAGAGAGAGACAGAGAGACAGAGAGAGAGAGAGAGGGGGGGGTTGGTGGTAGTGGGGGTGATGGGGAGGTGGTGATGAAGTCTCCTGGCAGGTCTTTCATGCCCCAATGCCCTCAGACACCTCCTGTCTTCCTACCATTTATGGCCCTGGGCTCAGGCTGTCCACACATGCACACACACACACACACACACACACACACACACACACACACACTCAGGAGATGTAGCTGGGCACCCACCTGAGTGCAATCCAATGATTCCAGTTCAGTAGTGGAGCGGTGAATAGCTGTTGAACACCAAACATCATTTCCTGCATGTGGGACTTTTCTTGCTTTCATCACGTTTTGTCTTAAATACTGTTACTCTGTTCATGATATCGCACAATACATTCAACCAGAACACAAGACTGAATGTATTCTTTGAAATCTTCTCAGTTAATTATTATATAATAATTCAATCAGGGAAACTTGGAAGGAGAAGGCCAAGGAATCGATCATTTATGGCAAGTGGTTCTACATTAAATGTGACAGAAAAGGCTCTTCTCTTAGAGGGACCTGTCAAAGAACCTGAGCAGCGATGATCGTTCTGCTGGGAGAGCTATGGCCTGTAATACATAGTATAACTGTATGGAATCAGAAGTAGCTGTACACATAAATGAACATTAGATCTTAGCAGGTCAACAACGTCAAACATCAATCCCTTAAAATATCTTCAATTTACCCTTGATAGCACTACAATCCCCTTTTTTTAAATCAATGTATTTGGACGCCAGGGATCCCTGTTTATTTGAAAAATGGAAAACTCAATCCAAAAACACCTTTATTTCAGTCTGACAAACTTCAATACACCTTCATGTATTATAATGCATATATTTTAATCATTACTAGCTTGTACAACCAATTTAAATATCTTATTAAAGAGTAAAATAATGGAATATCAGGTAAAAAAGGAAGGGACTCTGGTCGTGAAAAGTTCAGATACATGAGGAGGGGGATGGGGTGGTGGTGTTGGATTAGAGCAAATTAACATATCAGAGTAATAAAGTGAACTGACTGCTTATGAAGGAACCTGGTTCACATGGATGAACAGGATTGGATGATACTAATGAACTGGTAGCCAAACAGATGAATCATCAAGGAGTCAATGATGCCGAGCATGACCAGAACAACTGACAATGAGCTGATCTGAGTGCAGCTTCAGTGCTCCGCCTTAACTGAATACTTTTTTGAGCAGTTAAAGACATGGGGAAATACAAAAATATGTTTTCAAAAGTTCAAATCCCGTGTCCTGTGTTAATTGTTCAATCATCTCATACATGTAAATAAAATCATTTTACAGTGTTTTTATATCAAAATCCATTTGTTTTCCTTCTTGTAAAACGTTACAACATTTCTGTTGAATCATCTTTAAATCTGGGTTATACTCATAACTTTAGCCCACTCCTTTGCGTTTCCACAGGAAGGTGAGGTTTAATTCATTCATTTCCGCTTTGTCCTCCTTCTGAAGTAACAATGCAGGCGAGGTTTTCTACAGCGCCATATTCCTGTCCTGCTCCATATCAAGCTGTACTTGTTAAGTCACGCACACTTTTAAGCGACCCAATCATACTTAACGGCTTTCATTTAAATCCCCTTTGTAACTATACCCAACCCATATATTCTGATTCATTCACACATATGTCACATTACAGATGATGAAAAAAGCTTTGATTGATGAAGATAAAATGTGTTTTCTATCTTACCCCCATTGAGAATCTCAATGGAGTGGACTGTAGCTGAGGTTGTGAGGAGGACCTTTCTGCCATAGCCGATGGTAACACGGTGGTCTTCACTGTGTCCTGGCATCCAGGGCTGCAGTCCCGGCTCCTTATCTGGACACACTGCAGGAGACAATAAATAAACTGTTCTGTTCCTCAGAGACATACCAGTGGTGGTGCAAAGTAACCAAGCGCATTTACTCAAGTACAGTACATAAGTACACTTACTTTAGTCAAGTATTTCATTTGTATGCTACTTTCTACTTTTACTCCACTAACTTCCAGCAAGAAATAATCTACTTTTTATTCCAGGACAAGCGTTGAACAGCTATAGTTGCTGGTTTCTTTTGAGATTCAGATTCAAAATAAAAATACATATAGCATGATTATACAGTACACTGTTTTAGATTAAACACCTTTCAGATGTCTGAGTTGTTAGTAGTTTCACCAAAGAGAGATTTCCCCTCAAAACTTATTAAATGGTGTCTCTAAATAAGTGTTCATGGCCCAAAGAGGTACAAATTACAAAAAGTGCAAAAAAAAAAAAAAAAAAAACTAGCAGAGCTTATTTTTTTTCATCTTCTGTACATCTTTAATCCTCTTGCTTGTTATCATCGCATACACTGTATGTTGGTTCACATAACCGCCTACTTACAAGCGCCTAAGCGTCCTGTTGTGTTGGAGTTCATCTGTGTGACTACATGTTGTGCCTATGTGTCTGGCTTTCTTAGAGTCTCTGTGTGGGGTCCTGTGGGGTCCTGGAAAGGCTACTTCCTCTGGACTCTAGAGTTCTCCTGGGGGACCTCAACATTTATGTAGGCAACAATGGAGGAGCCTGAAGGAACCAGGAGGGAGCTTCTGAGTGGAGCTTTCTTGTTGGACTCCTATGCTAATCATGGATTGACCATAACACCATGTTCGAACAGAACAGATTCATTAATGTACTTTGTAGCATAACACCTTAGGCAAAAAGTCTGATGATTGACTTAGTGGTATGCATCGTCAGATATGAAGGAGCAGGTGGTGAGATCGATCAGATGGCAAAACAGCCCCCCGGAAAGAAATGATAAACCCAAATGCATAGTGAGGGTGAACTAAGACCGTCTGGCTGAGGACCCTGTCCATGGGTCTTTAACTCCCACCATGGGAATAATTTCTCATCAGAGGGGAGGTTGGAGACATGGAATCTGAGCTGGCCATCAAAGCCTCTGTGGAGGCAGCTACTCGGACCTGTGGTCAGAAGGGAGTTGTGCCTGTTGTGAGGACAACCTGAGAATCTGCCAGTTAACACCAGAGAGGGACCTTCAAGCTGAAGAAAGAGACCTCCTGGGCTTGGCTAGACCAGCGCTCTTCTGAAGCAACAGATAGGTACTAGGAGGCCAGAATAGTTGTGACCCAGTGGTCACTGATGCAAAAACCTGGGTATGGGAGGAGTCTGAGGAGGCTATTGAGAGGGGCCTTTGGTGGGCCTCAAGGAAGTTCTGACAAGCCATCAGAGAACTCTGGATGGATTGGCTGAGGCTGTGTTCAAAAGGGGAGGGGAACTGCTGACCATTCTTGGGGATATTGTCCAGCAGTAGAAGGAGCATTTTGAGGAACTCCTGTACCCAACCAGCACACCCCTTGTGAAGGAGTTTGAAGACTCAACCATATCCCTGGCAGAGGTCTCTGAACTAATCAAGAAGCTCCTCAGTGACAAGAAGCCAGGTGTGGATGAGATTCATCCTGCCGTGTTGAAGGCCCTGGATTTGTTGGGCTGTCTTGGGTGACGATCCAACTTTCAGTCATCTGTCCATATTCTTAAATGTCTCCTCCCAATATCCAATTGGATTATTTAATGCTGCTGCTGGCCAGCAGTTTGCACTTAAGCGACATCAGTTACTAGCACAACATGGCAGCAAACGGAGACGCCTGCAAAATTGCAACAGTGGAAAGAAGGCTCCAACCAACTGTCAAACCTCAGAGCCAGGAGGAGTGATGCAGATTCCATAATGCCAATGGAACAGGTATGGCAGCTTTTTTTGTATCGCACATTTAGATACAAACTTCAGATACAAAATTTTAAATTAAGTGCAGCTTAAAACTAAAACGAAAAGTCAGCAAATACTCCCACATTTTAATGCATAGTGAATTCAAGTTAAAAACAATTTCATTAAAAAACAAAAAAAGAACAAGGACATTAACAGCTAAGATAACAAGATAAGCTTTTAGTTATTAATTTGGTCCACCGGATAGAGTAGGCAGCAAAGCATAGGAGTTAAGCTTGACTTAAAAATGTCACGGCTCAGCTAATATCTATTATTACTGGGAGGCTATTCCAAGTCTGTTTAGCAAGATAACAAAATGCTGCTTCACTGTGTTTTGCTCTAACTCTCAGGACAACCAATGGACCCTCCAAGTTGTCCTCTGGGTTCTAAGAGGATCATATGGGACAAGCACAGCAGAGATGTATTAAGAGTTGGAGTTGTGGCAGAGCAGCAGGATTTCGAAGCTAATTCACCGGCTGACTGGTAGCCAGTGTTAGGGTTTTAGAACTGGTTTAATGTGGCCGTACTCTCTGGGTTTCATAAGGAACCTGAGAGCAACGTTCTGAATCAGCTGGAGCTGCCAAAGAGTTTTTTTTTTTTTTTTTTTTGAAAGCAAAGGAGTCAAGGAGAGCCACTGCTCCTTCACATGAAAAGCAGCCATTTGAGGTGATTCAGGCATCTGATTATACCTCCTTGATGCCTTTCTTTGAAGGTTTTTCAATTGAAATGGGGTGGACCCAGAACACGCTGGAGAGACTATATATCTAATTTGGCTTCAAAGGCTCAGGATCCCCTTGGAGGAGCTGGGAAAAGTTGCTGGGGGAGAGACGTTTGGACTTTCTTGGTTAACCTGCTTCTATGGAGATGTCACCACACATAAGCAGCAGAAAATGAATGGCTAGATAGATGGCATACTACAAGTGCTACACTTTACAAACAAGACTAATAAAAATAGGACAGGTGACATGGATGAATATGGACAAGTGTAGGCAGATCAGTGATAAAGGACCAAACAAACATCTTACAGGAATACAAGAAATGAAATGAAATAAAAATGTGGCCATGAGTCACCTTTTCTTCTGTCTCTCCTTGGCCTTTACTGTATCAACAAGTAACCTTGTAGCTACGCTCCAGTCCCTTTAACGTGAAAGAATCACAAGAATTGATGGAAAACATTCATCTGCTTTTTGAGCAAATGAAACCTTTTACAGCACGCTTCACCTGCTGTAGCATTCATCAGGCTTTATTGTCACCTTGACAAAATCTTTTACAGCTGAGCATTGCTTTTCACAGGACAAATCTGAAATACAAAACACTAAGCAACAGTTAATAAGCATCAGGGTAAAAAATGTTTGTGTCAGTCCTTCAGAATCAAAAAACAAGGGCTTCTTTTCGCACTATTTTGCACTGACATTGAACAATCATAAAGAAATCCTTTATGGGTCAGAGAGAGAGAATAAGTGTGTGTGCTGCCACGATGGACCCAGATATTCATAATTTTGTACACTATAAACAGACCAGCCTGTTACCTGTTGTTGAAAAAAGGTTAGAAACAAGTTTTCCTGAGGGAGTTGAAAAGTAATGTGGGTTATTCTTCCAAATCAAGTCAGGCAAATGTACATTACAGCACATCAGGACATCAGAAAATCTGCAGTAATCCATCGACACATTGATCGACAAATTGATAAGATACCCAGCTTTAGTACTACTGATCTGATTTGTTTTCCTCCTCACCTACTCTGTAACTTTCACAGCTCTCCAACTATCTAAATGGGGATAAAATAGTACAAAAGGTTATTGGATTGCTCACTCAAGGGTAAGAGTGACTGATAAACCCATTTAGTCTGTGTCTGTTATTGTCAGGATAGCACTGAGACACCATGTGTATCTGTCCAGTCTGCCCAATAGAGTTTCAATATATTGCTCTCTGGTGTGTGTGGTGGTTACCTCATCTCCCTGCCACCTAATGGATCTGTCAATGGCATTGACTGGCTAGGGACCTGAATTGTCAAGCAGATTTCCCAGAGGGCTAACACTGATTCACAGGTGGTGACGTGCTATCAGCTGGTTTCTGTTTGTCTGTACGTGACAGTTCTTTGGCTTCGGAGGAAGGGTGTCTGTGGAAGTGCTTGTCTGCGGCCCTGCTGCAACTTTATATGTTATTTTAATATTACTTTCATTCAAGTGTCTGCAAGTTCATTCACGGTGTGTCACTGAACTCCGCTTGCCTTGTCTTTCTTTCCCTTCTTGGTTACCTTATGCTGCTTTTCAATAGACGAATAGCCAAATGGACTCTTAACGCTTTAATTTTCATTATCATGACTGTTATTGCTATTATTGATATGAGATGGAATGCATCAGCAGCTCCTCATAAGCAGCTGACCACAAATACATTTCTGACTCAGTCCTTGGAGATCTGTGTCTGCCACTTACTGGACTATTGGACAACTTTGAGTAAAACAGCTGGACCTGCAGCTTCCATTGCCTAAAATTCTTTCTTAATCCAACAACACAATGAACTGTACCTAAACTTCTTCACAAAACCACTGATGCAGGTGAGCCTGGGAGAATTGTACCATGAAAGTAAACTAGTCAACCAAACTAAGTCTAAACACAATAACACAGCAGTGATCTTGTAAAGGGAGCTGCTGTATTATTTTCTTGAGCTACTACTGTTTACTCCGTGCTGTGTTCGTGCTGTGACCTTGTATTTTCCTTGTTCAGGGTGGATGAGGCCAGAAACACTGGGGCTCAAACTTAAGCTCCTGATGCGACCATCTGGTGGTGCACTCAACAACAAACAGCCTGTGTCTGTGGTACACTTCACATATGTGCAGCCAAAAAAAAAAAAGACTTAACCAGCATTGAGAAAAATAGAAATATTAGAAATCATCAACAACAGCTCCACTATAAATAAATGAATAAATAAATAAATAAACATGAACAAATCAAAATGCATGAGCATATGCAAATTAATACTGCGCAAAGGTCCTGATATATTAGATAAGTATATTATTTTCTTTGACAGGGATTTTATGTAATTAAATATCCATCTGTTTAAATATCCATCCACCCATTAGCTATAAGCAATCGTCAGAGGGTCATGCTGGGTCCAATCCCAGCTGACATTGGGTGAAAGATGGGGGACACCAGGTCACCAGTTCATCCACAGGGTTGATACAGAGACAAACAACCGTTCATTCAACTACCATTCCCCCGCTGTTTAAACAGCTGCTATGAAAAACTAATCTGATTTCACTGAAGAAGGGTCAAAAATCCTGGTTCATTTAACATTCTGACCAACATTATGAGGAGTAAGTAGTGACAACACAAGACACTTCACTTTCACAGTCAAAACTGACAAAAAGCTTTCACAGTAACTTCTAACACTCAGTGCCAGCAGCATTCAAGTGATTCTGACTGCTGGGGATAAGAGTTCAGTGTTGCCTTCTTTTAGGCTCATGGCACAGGCTGAGGTGAGCCCTGTCATCAAAATGACAGGAAAGGTAACGGATGCTAGCTTGTTTCCATTTGTAGTTAGTGACCAGGTTAGGGTTGGGTAACTTGGCTTTTCCAGCATGTAGGTTGCTAGCTTGGAGGCTGTTGCGGCTGCTTCCTATAGGAGAGGATTTTGAAAATGGTAACATGCAGGTGGAACGAGGAGAGAGTGCTGCCTGAAATGTGTAGCCAGGCTGTCGGTGTGTTGTAAATGAACACCAATACATCCCTGACAAGATCAGTGAATAAAAATGAATGAACTATGGAACACAGTTTTCACCTTTTAACATACAGTGTATTTAGACCCATTCTTGGCCATCCAATCAAAAGAACATATGCACTGCAATGTTCCCCGGCTGGGAATAAATAAAGTTTTATCTTATCTTATCAATGCAGTTCACGGCAGCATTGTTTTGTTAACAAGGAAAGAAAGAATGAAATAAAGAAAGAAAGGTTTTACTATATCGAGGCATTGCTGACAGCAGTAAAAGGATTGAAACTGGAAGTCTGAACGCTGCTGTATTTGTAATCACATGATTTTTTATTAATGCAGGCAGGAAATGAACTGATGCATGCTTTGTCTAAACAAAACATATCAGTCTGAACAATACACTTGTTAATGAGCTGAAACCTGCTTAGCACTTATATTTTTCACACATTTTGCACATTTTCATTTACATATTTCCTACTTAATGTGTCAGACAATGAGGATTGTCTCTATAATCACCATACATCATCCTAATTTGCTTTTCCAATTCTCTTTGATGTATTCTATTGCTGTTTGCTTCTTAACAGCCGCATTCACATGGCAGAGATGTCATTAAACTGTCTTCTAATAAAATAACAAATTAAATCGAACACCACCCAGGCAGCAGCTTGAGCTGTGGTGTTTATAGCCACTTGCGGCATTGGTCTATGGATGACAACGTCTGTCAGTCGGTCCACCACTTTGAAGCAGATTAAAATGTCTCAACAACCATTGAATTGGCTGCCACGAAATTTTGTACAAACATTTAGATTCTGCAGGGAATCAATCTCAGTGACTTTGGTGGTCCTCTGGCATTTTTTGTTTTGAGTTAAATATCTCCAAACCACTCAAATGGATTGCCTTGAGAATTTGTCCAGAGGAATCCTGAATTGTGATGACTTTGGTGATTTACAGAATTTGCATCTCGCGCCACCAGCAGGTCAAAGTTTTCACCTTGTGAAATGTCTCTGCATATACGAGTACTATGTCCAACCATTCTTATAGGTATCTCAATCCCACAGTCAGACTTCACTCTGCTTTTGAGCATGGTTCTTCGGACCTATAAGCACTGCATTTTCGATGCAGTCAAACAACACATCTGCTCAAGCTTTAACAGACACTTAGTCCTGTTTGGTCATTTGGTCTTCAGCATTGGTTCCAAAGCCTCACTGCTGCGGTGTTTCTGCACTGCACCTCTCAGGGATCACCTGTCGGTTTATCATTTTTCTGCTGCAGAAGCTGATGCTCAGACTACACATCAGCCCAATAATTCAACAGACATGAGTTGGGTATGACAATTTGTGGTTTTATCCCATGCTGTGCATCACAGTGGAAGAAGAAAAATTCTGTGTCTTGAAAGCCTCACGTGGCACAGATAGAAAAATAAGCATGTCAGAATTATTTTGCCTTTTCATAGTTTGACATGTCACGGTTCTTCCCTCCTTCTGGACTCCTTCCGAACATCCTACAAGTCATGAACCTGACTGCAAAACTTTGTCAGAGTCCTACCTGTTGTTTAATGTGTCTCTGCTGAGTCATGGCAGGAATTTAAGTCACCACAATTGACTCAAAGTTAAAGAAATAAGTGTTCTCTGTTCATTCATACCTGCTAATTCCCTCAAACACATGACTTCCTCTGCAGCAAGGAACCTGCTTCCTAACAAATAGCTACAAGCAAAACAAGTGCACAATATGCTTGTTGTCAGTGTGAGACAATATCCTAAACTAGGTAAAGTTTATTCAAATGTCACTGTTTATGAACAAAATGTCCATTATTAATAGAAAAACATTTCATGTTGCACTATTTATGCTCCTTTAGCATGATGTCACTGCTTTCCTGTGCCTTGAACTTCTCATTGTGATTCAGGCCCATTACTAAACCTCCAATAAAAAGCCCATCTGCCTCAGATTGAGATGCTGTTGTGGCTGTGATTAGAAAGATTTGCTAACTGCTCAGAAAGCCCCTGTTTTGCCATCACAATAAAGCTACAATAAAAAAGAGCTGGTGAGAGAGATATGTTAAGTTTATAATGGAAGAACATCTCTAAAGCCTTGAGCACTATTACACACACACACACACACGTGTGTGTGTGTGTCAAAATGTGTCAAAATGACAGCATACATGCATGTAACCTCAATTGGCCCGATTGTGTTTTATCCTTACTCATCGTAGTGAAGACTGACCAGGAATACAAGCTTCTTCATCACTTGGCTGAAGAACTGAGAGTCTCTGAATGACCCAGTCCTGCTGTTCAGCTCAGTGAAGGCAAACAGAGGCTCTGTCTCTCCCTCACCCTCTGGCAAAGCTCCCTCTCTCATCGTAGGAAATGAATTTGATGGAGGGATTAGTATCCCTCAACACCTCTTCAGCTGGAAATCCATAAGCTGATAGTGGTATATTCCTTTGACACTGCACGTGAATACTGTGCATCACTGATACCCTGTACCAACTGTCTAACATACATTATAGCAAGTTGCTGATGTTGATTAACAACAACAACAACAACGACAAAGAATATGTAGCCATTGTAGTCATTTAAAGTGTCATTTCATGCAAATTACATAAAAAAACACTGTCAGTTTGCTGTTTTCTCATATCATGTGAGTAGGAGGTCCACTTTTTGTCTCTGCAAGCCATGTCTCCTAGAAATTACATGATATACTGCTAAATGGTTTTGTCTACTACATCTTTAAAATGAATGCTGTCTGCAGTAGTGTCAAGCTGTTCCACTAAATTATGAGTAGAGCATTATAAGTGCCTGTAAAATCCGATAAGAGCATACAGTCGGCACATATCTTTAGTTTGATGTACACAAATTATATTTAGGTTTTTCTTCTGCTATTTCTGAAATAACATTTTTTGAGGGAGTACGCCTAAATATATCCTCATGCAGAATTTGCAAACTCTTATAAAGTGCAATGTTCTGTGTTTTTACAGGAAGTACAGCACTGTTTTCACTTCCTCTTTTTGTTCTCGACTTTTTCCTTGGAATGCACGCCTATTCTTTGCCCTGTTAACTGCTACATTTGCTGTTACAGGCAGCATCAATAAAAATAGCAACAACAGGGCATAGGAAAATAGAAAATCAAAAGTTGACTGTATATGTATATTTTATACAAAAGACTATAAAAACCATTGCCAATGGAAACTATTGAGAAATATTGAAAAATTGCAAAAGGCTTGAAAAAAGAATTGCACATGGTTGGTATGGATAAGTTAATGTGTCTTTATCAGTCTGAGGGCTACAGGGCTTTGGCATCATAATTACCTTGTGCTGCATTCAGGGTGTTTCAGGGACTAATCCATCCTTGTCCTTGACATACAGGTTTCTGACTGAAATGTCCAGTGATGAGTCCAAGACAAAGTAACAAGTCAGGATAAAGTGATAAAGGCCACAGAGCTGACTGGTGAAGTACAGAGCGCAGTGGTCAGCTAGTGCTAATCTCAAACACTGACTGAGTCTCACTGTATGACAGACTACACATTACTCCATTAACCCTACAATAAATGTTGACTTCAAAGTATTGTCTGTGTGTCCAAAGCCTGATCTAACTTTCTCCTCTCTGCAGCAAGACTTGATTTTTGTTCAGAAACTATTGAAGTCCAACTGAAATGTCACTGTATGTCCTTCTCTGCTGAAGCATACAGGTCTGCATGAACTGAAGTATTGACTGTATATCCAAGGTTTGACATAACAAACTCCTCTGTGCCGCAGAGCTCCATTGTTGTCCACCAATCATTAAAAACACATCAATGAGCCACGCTGTTGCATTTCGAGTAACATTTGCTAAACACCACAGAGTCCAGCTGTTTTAGGAAATTAATCAGCCTTTCGCTGAACAACAAGCCTCTAAATCTGGAAGCCAATGGCTTGACTCTGAGCGCCACGGAGAGAGTCGGGAATCAGAAAGTTCTGAGACGGACGAACACATTGTTGGTTTGGGATTTTTCTGAGAGTTGCTAACAATAAGAAAAATCTAGAGCAACATGAGTATTATCCTTTAGAGAGGCACAAATGTATTTTCTTTGCCACTTCGTAGCAGTGGAACAAGCTGTAAACGCAGCACTGACATGATCTTAACTGTTCTAATGGCAAATGCCTCTGCTATTTCCACGTTCGACAGACACAGGGCAACATTAGCATTCATTTATTGTGTGTGTGTGTGTCCACCTGATTAGTGTAAACCCAATATTCATTCTCATTTTAGCTCTGGTTTTGGTTTCTCCCCACTCCTTAGAAAAATATCCGTCTCTTTAGCTGCTAAATATTCCGCTGTGTTCACCAGCCAGTCCCTGACTGTGTCTGCCTGCTGTTTGGTGCTGAGCAGGTAGTGTATCGTGGGTTTATCTCTGATGAGAGCAGTGGGACTGAACCAAAACACGAAGCCGACGAACTAACACACCCTGTTTAAAAATACATCCAAAATTCATTGAGAATTACAACGTGTTATTTCAGTTGCACTGTAACAACACATAAATCATAAAACCGTTGCAATAGGTGATTTATTCCTCGTACTAAAACTGGCCAGTGTAGTTTATTCTGAAGCAAATCTTTGGCTGCAGAGAGTAGTTTCATGCCAGGCAGAGATCACAGCATGCTCAGAGACATGCTCCCCTGTTCAGCTGCTGAGGAGAATAAACCACACTGACCATGTTCACTGTAATGACAGGGGAAACGTGACTGGAAAAAAAAATAGCAAAATACGTGTTTGGAAGTGACAGCATTGCTTTCAGTGACACATGTTTGAAAAACATTACATCCGTATTTTATCAAATCTCTCACCCAAATAATTCAGTGGCTCAGTTTTCCCCATTTGTTATGCACCCTTTTAATTGAAAGCAACATTTCCATTCATGACTCGTGTAAATGTTTTCTTTTCTCCTCATTTGAAGGTCAACATCCTGAAATATGGATGTTTTCTCATTTCATCTCCATCTTCTCTCGTTGCTTATTATACTGAGTAATAAGCAATAAGCTTGATACTACAGTGATTTATAGAGCGGTGGAATCTGATTACTGACTGATGGTAGAAACTGTATTTCATGGCATCTAGTGTCCTTAGCCCACTGAGAAAATCAAGATCAGTAAGAAGAAAAAAAAACATGTCCTTAACTCACCTGCTTGGATGCTGGGGAGCAGCAGAGCTGCCAGAAACACACATGTCTTCATCTCTCTCAGCCCGCCACCGACCAGCATCACACCTGAGGCCTTCAAAGGTTGCTTCAGACCTCCCAGTGGGTTTCAGAGTGCGTGTGCCAAGTTCACAGTGGGAGGCTACCAAAGGCACCTAGAAAATCACATTGAAATGCAGAGGACTCAGCAAGACATGTACAAACAGGCGATTCTAAAGAACTCATTGGTATACGAGAGTGGCAGGAGGTCTGTTACATGTGACGCAGAGCATCAGCGCCAGCTTCGAGTGTTGATTTTCACTTTATTTTCAGAGATAATGACAGCAACACAGACACGTTTTGCAGCACTGTTTTGTGAAGAACTTCACTGCTGGTATTTTGATATCAGTTATAAATAGGCCTAACTGTGTACGGACAGTGAATCACACTGATCTGTGCAGCTGATCTGCTTTTAACAAGTCAAATATTTGATCTTGTCAGAGTAGCCTACGCACCAGTACTACAACACACCAGCTGATGCAATGTTCAATATACAGAAAGAAGACAAAAGCCTCTGTTTGTGTGACTCAGCAGAGGTGCACACACAGCTCCACCATCACAAACCAGATGTCATGTATGTCTCTTTACTTTTCAATAGCATTGCATGTATAACATCATCTACTGAAATGTTCAAAAAACAGCCATTCATTTGATTCAGGCAGGTCTGAAATGTGTTAGATCAAAGTCTGAACCTGCAGCATCACACAGCAGCTGAAACGTCTGAGTCCATCTTTCAATTGAGAGAGTGATGTGCCACAGCAGACACAGTTATTCAACATACGCGTGTGACAAATGAAAGCAATGATATACTTTTGTACATAATGGTGCACACACAGGAAATCAGCTGCAGTCATCTGAGCACTCATCAATCAGTTTAAACAGAGAGTGTGTTCACACACATCTCCTGCTATTCTGGGCAGGTAAGAGAGCCCAAACAAACCATTAACAGTACAGTGGACCTTTTTATTCACACTTAATGTGCCATCCTAAGATGTTCTCTGCCCCCACAGAGCTACCATACCTTTATCAGCAAAACATTAGGTGTCAACTGTTGATTACTTCTTACACTCATCATGCCAAATATATTATCAGACCGGTATATTATCAGAGGTTAATGACAAACAAGTATTTCCCAAAATAACTTATTTTTTCTTGTCTTATGAATTGAATTGGGCAACTATTGTTACATCTGTTGTGACATGGGTCCAAATTGGCTCCACATTTTAAGACATGCAAAAAAAATTTTGTAAATTGTGGAAATGTTCACGTATTCACATGTGTATGGACAGAGTTTAAAGGGGAAGGAGCTATGCGGTGGTGGGACTTAGTGTGATCTCCAGAAAGCACAGTTGTCATCAAGTACAACACGGCGATATTGTCCTCCATTATCCATAAAGTAGCATTAACCCTCGCCCTTTCCTGCTCTGTGAATTGCTACTTTCTTTCTGACCACAGCTACATCAAATAGTCGCGAAAACACGTTACGACATTTTGCATTTTTAATTACTCACTTATACTTAATGTTTACTGCAGATTCTCCTAGCATTGAATGACCACTAGAAAAATGACTGAATCCACACACTGTGCAGCATTCTGATGTTGGCTCTGATTAGATTAGATTTAATTAGCTCACGCTGCCATGTGGCGAGCTCAGTCAGAGGCTGTGGGCAGAAAGGAACACTATAATAATAAATCATTTATTTCCTAAGTGGTTCTAGATAATGGATGGACGTAATTAGCTTCCTGTTTGACTAGTTGTGACAGAGTTAGTGGGGTTTGTCCATGCAGTTGGATGTAGTAAGTACGCTGGTCTACTTACCTTACACTGTTCACACAAGTGCAGACTAATGGGTCAGACACAACCTGATATTCCACAGCATGTTATGCTGCTAATGCTGCTAATGATTCTTGCCGACAAACTGCACCTCTGTACTGATGCTGTTGTCTATGAATGCGTGTGTGTGCTCACTCACAGGTCACAGCTGTATAGTAATCACTGGTAAACATTTCTCCCAGGTAATCTCCTCTGCATATTTGAATCATATGATTATCTTACCAGCAGATTAATCCCTGAGCTGCAGCACCAACAACGGAAAGTGAAGGATTCCATTTCTTTTGGCTGGCAAAGTGCCCATTTTAGGAAATATGTGACTGCTAGTGGTGGTTCTAATAGGTTTAATTGCTTAAGCAGCAACATTTCTATATGGAAATCACTGTGTTTACGTTAATCATCTGTTTAAAGGGGGAACCATGGTGATGGAGACGTGTATAGCTGTTTAAGGAGTATCTTAATTTCACACTAAATTCTTACATTAGAAAATATCCTATGTAAAGTGTAGGAAGATGATTGCTGTCCTTGTAGGCGTTGCACAGCACTACTATTCCCACATGAGCAGAGCAGACTGTAAACTGTTCGATACTAAATCAGCAACATACATTATACAGTGAACTGTGATGGATGTTTAAAATGGACTGCCTGGCTAATACATTCACCCTATACCTTCTTTTTCTCTTCAAAATAAGTTTTTCTAACCCGGGGGTTCGTTTCCAACCTGGATCATCTGACTGCTCGTGTTTCACCGCAGTGGTAATGAACTCTAGTATGCCTTATGCCTGATAAGGTGTCTAAGTCTTGTGTTAGTTGGAATAAGACATAACCGACAACTTGCTATTCAGTTAATGAACAATAACACACTGCGTGCAACGGGAAAAACAAAAGACATCAGATCATCATGGATTACTGTTTGTCCCACTGAAACATGGTTGTTTAACTCCTTCACTTTCTTACTGAATGAATGATACGCAGAACGCAGTTAGGAAACTTGTGATCATCAGCACCGAATGGCAACAAAATGGAAACATGCTGCATGGTGATCCTGAAAAAATGAGAGCAAACTTCATTTATCACAATTGTGTTGTGCCATCAAACCTGATGCAGCTCATCATGCAGTAAAATCATGACGCGAATATTCATGTTGCATTTATTGATTTATGTTTAAAAAAACCTGCTAATTGTCCACAGTAACGAGTGATTTTGTACATTTCTGAAGCTTTTTCAACTGTTAAACTACATTTTATTTGTAGGATCCAGATTGTCTAAATTCCTCGAGGAACTGGAGTGACCCACACATCTGGTGGTGTGGAAGTAAATGTGAGACTGATTACAGGGCTGTTCAAAGTAATTGTGCTTGTGCTCCCATTGATGCATTATGAATGTGATTGTCTCATGAGGGGGCTCACATGTTTCCCTCCCAGGGCCAAAAGGCTCCTGACTTGGCAGTGAAAACTGGTGCAGTACATGTGTTGCTGGCTCACAGCCAGCCTCAGAGAAATACACTACACTTTTGATCACTTTTAATCATGAAATTCAGAAAAAAATAGAAAGGAAATAATTCATATTTTAAAACAAAATGCATAATTCTTATATTTCTCCTTCTCCACATACATTACTTAATCCAGTGGCACTGAACTCACTGGATGCAAATTTTGGAGGCACAGAAGAAGAAGTAGTTGTTCTAGGGATACTGGGCTGCCCATGACCCAGTGCACAAAGACTACAAGGACACACAAAAGACAGAATGAGAAAGTAAACACAAAGTGTCCCCCTGGACTGGCTGTTATGGATAACAGCGTCGGGATCTATATGTGGGACAACTTGCCAGCTTCCATGCTCATCTGTGCACGCTGGCATGTTTACACGTGACTTTCCAGCCCCGTCTCATTCCCGGCGTCAAATACCAACGTTTCGTCACGGCCCTCGGCGTCTCATTCAGACTCACAAGGTGCCCTTTGGCATCTGTGTGAGATGCACCAGGCTTTCAGCTAACTCCAATGTAAACTGCAGCAATATTAGACCAATATTAACCAAAGCGTGACAGTTCCACAAAGATGTCAAAGATGTCAGAAAGACTTTTCTTTCTCCTAGTTAAGTTTTTTAGTGCCTATACTAAACCAAAGTGAGTGTTTCACAACTGAGACCGTTTCACAATGTATACCATGTGCTGGAAAGGCTCTCTGGCAGGAAGGCTGTACATGCTGAACGGTACCTTGTGGGTCCGTATGAGATGCAGAGAAGCGCATTAAAGTGACACTTCAATGTCCTGCTATGAGAATGTGTTGGACTTTCATTGCAGTTATACTGTCTTCTAAGGAAACTCAAAAAGCTTAGTGCCATAGCTGATCTTTTTATGGACTGTTAAGAGGATGGTGATTTCTTTTGACTGTGAGTCATTTCCCTTTGATGGCCTTTGATGAACTGTGTTCATTTGAAGTCCACAGTTGAGAAATTAAGGAGAAATAAGTCAAATTGAAAGATACAGACAAAGAGTGAAGCGAGAGGCAGAAAGACGACAGGACAACCCTAAGGGACGACCTAACTCAAGAAAATAGTGAACAAAACAGTCACTGCTCTCCAAAGCCGAGCGAGGAGGAAACGCTTTGTGAGAGTGCGACTTGTTGATGCCAGACTTGGAAAATCTTGATATGTCCACAGATGATCGTGATTCCAGCTGTGTCACTGCAACATACGAATTTGAGGTTTCACCTCCCCAATATCAACTGGAGGAATAGAGCAAGGCTGTAAAAACAGCACTTATGTATCATTTTTATGTGAAGGGTTGTGTGTGTGCGACTAGCATCTGGTTCTACATGTCCCGATTGAGTTGGTTATGGACAGGAGAGGTTAGGTTATCTGGCAAGTTGCCCGGCATGCAGCTCCTCATACAGTTAGCCACGATGGTTACTCCAGGTGGCACAACATGTCCTGGCATGTGTCATTTTGCGTGAGTCCTCATTCTCCCACATCTCTACTACAAAGGCAGTCAGTGAAGCTACAGTGGCAGGACCAGTAGAGTCACAAAGGCCACATTTGTGAGAAATATTCAAAACGAGCCAATTGAGATGGTTTGTGCATCTTATCAGGAACCTCCTTCCTCGGGAGGTATTCTGAGAATGTCCAGCTTGGAGGCGACCATGGAGCAGACCCAGAACACACTGGAGCAGATCCATAGCACACTGGTTGGATGAGAGGAAAAGCTGGAGGATGTGACAAGGGAGAAGAACATATGGATAACTTGGCAGAGATAGATAACAGGATGGATTGCCTATTCCATTAATATTCCTATTTCCAAACTACAGGGCCGAGTCCTGTTCATGGCTGAAGATGCCCCTTCTCCATTACACAGTATTCTTCCAGTACTCAGTCTCATACCTGATCTTTGACACATCTGCTACTTCGAGCATAGCATCTACCTTAACATAGCTGAGCATTAACAAAGATGAATCCTCACAGAGAAATGCCACTCTGGAAACAGCCATTCACACTGCACAGGAGGCCTGTAGCCTATAGAAGGAAACAGCTGAAGACACCATGTGAAGCATCCACCAGCAAAACATCTTTGATGTGCTTCATCAAGCAGTTAGATTCATGTGTTTTTTGCAAATGCAGTAAAAAATTCAATTGCACTAACATTCATACAAGCAAAAGGAACCTGTTACACATGTTACTGCAGTTTTGCTTACTGCAGCTCTGAGCAGAACCATATTAATCAAAAGATGGTGATTCCATGAGGTCCACCTTATTTGCGTTTCTGCCTTAATCGCCTTATGACTGGATTACTGGTGCGCATTTAAACATGACTACTGATGTTCCCTGCATGAGAGAAATGTGTTCCCCCCCAGTAGAGGATTACATAAAAGCTTCATGATGAGAATCAACACAAGTTTAACACTGAAGCAGGGTGGGAGAAAGGAAGGCTGTGTAGCTTTGGGTGGTGGATGAACAGATGAGTTCAGCTTCAACACGAACAGGTTCCAAACTCATGCCAAGAAGGCAGCTGGGAGGGATGCTGTTAATTTTTTTCTTCAGCTATGGGTCATGGATAACTTACTCAGTAAAATCACTTCCAGAAAACAACATCAACAACATGTAAAGATTGACAACTATCTCTAACATTAGACACTATAACCTACCACTAAAAGGCCAAATGTAGTGAAATTCAGGGTCTGTCTTACAACTAAACAAATATAAAAAAAACAAAAGAGTAAAAATGTGTTGGCTCTTTAAAACACAACACAGTCTCAGCTATGAAGCCAGCCTTTGACTGCCTCCTACCTTCTCTGTCATAATTCATTTAGCAGTGTTAATAGTGCTGATCACACAGCACATGTGCCATCACTAAAACATGCCAGACGAGTGTAAGAGAACACAATTTACCAAAGATCTCAATTCAGCTGCTTGTGAATTACCATTAGATTTGCTTAGCATATGGCTTTTTTTTAGCCTTAATCAAGTAACTGTTATACTCTGACAACAGAAACTGAGAGATAACTCAATTTCTACACCGGCTACTGTGTTTTCAGTTGTGCTTATGCCCCAAAGAAGTGATCAAAGAGAGTCCAAGAAAACAGGATAGAGGTTCTGTTATGTCTGGCCAAGTCTGTCAAAGCAGTCTATCAATTAAAACACACTACTTAACAATTGATGTTGACAGCAATGCGTGGTTTTGTTCTTTTGCCAATAAAAATGATGAGGAAGAAGTTTGTTTTTCTTATTCTGGTGTTGCAGAGAGGAGATTTGAGAAATCTAAATAACGGCGGGGAATGATATCCTGTTTTACATGCAAGATTTCAAACGTATCCAATGTGGTGATGACCACAGCCTGAAAGGCAGCGAGTAACAGCCTTTAATCATGATGAATCATCATCTTGACATCGTGGCTTTCCTGTGGTGGACAATATCTGCTCGCAGGTCGACCAGCTCCAATCCACAGCAGGGGGCTCGTACTGCCAGCAGGGACAGATAACCTCCCATTCACATCCTCAGTCCTCCACCTTCAGCCCAGTGGCGCACATGCACACGCACACACACGTGCATGTTCAAAGATGACATCTCTATTAGTATCATATCCCACACCAGTGTAACTCTCCAGAACAACCATGGCGTTGAAAGAGCAGTAACATTAGGAAGCGAATCGTAAATTCAGATTTATGTGAGAGGCAACACGCAGGGCTGAGGCCATACGGTAGCTGCTGTGCTTCCGGGCCCTGCTGGTTATTGGACACTTTATGAGCTCAAAGCGACTGTGAAATTCCGAACACAAGCTGGCACTGCTCTGACAACGCTCGCACACACTTCCTACACAATGAACTTCTGAGAGAAATCACCACTTTCCCTGAAGACCCACACTACCTGCCACACATGCAGTGACACAGCTATGCACACGCACGCTCACACAAACACAGTTAACAGAGGGTGGAGGACACTTTCAAAGATGTTTTTATGACTTCCACAGTAACAAAGACTTGCAATTAATCTCTTGCAGAAACAATCATTAAGTCCATGAATAGTATGTAATAATATACCTCTGGGGAACTACAAAGTGTTGGGTGGAGCTCTGTTAGTTGCATTAGCAGCAGCTCTGTTTGAGGTCTAGCTAAACACCGGCCATATGGAGGTGAGGAAAAATCTGCTGACTTCATGCACATACAGTCCGTTTATGTCTGAATACATGTTTTGATCCCTGTCTCGCCGACAGGAAGCCAATCCCATTCCAGCCTCGGGAATAATGTGCCACTGCTGAAGATTTCGATAAGCTCATACTGCATTCCACTTAAAGTGGAACAGTCAGATATCCCAGCAGATGGGATGTAGTTAGCAAGTTGTCATCCGCCAGTGAGCTTCACCAGTAGTGTGGAGCCAGCGTTCCACGCAGATCTTGCAAAATAGAGCCTGATAAACAGCCTTGGTGGATATACTGGACAATTTTAGTTGATCACAGATATATTGTATCTTCATATCCACTGATAAGTTACAAGCCATTGGACTAAAAAAATGCAAAAAATATGTTTGAGGTAATCTAAAAACATTATATGACTGATGCCATCCTATTAGATCATATTTATGCTATAAAATATCCCACTGAGCGCAGTAGTTATGAAATGTTTATGTTAAAAAAGCTGTTATTATTACATTGTCTAATTATCAACATTGGTATTGGCCTCAAAAGTCCAGCACCATTCAGGCTACAGTCAACACTTAGAACAGCAGCAACAGCATGTAATACATTAGTCTCTGTGTTAGCAGTGTTAGCAGTGCACTAACTAGCCAGGATAGCACAATAACTTCTCAGTGTGTTTGAAAGCTACATGTGTAACCACACTGTAATATAAAGGTGCTGCAAGTGATTTGTTTTGCTGCTTGAGGGCAGGACATAGACTTGAAAACCCTGTGCATGTTCTCATACTGTATGTCAGCAAACCTTATCCTGATGCATACATCCACTTCTTCATGAAGCAGTAACAGAGCAACATGGCCAATCCTCAAAACTGCTGGAATGGATTTCAGAGCAAGTCTCAAGTGTAGTGAAGACAGGAAAAAGTGCGAGTGATGGACTCTGTGGAGGCTTTGATCAGTTTTGCTGTGGATCAATGTCTAAATATCCAATACCACAGCAAAATAAGGGAGTGTATCTTTAATAGGCCATAAACAGAGCAGATTAAGTTATAGTTCATTTTACATCAGTAGTTGATGAAGAGCTCCCAGGTGCTCACTCTTGGATAAGAAAATGTTGATTTAATGGAGCAAAAAATCTGAAACCTGATGGAAAATTCAATTACATTAAAGTCATTTAAAATGTCAAAACCCATCAACTCAGGCACACTTAACAACCTCCTCCACCTGCGGATGGGTTGGGTGTGTGCATCAGTAAGTGACCCTATGAGTCAGCCAGTGACATTATTACAGTATATTCTATGAAATGTGGCACCCAGCTAACAGAGGAAGGGCATTGGATGGTGTGCTGCCAGGCACCTACATAGGGTCAGTAATTATAATCTCCCTGCCATTCAGCTGAGGTTGGTATTCCAGCTAAGCAAAAGCAGACTCGAGCGGAAATGAATTCAGACCTAGTCTGCAGCCTTGAAAAAACACAGGAAATGAAGGGGTCGGTCGTGTATATGAATCGATTTGAATCCACTGGTATTGTTCCTCCAGGGGTGTCTTCTGCTACTGTGTTCCTCTCCTCACCCTTTGTAAAATCCTTATTCCAGCTTTGTGCTGGCTGCGATAGACCAACAAGTCATCACTTAAAGCCTTTTGTGTGGAAGGCACGCCCCGAACAACTGGAGAGCACCTGGCAATGAACCAAGTCCACTGAAAACATACACAATGATACTTATTGCTGGAGTGAGAGCATTTTTAACACAACATTAATTGTGTTTCTTTGCTTACCACAAGTCTCTCTTTGGAACATGTTAAAGTTTAATAAACTTAGAAAATTCAAAAAGAATGAGGTACCACGTCCACAAACTAATGTCACTGACCCCTTGTGCCAGTTCACACTGTGGGTTAATCAGTGTTCATCTGAGATGGATTACTTCTCATTGTTTGATCAAAATGTGATTGTCAGTTCGTTTGATGTCAGATGAACAGAAACACGCCCATACCAAAACTGGACATCCTAACAAGGGCTTGACAAGTGGTAACTAACAAGTATACGCTGCATCAGTGCTTACCTCATTTTCTTGAGTTGTTTTCTTTACTGCAGCAGAGCTATATCTTTGCACTGTAACCAGAGTAAGATTCCAGATCCATCCATTCAAGTGCAACTTCTACTGGGGACAGGGGACTGGGGACGGGTCCCTTTCACTTTTCAAAATCCTCCTTTTTCCACCAACTTTCGTGTTATATGCAAAGGTTTTAGTGTTTTTTTAAACTGTTTGTTGTTAGTCATGCTTTTGTATAGCCATCATCAGTTTTCTTTAAAATACATAGAATAGTGTTGTGATCAAGCATCCTGGGTCACCAAACTGTACTTAATAAGGAAACAATAAACGGGCAATGAGCTCAAACTTCTCAATTTAAACATTGCCTGTCGGAGATAATAATCTGCAGTATATTTGCAGGTGCACCAATCACAGGAAAACCCTTCAGCCGTGCCATGCGCTCACTGCAATGAGCTTTATGAGCAGCAGCATGCCTTTGCAGGCTTTTATTTACCCTGGGTTTTTCCTCTCAGGCTACATACAGACCTATGCTATCAGTGGAGGTTGTTGGTGTAAAAAAAGTAGTGCCTCTGCATGTTTCTCAGATAAAGAAATAATTGAAAAGTTTTTTGTTTGTGTATTTTTTTTTTTTTACAGTGAATAGTCTTTTACAATGATACTAGAATTAAAATCAGTGATAAGACAGCAACGCACGGTGCTGTCTTATCACTGATAAAAAAAATGGAAAAAAGTCTTTATGGCAGTAAGGCAGTACAGTTTTTAGAAGTGAATTCCTAGGTCAGTTTGCTGCTAACATTCGTTGGTGGAGTAGGATGAGGTGAAAATCTAATTAGACTATGGGCCCCAGAAACACTTGAGCCAGCCCTGTCACACACTCACAGACATGCGCCAAGCAGGTCGGCCCGCAGTGCTAAAAATATCATTAGCAATATCCTGAGGCCTGCAGCGACAATGGATGAAATGATTCACTCAGCAGCCAGTCAGCCAGTTTTGATAAGAGACCTGCCTCAACACACAGGCTAACAGGCAGGAGCGGTAAGTGCAGGTATGTGTGTGTGTGTGTGTGTGTGTGTGTTTGCGGCTTCCCTGAAACCCAGTTCGGATTTGGTTGCAGGAAAATAACATTTGGTCACATACTGAACATGCTGTCCTCAACCTGATCCAGGTACACTTAACAAGGTTAGCGTGAGCATGAAAACACGTGGCGAGACCCAGATGAATACATTCTGTCACACAGGAATGCACGCACGCACACACACACACACACACACACACACACACACACACACACACACACACACACACACACACACACAGACCCTCACTGGGGGTATTACCTGTCATGCCGCCTGCTTTACACACAAAGCAAGACACACGTGCATGAAGTGGTGCACACATACACATATACAACAAAAAACACATGAGGTCTGGCCTGGGGCAAAAAAGTCAAATACAGTGAAAGGTCATATGTCACAAGCTGAACATGGTGTGTATGTTCAAGCAAATAACAACAACAGCTCCTGCAAAGCTCTCTGAATAATCCTTTGGGTATCACGATAGAAATGCATGATTCTGACTTGACTTGATTTAATACTTTGAAGTTTTCAGTTTCAACAATGACTCTGAATTAATAAGCTTTTACTTCTTTTAGATTTGTTTGCCATTTCTCAACTGACTTATTAATAGTAATAAACTGATATGCTGTTGTTTCTATCAAACAAGCTCCATCTCTCTCATTAATGAATGACATGACAGTTAAATAATGTCAGCTCAGGGTTAGTTATAGATGGTTAGTTAGCAAAGTCAGTAAGAAAGTTTCTCAACAGGTGGCTACAGTACTTAAACTTCCTCTCCTAGCATTGATTAGACCCCTAAAAATTCATCTCTGTTCATTAAAAATTACATGTTTAGAAGTTTTTCCCATGAACAGAAATCCCTTAATGCCTTACTCTGGCTTAGATGTAACTCACCTTTGCCTTCATGTAGTTTGTGCAGATCTAAGTAGTCTCCACCTCAATCTCCACCCACCCCCCGTCACTCGCCTCCAGCTTCGACTCTTCTCATCGACTGTCCACTGCAGGTGGAAATGCTCAGGTGTGCCACTGACTGCTTATTTTGCTCATGATACATTGTGTTGCATTTAATAAACACCATACGTACATGTCTAAGAATAACAACTTTTCATTGGAGCAGTTCTGTAACACTTCTTATGTCCATCCCCATTTCACTGCTGTAAAACTGTGGGTTGATACCAATATGGGCAAAGTAAACAGCATCTAATAATCAATTAGATGTTAATCACAACCAGTTAAAAAGCACTGGAGCTAAAGTCGGTGATGTCAGGGATGCTAGCGCTGCTTTACATACAGCAACATTATTTCTAAAGCTGTCAGTTACCAGATTGATATCAATAAAGTCAGACTACTTTCAGGGCATGATTGGAAATTATTCATTTCCACTTCATCCTCATATTACAGTAATAAGCATGTGGTTAAGGTTAAAAGACCAAGCTTGCCTGTCAGTAGGAAATGAAAGTCAAACAGCGGTCCTCCATGTTATAGTCTGACCATAACTCCACCTGAGCCTCTGTGGACTCTGTGTCTCTATAATCATCAGACAAGGATTATAATTACTACTGTCACTATGCCTTTGTCTCCTGAATGCATACATGTAGTTTTTTTGCCATTTGTTTTCTTGGGGGGGCGGTCTCTGTTTTATGACTCTTGTGTGGTTGTCTGTTTGTCCTGAAAATGAGATCCTGACCCTGATTGGTTACTTGATTATCATATGTTACCTGATATGATTAAAGACACAGTCTTTGTGCGGTGGTGTGTCTCTAAATGGAGACTGTGGCATTGGAACACACGGAAATAGGCGTAATTTTCTGCGTATGGAACACACCAGTTTGACACCTGCCGGCTGCAATAAAAGATCAGAGGCAGCGAGGTGATCTGAGACTGACTGACGGCCAACATGCTCCTGCTTCAGCTTTCTGTTTCTCTCTAATCCCTCTGTCGCTGCGATGAAATGATGAAATCTCTCAAGAGTTACATTAAAGAGAAGGAAGGGGAGAAATGACCTCATTAAAGCTGGCAGTAGCATCACCAACAGCACGGAGTGTGATTCTCGGTGAGCCCTGCAGTCACAGCGTGTGATCCCTGCACCGCCCAGAGATTACAGCAGCTGAAAATGTAAGCGTGATGAAATTGAAACACACACTGCAAATGATGAAACTTATTTGAGGTTAGCAGTGGTTGGTGGGGGGGCGGTAAGGTACAAGGGTTTGGGCTGTTTTTTTTTTTTTGTCTTGACTGTTTGAAAGTACCTTCACTGTGTTGGTGTTGCTGTCAAGATGCTGAGTAGGCAAAATAATAATGTAAAAAGATCAAGAACAATGCAGGGACTCAAAAGCATTGTGAGGAAGAGGATATTACAGCATTGGAATGATGTACAGTATTCAACACTGGAGATAAAACAAAATATATTAATGTGCCTAAAAGTGGTACTGATCTACATCCTTTTTAATCTATAATAAACCAGCATCCAAACAGGTTTCATTTCTGTCTATGTGTGCTGTCTGCCCTGAATGAGTTTGTCTATAGTGAACAATTCCACACCTCATGATAAACACATTAGATGCCAGCATGAGGTGTTGATTTATCCAGCAGTGTTTCCTGTATGTACAAGTCTGATTTCAAAAAGGTTAGGACGCTGTGTAAAGCATAAATAAATATGACAGAATGTGAACATTTGCTAATCCTTCCTATCACAGACCATCAATTCATGTTCATGTTTTGGTAACCACAATGTTCCTGTAACCTCAGCCAGATGCTTAGTTGCCCAATCCTAACCACGCACTACCCATAGTTTATTTGCTAGTTTTGACCTTCAGGACTCATATCTGCGGCATTTATTCTAAACACAACTCTCACGGTGTTCTTTGGTAAGAAATATTCAACAACAGGGCTTCAAACTCTGCACGCTACTCAAAGTGAGCTGCAGCTAAAGGTTATGCTTTGTAGAGATCCTGTAAAACATTTAAACCCACTCAATTTCAGTCATGTGCTTTCAATTGGCCAAAGTTTCACTTCACACCTCTGACCTGCATAGCATTTGTGGCAGACAAACATTAAATAAAATTCTGAAATTGGAATTTACAGTGGGGGAAAATACTTCAAGAACCAGCCCCTCCTCTCATTTTACAATTCTCTCACACCCGCTTGTGTGTTCATGAGTGGTTTCATCTAACAAAACCAGGTGGTACATATTTAGGCCACATGTTACAAATGATTTCAGCTCAGCGCTGATAACACCACATGCTGATAGGACTGTTCTGACTGGGAAATGACTTCAGTGTCTGCTGCCGTGAGTTGTTCCCAGCAGTTCTGATTATCAGGCCCGGCTGACAGAGCAGCCAGCAGGTTCCCACTGATGTGCTGAATGAATATATAAGACACTCCTTTTAATTACTCCTTCCAATTAAGAGTTTTCTGCTGGTGAGGCACAGCAGCCATGCTGAGAGGAAGAGGGGAGGCAGAGGGAGAGAGGGCTGTAGAGTTGACAGTCTCATGGGTTCAAAGAGACAGACCTGCTGCGCCAAGACAGGCAGTCATCGGAGATCCAACCGCTGTGCTGCTTCAGTGTTAACCAGGACAGAGTCCCCGAACATGCTTCCTAACAGCAGAACACTTCATCCAGGCTACGGCCTCACCGTGAAGACCTGCGAGCTATGACACATTCACACAGGCACAAATAAAAACAAGCCCTGAATATGAGGTCATCAAACCTTGACACTAATCATGGTCTGCAGGTTTTTTCTTTGCTTTTTGCCAGTTTGGACAGATAGAGCAGTATTTGCTTCCCCAGGCAGACAGTAACGTTCTTAAGTAACTTATTACTTTCAAAGGACAGTAATAATATGTACTAAATGACATTTTGAAAGTAACTTGCCCAACACTGCACTTCACTAAAAGGCTGATCGTTTTTCTACTGTTGATGCAAAATGAAAAGACTTGAAAATGGAAAAAGTGACAGCAGTGCAGTGCTGACAGCATGGAATCAGGACTGACAGATGTTGTTATTCAGCATGCACACGCAGCACCAGACGTTGCCCAAACCGCTGCTGAGCTTCCCGCCCTGCCCTCTGCCACGATGCCCCCTGTCCAATGCAATAACAAACTCCCATTTCACCGACCTCGCAACCCTTGGAATCTGCCAGAGCTGCATGTCCATTTTAATCCTGACACAGTACAACATAATTGTTTTCCAACCCCTTGACGTGTCTGTCACACAGAGAGGTGACACTGGACACCAGTCGGTACTTATTATTAGCTCTAGTTTATAGAGGATATTTCCTTATCTATCCACTTCAATTCATTGTGCTTTATTGCAATGAAACCCCTCAGTCTGGATATGTCATGCTTCGTTTTTTTAAGTATAAAATGATGCACATGTAGAATATTGTAATGGTACAGCCATATTTTCAACTTTAAAGACATATAAGTGTGTCTGTGCAGCCATAACTGTGTTGCATTGATCCTAGATTATTATATTGATCAGACTTCTGATTGCATTAGCTGGGGGCTGTTTTCTGCAGCAGATTTGTACACATTTGGTGTTTTAATGAGTATTTGGGGCAGCAGGACGGTTTATGTGGGCTTGAGCCAAAATGAACTACAGTGTGACTTTTCATGGCAAAGAAGAAACATGTCAGCCAGTGCAACAGTCTGGTTCACTGATGTGTTTTTAACCAATTTTGGTCAACAGTGGAGCTCTATGGATCACAGACAATACTTGAAAGAAGAATCAGTTCATTGTCGCTTTTCATAGAATTTCCTAATTAAGTCTAAAGCTTTAAAGTCCTTATTAGACTTATTCAATCTCAAGGTGTGTGTCTACATAGAGGATTTTCTTAGAACTACTTGCCGGCCCTAACCATCAGTCACAGACTACTTGAATTATATTCCCTGCAGGACCAATGAATTTGAAAATGCTGGAAATTATCTGGGTTCAAGCCACTGAAAGACAGCAGTCAGTTGGGTCCTTTGTTGATTGATTTTATTTTTACACACCAACACATATTATATATTTACATATACACATTTCTCAGGCCAGCAGTGTGGTTTCTCAGTATACTTCCAACTTACACCCAGCAGGCAACATACAACCAAAAGGCTAATCAAATGCAGCTTGAAACCTGACTGAAACTTTGAATTAAACAGGGGTCATGCTAACATGCCTGCGTCATACAAAACTGTCAGTGAGCCAAGAGCTCCGCACCTCCTCAAGATCTGATCATTCCTCCTCACAACCGCTCACTGCCTCAGAAGGATGCAACACTGCTGCAGAAATGAGCCTTAGTGTGACTGAGAGTGGGTGTGTGGAGGTGGGCAGACTAGAGAGGTGAGGGGGGAGTGTGGATGGAAAAGAGGAAATGGCTGATTAACCTTGTGAAGGTGTTGCTGGTCTAAACCAACAAAACATTTAACAAACCTACTACCTATTTATTTCATTCCTCCCACGGTCTGCATGCACAGCAACAGATCTCCTTCCATGCTCGATGAGAAGCGCAACTAAAGAGCTAACAAATCTCAATTTCCTGACAAATGACTCCTGACACAGGAGGGAGCTGCTTTGATAACTTTCCCTTTTTTAATAAGATCGCCTCATCTCAGTATGCTGTGTCTATGTGAGCCATGCCGCCATTTGAAAGTCAAATGAGAGTAAGGCTTTTTTTAAACACACACACACACACGCATGCACACACAAGAGGTGGGCGGTATACCTCTATTATCGCCATCACCAGAGTCACATTCTGCCATGAAATGGACTTTGCAATACTGTCATTACCATGATAAACATTTTAGCACATTAAAACTGATGCACTTTCCTCTGGCTGTGATAACATGCAGGTTGAAGGCTATGCATGTCATAGAACATAGATAGATACTGGAGTTACATCCAGCAACTACTGTTTTCCTGGCTCTAACTCCGACTCTGGCAACATGGTGATGTGGAGGGTAACGCACATCAGTTACTCTGTTGCCGACAAGAACCAACACAAAAGACCCAGTGGATGTTCCCACAACAACAGCAACAACTGGGAGACTTGATACTGACCTCAAACTTAGAACCTGTAAGTCTTGCCATTTTTATGCTGCGTTACTGTTTATGTCGCTGGTTAGCTTGTTGAACTTGCCATTGGCATGCTCTGTAGCTAATGTGGCTAGCAGCATCTATTGTAGACCCCCTTTCCTGGAGCAATGTTGGAGTGGAGAGAAACTGTGTGAACAATAAGCCTGATTTGCTTCTTGTGGTGTCTCACACAGCCAGAGCTAACGTTATCTCCACACCTCACACTGCAACACCAGCTTGGCTCAGCTTGGCTCAGCTGGTATATTTTGAGTTTTCCGCCAACTAAATGCTGTTGAGATGCCTGATCCTACCCTTTGTCTAACTCTGAGGAGGAATCACATTTCATTTAATAATTAACCTACATTATGAGGCAGTTTGCTCCTTCCAAAAAAAAAAAAAAAATGTCGGCCATTATGAATCTGATTTGAAGCCAATAAACCCATCCAGGTTTTTTTGAATCATTTTTATGATGCCTTACATTGTTAATAGAGTGAAAAGAGGTTGAATCATGTTAGAAGTGGAGCATCGCTTTTGTTTTTGTAATCCAGTGATACAATACTGTCACTGTAAAAACAAACAGAAATACAGTGATATATATTTGTGATATATATTTTAGGTCATATCAGCCACCCCTACCAGGTAGACATGAGGCAACGCTGGCAGGAGCTGCTGAGGAGGCAGCAAGGCTCAGCTGACAGACGTTCACTTAAAACCAAAAAAAAAAAAAAAAACAGATAAATTTTTTCACATCACTCACCCCTAACACACACACACACACACACACACTTAAACAGCCAGCGATGCTAAACCACACTATATTAGCAAGTCCAATGTGTGAAGGTGAGGTGTGAAATGGTTGATTCGCTGAGATGGCCTGTCATGAGTAGAAGATGGAACATTCACTTCTTCTATTAATCTGGCTAAATCTCATCTGCTTGACAGGTTTGTTGATCTGTAAACCTGTAATGTGGCTGCCCCGGCACATCACATATCCATAATATATAGCATATCATTAAGCCTACCTACACAGCTGAGCTGCCATCGAAGTTACAGGGACACATCAGTGCTTCTTGAAGGGACGGGGACATGAATCCACGAGGCCACACACATTGGTACATGCTGCCGGAGATCTGCTGTGATGCAGCTCCAATATTAATCCCACAGGCTCCAGAGATTTGACTATAAATATAAAACTGAAAAATATTTTTCTGCACACACACTAACTCCCTTTCTCGTTCTGTTATAACCACCCCTCTTGCTCAGGATCTTCCAAGACTCTAACTTTAATGCCCATGTAGGGAATGATCCTTGGAGGCGTAATAATTTAATCTCATTTAGTCCTCAGAGGAGACGGTGTATTAGAGTGTAATGGCTCAAATTAGAGGACGTTGACTAGCCTTAAACACAGGGTGATGCTGGGCTTTAATCTGATGAGCTTCGGTTGGTTGTTAAGAACAACAGAGCACTGCTGGATGCCATTAAACAGAGCTAACCTGTATTACAAGGTTCATAATGGGAGCTTTAACAATTAGAGAAATCTCTTTAAAGCAGAACAGAGTTACAGAAAGGCAGTAGCTCAGTGTTAAAAGGTGTGCCCTCAAGAAATAGATTTCACAGAGCCTCAGCCTCCTGCAACTTTCCCTATTCGAATCACATGGATCATGGCAACATGTACGAAACACACCTACCAGCTGCTGAGAAGAGAGAGAAAACAATGATAGGTGTGTCATCACGCTCAGCAGAGATATTTCTGAGCATGGCCACATGAACCTGTAAGGGGGACACAGGCCAAAATTTAGCCCCTGTTGACCCTAACACCACCTTCCTCAAACTGCCACCCTCTGTGCATGGTCAATGTGCTCCAATGCCTCCACATCCCACTCAGTACAGAGACAACATCAGACTATATATGGCAGTTAATCATATGCTCAGAGACCAAAAGAACAACCAGTCCAGTGCAGGAGTAACACACCGAGCCCCAGGCTGTCAGCTTGTTTGTGGAACTTTGAAGAGCACAACTATATTTAGGAATATACACATGTGTGAGCACAGTGCAAACTAAAATATACAGTTTGACAAAATAATCTTATCTCAAGGCTCTTCTGGAGCTTTCAGCCACATCTCACAGTCATTGTCAGTCGATTAAGTTGCTCAGTTATCACTGAGATGACTCAGTTCATCATACAATGAACTCTTGGTTACACTGTATGTGCAGGCTTCTCTGTCAACCAATCAGCAACCTAAGTGAGTTGTATTTAAAGCATCTTAGCTGTTAGACCTCTTTGTTTGCTGCTGGGGTTCTGCATTTAGCTCGTTTGTGTCTTTCTTGAGTGAAAAAGCAGTTTATCATGCACAGATTAAAGGAGAATGACTCTCTCAGCCTGAGTTACTGCAGAACCCTCTGACTCGGTATGGTATTTAACGGCTGCTGCATCATTCATAGGATAGGACAGATGGAGAGCTACAACACAGTGTGACAGTTTCTTTTAACAAATCACACCAACTCTATTTGAGATGTTTAAGAGTGAGATGAAAATAGATACAGGCTGCCATGCAAGAAGAAAAAAGTCATGACTCAAGCTTATGTTATGCTCACACCTGGATCTGCTGTATGTGCTGGGAGGAGGCTTCGGCAGAGCTGTGCTGTTTCCACTCTCACTTTCTGCACCAGTCCCAAAGTGAACTTCTGTGGACGCCACCACAGAGGCTGCAACATCATGTGATAGCACAGTGGTTTGGTGTATGGAACATAGAGGTATTCCTGATAATGTGGTGTAAATCCTTTCTCCTCCATGGAAACTGAACAAGCTACACAACTACAGTGTGTGCACTTAAACAAAGTGTGTGCTGTTGAGGTTAAAGCTCTGATTTAGTGTGTACAAATCCCAGTGTTGTAGGCGGTGTGTTGGCAAGTAGACGATTAGAGACTACTATAAAAAACTATAGAGAGGTGTGCCCGCACACTTAGTCCATGCTCCCAAAACAATTTCATTAGTGCAGCTTCGACATTTTAACATCATGTCTTCATCAGGTAAGCTCAACATGTGAACAAGAAGACTACAGTTAAAACACTACTCCAGAGTCGTGCTATGCTAGTAGGGCTCTGTGGGGCTATACTTAGTCACAGTGTTGCACTGAGCTGAATGCAAGCAAATTTCCATGTACCACAGTTCCTCACAGTGCATCCAGTTGTTGTGGAGGTATTTCACCCACGAACCAGAAATGTCAACCTCAAGGGGGTGCTACAGAAAGGGTCAGGGGAATGCCCAAGTGTTTGCGCCAATCCATGCAGCAGGTATCAACACATTTCACTGAATAAGTGGAAAGTTTGACCAGCTGGCCGTACCAGAAGAAAGGCTCACAGATTCATCCTTTTGGCAACATGTCTGTATCAGATTTCATGGCAATCCATCAAACAGTTGCTGAGAAATTTCAGTCTGGAGTCGAGTGGTGGACCATCTGAGACAAGACGTGGCTAAAGAGAGAAATAGTTCAATAGCCCAGGCTACAGAAAGGTACTACCTTCCTACACCACTATTCAACAGTCAAGTTTAATAATTAAGTCAAACACATAATGATAATAAATGTGCACAACATGACATATGTGGTTTTACTTTTAGCAATCACACCATCACAAATAAAGTTCATGAGGACAATCACTCTGTTGCTGTGTGGGTAATAATCCCACAGACAGTAGATGGTATGTTAACATCACAGTAACTGTCTTTCCTTGGTGACTCTTTCTGTCAAAGACGCGTTAAATAAAACAGACTGACGAGGTCTGTGTTTAATGAAAATATACCTGCTCCATGAAAACTTTGTCTGCACTGCGACGCAGCACGCTAAATCAAATCTACATTCTGCCACGCTTGTAAATTCGAGTAGAGCACGTACACACACACACAAACACACACACACTTCAAGTGTCTCCGTAACTGTCATTTTGTTTGAACGGAGGAAAACCCTCTGATTTGCATTGGATGGATTATCTTTTTTTTTGAGTCAGAATTACACTATGACCTGCTAAGTGACTTGGCTAGACTCTACCATATGTTGCTTTGTATGTACAGTATGTGTGTATCCATGCATGAGCCACTGAGCAGTGCTTCTCCTCTGTGTGTGTGTGTGTGTGTGTGTGTGTGCGAGAGAGAGAAGAACCAGAGGGCCCTGCTGCCTGCAGCCCTACGCCCTGCCCTGAGGCAGGTGGCAGTGCGGATGGGATTTTTATAGAAAACACCACCCATAAAACCAGCATGCCATTACCTTTACAGCCATGTAGATCTGAGAAAACACGAGAAACAACCACTGACAACTCCAGTCTGTGTATACACGCGTGTGTCTGAGACACACAAGCATGTTCAAACACACAGAGCAGATGTTCAGAGGCAGGGGAAGCTACTTGTATGTCACAGGGACAGTAAATCTGAACAATCAAGACAAGAATGACACGGCGGTGGGAGAAGGATCTTTAGAAAGACACTTTTATTCTTTCAACATCATACTAAATCACTGCAATCTGTCCTTGCCATGGTACAACAATTATCCTCCCATTAGCATTCCTCTGTGTCTGTGTGTGTGTGTGTGTGTGTGTGTGTGCGTGCGCATCAGCTGTGTGATGGTAGAGAGTTGTATTAGAGTACGGAGGCAGGCTGGACTGCAAACTGATAAATCAATGCAGAAGTGAGGGAAGCAATTATAGTCATTATTATTTATTTGGAAGGTGACATACATACAGGGTACATGTGCACACACATCAGTGGCATAATGGAGATGAATATCCACTGCCACGTGACCGGGGTACAACACATCACCAGAACCAGATGTTTAACTTTAACGCATAAAATATGAGCACGGCTGCTCCTCGGTGACGCCCTCATACACGCTGTACAGTTACACAATAAAGACGTTTATTCATGAAAGCCTGAGAGAGAGAATTTTTGTTTTGCAACTCCTTTCTTTCGGGTGACACCCTAAAACGACCACTTGCATGCAGTGAATATTATAGATTAAGTCCAACCAGTGGCAGGAGTTGAAATAAAGATGGACAGAATATTTTATGGTTTTTAATAAAGCCAGTGCCGACAGCAGACTCCAGCAGAAGAATAGTAGCTGCTATGGCTTACTATTCTTCTCTTTATGAAAAACACAAGGAGCTCCTGATTCTGACACCGTGAGCTGAAGTACAACCTGCACTGTAGGGCTTTGAGACATTTTTCTATTTTACTCAGGGAGGCTCTGATGTTTTACAACAGGGAACAATGAACACACCTTTTGTACCTCCAGCTCAGTTCAGCGAGGGATTTAAAATGATCTGATAAGCAGATTCAATACTGGGATCTGGATTTGATAAAATGCTACAGAATCCCAACCCTGGACCTCGAGGTATAGCACTGTGTTCATCCCTGTCATGTTCCACTCAAACACACTTGGAAACTGTTTCAGAATGATTTTTTTTTTCTTTTTTTGTCTCGATTTACAGTGAAGACCCACTGGAAGCAAACACCACACCGCTTCTGTTGCACTTCTCACGTGGGGTGGGTCAACACTTGCAAGTACACCACGCTTGCTACTGCACTTTGTCTTAAATATTGTGTAAATCCGCAAAATGCTCTTGTTTATAATATCCAGAGACAGCTTTCCACACTTCCTCTACTTTTCATTGCAATTTAAGCTGCCTAAAACAAATGAGCACCCCGGCAGCTACAACAACCAGGCGAACATTCAAAGTTGTGATGTGTTGTGATGAAGCATTGCACCTGCAGGAGGCGGGGGCTGGTGTGTTGCACTGAGAGTTGGAACAGAAACAGAAGCCGTGGATTCTAAATGAGGCCCAGAAAGGTTTAAGGTTGTTGATGTTTAAGGGTTGAACTGCTTTGGCCTCAAAACAGAGAGCTGTGTGGTGGAATGAATCCAGGACAACAGAAACTACAGGTTCTCTTCAAGCGGTCAGCTGTTGTCACTGTCTTTATTGACTGGCTTATGAGTCAGTATGTCTTGGCTCGGCTTCAGATGGGTTTTTATCACAGAATAAACTACTCAGCAAAGTCAAGTTTTACAGATTTTGTTACTGGACTGAACAACCATCATGCTTTAGGTGATGTAAACAGGAAGTGTTATGTTTCCATGGGGACCCTACAGGGGCTGTAGGCCATTGTCCTTTACCTTGCATTGCTTTACATTTTGGTGGATGCAATGTGTGGGGAAATTTATTCTCTGCATCTTAAGCATTAGGGAGCAGTGGGCAGCCACTAAGCAGCAGACAACAATCACTGGGCTTCTTTTGATACTTGCTGTACACTTCTTGAATATCTTTCAAGAGAAGATCAAAGCCAATAATAATGCATATATATATTATCTTGTAGATTGGCTCTGTCTTGAAAAAAAACAAAAAAAAAAACAAAAACCAAAAACTGGCACATATTGCTAAATACGAGATGAGCATAAATTAAGTGACACACAGGTGGGGTCAGGTATTGGCCTAGCCGAGGAGTACTGGGTGGTTTCTCGGTTTCTGGGTCTCTGGCCATGGGTGGTGGGTCGACTGAGGCCCAGCAGCAAACGTGTGCCCCAGGGTCCTCTGATACATCAGTGTGACCATGCCTGGGTGACTGAGAATCTTCTCAACGTGATGGTCTGAAGGTAGAAGAAGCACCCTTACGTGATTTCTAATAGTGTTTAAGGACATTTATCTGTGATGAACATCAGGAATATCACTGTCACAGCAAGAGTAAGTCACACTGATCACAGCTGTACACTATAATGTGTGTGTTCTGGTTCCAGTGTAACTGGGTGGTATACTTCACAACAATCCCTTGCAGTTAGTCAGTTGTAGCTGTATCATCACTTTGCTTGAAGAAGATTTTGGTTTGTTTCAAGTATCATTGTGGGAGTGTGAGAGAGATTTAAAGCAACAGTCCAGAGTGGTGGAAAGGGCTCGTGTTTTCAGTCTTGTAAAAGAACCGCAATTGAGAAAATCTATATCTTTATCTTTGTGTGTCCAGTACAGACATGAAGTATTTATCTTAGCACAAAGACTGAAAGCAGCATCAAGCATCAGACCTCGAAACCTCTGGGCTGTTTTAACTTTCCCATTCCTTTCTGTTGGGCTATCATACTAAACCAAGGACTTACTTAAAGGTCTTACATAACTCTACACATGTACCTTGATTTGTCATGGTTACTAGAGTCTTCAGTCACATGGATCCACAGCCAGGGCTAATTTCTCCAGAGCAGAAATAGAACAAGAGACAGGATTAGGGGGGTTGTAATATGCCGATAATCTGCCTCCAGGATATGAGACCGTGTCTCGTAGTCATTCTGGGGCCGTTTGATTGAATACGTTTGGAGTCGTGTTACACTGAGGACACCAGGGGTCTGAAGTTGTTTCATAAACAGCGTGAGAGATTGACAGCCCCCCGGGAAGACAAGGAAGGAAATGTGAGAAGGCTGCAGAAAAAGCATGTTCTGAACCCTGCTGAGCACACGTGCCAGTGTAAAGACACACCGCACTAACATACACACACACACACGCTGACCCTTAGTACCACATGTTAGGTCAAAAACACCTTTAATCGTACATGTAGTGGACAAGACTGGCAGGAGGCAGGGGATGGGTTCACAGAGTTTATCTGAAATATTTGATGTTTATAGCTTTCGTTGGTTATTTCTTTGATGCAGATGCACATTTCCCTAAAGCTACTATCATGAGATCATTTATCGACAGTAATGTAAGGGAAAAAGTTTGAAGTTTTGACATGTTTTATTTAGAACTAAAATGATTAGTCTAATAATTGACTGACGACTGAATGAATTGATTAATCATGCTGATTCAAGCGCCTCGAACGTGAAGATTTGTTGATTTCCTTTGTCTTCTATGATGGTAAATGGCAGTGTAACACATTATTTTCTGTGCGGTAAGAGTCAGGCAAATACATTTGCATTGTTCTCATCAAAGCATTAACCTATTTTATTATTACTGCCATGAGTACTCTGTAATCATACAGATTTAACACAATCACCCCTACATACCCAATATTACCTTGACATGACATGACTACCCCATTATTACCATTTATTACAGGAAGAAAATGAAATACAAATGAATATAGCTTCAAACTGTTCAAAGGCTCCACTTGTAAGATATAGCTATTAGTATCACCACTGTGTCAGATGTGTAAATTAGCTCTCTTTCTCTCTGTTTCAGAGAGATCTGACCCGATCCACTCTTGGAGATCTTTGGTTTGTTTGAGGTAACAAGGGCTTTTTTCATATAACCACCAACAAGCATTATTTTTGGGCATGGTAGCAGCAACAGAAAATAGCTTCTCAGATTGAAAATCAGATGCCTTTCATCATTCAAACAGCGACTCTCATTTAATTCTTAGAAGTAGAAAAGTCTTTCCTTCACTGGTGGAAACCTGAACCCATTTTGAAATGTCTGTAACAATTCACTCATCCATTTAATAGTGCTGCAGACTTTTTGAAAGAAGAGAGAGAGATGGAGGGAAAAAGGAAAGGGAGAAACGTCTGTCATCTTTAAGACCAGCAATTTCTTTGTAATTTCCATCTGAAGTGTCAGGTAGGTGTTTTCAGAATGCTTCAGTTTGGATTTGGTCTGATGCTTCGACACAGTTCCTCTGTTTTTACACATGCTGCTGGCGGCTTGGTCTCATTGTCAGTTGGTCCACCACTCAGCTCAGTAGTAAAACTAACCTGTCTCACGGCGGTCTGAACCCAGCTCACCTTCCCTATTAGTGGGTGAACAATCCAACGCTTGGTGAATTCTGCTGCACAATGATAGCAAGAGCCGACATCGAAGGCCCAAAAAGATGAATGCTTGGTGGCATGACAACTATTGGACAGACTGCATAACCCTTGGTACAGACATTCATGATCCCCAGATGATGAATCTGAGTGACTTGGTCATCTCCTGGCTGTTCTCTCTGATCTGGTGACATGTCTTCACATGTATTAGATGGACTAGCAGCACATTGGGTGGAAACATTCATGGTTCCCTGGGATCATAATGGCTCTATGATCCCCTGACTTTCTCTCCGGCCCACCAGCTGGTCAACGTGTTTTTACTCAGAATGAAATGTCTCTGCATCTGGATGGAATTGGTACCAACATTTCTCCAATACTCCAGTTGGTTTGTGACTCAAAATAAATGCAAAACCAAACAAAAAGTAAACATTCCCATCCCCAGCCTGAGCTGTATTCTGTGTTTTGTGCTAACTGGAGCATGTGAGCACGTCACCATGCTAAAATAAGATGGTGGGACAGGATAAACTTTATACTTCCTAGCCATCAGCATGTTGACATTGTTAAGTTGACCTTATTAGCATGAAAACCACTACTGTTTTGTACATTTCCAAAAACAAACTTTGAGACTGTACTTTCATCCATGGTGCAGTCTGTTATTACAGCCTTGCAGAGCCACAACATGGAGTCTTTGCATTTCATCCAGCCTCATTCTGACATTTCTGCACTTCGTGCCTGCATAAGAGAAAATGAATGCAGGAGCACCAGGATTACTTGAACATGGGATTACTTAAACACTTACTTTCCACCAGTATACCTTAGTATAATACATTTATTCTTTATGTATATATTTTGGCATTTTATTCCTATGGTTTAACTTATGTACTATTGATGTCTTTGACTTAGATTCTTTTTGTCGGTTCTCATTTTATTTGTGTGATATGCTTTTGTACATATTCTATGAGCATTGTTGGAGGGAGCCTGAGAACAAGAATTTCCCTGCAGTTGTTGTGCATAAGAGATAACTGAGGAAGAATAGCTGAATATGTCTGTAGAAAACCCATAAAATCTAGTAATGTTTGGCCTTTATGTAACTTCAAGATGAAAAAAAAACAACAACATGTCATCCAACTGTGACTTTAAATCAAGGCCAGTCATTTAGCACATGTAAATTATGACAATGGGGAGTCAGAGCCATTCAGTTCTAATGTGTGGCCTTCTCAGCAGCTTGGATGAGGATAGTCTTTCTCATCTACACAACACATACCAATGGTTAGCATTCTAAAAACACAGGCAGGCAGCAGCACACTAACGCTGTACAGATAATAAAATGGTTGGTGATAGCAGGCTTAAATAGGAACGTAGTGTCTGAAAATTTGCCCAGTGCAAACATTTGATCCAGACAGCGAGGTTTTAATTTGACAAATCAAATCAAAAACAAGGCAGGGATACTTAGGATCAATCCCCTGTGCAGGTGAATAATTACAGGTGGCACCAGCAGTGGCATGCTAATGTGAGTGAATTCACACACCACAGGGAAGAGGAGAGCTTTGCACATAGTTTCTCATGCATGGTAGAGGTGTCAGGACTGACGGGCTATCTGCAGCTCACTGGTCGCAATCTGTCAGACATTCTACTCTGAACCCTGAGAGAGAGGCAAGAGAGCAAGGGAAGGTGGAGAGGGACAACGAGGCTGAGAGAAGATAGAAGCTCTTTTGATGGGTTCATCGCTCTCAAATGTTCCCATAATCACAGACAATGAAGCCATCACAGGAGAGCGGGAGAGGCACAGAGACAGGAGAGGTTCTTCACCTCTCTCTTTTGAAGCATAAGTCATCCTCCTTTCGCGTCTCCATCCTCCTGTGAACACTCATTAAGCGATTCAGTCAGTGTAATGAAAGAGAAATAGCCTGCAGCACTGGCTATGTGTCTAGCTGAATGAATAGCTAGTCATGGCCGCCTAAATGCCACCTCTTCCTGCGCACACGTCTGCTAGGAGACAATAAGGGCCACTGGCTGAAAGGGATAAAGACATCTTGTTACATGGAGATACTTTGAATCACTAGAAGTGTCTCTTAGGGCTATCTGCTAACACTGGAAAAAAAAAATGATGAAAGGACAAGGAATATCAAAAGAGGTCTGACTCTGACTCTTTTCTCTGAAGAAACAAGGAACTTGCTGTGATTCTGGCTCTGATTTTTCACAGGGCTCCTCGACTGTATTTATCCAAGGGCCACATATTTTCTAGGCAGACACTGTAGGGGCCGGACTTTCAAATAAAAAAAAAATGCTATTCATTAGGTCTAATTTGCATATTATTGTTTAATTCCTTCGCTTTCTTAAAAAATAATGTTATTCTTATGAGCCTATATCAGTGTGAGCGGACATAATGATAATGATAACTCGATACTTAACTGGAAAAGACCTCAGACCTCCACAGAGAAGGCAATCAGTGCTCAACACAAACCCGGCGGTTGGGATTATAAACAGATATGAGATAATAACTAATAAAAGCACAGGGGAGACTTTGTGTTGTGCTTAGCATTGCTAACTGACCGCCTTCACTTTACTCTGCAGTTGGCAACCAAAATGTGGGAAAATGGCTTGAGGATTGAGGAGTTGTAGCATTTATCCACTGACATGCTGTCTCTCAAACTGTACATTCACTTTGATTACTGCCTTTACTCTGCCCTGGTCACCAGCCTCACCTGCCTGCTCTGGGCAAAGCCACACTGTCTCTTTTCGCTATATACACTCTGTACTGAGCTAATTCCTTTAAACTACACTAGTCTTAAAACATACATGATCAAAGCTGATCCTGAGTATTAAACAGACTGACTCACACACCTGAAACAGAAAACAACACCCTACTGCATCTGACTTGACTGAGCATTGACTGAGTTAATCTGAATTCAAGAAGTTTTAAAAAAAAAAATAATAATAAAATAAAATCTTGGTTCTAGTGACATAAAATGCTGTTTGTGTGTGAACCAAAGGCCCAAACACAGAGGAAAATATAGACGTGGCCAAGGCCTTACCAACATCGTTAAATTGCTACGAGGACGACCAACAGGCCAAAGCCATTGCTTCTGAGTAAATGTGTTCAAACATGACTGATGGAGTTTGGGGATGGGAAGCCAGTGAGGGATCAGGTGCTTGATTTCTGCTGTTCCTGGTGTCAGGGGAGTCACGTGCATGCACAGATGAGGGCTTGTGCTGGTGGGGAAGCCCTGTCTCCTAGAAATTATCTTTATATACAACGATTAGCAACAAAAATACGTTTTGAGGGACACGTAGTGCAAAACTAATTTTTCTATTAACATAATGAAGAAATGTTGTAATCAAAGTATTTAGCAAAAATGTTGAACATATGGTCACTGATAATGTATTTCATTTCTTTTCCACCAAAGTAGGCAATCTTGCCATCCACTATCCACTCATAGTGACTACAGCAGTATTCAACTTTTTTTCTGGTTAGTAACATTTAGCCAAAATTAAGATCTTTCCCCAACATTAACCACTGTTGGCTAAACCGCACCTCAGACAGGAGTCTGGACATGAACCTGGTGTCACAGTCCTGCACTCGCTGTCCCTGAGACAGTGTAGTTCATAAATGTAGTATTTCATACACTCTAGGAAATGTTGCCGCTGAACATAATCCAGGAAGCAATTACGTTATCACCACAATGCAATTATGAATGCAAATTAGTTGTATAGAAATGTAATTTCTAGCAGACATGGTTGGGTGGGGACTGCATGAACCTCTCATACTTTAAACAAAAACTGCAAGAGGAGGTGATATGTATTTAAAGAGACAAAGTAACTGTCTCCCCCCTCCCCAGGTCAACAGTAGACCAGACCAGAGTACAGATAAGACAGTGAAAACTGGGACATAGAAGACAAAAATTCAGCAAAACATTTCTGTAATGAATAAAACTGTGTCTGAAATGTCATCGAGCAGGTATTTGGGTTTTATCAAATATTACAACAGTGCCAACTTATTTATCTGCTATTTCTTTGAATAATATCAGTCTGATACTGTGTATGGTTGTATATAGAAAAAAATAGACACACACACACCAACACACACACACACGCCTTGTTCAAACAGTGGCCAGCAGGGGATCCTGAGAGGCAGAGCACATGTTGACAACCAACTCATGTTTCTCAGGTCCTGATAATTGATTTCCCTGCTGTAACTTTCACGTCTGTCTCTCAGTGTCCAATCAGCTGACAAGACCCACTTAAAGAGCTAAACTAAGAGTGAAAAAAACAACTATTAGAAAATGATGGATGGGCCTGGACAGAAGAGTGTGATGATCGACAACACTGGCATCACGTCAGTCCTTTAGTCCTTACACTGCATTCTCCTCAATATCAGCTGACCTACAGGAAATCATAACAGCCAGAAGATCAGCAATAAAGACTTTAAATGTTTGTGATGTTAAATTCACTGGGGTACAATGTACCAAATGCTCATAAATTGAATCCTGAATATGCAACATACAGTAGAGATAATAAAATCATTGTAATGTTTTGGATTACAGCATTCAAATTAAAGTGAAAAGATTTTGTACATTCGGGGTACCAAATTCCTAGCACAATTTACATAATTGATGTCTAAAAAGCAGGGGAAGGCTATAAAAACATTTAAAAGCCTTTCCAGGTAACTGTTTCCTCAGTTCATAATGCCATTAAGAAATGGCAGTTAACAGGAACAGTGGAGTTCAAACTAAGGTCTGGAAGACCAGGAAAGCTTTCTGAGGGAACTGCTCGTTGGATTGTTAGAAAGGCAAAGCAAACCCCTGTTTGACTGCAAGAGATCTACAGGAACATTTAGCAGAGTCTGGAGTGATGGTGCACTGGTCTACTGTGCAGCAAAACCTGCACAAATATGACCTTCATGGAAGAGTCATCACAAGAAAACCTTTCCTGCATCCTCACCACAAAATTCAGTGTCAGAAGTTTGCAAAGGAACATCTAAACACTTTGGAAACACATCTTTTGGACTGATGATGTGAAAATAGCACTTTTGTATTTCATGAGAAGAACATCTCTCCAACTGTCAAGCACAGGGGTGGGTCGATCGTGCTTTGGACTTGTGTTGCAGCCAGTACATGGTAGAGGGAGGAATGGATTCAATTAAATAGCAACAAATTCTGGAAGCAAACCTCAAGCTGTCTGCAAAAAAAGCTGAAGATGAAAAGAGGATGGCTTCTACAACAGGATAATGATTCTAAACACATCTCAAAACCCACAGTGGTCTACCTCAAGAGGCACAAGCTGAAGGTTTTGCCGTGGCCTTCACAGTCCCTGACCTAAACATCATGGAAAATCTGTGGACAGACCTCTGATGCGCAGTGCATGAAAGAAAGTCCAAGAAACTCACAGAAACAGAAGACTTTTGCATTGAAGAATTGGCAAAATCCCTCAAACACGGAATGAAAACCTCTTAGTTGGCTACAAAAAGCCTTTACAGTCTGTGATACTTGCCAAATGTGGTGTTACTAAGTATAAGACCATACAGGGTGTCCAAACATTTGCTTCAGGCCCTTCTCCATTTTTGTTATTTTAAAACTGCATGATATGGAAATAAAAAGTAACCCTGACTTGAAATATTAAAGAAATGTGTCATCTTTAACTTCATGCTGTTTGTGCATGCTTGCTTACTGTTTCACAGTAAGATACATTTTGATTTTGAAACTTTTGCATGCCACTGGATATGAGAGTCCCTAATAAGCATTATTGATACTCTGTATACACTAAATAATTAATACAGCAATATGAACATTTAAAGCAACGGTCTCTTTAAAATATTACATTATATTACGTAATTTTTTTCTCTTAATTTCAGCCCACAGACCACAAGATTAAAGGTGCCAGAGTCCTTCAGAGGAGCTTGTCATATGGTCAAATACCTTCAGAAACCCACTCCCCGATACTGACACTCAATACTGGATTGTGGTGCTGTGCCAAAACATTTTTGTGACTTTCTAACATCCACAATATGACTTTAACACCCACCTCACGCAGTGTTCGGCCAGCTGTTTGGAGGTGAGAAAGGAACCAGGGTTTGAACTTGTCTCTCAGGCTCTTTTTTTCAATTTTGACAACTATTTCTGTCACTTTTTGCATGACATCAGAATCAGAATCAGCTTTATTGGCCATGTATGTGTGCACATGCAAGGAATTTGACTCCAGTTTAAACCTGAAACATAATGAATGCATTCCTGGAGACACTGTCTGAAAATGTGCGTCATTGTCCTCATCTTTAAACAATATCGCATCTCTTCCCACTCTATGATAGCCGGCTTTTCTTCACCTTCCAGTATAGCTGTTTGGAACCCCTGTTCTTTAAATGTAGTCCCCACCAGGAGCTCTGTCCATGGGGACTTGGCTTGGGAACTGGAGGGTTGACAGTTCAAGTCCAGCACAGAGCAGTCAGTAAGGATTGTGGACTGAGAGGTGCCAGTTAACCACCTTGGCACAGCCAATGTACCCTTGAGCAAGCCACAGAACCTTGATTTGCTTAATTTTTACCATTCCTTGACAATTACCTTAAAATACCTATCAATCAATACCCAAAGTTAATGGAAAGCCGCCATCTCTTTTGAAATGTAGCGCTCTGAAGTTTAATCCCCAGCAGTCAGAATCATTATACTGAGTAATACAAGTTTCATCACAGTGAAGTAGAAGGTTTTTGTTTCCGCCTGAATCCTTTTGGCTCCTGATAGCTGTGCCATCAGGCTCTGAGTGTGTGTGAGAATGGCTATTGCTGATGAGCAGGTGGCACCTCTGTATGAATGTGTCTGTGTGAATGGGTGAATGCTGGCTTGTGTTGTAACTCTAAGTGCTTTCCAAAGGCAACCCTCACGTTGTGATGTAAGGCGACTAGAGACGCTCTATATGCGGTCCATTTCTCATTGATCAGAATACACTTTGGGTTTCCTGCCAAATAAATGCTGCTGAGATGCCTGATCTAGCCCATGTCTAACTCTGAGAATGAATCACATTACATTAACTAATTAACCTACATTATGAGCCAGGCTGCTCCTTCCATGTGAATGTGGGCCTACTAAACCTCATTTTTATTCCTCTTTGGAGCCAATAATGGTCCGTTTTTTGGAATCATTTTTTCTTCCATAAGATATGTTGCCTTACATTGCTAATAGAGTGAAAAAGGGGCAGAATCCTGTTTTAAGTGGAGCATCGCTTTTGATTTTGTAATACTGTGATACAACACTGTCAGCGTCAAAAGCAAACAAACAAACAATGCTGTGATGTACATTTTCTTTCCGGACTTCTCTTTACATGATGGATTTGTCTTGTCAGCCCCCAGAACTCATGCTGACATTTTTGTCTCACAGCTCTTGTCTGTCCATAAGAGACCTTATGGACAGACAGTTTGGGAATGAAGAGAATGAAAAAAGGCATATGAACAGACAGCTTAAATCTGCGGTGAAGTGGCATGTAAGAGGAAAATGTGCTGAGATGTTTGGCTGTTCTTCAATAAGCCCTGCAGCGACTAACGAGCAGCCTTATTTTGTAAGAGCTGCTTCCTGCTCCACTGTCTGCTCTGATTCTCTCTACCAGCTGTCACACATCTACCTTCCCTCTCCAATGCCAAGTAACTCTTTTTTACCTTCTCCACCCCCCTTGATCCCCCACTCCTCCACCTCCCTCCTCTGTTCTACCAAGTGACTTTGTTAAGTACTTTGTAAAAAAAGGTTACATGACAAACACTCTATTTCCTCACTCACCCTCTGACACCACATGTACTCCGTCCAGCTCTTCATCTCCTATTCTAACTTCATTTCTTTCCCAATGAGGTACTGACCCTGGTTACCTCCCACTGCCCAGCCAAATATCCCCTCTCACCTTCTTCGCTCTATTGCTCCTGATCTCCTTCCTCTCCTTCCTCTCCTCACCCACCTCATCAGTGCCTCTTTGACAACTGGTTGTTTTCCTAACACTCAGCTGAGTGAAGCCTCTATTAAAGAAACCCACACTCAACCCTTCTGAAGTATAGACTTACAGACCTGCCTCTCTTCCTACTTTAATTTCTAAAACACTTGAGTGCGCTGTCTTCACTGAACTTCCTGCATATCTCCACCACAACAACTTTTTGACCCCCACCATGGCAGGCCACTCAGCTCTGTGGTGTCCCCAGATCGGATTGCAAGGAACCCGTGTGTGACGCTGCGAGAGATCAGCAGTCCTCGTCATTGCAGCTTCATTCCCCTCAACATCAGGTGGACACGTGTGTTCCTCACCCAGGAGGTGCAGGTTCTGCTCCAGGCTCTTTTATCTCTCATCTTGGCTACTTCAGTTCACTCCTGGCTGGTTTCCCTGCATGTGCCATCAGACCTCTGCAGCTCATCCAGAAGCAGCAGCCCAGCTGATCTTCGGCCTATCGCACACTACACCGCTTCTCCACACCCTGGCTGGCTACAGGTGGCTGCTCGAATCCGATTTAAGACATTAGTACTTGTGTACATGCTGTGAATCCCTCAGGCCCATCCTACATCCCTGACATGGTCAAAGATTTGACAACATGGGGTGGCTCAGGTAGAGTGGGTTGGTCAGTGGTTGGCCCGTAGTATCCCTGTGTGTGTGTGCGAATGAGTGAGCAGAGTAACATCACATTTTGGCTCTCTCTCACCATGTATAGCAGCCTCTAGCAGCAGTATATTAATGTTGAATGCTGACATGTGTTAATGTGCTACGAGCTGTTGGGGGACTAGAAAAGTGCATGCAGGCCATTTACCAAACCATACCCCCCAGTGTGAGCAGCTCAGCTTATTTGATGAAGCTGATGCTTGCATGATTCTTGCAGTATTTTTAGGTTGTTTGTTGCTTTGAACAAAATGAATCAGTTTTCATGGATGGTTGTTTGAGTGAACACCTGAAGCCTTTTTCAGTTTATTTCTCCACAGATAAAATTCACTGCTTTCTTCATCTGTTTTTTCAGACGTCACACATCTGTTACAAACACGCACAGAGAACATGTGTCTGTGTGTCAGTGTGGTTTAAATCACAGGCTGGTGTAATGACAAGCCACAAAGAGCTCGTGCCTTTTTGCCTGAAAGTGCTACTCGTCCTAAGAGAAGCAGCTCACGGAAAATCTCCAGCCGTCAGTCAAACTGTCACAAGCCAGAGACGTCAGAGCAGCTCAACAATAAACACGGCGGCAACATGAAACAGCCCAACATTAAATGAAGTGCACGCTACTACAATATTATCAAAAACAAGGCAATTTATCAGTCACATTATTGTCTTGCTGTGCATATTGGAGAGCCTCTAATTGTCAGTCTGGTGCACTCAGCAGCTCTTCTTATTACTTGCAGTTGAACAGAATGCAATTTCAACAGAAGATGATTGTGTTCTGCATGTGTTGTTAATCAGAAGATGACTGTGTTTTGTTGTTGAGAATAAGCAAAAGGCATTTTATGAGCATTGGGGAAAAGTAGTTTAGCTTAGTCAAACTTCTTTGGTAAAGACATTAATCACAACAAAACTTACTGCAAAGAAGAACAGGGCTCTTGAATTCTGCCAGTTATTGACAGTATTCCACTGTTTTTGATGCAAACAACTCTATAGCTACACCAGCGACTAATAAACACAGCCACCTATTTGATGCACTGCAAATCCAGAAAACCTGCTGCGAGTCATACAGAAGAAAATGGAATTAGCTGGCTGATAAGCGAGCAGGTAGAAATGAGCTGATGTTATGAGTACAGCCGAAATCTGCTTATATGACCAGGATCCCATGTTCGTACGTATTTTTGAGCATCGCATATTTGTCTCCCGGACACTTCCACTGTGTCAGCTTGCTGTGTCTAGGAAGTAGGGTAAAATCATCACAGTTGTTTTGTTCACATATGTAACACTTAACTCATATCTAGACTTGATCCTGCTGTTGGATTAAATTCACAGTTTAAAGGAAAAAGTGGTGCTGATATCAGTGCTGGGTTAAAATCCTAAGTGCAGTTTGAGAAAATTCAAGTTAATTGATGAGCAGGCAGCAGAGGGGGCTGACAGAGGGAGAGCAAAGACAGAGAGGACAGAGGACAGAAACTGAAGGGGGAATCCAATAAAACTAGAAGAAATCCAATGAAAGACAATGTGGTGGAGAGAAACAGCAGCAAATGGAGGGTTTCCGTGATAATTCAGGCAGTAAATGTCACATAAATACCAAGACGTCAGAGCCCGGCTAACTTTGATTGCACCATGCCTTTATCAGCCCCCAGAGCAGGCACCGCTGTCAGAAATACTCTTCACATATATAGTACCTGTGTGAAATGTCACTGGTGTGAGGGCAATCACACCTCATTAAACCTCTCTGGCCCAATCTTCCTTTGTTTCTTTGTGTCTGAGAAACACAAAGAGTCAGTTCAGACTCAGAGAAAGAGGACAGGAAAAGAAGACAAGAGCTAATTACACTGTGCTAAATGAAATGTCAGGTAAGCTGCTGGAGGATCACACAAGTGCCTCATTTTCGTTGAATTACAGTGATACTGAGACTAAATGTTACTGACCATCACAGCCTACTGACTCACCGTAGCACCAAGTACAACCAAGAAATAGAGATAATAATTTAGCAACAAGGAGGTATAAAAGTGGAGAACTGACAGATATGCAAACTGTTGATTTAAGGGTGTGTCCATGTCCATGTGCTTCATGCCAATCTGAGGGATTGACTGTGCACAGCTCTATCAAGCCTATCACCAGACACAGTGTTGATACTGCAAAAAGCTTAAAAGCAAATATTACCTGGTGGATTGCGACGAGACAAATTCCAGTCTCCCACATGTAAAGCATGTTTGCTACATGCACATCCACCAGCCTCACTTTCCTCTGTCTGCTGCCTGTTTGCATAGCGTCAGACCTCTGTGCCTGGCCTTGAGGAGGTGGTGATATAGAATATTGTGTTTTAAAGTCTCTTACCAGTCTACCAGTCATCAAAGTGAGTTCAACTCGCAGTGTGTCTGGCTCACGCCTTCAAACACAGCCCAGTCTTAAGGAGCTCACGCAGCTACGACAGTTTGGGCATGTCGTTTCAGCTACCAGTTAGAGAACGACATAGAGTCCAGGGGACATCTGAGCCGGGTAAGCCTTGGATCTCCCAGGAGAATGGGACAAGCAGAAGGAGATCTGGGCTTGGCTCCCAACAAGCATCAGATCAGATATAAATGCTGGACACCCGATGGAGTGAATGAATCAATTCATGTGCACACAGAGTCGAGAACCTACACACAGCTGTATGCATCTGACCCCTGGTCTTTTTATAGCATGAAAATGTAGATTAAAATGTTCCAAAAACAGATGTCTAGACTAGCACTAGTCTCGATAGATGTCAAATTCCACAGCAATTACACCAACACACTGGTATCTCAGCTGATACGAATCACCCACACACATGCTGAGGCTGTATGCGCTCCACTTGTATAATAAGCCCTCCTCTGTGGCCGGTCACGGCCTAACCAGAATAGGTCTATATGTTCTTTTACCAGGGATCACCGCCATCTTACCTGCAGATAGAGAATGAGGGTGTCAGGATCATCCAAGCATGACTGTATGTGCATGATCTTTCCACGCCACGGCCTCTCTAACATACGCAAAACGCTGGAAAAGAAAACCTGACTTCAGCATGCTCCCTCATTAGTTAGAGTCTCAATACCTCCCTGTGATTTATGTGTACTGTCTATGCCAGGGACAGCTACAGGACACACACACACACACACACACACACACACGGCAAGTACATGTACACACACATGCATACACCAAGTCAAAAATACATCCGGCTGGTGCTGAATAAAACCCTCTTTGTACGGTGTTTACCCTGCTGCCTTTTTCTAATTGGATGTCTGTGGTCTTAAGCTTGAGTTTATAGTGCTCTGTACAGCTGCGAGGAACCACAGCACCTCAACTCTCCAGCTCAGCCATCTGCTTCCCCTCTGCATTTGCCCTGCTTATTTTAACATTTGGAGACCTACAACCCCAATCAGTGTCGCATCTAATGTACGTATGTTTTAGGCTCAGAGTTTATAGGTTTTACCAGTTTTCACTGGCAAACTGATTCCTAAAAATAGATCAATAGACCAATTGTCTCCACACACTCAAATGATCTGTCTTGCTGTATGAGGACCTCTGATGTCTATGGTTAACAGTGAAGGTCCTCTTTTAATAGAAAGTGAGAAGAAAAATGTGGAGAAAATGCTAATGAACTCTCTCGTGGTTGTGTGAGTTGTTTAGGTTAGTGGCAAAAGAATCCTAACTTTGTTCTAGCACGACAAAACCTTGCAGGGTGGAAGAATAGTTCAGCAAAGCATGGGACGTGGTTGACTGTTTTCCATTTACTACCAGCTCAAAGTGTAAGACTTACCCATACGTTTGCCTTCTGTCAATGTTTGCCTCAATCCGACCAAAACTTGAGTAGAAAGGAGGAACACGCACTTTGGGACTGAGCATGGACATTTCTTCTTAACCTTGTGATCAGTGTGTGTGAAAAGCTAATCTGGACTCAGCCTTTCACGAACAAACAGAAGTGACTTTGCTGTCATGACTTCAGCTTAGACCTCATTCACAGTGAGGGTAAATCGCACATGTGGGTTTGAGATGGTAGCCTCTGTCTCTGTTCAAAGATGGAAACGCTAATAAAAGCTAAGGGTAGAAAAAATAACTTAGCTGACATTTGATTAGTTTGTCACCTTAACATGGGTCATTTTGGAAGGTAATGACAAATGATGTATTCTTCCTTTATTTTGGAGGACTTGCTGTTCTATTCATAAGATAAATGGTTAAAAATATTCACATTTCCACATAGAAATTTGTAGAATTTAACTTTTCAACCTTTTCACCCCTTTCAAGTGTGGCAGACTCTAAAAAGTAATAATTTGTTTTCACTGACTGAAATGCACTGACAGGTTTCCAACCACAAAGAAGACTAGCTGGCTACAGCAACCAGTTGAGATTTCTGACTGGTCTTCACACCACCACACACTTCAATCTCTGCCTTCAACAGAAAATAGTTGCCAACACAAACAGTGACGCTGTGCTCTGTGGAACATCTTCAGTTAAACTGCTTCCTGAAGGAGATCTTACTGTTGAGTTTTTCAGTTTACTTTTTTCAATACACTGAGCATCACATCAAATTCTATTCACTTCCACTGTATCAGGGTCGTGGTGTTAGTCTGAACACAGAATCCTGACAGAAAAAAAAAAAAAAAAACAGTAGATAACAGTGGATAAAATCATCTGTGTGGCTAAAAACCATGAAGGGTCTGTGGGAAAATATGCTTTTTGGTGGTGGCAGAACTGAACCTTAAATATTAATTCTGTGTTAGCAATCATTACTCATGGGTTGTCAGTTAACAGCAGTGGGTGTATATCTCATTTTGCAGCAATACTTCCTCTACCATGTTACCAACAGAGAATTTCCATGCAGATTTGATGGCGCTGATAAATATTACATCAGTGTTTCCTGGAGTTCACATCTGCCTCCCTGTGCCCCCAGCTGGGCTCAGCAGGGTTAAAGCTTTTCAGCCAGGCAGAAAACCTGTGGTGCCTCTTCTCTTGAAAGCAGGCCAAACCAATACACACACACACACACACACACACACACACACACACATGCACAGTCCCTTACCCTAACTTTAACCATCACAACTTAATGTCTAACCCTAAACCTAATTCTAAGCTAACCCGTAAAACCACGTCTGAACCCTCCAGCAGCCCTTTAAAGGTCTGTCTGAAAGTGAGGACAGGCCAAAATGTCCACACTTTCCAAAACTGTCCTCACCCCCAAGGTCTAAAGTTCAAATTAGTTCTCATAAAGTTGACACACACACACACACACACACATTTGTTATCACAGTCTAATTGGAACCCCTGCTGGTCTCTACGTCTGTCTTTTCGACAGAGGGAGAGAGAACGAGTACCCATGAGCATGCATAGCGTACGATCCAAAAGAGAGAGGGAAATGAAAATATAAAAGCATCTTTGCTTTTTACTTATTGGATGTTGAACTGACTCTTAAGCAGAATAAACAGAATCAAAATAATGTCTTAAGTCATCCTCAAACATCTTTAACAGGAGGTCAAAGGTCAGGTTTGAATGCCTCTGCACACAGTGGCAAAGAGAAAGAACCATGTTTCTGCAAGTGTTTTTCATTTTCTTTTAAATCATCAATGTGCTTGAACAAAAGAACAGTCTCCTAGATAATGTATTGACATTACAGGTGTATGTTATGACCATTAGTTTTAATTATTTCAACACCTGGCCAGGGAACAACAGACAAACAGAAAATAGCCTCCCAAGATAATCCTGGCTCAGCTCCAGTTTTTGTTTTTTTTCCTGCCCAGCTGGCATCGTGGATAGCTCTAAATACCACAATACCCATGAGCCTCAGCCGCAGTTGCTATGGAGAAGAAGCCATTCAAAGGTGTGAATCAGAGCTGACTCAGAATTGTAATTGTAATTTGGAACAAATTCATCCAAAGCTGACCCAGAATCCAAGAGACAATCATTTAAACTGCCAAGTGTCTCATCTGAGTTCTAGCTTGCTGTACCAGTGCACTGAACTGAATTTCAAGCCCAGTGATTGGATGTTTTGTATCAAAATGCAGTTTGGGAGATGTAATAAACTGTGGTTTTCCTTTCATTTTTCTATGTTCACAGCCATTTCCTGACTCAGTTGTTCATTCCTTGCAGTGATGATTTAACAGCAGAAAATGAACAGGACACCTGACAGATCTCCTCCCACTTGGCAGCTCTACTGTCCACTGTGCTGCTACATGACCATCAGTCCTGTAAGACAGCAGAAAGGTTTCCAGGGAGAAAGCATAAATACCTTAATTGTGCAGCTCTGTAAACTTGTCCACCACACCTGCTGTCCTCCATAAGTGGACCAGCATCCAGATGTTCCTTAACAACCATTTCCCCTTCGAAACTGGTAATTATGCTCCTGCAGCTTTGCCCTTAGCCCAGTAAATACGCACCATCTCTGCAAATACCAATGCTGTACCTCCCTGCCACTGGGATACAGTCAGGGCCTAAATACCTTCCACTACATTGTTGTCATTTCACAAGTCTAATCCCCAATTCACTGACCTGTCAACACTCGCACCGTCGTGCAGGCACACACATGCATCCGCAGCACTCACATGAGTTTCAACATGATCATAATAACATCGTTCAGAGCTTAATCTCACCCTGACAAGCTGGGACATGCTGACAAATACATAGTGTAAAAAGCAAAAAAAAAAAAAAAAAAACAACAAACAACACTTGGCCTTGAAATAATTGTGTGTCTGTGAGTGCGTCTCTCTCAGGGCTGCGTCAACACTAAATAATGGAACAATCATTGCTCTAACATCCAGTGCTGTACTTAATTACAGTGCACAGAAAACAACATGGTACCTTTGAAACACTCTGACCTACACTGGTGTGACAGACAGGACAAAGTGTGTCTGAGAGTGAAACACCAAAGTTGTTTTTCAGAGAGGCTGTCTTTTGTCCATGACGTGACGCAGTGGCCAGAGATAAGACCCACAGATAAGTCCGAGAAAGAGGCAAAGGGGAACTTGAGCTTATCTCCCAAGACCAATAAGATGGCACAAACAATACAGTCCTCCTCCTGCCCTTCAGACAAGCACCAGAAATTAATACAGCATCGTTTTGATTAATGAACATTGCATCGTGTACATCGATCCACTACTCCAGATTCAGAGCAAAGAAAAAAAAAAGGTGACGCTGTATTGATTTAGTGGTCCAAACTGTGATTCAACTCTAAATGCTGAGAGAGAGAAAGACAGAGGGATTCTGCTCAGTCTTCTCCCTCCACAATAACTCTATCTGTCCCCATCTTTTCCCTGCTCAGGCCCTCTCTGATAGCTCATATTGACTCTCAGCAACCCATCCTGCTTATTAGACTTTCATGAAGATCGAATAGGCCAAGTTGTCACTGATTTCATTTTGCATTTATACCCACTTCCCTATTTATTTACTTTTTTTTACATAATTTAGTATTCCAATCTTTTTCCTTAACTTCCAACAACATCAGACGCAGAGACGCTGACATGATGATGTGCATGTCTAAGTCGTTCCCTTCCTTTGCATCCATTTAGATAACAGCAAAGGTAGCAGCAAAAATACCAAACTACTAGCCATTTACAGACTGTATCCCATGTTGGTGAAGGAGGACTGCACTCAACAGTTTATTAAAGCCTGCAGTGAAAACTGCCTCATGCTGCCTGAAGGGAGTACTCTGCAATACACTGCAATTTTCATGTCTCAGTATGTGAATCAACACTTCAGCATACATTGCCTTTTTTCACAGTAAACGACTGAATGTGCTTTCAGACAGCAAACGTTTCCTGATGCGTCTCCCATCCAGGTTACAGCTTAAAAAAGAGGAAGTGGTTCCCAATATGACATGATTAATATAGCAAGATTTGCATGAATATTGTTTCTTAGCCCAAACTGGATAATCAGGCTGATGCTGCTCACAGACCGTATCTCTTCATTGATCCGTCTGCTCTCTGCTGTGTCACTTCTCTCCATGCGTTTCTAAATCCTGAGCATACGAATATGTCAGCATGCCAACATATTCACAATGACAAGGGAAACATTTGGATGTTTGGCAGGTACAATTTTATCATCTTTGTCATCTCTGGCTGTTAGCATAATGACATCCGCTAATTAGCACTACAGACAAAGTACAGCCGAGGTTGATGGGAATGTGAATTTTGTAGGTGTTTGGTCATAAACCGAGGCTTTGGACAAATAATACAGCCCTGATTTTGGCACTAGACAGTGAAGTTTCAATGAGAGACATGTTCTTTTTTTTCAAAGAGGTCCAGTTCACACTTCCGCAGTCGCTTGCGTCCAAGCAGCTTCACTGAAGCAGTTCAGGGTTAAGGACTTCAAGAGGAGCTATAATTGCCGGTCTTTAACTTCAACCACCCAGATTTATCAGAGTTTATCTGCCAAGTCCAGGGATGAAACCAGAGAGCTCCCGGGCAATAGCCCACCTGTCCAACCTTTAGGCCACCACTGCAACAAGTATCAGCAAAATATTCCCCTCACTGCAGGTGTCATCAAGAGATCTGACTGTTACACACAACAACACACTGTCAGCCCAACAGTGCTCTGTTGTGTCAGTGTATTATATTCATTTATAAAACAGAAAGGTGAATTCCGGCAATCTGATTGGCTGTTAACTGTGATATAATGAGCATATATCACGCCTACCGTTCTAAAAAGCCTTATCACAGCAGATCACTCCGCTTTGGGGAAGCAACAATGTTTCCATGATTGTGTATACCTCTTCAATGTTGTCATTATTGTCAGATGGGTCGTATTATTATTAGATTAGATTGTAAAATCCTGCACTGTGCGTCAATGAGTAATTAGGAGTCACATCGCGGACCACGGACAGCTCCCTTAGGCTATAATGACAGTCACAGGATCAGCACCTTGACAGAGACTGAGTGCTCTGCAGGCTGATCTGTCACTTATTGAACAGCCTCATGGAATTGATAGTTTACAATTCTTCACATTATTTACTAAAGAAATTCATTAAGACAAGTAATTTGGCGCTTTTAAAGTCATGATATTCATTGTTTTGGGTGGATTCTTCCGGACCACTCACTCATAGTTAACTGCGGGGGGCCTCGCATGTTTACGTTACGGGGCTGATTGACAGAGAAGCAACAACGTCTCCATGACAACAAACTGTTAGATAGCAAAAAGTTGCTGCGGTGTTTTGACAAATAGACTAAATTAGTTGAATTCACATGTTTAAGGTTAACTTTCACCTCCAGATAGGGTTAGCAAGGGTAGAGTTGACTGAGCAGTGACTTTATCTGAAAAAAAGGTGAGGAATAGACGACAAGCAGAGCTAACGTACGGAGAGGTGGGACTATTTTTTTCACAGAGGGGCTATTTTATTAGATAATATGTAATTCTATTTAATTAAAAACTACATGAAAATTATTGTGTATTCTTCTTCCATATTGCCATTATTGGTAACCGCTAAGGTAATGCTTATTGGTAAAGCTAAGGGGGTTTTCGTCCCTCTGCTTCGCGTCGGGCCGAAGAACGCCCCTTAGCTGTGATATAATGAGCACATATCATGGCCTGTCGTGATGTATTGCTTAAATAACAAAAAAAAAAGATGATTCCAGATTTAATATGTTCAGTGATGCCGCTCTAATCAATAGATTTCTTCAGTGTTTATTGCACATTGTAGCAATATTATCTTGACATGTTTATCTTTGGCTTTAAAGATGAAGTATATGGTGTAGTGTGCAGTAGTCCATGGCAGTGGTGTAAAGAAGTGTAGAGAAAACAGACAGTATATTCAAATGCATTCTGAGCAGAGCTGTGACACAGAGACAGCAGGCGGTGATTGAGCTGTATGTTTGGAGCAGGGTGTGATTTGGGGAGAGGATGGGAAACTGCTGGTGAATACCTTGTTTGGCTGCTGTTACTCTGATTGCTCAAAGCTCTGACACAAAAAGCCTTTCAGCAGGCGTGTCTGATGTGCCTGAGGAGCAGCACAGCAGCTACAACAAACTTCTTCCTAGGGGAATAATGAGTGTGTGTGTGTGTGTGTGTGCGATCTACTGTTTCTGACCAGTTAAACACAGCATAATACTGAATGGCCCCAAACAACAGCAGGAGGAATTGTTTAAATCATGATGACATTTGGTGTGCTCAGAAATCACACTGAAAGATTTTACACACCCGTCACACACACAGTAATGAAAGACCAGTGCATCATATTCTGTGTTTCCTTCATCTCAGAGCAGCTGAAATTTTGGAGATTCACGGTCTTAGCTGCCAGCAGCAACACGCTCAGCCTCCTCTGGGACACGTTCTGGGGTCCAGCCACCATTCAGAGAGCGCACACTGCCAGCAGCAAACAGTAGGCAGTGGATGAATGTGTGAGCGGAGAACAGGTAATCCTTTGAGTGATGCGCTGCTATTCACAGTGAGAACAAACCCTGCCTGCTGCTATTCAAGCCGGTGTGAAGCTGGCTCACCTGGGGCCGCATTTTCTAAAAATGTTCAGTGGTTTATTGTTGAGCCTAGTTTAAGAACATCTCCGATTGGTCTGCTTACGTTCCAATGCTATAATAAATGTTATGGAATGAAAGCACAGATGAGGGTCAGTCAGGAATAGCCATGTAACAAAAGAGAAGAGTGATGGCAGAGGAGACTGAAGGCAGGTAGGTCAGCTAATTCCTCTCACCCTTCATTGATAATTCCTATCACACAGTCACAGGATTATGTCCTGTGCCATTAGCAGGAAAACGACTTGGTCAAGTCTTTGTTTGGAGATCATTTCCACATCACATAAATAACTACTCATACATGGGTTTCTGCTTAAGAAATTATAAATGAGACCTCTGGGCACTCTGCAGCTCTGTCCCTGTTCCGAGACTTGCTTTGAGCACATGGGCATGTGAACAATAAGTAAATATGAAAATATTAATATGCAGTACGTTTTGCAATATGCAGTGTCTCATACCATAATTCATCATCATCCATGGACTGTGAAACACCTGCCCAGCTGGTGCTGATAATGGAACCACAACCATCTGCCTCCAGAATCTGAGCTCTTGGACTCAGCATTCATTATTACAGACTGTCTTCCTGCTGTAAACACATCCACTGAAGTGACATAAAGAGCAATGGTAATCATTATACATTTACTAAATCTACAAAAAGCTCAATGTTATATGTGCTGAATTAATACAAATATGTAACTAGGGATCAGTGTGTTTTGTATATATTTGGTAATGTATCATCCAACAGTGCCATTAAATCATTAATTCAGTAGATTGGCAGCTGATTGCTTTACAGCACTAAGACCAACTTTGCATTAGCTTACTCAGGTTTTCATGAAGTGTAACCAGGAGTCAGGGTCTGCTGTAGAAGTAAGACGGCCTGATTCAAAAGCCACACTGACACTTGCAGTATTGCCTTAGTGTACAACCTAAGTGGAGTTCAAACCTGAAATTCTTAGAAATATCTTTATTTATTTCACAAGTCAAATCTTAGATCACAAAACAAATGTCTGCTATCTGCCCCTAATGCACAGAGAGAAATGGGAAAGACATTTGTGCTGTCTGCTCCAGCCACTTGAAACAACACAATATATATTTCATAGTTCTCACATCTGAGGCCACAACATATTGGAGAAAGAAATGTAGACAAATTGCTGCCAAAACAGAGTTGTTCTTACTGACTGCTGCATCAGAGACTGAAGGGCCAGCAGAGGCTTCAAGCACTGTTTTTGGCACGGAGGCTGTTCGTATATGTAGGAAACATCAACAGTGTGCTGGAGTACATTTGAGAAAGAACAGGTTGTTATTAAATCATACATCATTTGTTGGTTTGTCAGTAGAAAATGCGAGAACACACCACAGGCCCAAATAGGTTAATCCAGCCATTTAAGTCTCCATCAAGACACCCTACAAGTCCAACTAACAGTCCAAAACCCAAAGGGATTCAATATACAGTGACACAACAGAGAAATGTCAGAAAACATCCCCATCTACGAAACTCAGCCCATCTACAGTACATCATCAGCCTTTATGAGAAGCCACTAAATTGAAAACATGCGGCAATGCAAGATTTTGCAGCACTGATTTTAATTTATTTAGTAAATCAACCTGAATGTGAGTTCTGGGAAGACTGGTTTAATATTGGCGTAGGGCAAGAAAAAGCAGTGATGTGTGTTCCAGAAGGGATGAAAATCAGTGAGTGTAGCAAGTATTCAAATCAGCCAACCTTCCCAAGAGGAATAAATCCCATCTAAATGGGGCTTTAGGCTTATGAGTGTATTCTTATAATATAAATCTTGCTTGCTACAGCTGTAGGTATAGCCAAAACATAGATTAGCACATAACTAATCTGGTTTAATTTAATTGTTATTGTTTCATGGTGGATGTAATTAATTTTGTCCCCTTCAGCTTCCAATTCATGGTGTCACATGTCAGGTTAATAAAGGAGCCACTAAAGTCAAATGAATGAAAATGAAAGGAAGTGAAGTGAGAGCCAGACGACGGATAAAGAAGCGTAGCAGAGGGGCAGAAGCAGGAGGAGGATGACAGACAAAGACACAGAGGGACAGCTCAGCCAGTCATCTTATCCCAGGCTGACGTGAAGTGCCACGATTTAAGACATTCACACTCAATCACGGCCATAAAGGCTGCGAGCCAGCAAATCCCCGAAGCGGCCCTGGCATCCCACGCCAAATCCATCATGTCTGACCGAGAGAGAAAGAGATGGATTCCCCGTTGTAAAACAATCCTGTGCTTGGTGAAAAGAAGAATCTATCATTGGAAATAAAGATCAAACCCAGCCTGGCTTTTAAATATGATAACCATCAGAAGAGAAACAGAGGCGACAGAGGAGGACATAAATAGAGAAAAGCAAGTAGAGTCTTGAGCGTAACAGACACCTCACTGCCGGCTGAAAATGCTGTTCGGTTTCCACACACAGATACAGGAAAGCTGACGGCAGCAGACTGTAAACACCCCGCACATTGTCCAGGGATTAAACAAACTGTTTTCATCTACAACGGGGATCCTTCCTCTCTGTTTCTCTGCATGGAGACAAAAACAGGCACTTTCAGGCACAATCCAAATAACTCCTCCACATGCTTTCTGAGGGACATTCGTATATTACCTGTGGAGTGTGACATAAACGGGGAAAATGGACCTACATTTGTTTGAGTTTATTTTTCCATCAATGAGTCTAATCTGGCAGTGAAGACAGCTGCATAGCTCATACAATCACTAACTGTTAAATTAATTAAATCAACGAATTCACCTAGAATAATAAAAACCGCATAATGCAGTGTGGTACAACAAATTCCACCTAAAATTCCCTGTCCTTCCAGACGTTAAGGTAGCGAAGCTACGCTATGGATACTTATTTTACCACAGTAATGGCTAAACAAGCCAGTGAGTTGGGACCTTGGACCTTTGACCCTAACTGTACTCAGATCAGCCGGTCCTTCCCATTGGGATCACAGTCTGAAGCCAGTTCTTTTTAATTTGGCAACAACAGAGCGTAACCATGCTGAACACTAACACGCTCTGGGAGGAGAGTTTCACTCCAACATTCCTGAAGAAAATGGCCCAAATATTTCCTGGCTGAAGGAGACTGAGAGCAGTTAGTGTGGGGTCACCTCCGAGTGTACGGTGAGTATCAAATATTCAGACAGAGAAGTCATAGACAGATAAAAAGGAAGAGAACAGAGATGATGGAGGAGGATGGAAAAGCACAGCTGCCTCTCTACACCGCTGCCACTGTCCCTCCATAACTTTATTCTTTATTTGCTTACTGTAATTCCAAAGGGAAGCTTACAAGCTTCAGACATAATTTAAAACCTAATTCCGAAGGGCAGGTAGATCCTATTTCTTTTTCACGCTTTTCTTTGTCCATCAAGTCAGCACTCACTTGATTGAACTTTTCACACCTTCTTCCACATACATGCACTTAACCACTTGCACTGACAGCCGCCCTGACAGATATGCAGTCATTCCATCAGTCCATCCATTCTGTCTGTCCCAGCAGTGCAGGAACGTTGAGGCGCTGTGCACTGGCCCATGGTCGACCTAGGAAACTTCCCAAAAAGCAGTGAACTGCACACTAATAGCAGCTCTATAATAAAGCCCTTTCACTCCTCACTCCTATTCCTCTCCCCTTCACAGGCGCTGAATACTCCAGCCACCATTTCCCAGCATTTCCTCCGAACACCATGCCAGTTCTTTAACAGGAAAATGCCTTCAGACAGAAAATTGGAGAAGTGAATCTAATTTATCATGGCTTTAAAAGTCCTTGCAGCTGATCCAAAGTGCACTCACACTGAATTTTGGTAATGAAATTACAAGTAATGGCATTAGCATGATGATGAAGTGATGTTATTAGAAGCAGGATTCCTAAACATATGATGGATTTTAGTAAGGCTTGCACAAGTCAAACAGGCTGAGGACTATCACGGTCTCATATACAGTGCTGAACTGTTTTGCAGTTTTGTGCCATCTTTTTAAAATCATTATTTCGCCCACTTGGTGATGTTGATGTTGCCAATTACCAAGTGGGGAACTGCCCAGGAGGTGCCATAACTCAAGGTGCCACAAAGCTCAAGACGTGTTTTTGTTCATTTAATCAAAAATTAGTTTGGGAATATGAAACAGAGCACAATATAAAGTGAAATGTTAAGAGTTTGCTTCACTACCTAGACTTGAGGCCCTGTCTTGACCTGGCCCTATGTGAAAATGTAGCTTTGAGACTTTCATTGTCCTAGTTTTGTGCTTGTGTACCAGACTCTGTCCAATCTGGTCCAATCAGACACAACACCCAACTCAGAGCTGTAATTTTCCCAGAAAATGATGTGTGTGCATCCCAGCTTTAAATTATACTGCAGCAGTTGGGCGATTAATGCACCAGACTGAATGACAATCTAATTGAGGACTGGTAGCGTAACACCATCAAAGACAGCAAGACAAAAGCATTTTGAACAGACAGACAACAAAAGTTTTAAATAAATCAAAGGTTAAGTGGGACACTTGACCTGTTATGTGAAAACTGTATTTGTCTTTTACAGCCTTTAACCTTAGCTTCAAAGCAGAACAACTGGATTATAAAACATCATATTCAGGCAAGTTTCCAGTGAGTCTAGAGAAAAAACACAAAATACTTAATTATTAACATAAAACTGCAAATGTCCATTTTCAGCAACCCTTACTACAGTTTGCTCATGATAAACTCAATCAGCTAATCCTTGATTAATTATGTTTAAATGCAAATTAGATATTAAAGACACCTTTGTACTTATGGAAGCACACCTGAAACCCATTATTCTGTTAAATAAAATAGATTGTATTTTATTCATTTTGCAAGGTGCTGGTATTCCTATAGTTCGATCATGGACACAACTAAATAGCCAAACACTGCCATATGTTGCTGTTGTTTTTAAAAATGAAGGTTGTTTCATGCATTAAGTTTAGTGAAGATTTCATACAGAGGCGTCCAGCCCTCACCATGTGGTTGAACATAGATTGGCACACATGTAAATAAAAAAGCCAGAACAATCAAACGGCGCAAAGACCTCACCAGGCCTTTTGAATTACACCTGAGTGCAAGATTCGGTTTGAATCCAAATCCTGGTGTCCCATTGGACAAGACCCATCGGTCTTTCCAAAGCAGTTAGGATCTCCCCTGTTTCTCTTTGATTTCCTTTCCCTTTCTGTCTTTTGCGAACCTACACACACATCCACGTGTATTTACACACAACCACACACACACCTTAAATGCACAGATAGCGTGGTAGCATAGCTCAGCTTCGCTCCACAGCATCTCATTGTCAGAGCTGTGCAAATCCCTTCTCCCATCTTGCGTCTAATTTTTCTGTCTTGAATTCTCGCATGACGCAGCTCTCATGTAGTCATTTCTGCCACCTTGCCTTCTCCCTCTTTCTTCCCTGTCCTTCTCACACACACCCATACACATATGCACACACACAGTCAAATTAACTGTTTAATTGTGCATATGCACTGTGATAACAGCTGCTTCTGACTATCAGTGCTTGGATTCAACCCTTCAGCTGTACTATGTTTGTGCATGAAGTGACAGACCTTAAATAGTTAACCACCTCTGATGTGTTTAGCACATATTTGTCATTATTACTAACTGATGCTGCACTGTGCATGTGCCCCACATATATAATGGTTTTCTGTGAATCATTCAGCCTGAGAGGTTCTCATCAGAAAGTCTTTTCACTTTGTTCAACCTCAAGCACACTTGTGTCACAGAGAGAAAGGGATCAAAGAGCCATACAAGATGCAGTTTGCAAGCTATCTAACTGGTACTAGCAGTGTAACACAGTTGATCTTCTTGTAGCAAACATGACAGTAAGAGCTTGGCAGGGTCTGCAGAAAAGAAGCTGAGAAAGCTGCTGTAAGAGGCTTCTCGCTCCCCTCCAGGTGCAGCTGTTTTATTCTGTGTGTGAAACCAGCGTAATGAGCAGCATGGCTAAAGTTGAGACATATTCAAGCATGGCCCTGAGCAGAGCCATGTCCTCAGTGCTGGATGTGCATCTTGGAGGAGGCACGTGTCTCTTTTGCAAACCTTTACAACTAAAGAGCAGGTGTGAACCACCCCTCCAGGCTATCACACACCTAAGAGCTGGGCTGCAAAAATCAATGACACCTGCTGACAGCTGACAAAAAGGTAAACAGAGCTTAACATGTCTCAATGTATGTACTCACAATGTTGTGGAACAATCAAAGGACAGAGGTTTTTAGAGGAAAACTCCTGGAAACATTTCTTTAAGCTCTCATCATCAAAGCGCCCTATAAAAATTCTGTTAAACTGTTAATGCTTTTAAACATGCAGGTACACGCATAATGGTCCATTATTAAAGCAGACGGACACCCTTCTTCACCCTTAACTACTGAAGCACAAAGTAGTTTTTAAATTAGGAAATATATTGGTACGAGTTCATCCTGAAGTAAAGACACAGTTACTTAAGTCAGGTAGCTTCCACACTGGCCCTATAAAACCCAAATGGCAGTACTGGCAGGAGGGAAGCTGGTCAGGGATCATGCCTGCTGCTGGCAATGCAGTTGATGAGAGCAGAAGAGTTGTGGCCCATAAAGTCAGATCAGTGAGTTGAAAAGCATTAAAAGGCTCTGTCAAACTGAGAAGAACTGCAAAGTTGGTGATAATTCTCTGTGGGTCCATCAACTTTACATTTCTAGAAAGGCTACAAAGTCAGAGCATAAAAACCTGCTCCTTATTTCACATTTAACATTTGGCAAGCTGCGCCTATCTGAGCAACATAAACGCAGAGCCAAGTACAACAGGAATCACTTCAACCAAAGCTGGAGGAAGCATTCAGATCCTTTAGATATAAAATCACATCAGTATAAAACACTGCATTGAGTAATGTTATTCACTGAAGTATTTGACTGTGTTAGCTGATTGAGGTGGAGCTCATTTTAACCATTTTACATAATCTATAACAGCGTGTCATATTTTATAAACTGAGAATATCTTTAGTACTAGGCTATAATTGTGCCACAGAATTGTCGTGGAGTACGAAGCAGCATAAAATGAAAATACTCAAAGTACGAATACCTTAAATTACAGTTACCTCAAAAGATAAATACAGTATAGGATTAAACTGGATTGAACTGTGTCAGCCTGACACCAAAACATCTTTCTAAACCTATAGAGAGGTTGACCTGGAGCACCGACTCTGTGACCCCTGCAGCAGACAGACAGGCGGGCAACAGATAGTTCACCTGCAGCTGTTAAACACGATTATTTCAGCCTGATGATAGCGTGTTATAGCTGGATGAATGACGCCGTTTGAAGAACAGGGCTCAGCCTTGCCACCACGCACCGTCTAATCTGCAGGAGTCTTTACTTCCGAGTGAGAGAAGAGGGATGGAAGCCACCTTGAAGGGAGGAGAGCGAAACATAATGTGCTGCAAGTGAAAACAAATGCAGCATCAGGAGGGCTTCGCAGCACAAAACCAGTTTCAGAGTAGAGCCATTCATCATGCTGTAGTCACTTGTTGTTACTTTGTTCTCAGAACACTCAAGCTGTTGTATGCTGACCCTGGATCTTTCATTTTTCATGGACTGCTTATAGCTTATTTGTTCTCTGTGTTTCTATTATTCCCAGTCGGCCTTCAGCAGCAGGTTTCCACTGCCGTGGGCTGAACGTGGAGATCAGGCTGGTACATTATATTATTACATACATCCTCTTATATACATAAAAACATGTGGAGGTGAGAGCTGATTTAATTAGTGTTCAATGTGACTTTCTCATCAGTCGATTTATTTAATATTACTTTTCCCTTGATGCTGTTTTGTGTGTGTGTGTGTATTTGACCATGATAATACACATCTTACTCATATTTGACTGTATGTTACAGTTATATTATTTGTTTGTAATTATGCTATCGCTACCATAGCATACCTCAGCATCTCTTACTTTGCCCTACCTTATGATTGGTTTGGACAGGAATCTGCTGACAAGCGGTTTTCCTAGTTGTACATTAAATGCAACAGGCTCTCATTTTAATCTATGCAGCTGTCTGCAGCGGCTCCATGCAGGCTCACATTTCAGCTGCGTCTCATGGGCGACACGGGAGAGCTGCAAAACCCATTAATTATGGGTGGCAATGCCTTACTTGACATAATAAATGTAATAATATTACCAAAATCCAATTATTAATGCGTTAGTAAAGTTATTTATTACTGTGACATGTTTGCTTTTGTAACTTGTTACCCCACATTTTATAAATTAACACATACATTTATTTTTAATATTGTTTTGGTGGCACATTAATTTACTTACTTAATTTACTTACTGTGTCACTTATTTATTTATTTAGATTGTGGCAGTTTCAGTCCTCTATTGGCAGAATGGCAGAATGAACAGAAATGTAGTATCCAGTGGTTTTGGATCTATCTATCTATCTATCTATCTATCTATCTATCTATCTATCTATCCATCTGTCCTCCCACTTCTAAAAGCCTACCTCCTGCTTTGGCGTTACGTTGGAAGTTTGTCTCTGATCACTCAACATACATGCATAGCAATCGTCCACCTTCCTCTCTGTCCTTTTTGTTGATGTAGCTGGTATTACTCTGGGATTTGCTGGAGAGTTCGAGTGTCCTATCATGCTCTGAAATGTTTCCACTCTGGAAAACTCTGAAGATCACACCAAATCTGTTTTAGTTTGGCTTTGAAATGCTCAACGCTACGAATCGTGGAAATCAGCAGAAAATATTTATCTCCATCTGGCCCACTGTCCCGTGCACACACCTCAGAGTATAACAATACAGGGAGAGATTCCAACATTCACTGCTCAGAGGACTGCTTTCTGTATTCACCCCTGGTCTGAGTTTTGATCAGAGCACCTGAAATGAAGTCACATTCATTACGCATTTTTCTCTCTTTGGAGCAGAGCGGTGACTACATGTCTCTGGGAACAAAGCTGCACCTGGCTGCACTGTGTTTGGGAGTTTTATTGAAAAAGCGACAAGGGATAAATATCTTTCCAAGCAGACGGTGAGGGAGACAGCACAGAAACCCTGTTGGAGCTCCTAATCCAATCACTTGTCTTTTCCTGTGAGATATTACACAGACTGTTGTTTATAATGAGGCCTAGCCTCCTGCTCCTCCCATCCCTCTCTTTCTTTCTGTCATTGTGTGAAAAACAGACTGAAGGATGAATGAAGCTTGGTTTCCGTTAGACAGTGACTCAATTGCATTTATCATTTGGCCATAGGTAAGCGCTTAAGAGGCTGCAGCCTGTGGTCAACCCTCAGCCGAGGTTCCTTTTGTTCGTTAAGTGGCCCCTGCAGGGCGGAAGCTTGTTTTAATTAGATATTTTCCTTTTTTCCTGCAGGTTTTGAAAATGATTGTCCATTAGTAGAACTGTTAATTCTCCCCCTCCGCTGAAGGAGTTGTGAGAGCACAGAGAGCCGGAGACAGGGGACGCAGGTTTTCACTGTGATCTCTAGCCGCTGGTGTTGCCTCAGGTAGTATTTAGGAGCGCATGGCCAACTGTAGTGAGGGCTCTCTGGTGCTCAGCAGGCTCATCCTGAAGCCTACGACATCACTGCTTTCTTTGAGGAAAGTGCACAGGAGAGTACACAGCATTCAACTGCAGCTTCTGTCCTCATCATTACGCCTGAATGTTGTCTGGAAACAAATTCCAAGACATGCTAATGATGTCTGAGGTCGCTTTCACACCTGCAGTCTCATAGTTTAAACATCTTCCTCCATTATATGTAATAACTATTCATCTGCTTTCCTGTCCATGTTATCGCAGGTTTGATGAACTATTAGTTCATTTAGATGTGGTACGTGAACAGTGCTATGGCCAGCATCAGCTCATTTAAAGGCTTGCTCAAAATGTGATGCCTCTGACTGTGCAGAAAAATGGAGGGCCAACTGTATTTGTCATGTTAGTAAACTATGACAAGAATATCTTGCTGTTTTTCATCACTGCATTAGCGTACAACACAGACGCAGCCTCTGGAAGGCTCTTTGTAGTCCTTGACCTACCACATGATTGAGGGCTCCATCTACTGTACATCTGTAATTACAGAGGCAGCATTTTTAAGTTAGCCCTTCAGACAACTTAGATTGTAGGTTCTCTTTTTGAAGTGTGTCAACTCCATGTGTGTGTTTAGTGCTCGTGTGAGAGCAACTGATGGTCATGTCTAAAAATACCTCATGGAAAAGCATCATAATGACATCATACTTGTGACCTTATTACACGTTGGTGGAGGGAGATGCAGACCTACAACAGAGCTGAGCTGTGACTGTGTCTAACATCTGTCAGCCTTCAGACAGATGCCTCTGCCAATCTGTGGAGCTCTTGACAATCTACTGCAGGACTAATGATATTCTGGGGAAAGTCAAACTGTGGGTACATCCCAAGTCTCTTAATTACATCCACATTTGCTTCACTTGACTCGTCCTTCCTTCCCTCTTCCCTCCCACCGAGGATGCAAGACACAAGGAAGCCAAGCGAGAGAGAAGAAATGAGGAAATATGTTTTTAGAGAAGAAAGACGTCCTTCCTTTGAAACGTCACAACTTCACGGCAGCAGCTGATCTCAGCTGGATCAGCTGTCAGTGGGCTTTAACAGCTGCAGAGACTTTGACACGTGCACTGTGCTAATACTAATAAAGGCACACAGTTATCAGTGGCAGAGCAGCAGTGTTTCCTCTCTGTAGCCTGTTACCTGTTTAACAAACACCTGCACATGAATAACAACCAGCTTTCTCTCTTCATACTGTGTACTGTGTTCTGTTCAGAGGCACAGGAACCAATGTGTTCATGTTATTTATTCATTCTTTGCATCTGTCCTTATTGATATTCTGAATGTAAAATCATATAAAATCATTCATTAAACACCCAGATGATTATATATGGTTCTGGTGTCTTTTGAAAACTGGAAATCATTTATTAGGCAAAAACGCTGCAGGTAAATTGAAGTTACGTAACCATATCCCCATCACTCATCACATGACTGAATGGAACCGATGATAAATGAGGTAGAAAGTGTTTCTTGCTGACTGACAGACTCTTCTACTGTCTACTGACTTCAATTGTAGCCATAATAAAAGGTAATGAGGGAAATAAAAGAAAGATCTTTCTCGTAAATGAAGAAAGTTGTTTGTGGTCCTTTTGTTGTTCAGACCTACAATTAACACAGATTTGTAACCAGATGGTGAATCAGGAAAGCGATAAACTTGAGTTTAATGTGTTATCTGTCTCCACTCTGGTTTGAAACTGCAGTGATGTTGTATCTGATTATTCTGATCAGCTGCAATGTCCAATCAATAACTGATATCCAGTAAAGGACTTCAGTGAGGCTGCTCTTGTGAATCCTCGCTCATGGCTCCTCAGAGCAGAAATCAGAGCTTGTTGGCGGATCAGAACGACTTCTGGTTCAAGCAAGGACTGAGGAGTGAGGACATATCAAATAAGACACTTAAGACGTACAACAACACAGAATGTGTGTGTGAATGTGTAAAGGTAGATGTTTGGAACGCAAAATCAGTGAGACAGTAAGGACCCTGGAGAAGAGACTGAGTGAAAACCAGAAACAGACAACATCAACTCTCTGTGATTAACAGACCAACCTGCTCACAGCATCCACTGGGAAGAGGTCAAAGGTCACACACCAGGCATTATTGGAAGGCTGGAGAAAGGTCGAGGAGGACACTCACACCAAACTCCAGTTTTTCTTTCTGGTGGTGAGGGGAGTGTGTGAAGGTGTGTGCTGTTGGTAGTTAGTTAATAATAGCAGTTAATAGTAAGAGATTTTGAATTTCACTGCATTTTTTTAAACTGTACGGGCACCACCAATGATATTCCATTCACCTGCAAAACCTGGACAATAAATAAACAAGTAAATACAAATACAAATCTATGGCTAGATACCACTAGAGCTACGTATGAACAGCACCTCGCTCATCTTGGAGACACACTATTCACTGCTGCGGTGGCGACATAAATCCTACAAAATTTGGTTTACATTCAATGGCATGAGGAGACATGACTGGTTAATCTAAGCTGTTACAGATATCAGCATTAAGAGATGTCATTTTATAGAATTTTTTGATTTGTGACATTGTAGAGCAGACTGAATGACACAAAACTGAACAAACATGCAAACTTGTTTTGAGACTTTGGAGAGTCCTGTGTGCACGCCTCTGTCGGCTGAAGCCACGCAACCTGGGTCTTTGGCTGTCTAATGTTTGCTGACCAATATTAGTGCTGAAATAAGGAAAGCCTGATGCTCAGACCTTTTCCTGTGTGCAGGGAAAGCCTATTTCACTTTTTTTACCTATATTTTCTCATGAACGACTGGCTTTGTGGCTCCCTCTGAATTGGCCTGAGATTTGTTTGGGTTGCATGAGAGCGTGAGGCCGAGCCTGAAAGCGAGTGTGTCACAGCAGAAGCGTGACAGCTGGCAACCCTGCTGAAGTTCCACACATGTGTACGTCATGTGACGCAGTCCTGCAGTCAGAGGAAACTGGACGGGCGTCTGAGTTCCCTGAAGTGTTCATCATCATTTTTTGAAAAAAGGTAAATAATGAAAATGAATAAATTAATTGCATATATTTAATTTTTATATATACTGTTGGACAGAATTCCGGGAGGAATTTATTAGTTTAATTTTGTGAGAGGCTGTTGCATCATGATCTCTATGCCAGATACACATTTTATTCAATTTGATGTGATTTTATTAATTTATGTATTAGACTTAATTACACTTTGTCGTTGCAACATTGGGAATCACATCTTGACAACATCACATGCTGTTTTGTCAGTGAAACAAAGTGACAGTATGAAAACAGCGTAGTTTAAAAATAGAGGCTACTTTAGGCACATAAGTGCACTGACAGCACAGATCACTCATGGCAAAACCATGTTTTTTCAGTGCTGCTGTTGGTTGAAAGCTACAATATTTTGTTCATATTTATCTAATCCAGTCAAAACTTTGCTACCACAACAGATCAACAGATAAATCACTGCAGGAGAGTGCCGCCAACAAATAATAAAGCTACAGATATTGTGAATGAAAGGGACCAGGAGAGGTGAGCGAACAAAAAAAACACATAATGCTCCTCACCCTGGTGTTGCTGCAGCACCCTCAACACCTCTCCCTCCTGCAGTGCAGGACCAGCTGCACCTTACATGCAAACAGTCATCAGTGAAAACTTTCCTCAGTACACACAATGAATTTGCAGACATTGCAGTGGATGCCTTAAAATGCATTTTGGGATGTTGAGGGGTACATAATGTAGGGCACACAATGTGCCACAGGCAGGGCGTCGTACCCCACTCTGAGAGCCATCAGGTCAAAATTTCTGTTGTCCCTTGACTTTGGTTTATACCTGCAAAACTGATAACACTCCCATCAGCCACACCTGTGCTTTTTTAAGTGCTAATAAGCAATAAACTGAGGTGGCTACATACAAAACATGTTAGCATTTAGCTCAAAGCACCTGACATGTTGCATCACTCTGGATGTTAGCACTGCTGACTTTACGCCCAGTGTTTTGTTCATCTTTGTTGTTTGTGCAGGGCTGGCTGTCTGCTCCCATTTGACCAGTCTGAAAGCAAAATGAACTGACCTAACTGTTGGTGAAAACACAAGCTGTCAGCCACCAAAGAAATTACTGGATTTCGGTAACACGCACCCCCACACACTTTCAGGCAGGACGACACTTAGCTTTGGCAATGTTGAATTTCCTTTGAATGTGGCAGTAAATCAAAGGATGGCAGGCTACATAAGTGCGACAAAAAGACTCTCCTTCATGCTATGCCTGCCCTCCCACTGGCAACCCAATACAGAGAATTAGCATCAACAGCAGGGCCTTGGTCTTTTCTACAGCAGAGAAACATGCAGGGGTGATTTCTGAACTTGTAAATAACAAATTATTTCCATTAGAGAGATTTGAACTCTCATTTGGCCAATTGAGCTTCCATGCATAATTGATCCAGTGGTGTGCTTAGAGAGCTTGTAAGTGATGGTGATTGGTTCAGAGGATTCAAATTAAGATGTTTTCAGTGAGAATGATACAAATACAAGCAGAGAGGCCCACAGCAGGGTTTCACACACACAGTCAAACTGAATATTTCACTAAACCCCTTCAAGTGTTTGTGGTAAAACAGTGCTACACATAATTACATTTCCTAATGAGTACTGTGACAAAGTGCTATTTTAATTTAAGAAACCATTTCCCATACCAAGAAATGCAGCTTTAGTTTGGTTGGACGTGGAGTGGTCTTTTCCCGACACTGATAGCAGCTCCCACAGGTTTGATTTATTTCATTTGTAGGATGTAATGGAGAAATACCATAAGCAAAGCTTTGCCGCCATACAGAAAAAAGCCAAGTGATAATATTACTTTTGGCAGCGTGGTTAGTCAGATACAGCAACTCAGTGTCAACGAATGCTGGCGATAACACACAGCTATCTGTGCCAATTAATTGTCCAGCATCATTTAGTCCTCTGAGATAAATCTGCAAGTACAAGGATCACGCAAACCAGTGTGATTATTGGCAAAGTAACCAGTAGAGTAATCTGCAGTATTGTCTCGTTAACCTTGCCTCCAGCTAAAGACAACCCGTGTGTCTCAAATTTGTGTTGAGACACAGACAGACAAGGAGAGTATGGCAACATGTGAACGCAAGATTTAGCCTCTGATAGTGCTGGTAATTTCATATTCCTATCCTCTATGTAAAAACAATCCTAAATGTATTACGTTACCTTAGGCTGGGAGACCATGTTATCATTATTAAAGCCCATAGAGACTGACAGTGATGTGTCATTCATCATAAATGCAGTGACACACAGCACATTTTTGAAACTTCTTGGAGCCAAAACAGGAACAAACATTAGCTACTATAAGATTTGATGGCAAAATGCAGTTTTTCCTTTTTCCCTAACAGTAACTGACAGAAGTCAACAAAATGTAGACAACCTGCATCCACTTCTCTGGAGTAACATCATACTGAGAAAATAAAATGACCTTTCTTCATCTGGTATCAGAGACCTAGGTGTATGCAGGCCTCCTCCAGCTGTCACTGGCCCCATAAATGACCTGGTGGATACACTGTCTAGGTATGTTAATAGAGAGGTAATTGTCTTTGGTGATTTTAACAATGATTGGCTTTCTGAGGCCTCTGATTACTCAAAAAAGATCTGTTGCAGTTTTAATCTGTCCCAGCTAATCATTGAAGCCTACTAGACCTAAGCAAAAAAAACCCCACTTAACTCAACACTAATTCATTTAATCCTCTCAAACAGGAATAATGATACTGTTTCTGTCGTGTATTTGATGTTGGAGTTATTCATCACTGCATCAAGAGCAGTCATTTAAAGACGTTATAATCCTGTTATTGTTGTCACCTAATGAAGAGGATCTTTATCCAGTGATATTCATCTTAGACCTGAAAATTACGGATATTGAGTTGGCTTTGGATTTCATCAAGACCTTCCTGTCAGTCACAAACAAGCATGCATCCTTTAGAAGGCACAGAGGAAAAAGTAGATCAAAGCTCTGGTTTACCAGTGATCTGTCAGACTTTTGAATGCAAAGAAATGAAGTCTGGTCCCTTGCTAGACACTCTGGGAATAATTCCCATTGGACTGTTATCAGACAACTCAGAAACAGATGCACATCCATGGTTAGAGAAGCCAAAACAGTATTTTCTGGATTTAGTCTCCAGCTCATATTTAAATCCTGCAATTTTATTTTTAAAGGCTATAAATTCTAATAAAAATAACTTTTCCTCAATCCCTACTCAGATCAAGGTGAATCAGTGTTTCCTGTCTGACATTAAGAGATTAGTTCAGCTTTTAATAAACAAACAAACACAGCTGGTGCCCTTTTTGAGAATCAGGGATTAGATCCCTCTCCAATGGAAGACAATAAATTATCTGTTCCTCACCGCCTTAGGTCCTGTCTCTACAAGTGCAGTTAAAGATGCTCTCCTTGCTGTAGATCCCAGGAAATGGGCTGGAGAGGACAATCTGGATCCCTCATCTCAGAGCAGGTAATTCATAGTTTAATTACATAATACATACATTATTTCCTTTTTCGCCTGGTTCATTGGAAAATGGCTCATTTTATACCCCTAAATAAAGGTGACATGAATGATCGTAACAACAATCGTCCAATATCCATACCGTCCCGCCTGGCAAAGGTCCTGGAGTCTCTGATAAGTGATCAGTTGAAGGTATTTCTGTCCAAAGCCTCCATTCTGAGCCCACTTCAGACTGGTGTCAGAGAGGAGCACAGTGCTGTAGCTGCTGTTACTCTGGTCATAAATGAGACCAGCACTGTGTCTTGTTGACCTGCACAAAGCATTTGATTCAATTAAAAATCAAAGACATCCAGAACAGTGTATATGTTCATGTATATTCAAGTAGCCTAGTAGTGGTTAAGTCTGTGACAGCCATCAGCCAGGACCCTGACACAGAGCAGCCTTGGCACCACAAAGACAAAACACCACAGATTATATGTGAGCAGGTTGACAACCAGCTCATGGATCTCTGAATCCTTCCTTTTACTGCCCCCTCTCCCCTGCCTCAGCCCTTTTGGGAATCACCCTGCAAAACTGAAGTGCTGGTTAACACTGGCATTAAATTAGCCCCTCCAGCTCTGCTACATCATCTGCCTCCTCCCAAAGCAAGCACTTTCTGTGACACAGACCTTGCTGATAATGAAGCCAACAGACAGAGCTGTCTCCTGCCTGCTGGTGAGACTGATAACGCCTGTAAGATCACCACAGCTTGCCTCGTCAGTCCCCCCCACCCATGCCCTCTTAGCAGCCCAGTCACCATCAGAAAATGTTGCTGTCGTAGGTTTCTGCAAACGACAGATAACTTAAACTTGTACGCTTCAAACATATCATATCAACGTTTCTACGATAGGTATCAGAGTGATGTAGTTCAGATTCCTGCTACATGTGTATGAGCTGAGTTTCTCAGCAGAAGGAGGGGTAGGTGGAGACGTGACAGCTAGGCCACTGTCCGAGCCGTGTGTGTGTTATTTGTGCCGAAACCTAACCAGACCTTAACCATAGCATCATAAGAAAATGTAAAGAAATCTAAGGTTTCAACATATCTGTGGTTTGCAGAAACATACAATGCCAGCATTTATTGTGGCGATCGGGTTGCTCTTACGGACATCTCTAATAAACAAAGATCAAAGATGAGGGATCTGGATGTGAGGCTAATGGATGCCACTAGGTTGCACTGCCACGTCCAGAAAGACAGCCATTCAAATCAACCAATCACAATGCAAGTGTGCCTGGCATCAGTGCCTATCACTAACATGCCTCTTCTTTCTGCTCTTGGTAGTGGTCCTACCATGGCCCCCACCAATGCCCAGGAGCCGGCTCTTCTTGACAAGATGCATTCAACAAATTCTGCAAATGTATCGATGTCACTCAAGTCACCAAGAATATTATTCATTGGCCTGCCTTGGGTTTCAGTTATGGATCTTATAGGTAGTTTTTAGCTTTAGCAGCCCCAAATCAAATCTCCCATTTTTAAGCAAAACAATTGAAAAGGCTGTTGAACACCTTGGTGGCCAAGCATAGGCTGTCTTTACAGGCATCTGTAAAAAGCCAATGAGGCTGCAGCAGCTGCAGGTGCTCGAGTCCTCACTGAGACCAGCACAGAGGATCACATCACTCCAGTTGTCAGATTTTTACACTGGCTTCTTGTGTGTAGAATTGATGCTAAAATCATACTGTCGGTTTACAAAGCACTGAATGGTTTAGGGTCAAAACACATACCTCTGATATGAACCGCCCAGACCTCTCAGATGGTCTGGTCTGGTTACGGATTAATAATCTAATTAAACATGGAGAAGCAATATTCATTCTTTTTTGGACCACAAATCTGGAAGAAACTCCCAGAACACTTGAGAACTGCTCCAGCTCCCACTTCTTTCACATCAGGCCTTAAAATCTTCCTGCACTGCGCTGTATCTGCAGAGTTATTTGTTGTCTACTCTTTGATTTGTCTTATTCTGACTTTTTTAGTGTTTTATTTTGTTTTACTCTTTTAAAATTCACTGTGTGTCTTTAATGTGTGTCTCTTTGTATTGCCTTTTGTTTGTTTTACATCTTTTATAATGTCTTTTTGCTTTATGTACGCTACCTTGCTGTGGAAAGGTGTCATGCAAATAAACTCCTTTAGCTTACAATGGCAACAGTGTGGAAATGCAGTGTTTGACTGGCAGGCATAGCTACAGTGTTACTCTCTAAACTCACATTTCACTGCACTATACTGTAATGCATTTTACAGTTAGAAACTGTCAAGGTGATAACAGTATAATGCTGAACGCCATGGCTGCCATTAGTTCACAGGGAAATGTTTTACAGTGTACACTCACCCTGTCATCACTCTTACAGCTCTCACCTCTTATCCTGAATTAAGATAGATTTAAAGAAAATAAAAGTTCATTTTCCATAACATTAATATTTCAGAATAAACCTGTTATATTTTATGTAACAACTTTCCAGTTCAGCACATGTGATTTAAGGGATAGCTCATCGTGTGCATCACAGTGAAGATATTCCATGAAGATAATCATACTGCACAGGAGGGATCTATTTGACATGATGACCACAAATCACAAAGTTTTATTCTTTTGCAGATTCTTAGTGTGGGAACACTTTAACAGAATCTGAAGGCTGTCCTGTAAAATTCGTTTTGGAGAAATAGGTTTTTCTCCAAGAAACACTCATCACTTATGCAATATGTTGTATAAGATGTTCCTGTATCATCCGTCTGTTGGCCTACTGATCTACTCTAGCTACAGGACTGATCATGCCAAATGCATGCAGTACACCTTTACAGCAGGCTGAGCTGCAATGTCTCACTGCCCTCTCTGGTCCTCACTAATGGGTGTGGTCTGAACTGAGCTCTGCTGCACCTATAACCACTAACAACATGCACACTAATATTCTGCCATTATTCTGAATATGGCGATATTTAGATTTTCATTCGTGTGTACAACATATTCCCACTGGGTTTTCCAAATTAAGCCTCAGTCCTAATGGAGCATTTCCAATGATGACATTACCTGCTGATAATATTTAGGTTTTAGGGTTTATCGCATTCAAAATATGTGTCTCAGTTGGGGTTTTTATAGCTGTAATGTCTTGACATGCAAGTAAAAAGAACATTCAGAAAGTTCTGAACACTCAAAAGTGTGTATTAACTACCCAGCACATTGTTAACACACTCAACACACTCTATCCTTCCTTGTCTCTCCACACTAACATCTTGTGCCTCAAAGAATAGCACAGCACTAACATCTGCACTGATGCCTTCAAGGCACCATTTCAGTAGGAAATTCCATTCATTTCAAATGTTTGTGACACACAGTCTCTTGCCTCATTCTTTTTGCAGAGGAGAAAAATAACGACCACGGTCAGCATTTGACAATACAGTGGTTGAAAAACTGAAATTTGGAAATAATTTAAAGGCCTTGGTAAAATGTTAAAGAATGCCATTTCAGAAGGTATAAATGTGATCACACTGCAGTGTATCATGTGACTGCACGGCACAGTCAAGGCTGCAGATTTGGTCGCTGAGATGTGCGTCTGCTCAGACTTTCTACCTCATTCTTGAGGTTATAAGTGGAAGCTATTGACAAACATGTTTGTGTCTCTCATCCCTTTTGAGCCCTGGGCTATGAGGGCCTGGAGTCGTAGCTCCATCATCTAAGTAGCTGACTAATTTGCTAATACACACCTACTCTGTTCTCACAGCAGGAATACAGCCAGCCTCTATGTTCCCATCAACACACACAAGCACATTGGATTGCTCACAAATCCAGGCATGCCGGCCTGCATACACAAGCCATTGATTTGACATCAGAATGAATTATGAGCTGGAGGAGTAGAGGCATCCATTTGACTGCGTCAGTTTATTGACAAAAACCCATTATGGAGGAGAAGTGGCAGCAGCTCGACACTGAGCTGGCTATTATCCTATGGCTGTGTATTGGCTTTTGAATGAGGAAATATCTGCATGAGACAAATGAAAGGTAATTGGAATCTACCACGGAGACGTAAAAAGAAATCATATGCTCTTCTCCCTCAATGGATTATTGTGAAACGTCTGAGCCATCATCCTCTCTGCTATCAACAAATGTTAAAGCCCTCACCAGAAGTTTGCTGTCTTTAGCTGCACAAGCATTTCAGCAGTAAATGCTCGGGAAAATGTATCTGCCGACGTGTGTTTCAGGGCGACACTTCAAAGCGATGCCTCGACAATAATCCTACCATTTTGATTGAAGCCCTGCCTGCATGGAGCAAAATATAATTCCCAACTCAAAGGGGAACTAACTTTACAGCAAATAGCGTGCGCTTCACATGGCCTGTCTACGTATACGCACTGCAATCTGAAAAGATCTCTCCCTGTCATCTCCTTCACCCTAGGTGGGCAATCACATGCACACACACACACACACACACACACACACACACACACACACACACTGTGGTTACGGCCTGTAGTAGAGGTACCAGAGAGATACATAGAAGACTTGGAACATCAGCTGTAGAAAATCAAGTCCCCACAGCATCTATGGCTCCAAACCAAGCATGAATACAAAGTACTGAAGTCTGACTGACTCTGAATTTTAAAGGGGCAGTTCACCAAAATGATAGAAAAACAGGTTTTCTCTTCACTCTGTTTGGTGGTTTTAATTGTCCAGGTTTTGAGAAATCTGTCTCTGAGATTTCCGCTTTAACCACAGAACAATGGAGGTGAATGGAGTTGAGTTTCGGTGCTCATGGCATTGAAAATCTTTGTTCTTTGCAGAACATCTTTCTCATGAACCTGCACCATTCACTTATCAGTAAAAGAACAACAATTTCTTTAATAATTTGAGTGTAGTTCAGGCTTAAAGAAAAATGAGTAGTTGTAGATATGTCTGAAAGTCTTTTCGGTCGAGCTCCACCTGTCACCGTACACAAATCTGCTGTTCATGTTCAACACTTCCAGCCTATTCGTGTCCTTGATTAAGACTGTGTCAGGAGCCGCTTCCAAAATGACTTGTGCACTTTATGCCATCACAGAGTGTTGCTAAATAGTCTGGATAGTCTCAAGCTTTGGTGTGGTGCCTGTGGGGGGTGGGGTGGGTGTGGTTGATGATGAACATTGTATATAAGAAGATGTTTATAGCTATCAGTGTGGTTGTTGTGTAAAGACCAAATCAGCATCAGCATCAGCATCCTATGAGGAACTCCTGGCAGCTACGGGTGTGACGACAGCGAGAGAAGCTGCAATGCACTCGAAATCAACAATGGCCTCTTTAGCATAGCTACTGCTATAGCATGACTCCCATCAGAACTGCATTTCTTCATTGAAAGAAGAGCAAAGAATGGCACTGAAGTCTTTTCTCAACAGAGAAGGTGTTTTCACTCTTATCCCAACTGGTACGACTTCCCAGGCAGCGGCGAAAGAATGCCAGGATCAGAGCTGAGATCACCCATTTTAAACCGAGAACATCAGAGACTGTTGTGCCTACATCTTACCAAGCTCCATCACAACATCCCACATGAAGCTATTGCACTCGATGGGCGGACTGTGTTAAGATGTTGACCATGCTATCTCCCTAGACAAGTCTTTTTGTTGGTGCTGTTAACATGCCTCCAGACACTAATTTAAAACTGATACAAAGCAGGAAACAGAAAGAAATCTACATTCACAAATTCAAATCTACACGCACACACACACCAGTGCCCTGCGGTCAAAGCACAGCTGGTGAGCTGCATATTCTTTATATCTTTTGCTTAACTTTTAAATAATGGATGGAGGTTGCATTGACAACAGCGCTGCACTGCAAGTATCCCCACAATTGCCTTGATGTGACTGTGCATCGCGAGCTGAGAACATGTGAAGAGATTTAATCAATTCTTGTTTTGTTTTGTTTTTTCCCCACCACCAACATTAATTCAAAACACGCAGAGTTAAATCTGTGGCTTCTCCTGGTGAATATATGAGGAGAGAGGCAGTTAAATTCTGGACCAGCTGGAAAAGACAAACAGGGCTGGTGTCATCGTGATGTGTGGAGGTGATATTCTCCTCTGAAATAATCAGATCAGCCAGAACAGGCAGTCCTCTGACATGATGACATGAAGCTTCTCAGGTCTGTGTGAAAGCTGTTTTAGATAGCATCAGTCTGTAATGTCACACATTGCAAAAGTATGAGAGCATAATGCAATACAGTAAAACTATTATTTCATATATACATATCAATATTTTGTTATTACAGCAATCTCTGCGCTGCTATTTTTCCAAAACAAGAAAGTTGGTGCTTCCTGGAGATTACAGAATGATGGAGGGGTAGGCAAGGCTGTGGCCAGTCTGGTGGTCCAAACAGCATAAAGCCAAAGATGACACAAGTTTTTTAATATTTTATGCAAGATTTTTATTTCAAATCTTGACAGTTTCAAAGGTCAAAGGTCCGAAGCAAAGGTTTGGACACCCTGCATGGTAAGCACAAAACATCCCCTTTTGGCAAGTGTCACAGCTTGTAGCCAGCTAAGAATCTTTCAGTTCTTCTTTGGGGTATTTTTGTGCAGTCTTCCTGCAAAAGGCTTCTTGTTCTGCGAGAGTCTTGGGTGGTCTTATATGCTTTGCTCTTTTGAGGTCTATCTTCAGATTCTTCATGATGTTTAGGTCAGGGGACTGTGAAGGCCACGGCAAAACCTTCAGCTTGTGCCTCTTGAGGCAGTCCACTGTAGATTTTGATTCATATCTTAATAACCTACATACTGCTGGCCCATTTCCACATTGTCTGTGTCCAATGACACTCTACATGAAGCTGCGTGAAAACGCTTCGCTATCTCTTTATAGCCCTCTCCTGCTTTGTGAGTGCTTTCAGAGTGCTAGGCAGCTGCTTAGAGGAGCCCATGTCAGCATCACCTGGCCTTTCCTGACAATGATTGTGAACCAGCCATAGCACCATCAAGCTAATTAAGGTCAGAGACCTTGGTAAAAGTTACCTGAGAGCTCAAATCTCTTGGGGCACCCAAAGTGCTTTCCTTTCCTTATTTCATCTCTAACTTTATGACTTTTGGAGATCAGTCCATCTTCAACTCACTTAACTATTCACAGCAAGGCCTCCCCGCCCACTCGAAAATCAGGTCGTGTGTCCTGCTGGTTAAAAAACCTGTCCAGCACAGGAACGCTCATGTGTATCTCGCAGCACAGGGGTCTGAGCTGGCTGAGGGAAAGACGGAGAAGAAAAACTGTTAACTGTTAGCCAATAACTAGATATTCAGACCTTGGATAGATAACGTTTACAGCTTCTCTATCTAATCAACGTTTGTTAGCTTATTAATGACAAAACCATTTTGAAATATTAAAGAAAGATTATTAGATTAGTTATTTGGAAGATCCTTCTTAAGATCCTTTTCTAAAGTAAAAAGTACTGATACCACAGTGTGGAAAATACTCCACTGCAAGTAAATGTTGTGCATTCAAAACCTTACTTAAGTAAGAGCATGTTAGTATCATCAACAAAATGGACTTCATGTATGAAAAGCAGTAAAATGTTCCTGTCAGTGTTTCACTGTCTGAAGTCTGTGGATTAACATCACTGCTGCATTCATGTGTGTGTTGCATTTTACTCAGGTTGAGCTCATTTGAACTACTTTACATAATGTTGGCTAGTTTCATCTGCAGCGATGCATCATATTCTAGAAGATCATATATTTGTAGTGGCAGTCGATGTCCCGTGAGAACCACGTATCTCTAAACAGTCAACTTTTCATGAGCTCAGAAAAACAGCCTGTTTCCAGTTTTGTATTTTTGCCTCTAAGATGTTTAAGATCAGAAGTAAAACGTTGCATAAAACGGAAATATTCATACAAGTACCTCAAATTTGTACTTAAATAAAGTAAATGTACTTAGTTACATTCTACCAGTGGTAGTGGTAAATGTGAAATTACATTGTTCAAGTTAATGACATTAGCAATATAAAACAGTTAACTTAACTAGCTAACATGTTAACATTGGTGTTGGTTAAAAGTGCACAGCTTAACTAAGCTTATTTTACCTGGCCATGGTCCTCTCAGCCTGAGATACACCACACGCTGGTGCTCAGACTTAAAAATTAAATAAAAATCCTGGAACCATTTCTGCTAGGACTTCTTCCGTCGTTATCACCTGCAGCTGTTAAGGTTGCAGGGCGAGAGGAGAGTGGAGTAAGGCGGCCCTGAATTCATGTGCCAGAAATACTGCATTTGACATTTCCCATAATGCAATTACTTCTTTAGTTAGAGCCTCCTTGCCGGTTAAAAGCCCTTGTCTTTCAAACTCCACATCGCCTTTTGTTTGTAACACAGGCCTTGTTGTAAATCTGGAGTTACTTTCATGGTTAACTGCAGAAAGACAGAATTGTTTTTCTACTAAAAGGTGTTCAAATTACAAGTAAAAAATATATATACAGATAGATGTAAGTATTTTCACAGCGTGAGTAGTACTCCCCCCCACCTAACCTCATAACTGAGCCTGATGTGTACAGTTGTTGGGGTGATCCCCAAATGATCACATTTACAAAAACTGCTTTCATTCAACAGAAAGCGAGTGACCTGCAGTAAAAGCTACCGACTTCCAAAACTCTGACATCTCAGTTCTACTGCTGCATGGAATGAGGGCTTACTAACATGCCTTCATTGCTAGACAATTGCTGAATTTACCTATGATGAATCATATCTAAACCAACTTTCACACTCTTAATGTCATAAAGTATTTTTAGCCTGAATGCAAAAACTGGCTTTCAAATACACATCAGCGGGAGGCAGACAGGACAGGGCTTCATGATGTGACACAAGCCAGGAGAAATGATTGACAGCTCGCAGAGAGATGAGAGATGAATCCCATCAACAGCAGATTCACATGTTTTATTCAACGCACACAGCACAAAGGACACACTATGGTAACACACCCTGTACACCCTTTGTGTTAATGGATGAATATTAAAAAGTCTAGGCTCCTGGGATTAGGCGATATGACACATACTATCCCGCGTCCTGATATGAACGCGTGTGTGTGTGTGTGTGTAAGTTATGATGAGTAACTGACAAAATCCTTTTTCTGCTTCCTGCAAATAATCCCTGTGAAAGGACCACAGGTCTGACAGCAGCTCTGGAGAGAGAGAGAGAGAGAGAGAGAGAGAGAGAGAGAGAGAGAAAGAGACAGAAAATCCAGAAAAAACAAGAGGATCAGGTATCCTCTGAGTTACTGCTACCAAACTGGTGTCATATACATTCACATATCTGCATCTCAAACAGAAGTTCCAATATGAATGAGATAGTGTGGAGTATGCAGTCAGCGTGAAAGTATAAATGTAAAACATATAAACACAGCTGCAGTTTTTCCAGGAGCAATAGCAGCAATGCTAGATTCAAGGTAGGAAGCATGATGTCACACCTGCAGAGAGTCAGTGGCTGGATAGCACTGCATCATGAAACCTTCTACAACACGCGACTGCAATGACAAACAAAATAAGTGTGATTATCCTGAAAATGCTTTAATGGTCTAGTAAAAGACTGACAGTGTCTTGAGTTTTTCATATAAACAAAAAGAAATGATCTTAGTGCTGACCATTTTATTTCTACCTTCATCCTGACAGTTTTCCATTTCTTCATTTTTCGGTATTTAAAATATTGTTTATTCCCCTGCCGCCTTTGTAGCACAGAATTTTAAAGCAGCGTAAAGGTTGTGTTTGTTTTTTAACCAAAAAGAACACTGAGAACACTGGTTCCTTCAATATGTAACCTGTTAAAAACTCCCTGTAATCAGAAGGCTTGCCTGGAGCAGTGTGGAGCGAGTCCTTCAAATTCTCGCTCCAGTCTGAGGGGGCAGTGCTGAGCACCAACTATAACACCATCACACAGGAGCTAAGACTCAGGAGAGGGCTCTAGACTACTGGCTCTCCAGCCCACTATTGGAAAGGTACACACACACACACACACACACACTTTTTGTTTGTTTGTTTAACCAGAGTAATGTTCCCTGCTGTAATGCACACACTGCGTTCACTTTCAGCTTTATTATTCATCACCTTCATCAGGTCAATATCACCAAAAGCATGCACACGCGCACACACGCACACACACACACACACACACACACACCAAAGAGTCCTTCCATATGTGGATAACGAGGCTTGCCTGTCCAAACACATATCTTGGCACATTCGAGGCAAGGCTTGATAAACAAGCAGGTCTTCCAAGTACGTTGTGTGTGTGTGTGTGTGTGTGTGTGTGTGTGTGTGCGTGTGTGTGTGTGTGTGTGTGTGTGTGTGTGTGTGTGTGTGTGCGTGTGTGCGTGTGTTCTACCGCCATTAATACGAGGTCAGTGCAGTGGTATCATGTTGAGATCTGCTGTTTCCAGAGCACAGACGTGCTCCTTTATCTCTGTTGACAGCTTCATGCCTGCTCTGATTCTGCTTAAAAACTACTAATCACTGCTGAGACATTCTTGGCCTGTTGCATAAAGGCGCTGCCGCAGGTTCATACACACTTTAAGATACAAAACACCTCCAGCAGTGTCCCGAGCTGCAGTCTGCTCTATGCGAATGAGGAGAAGATATTCTGCTGTAAACAGGCTCCATGTATCTGAGGATTGCTCAGACTAGAAACTGAACTCGGAGCAGTTTAGGTGCTTAATAACTGGCAGCCAGGGCTCTCACTGATGAGAAGGGGAGCCATGGCCCTCAGAAAGAGATCATATAAAAAAACAAGGTTTCCTGTCTCATTTCTTGGCAGATATAGCCCTCCATTCCAATCCATACACAGAGCAAAACACACAGTCCTAATGCATTAACTGTGCATTACAAAATAAAATGAAAACATGAGGTAGCAACCTGCCAGTCTTCATGGATCCAGCATGCGACAAGAGCGATAACTTAAGACGTTTCCGTGCCTGAAAACAACAGCTACGTTTACATGAGGGGAGCAGGTGGCAGTTAGCGGCAAGGAAATCATTTTCTTTTCTTGTGTTGTACAACGTAATCTGTGTGTCAGTTTTCTCCCTATTTAGCAACAATGCTGACAATATGTGCTACTGTATTTCTATCTGTCAGAGGTCTTAGCCTAAAGGTGGTAAACTCAATTCCTTCAAATCAAAAAGTGGGTAAACAAGAAGTCCATGCAGTGTGTGCTGCACTACACCCCTCTTCCCTGTGCTTTGATCTAAATTGGACACTTGGGAGCCAAACAAAACACAGTCTGGAGGACGTGGCTGCGTCGGGTGATTTTAATGTTAGCTTTTAAGCGGCTGCAGCGGCGCGTGGTCACGCAGATAGAGGTGGATATCGGTCTGGATTTTGTCTGTCTGGATCGCATCAGTCCACACACACATAGCATGAGCAGCTGTCTGTTGTAGCGCCAGGACAGTGCCTGGAATCAATTTACACCCCGTCATCCACGCAAGCCCTTCATTCCTGTTTTAGTTAATTCATTAAGAACACGGACTGGGTGGAGGAGGGGTTGAAGTCGGATTTGACCCAACTTCTGTTGCAGGGTAGCAACTACAGGCAGGGAAACAACTGTTCTAAACAATTTCACAGGCCATTAAGGAGTTGATGGATGGGTTGAAAAAAGAAACCCTCTACATTCTGTCTGGGAAACTTAATCTATGAATATGGAGCCATTATTGTCCACAGCAGAGCAGAGGAGAAAGCAGAGAGCAGCCTGCAGCCAGCATGCCTGAGAGAAATTTTCCTCTTTCAATTGAGGCTCAAGAGCTGATGGTTTCCTCAAGTAAACTGTGGCCTTTGGCTGGCGGCCCGATCATCCACGGTGGCAGCACTCTGCCAGCTCTTCCATCTGACTGCATGTGTGGATGTGTGCGTGGAAAGTCCAGCCTACACTGAAAAGTGAAGGCTTTTTCTCTGCCAAGAGAAGTCTTCCTCACACTGGAAAAGGATTGCTTTTTAAAGACATAATACAAGAAAGGCCAAAAGGTTTAGGGTGTGCGTGTGTGTGTGTGTGTGTGTGTACTTCAGAATAATGTAGATGTCCCTCCGAAGCTTTTTTTGCCCACCTGTGAAGCTTGAAATTGCTACAATTTTAACGTAAAGTAACCCAAGAGCACATCACAGTTTCTTTGTTGAACTGAGAATTAAAATATCAACTTTATTTTCCTTCTTCTGTGCAAAGTTAAAGCTGCATTCATTCTTTTTTTTGCCACATGAGGGCAGCAGAATGAGCTTCAAACAACACCAACATATTTTCACCTCTTAAAGTTTTTTTCAAGCTGAATGTGTTGGTAATAGTTGCCTTTACACATCTATCAGAAATTAGCATTATTTTATCAACTATGTTGAAATGGCAAAAAAAAAAAGTACTAAATCTCAGCATCCATCTGGAGTTGTGTTTGTGTTCCAGTACTCAGTCTATTGGGTTTGGTTTGGCCTCAACCTCCTCCTGAAGAAAACACATAGCTTTTTAGCTGGTTGCTAACTTTGTGTCCTGCTGTTTGGTGCAGTGGGTTTATCAGAGCATCTCCTCTGAACACAGCTGCAAGCTGCTGATGGAAACCAGGAAGACGAGAGCAACAGTAAAGTCGTGGACTGTAAAGCCAAAACAATGAGCTCCGTCAATCTTACAAGCAACACCTTTAGCATTAAACGCAGTCATTTGATCCATCGATTAGCCAATATAAAATGTTGATTTTAGTGCAGGCGGTGCTGTCCTCTCTTTCAGCTCAGCCACTGTCTTAATCATTACTGCTCATGCTAACTACCCAGTTCACACAAAGGAGAAGCAATCACTTCCTGTGCAGCAGGCACTCAGGGGGATTTGCAGCACAATGTGAGGACGTTCTGGGCTTCTCATTCGTGCCATACCCTAGTTTGAGCGGGCAGAATTATTTTACTGCTGTTTTCTTCCCAACAGCTTTCCCTCCCCTTTGCAGGAAGACAACTGTGTAATTGCAGTTCCTGGTTTCTCCGGCCAATATTTCAGCTTCAGCAGCGGAGAGCTTTCACACTCTCTTTCGTGCTCCATTGCTGTCAGACATGGTCGAGATGCATCTTTAACAGCCAAACATCGGGTCCTAATTAGCAGCGGTGCATTCAAATTAACTCAACCGCAGTGTTGCTCATTTACATCATCACTCATACTGAATACCCCACCAAAAGAAAGAAATTCAGAGACACAGAATGTTGTGTCCTCAACAGTAATTTGTGGTGGGTTTGGGAAGTCTACTCCCTTCAGTGTTTAACGCAACAAATGTCATCACAGCTTTCATGGACTGGATCACCACTTGCTTCTATCAGTGAGTGATACAGAGCAGCAAAACAGATTCATTTCTACGAACATCTCCAACATTAGCACTTTGAATAGACTGGAGCTTTTGCTGAACAGCAACCACCGAGGCCACAAGTAGCTACTAAATAATAAATGCACATACTGTACATAATACCAAACACGTAGACACAGCAGCACTGCTAGAGACTCTCCAGGGGCCGCTACAATGTGCAAGACGAGGGTCAAGTGATTGATTACTATCTGATAGTATAAGTAACGATACCCTAGTTAGCACGGCCTCTGAGAAGTAGCCTGCACATACTCTCTGCTGTCAGAGTCTGTCACATGACCCTCACCTTACATAGTGTCCCTGGGAGAATCCTGCATCACATCCACTGATCTGGGACCAGGGTAGTTTCTAGGAGGCTGTCCACCCAGGAGGACCAGCAGCATCAGCTGTTTCAGCCAATGCCCCACAACAGCATATGTTCATGTTCTGGTAACAAAACCCTCTAGTGGCCATAGTCATTATGACAGAAAAGGACAAGGAAGTGAGGCGAAAGTGTGACAGAGCAACAAAGTCCGGGGTGAGGAGGCCAGGGAGGATGGGTGAGTCAACAAAACACTGGACTTCAGCAAGCTAGGAGGTTGCTATTTGTTTCCAGTTTCCAACAGCGAGTCAACATTGTTGCAGTCGCAGCAGATCTGACACATCAGAGCAGCTGCAGATACATGCCTATAATAAGACAAGTGTCTAAAACACACACACACACACACACACAGAGAGAGAGAGAGAGTTCTTGCAAAAGCTTGTCCATTTCAAGTCAGCTGCCACGACACCTAAACTTGTGTAATCCCTGCTCCAGTTCCACAGCCTGGGAGACAGCCCTCTCTCTCAGCCGGTTATTTGTCAGGGTTTTCATCACATCTTCATACTTTCTGCTTTCATCATCATCATCATCAGTGCCCATAGACAACCTGCTCTTGCTGGTATTGGCTCTTATTTTAGCCTCAACTGGTTGTATAACTTTGCTCATTTTTTCCAGAGCAGGTCACTCAGACACAAATTGCTGTCCACAAGAATGCCATCCTGCTCCTCCTCATTATCATCATCACCGCCACTCTTCCTCAGCCCACTCCTACTCCCTTTCTCTGTTGCAGTGCTATTCTCCTCCTCGTCATCATGTCATCCTCTCTGGAGGACACTGAAGGTGATAAGGGAACACAGGAAGGCAGCAGACAGCCACAGACAGCTCGGGGAAATCATCATTTCATCAGCACGAGCACAGATTTCACTTGATCTGCACATTCTTTAGTCAGAAACACAGACCCACTGTCATCTGCCTGAGCCATACGAGTTGCATTGCAAAAGAAGACAGAAGGAGGGTTATTTAAAAGGCGGTGCAAGCTCATGGTCGTTACTAGGTAACTGTAACAATCATTATCAGCCATAACAAAAGTGAACGATAGAGACGTGAAGACTGTTTAATATTGTTGGCCAGCTGGAGAGTAAATAGTGTGGTGCGAAACAAAAATCAGTTTCAGGTGTTAGTAAGAAACTTGTGATAGAGAGGATTTCAAAATAACTATAACTCAATAGAAGCTAATACTGGTGTATACTGTATCTATACTGGGTGATGTGATTTGAGGAGTTATAACACATACTGACCTTTTAAGCCTCATATTGACATCTTCCACATTTCACATGCATAAACCCTAAAACAGAAATAGGCTATGCTAGTGTCTCTCCAGCAGGATTATATTCCTGGCATTGAGAAACGTCATTCACACAATTATGTGATGACATTTGCACAAAAGTAGATTTTATAAGTTTAATTTGTGGGGAAAGAAAATGTTACGTAACTGGGAGACTCTTGACATGAGTAAAGAATTGTACTTGAACTCTGGCTACAGCCCTGACGCACAGAGACCTGCAGGCAGCGCAGTTGATAAGCACTATCCACGCAGATAGGAGGGAAATGGTCCACTAACCTGTTGGAAAGAGGCTGGAGAGCGCAGCGCACTTGCTTCCTCTGGAAGAGCAGAGCAGCGCGGAACTGGCCGTGAACAGTGCGCACCGTTCACCGAGCGGAGGAGACGCGAAACACGCAGAGGCTGCTCGAAATAAAACAGCAGCTGCGCCGACATGAACGGGTCCTATTCTCACAGAAGCATAGTTCTCCTTCTTTATTTAAGATCACAATCTCTTCCCCTCAAGTACTTTTAAAGGTCTGTCAGCCTCTCTGTGTGGCTCATCCCTCTCCAAGGAGTGGAGTTGTGGCAGCATCTGGAGGCAGAGCCACATCAGAACAGCAGCGCTGCCCTCGCTGTACCACGGTGGAGACTGCGCTCCTCAGCGGATCATGCCCCTGAGCTATACGTAGTTATTTCCAGTCATGTGTGCGTTTCAGTTTCAGCTGCACGCACGGTGCGACCAGGGCCAGGTGAGCTGTTTGCTGACACCCGGGAGTTCGAAGACGTGCGCTGGAAGCGGAGCGATGCTATCAGCGCGCACTGACCGGCAGAACACTTACCTTTGCCTGGAAAGTCGTGGCAGGACAAGCACCCACAAGCTGACAACATGTAGCCCACGGACCGCGAGCCGTCTGCTTTGACAGCGTGGAGCAAAGTGTGCAGCACCACCCGCACAGACACCGCGTTTACCGACAAGGATGTGTCCAGCGCACCTGTGGCTCGCAGCCGCCAAATTACGCCCCGAGGTACATGTTCTGGATGCAGCACAGTGTCAACACACACACACACAACATGCCCACGCCCCAGAAAAGGTGTTAAAGAGACCACAGACCTGTAGCGTACAGTCCACGTCCAGTGCAGCTCGGAGCAGTGCCGTGATAGAACGCAGCGCTGTCAGTGTGTCAGCCGGTGCCGGAGCGCAGAGACACGGCCATTCCCTGTCCGAGGCGCACGTTGCAACGCCGCCTCTATTTACTCCAGCTGGGGGAAAGACACGCCCACTGTGTGTGCGTGTGTGTGTGTGTGTGCGTGTGTGTGTGTGTGTGTGTGTGTGCATTTGGAGGGGTTTTCCTAATTCCATGATTCCTTTAGAAGCTACCTATTTGCAGGGGCGTGACGGGCAACAAATCAATCAGTGAAGTAAGCACAGCATATAAAAAAGAAAAAATGGGAATATTACAAAAGTAATGAACAGAAAAATGATTTTAAAAGTAAACAAATGAAAATAAAATAAAAAAGATAAAAGGGGGGGAAAGCCTGTAAATGTGCTCATCGGTTGTTTGACTTATTCAGTTTTTCATATCCTGTTTATTCAGCCAGCTGTTTAAATATGTTGTTTGTAAGTCTTGTCTCCTCAGGTCTAAATGCTGCACAACTAGTTGTCCACAGGCATATTGCCAGGGATGGAATTCCAGATTACAGATGTAAATCTGCCAGATGAAAGGACTCAATGCATTATTTGTAACTGCGTTTCAGGACAACATATGTTTCCAGATGTGACGTGCATCAGTGGGGCAGTGTCATTTGTCAGTGTCTTCCAAGTCTGTCAAAATATCAAAATGAAAAAAAGACAACTTGTACAATATTACTGTTTCAGAAAAACATTTTCAGAACCTTTTTACTAAAGTAATAAATTAATACAGCAAAAAAATGGCGAAAATTATACTTATCAATCATCAGTCTTTCTATACTTTCCAAGATTAGAGCTACATTTGTATTGTTTGTAATCATGCAGCTCTAAGTCATTGCACTGCAACTCTGCACAACCCTGCTATATATATATATATATATATGTGTGTGTGTGTGTGTGTGTGCGTGTGCGTGTGTGTGCGTGTGACAAACTAATTACATAAGCCAAGTTCATCCTTAATATGTGTGTATTGTAGAAACAATACTTTTCCTATCTACATTATATAAACTATGTTCAGACATACATGTCTGACATTATTTTGTAACAAACCAACTGCTTGAAAATCAGTAGAAAATTTTAGCAAGTGACGATGATTCTAACTCTGAATCGACCATCTGCCTTCATAGACTTACATGCATTAGGATGCACAGCTTCCCCAGACCGATACAGAGGCCGCGTTGACACATTGCTCCAATGAACAGCCGCGGTCGATCGGTATCTGTATCTATGCAGGTACTGTCAGGGGTTGGCAGCAGTGCTGTGAGTGTGACTGTCCCACCACAACAAGGATGACTATGACAAACACAACAGTTTTACCACTGCATGTGTGTAGAGCAGGACAACCAATCATTTAAAACTGAACAGCGATCCACATGCCCAGGCCCTCATTAGTATACAGAGATGAGACGGCTATTCAGAGGCAGGCCCAAGGACAGCTTTCTAGAAACACTGATGCATGAGTCAAAGGGTCCCTGCAAATCAATGCAAAGTTATTTTAAGTGATCACCTTTATACTGTGATGAAATATCTCATCCCAGCATGACTCTAGTGGTCTTTCCAGGATGACAACTCCCTCACCTGCAGGTCGTGAGAGCTCACTGAGTGGTTTGACAGCCTTCACAGCCACAAGCTCTCAACCCAGCTGAACACTTTGAGGTTTTGGAGGAACACTTCAGAGAGCGCTCCACCATCATCATTAAAACTCACTCTTTTACTCCTGAAGACCGTGAGCACCGAGGCTGTTGTGAGGGCTCGTGCTGGAACAGCACCTAACACCTAATTTTGGATTGTCCTATCGTTTGTCACCCACCTGTATTATTACAGGCTCAGTGGAAGCATTAACATTTACTCGAGTACTGAAGGGCACTTTTCAAGTCCTGGCACTTTTCATTTTGTGAGACTCTGTATTCTGTCCCCGTGTGTGTCATTTCATTGCATTTCCATTTCATTTCATTTCACTGGTATGAATGTGAGGTGAGCAATACTGCTGGAAAATCTAATTATTGGGAATAATAAAGGCAAGCCTCTAAACCCCTGTCTCCATTAAGACTCCGGACCTTCCATTTCTGATACCAGTTGACTTTTCCTCAGTTTGTGTAAATATCTGCAATCATTAAACTGTCTCCCCACCACAGAATTGATTAAATCTTAGCTAGAAATGTTCCCTAGAACATAAAAACTACAGCAAACTCATTAAAGGGCTGTTTTTAATGCTGAGTTTTATTATCCGTGATAATTATCAATCAATCACTACCAATTTTTTTAATTAATCAACTAACTGCCGAAGAGCTAAGAGGAAACTTTTAATTTGTCAGGGTGAAACACTTCTGTCCCTTGAGCAAGTTTGTGAATTTTATTTTTGTCGTTATTTGTGTATGTGCATGTGCGTGCGTGCGCGTGTGTGTGTGTTTTGGCTGCCCAGGCTGGCTTTACTGAATCAGAGAGGGTTAGTCGAGAGCCAATAGAATAGGATTTTAGGGGTGCATTTAATTGAAATAAACCCACTGCTCACACTGCACTAAGCACCTGTCACTGAGAGGAGTCTGCAGGCTGCCTCTGCAGCACAGCTCACTCTAAACTTCTGGCTGATGCTCGTTTATATTGTGACGTCAAACTATGTATCAGGGGCATGATGCAAACATATCATATTATCCACTTGTGTGCAAATGTAGTAGTTAGTCAGCTGAATAAAAGATAGAATGGTGAATGATGATCTTCTGTTCATGTCCCAAGCTGATCCACGGGATTGACCTCAGTACTGGTCCAGGCATTTGATAGACAAAGGCTTCAGATCATTAGATCAAACGATCACTACATCAAAGTAATAGTCAGAGGTCAGACGGACTTCTGAACAAAGCTTTCTAGTTCCTTACCATCTTAAGTGGAACCAATTTGCCTTGAATTATGGGTAAATTAAGACTTCCGTCAAACTAAAAGAAATAAAACTCTGTCAAACCACTCACCTCCCTTCACTCAAGCTAAATTCGACAGTTACGAGGACATTTTGCTGTGAGTCTCCAGCCAAGTCCAGTAGCATGAGGTCTCAATGTGGTTTCTTGTTTCCGAGGGCAAACAAAAAGACCGATGATGTCCTCACTGCTGCATATTTCCAAAAGGTTACTGCATTCACTAAAATCTCCTTCCTTCTCACTGCTGTCTTCACAAGTGACAAATCCATGGAGCAACTAAAGCAACAATGGCATGAGGAAGGAAGCAAGTCATGCAAAGACTGAGTGAAAAGTCTTGGTAGGAAGGAAGTTGGGGTGGATGGATTAATCAAGAGAACATCAGACTTTTACACTGGAGATGTTGTTCATTTCCTGCTTCCAACATACAGTTTGTTTTTTTTAAACCCAAACCATGAGGATGTCACATGCCAGGGTAACAGTACAGCATCATATGGCAGGATAAAAAGTAGCTAAACTAAAAATAAGCAGCATTTGTTATCAAGTCATGAGAGTCAGAGGATTATAGTATAACAGTGCCAGATAGCAAGATAATTAAGTCATGTTCTCGAGATAACAGGCCTAAACCAATGTTACTTTAGATTTCACAGCGTTTGGGCAACTGAGAAGAAATAACAGATGGATCCAACATATTCTCATCCCAGGTCTTCAAATACTGACACCACTCTTCATGCTCCTCATCATTTCATACAGATGCACAAGGTACCTGTCAGCATCTGTTTGCAACCCACAAAACCTCAAACAGGTGGTTAACACTGTGAAACGCTCGTAGGTGTGAAATGCTCCCAGTTTGGTTTGTTTTAGGCATCAAAACTATTTGGTTTGGTTAAAGGAAAGAAAGATTCAGGAAAAGTGTGGCGTATATGGTGAAACTGTTACAGTTTGGTTAGCTTAAGGCACCAAAACTGCTTTGTCAGGTTTGGGAAAAGATTGTTTGCTCTTGGTTTCACAGGAAGATGAAGCCTGGGTGTCTCCTGGGTGAGGGTCCAGTGTAGGACTCACCACTGTACCCCGACCTCCACTGCAGATGGGTTTACACTGGTGTTAGTAGAAAGGCCGGGTGCCCTGGGAGACCAGGCCCCCTGATCCTATATAAAAAGTCTGTCTTATAGTGGTGTCACTTCACTTTAGAACCAACTCTCTACAAACGTTGTTTACAGCCTATGGAGGAAGAAAACTTGATGACAGCAGAATGATCTGAAATGATTTGATCAGCCTATTCCACAAACATCCATCGACACAGCACGTTTGACTTCACTGTGGCGTGATGATAGAGGAAAACTGCCAGTGGCGCAGAGAGTTCAATTTCATGGAAATCAGCTTGGCATGCGTGGCATTTCTTCCACTTCATTAACTCGAGTGTGCCACCGTGACCAGCTTTATTTGGTAAACTGCCAAATCAGGCCGATGAGTCCTCTCCTTCATTCATGGACGGTGTCTCTGGCACTGAGGTGCCTGGCTCAGCAGCACTCCCCCAGTGGGGACATCTGCAGGGTGACACACACTGACTCTCATTCAACCACATGATCCGTGTGTTTGAGTCCTCCAGAAAGCATGATGCTGAATCTCTTGTAGCTAAGAGATGTTAACTTTTAAAGGTGCATCATTTCACACATTAACACTGAAGATCATTGTCAAATCAAGTATTGTAGCCGATTATAATGACTTTCTAAGAAGTTTGCTTTTATGTATCTTTCTTGTGACCTTGTAATACTGTAGGACTTACAGCTATCAACTTTGATTGGTTTTCCTAATGTCCTCTTGTCACATACAGAGTCAAACACTGAATACACAACAGGACGCCCTGTGTTGTGAATTGGCTCGCAAACGATGAAGATTAATGAGCGATTCTTACCAGCCAGCCACAGATCAATTAAACCTTCTCTCTCCGCCAATAACTCCCCCAGGACTGACCAACCGTCATCTCCCAGTCTCTCCATCCAAAATTCCTGCTAACAGGAGGCCAGAAATGCACCAAAGTACTGTCTGGAGCTCTGCATTATTAATCATAATACAGCCAGAGGCGTGGGTCTGATAACCAAGGTGATGTGATAGATGTCATTCAGTTTACATTCTATTATGGTCTCCAGTGTTTTTTTTTTTTCCATCCACCCTGACCTCCTGCCTCTGTGGAGTACGTATGTGGACACCAGATCACTTGACCGTAAACAAATATTATTTACTCAAACAACTGATACTGTTCATTTTCTTGGGAGGATAGTCTATATCTTGAGATAACATCTCTAAAAATGATTAGCAATCGCAGCTACAAGGTATCTGTTACTGCCTACATCACCTTTGACTTAAAATAGCCTTGAACCAGCAACATACTGTATTTTTTTTCCCCAGGATGGTGAAGGTAATATATCTAGAATACTAATATGTAAAAGGACACTTTGCTGATTTTCAACCATATCTCTATTATATCTGAATTAGGCAAGATAGTGTGACAAACAGCAACAGGTTTTTTAATGTTCCCTGTGTCTCTAGGATGCTTATTAAAATATGATGTTGCTTGTGGAACCGATGACGTCATTGGTTCTTGGAAGAACTACAGGCTATTTCAGCTTGGATTTCTAGTCCCCGCCTCTGGGTAAGCAGGGGGCGTACTGGAGATGCTGCTCAAAAGCAAATCATCCTTCTGCATTGCTTGTATTGCAAACTAGGATGTTATGGATGAGGACACTTTAAACAGTGTTTTGGCTGACTCAGATATTCAGCCAGGCTTTATTTGAGCCAGAGTATACAGCTGAAGAAATGCAGCAGAGAGACAACAAAGCAATCCAGCAGTGAGAGGCCGAGGCTGGAGCTGCGTTTGCCGTCCAAGTGGAAATGGCCAGCAGGGACCGTCCAGAACCTGAGCTGCCAAGAGCATGCAGCGACTGGTGGTGCTATTGCTCAAATTGTCCTCCAGTGACAACAGACACTGAACTGTTCTGCTGCACTGAATTTTAGCATGGGCAGTTTTTATTGGATGCCAACCCAGAAGGATCCATCACTATGCATGAAAGTTTTGCTCCTCACTTGGACAGAGATGTTCTGGAGACCTTTTTCAGGATCCCAAAGATAAAGTGGTAAAGACAACCAAGACCAGCAGGGCTAAGAGGCCCGATGACCATTGAGCGAGTATTTTTGTCATCTAATTCTATATTTGGCCATCAAAGTAATAGCTACGGGCTCGGGTGCTGATCCACAGCAACAATGAGCAAGCAGAAGTTATGGCTGGTAGATAAAACTGTTTGACAGATCAGAAGTATAGTGTGTGCTAGAAATACAGATCATAAATGAACATTAGAACAAAGGGTTCCTACACCTTTTCAATAGTCAAATTCAAGCATTTTCCAACTCAATATAGCTTAATATAGCTATACACATTGATATAGGCCTACATATATACATCAAAATTGTTATTTGACTTCCTCACATTGAATAAAATACAGTATTATTGTGCTATATGTTCAGTAATTTAGTGTGGCCTTCAAAGGATGTGATAGGATAAAAATATATTATAGGAATGTATGATTTGTGTAAAATCTTAATCTGGAAATTAACTAGTATCTCCCACTGTCACATAATTGTGGCTGAGTAGCAGTATAAAGTAGTATCATAAAAAGAAACTCAAAATTGTGCTTGAGAGCAGTAAATTAATAAAGATGGATTCTTCCCCTTTATAGAAAGTAACAACAGCACAGGGCCCAGGGTTGTCCTTGTCAGGACTAAGAATAAAAAAGATAAAGACTGGTCCACCATAAACCAAAGGAGAAGAAAAGGTTCTCTGAGTCTGGCTCTGGAAACACAAGACCCAGAAAAAGAAAGCGACAAAGCGGGTGCCAAGAACAGGCAGAAGACCTTGGACCCTGAACCCTCAGAAGACGTTGCCGGGGTGAAGGGAGTGAACAGGGAAGTCAGCAAAAATCGGGATCGACCAAGAAAACCACAGAGGGCCTCTGAACTGGACTAGAAATATGAGGCTGACCTTCAAATCAATTCTAAATGTTACAGGAAGCCAGAGCAGCTAAAACTGGACAAACATGCTCTCTCATTCTGTAGAGTTTTGAGTAAATAGTAAAATTCACACCTCGATATACAGGCATGAATTTTTTTTTCAGCATCTTTTTGATTTACAAGTTTTTGTCACACCTCATTTAATTCAATAAATTATTGCTCATCCATTTGTTTATTGCCAAAGACAGTTAGTGATGGAGCCTAAAGCTGCAGCATCATTTGATTCGGCAGAGATGTACAGTTGTGTGTCATCTGCATAACTATGGAAACATACATCGTGCTCACTAATGATGTCACCAAGTGGCAGCATGAATAGTGAGAACAGTCATGGGCCAAGGAAGCTGCCTTGTGCAGCCCCAAAACAGATGTCACATGATCTCTAAAAGTCATGTCCATGGGCGCTGGTGTAGTTGGCTCAGTGCGACGATTCATGCTCGCTCACACAGAAAAATTTTATGAAATAGGCAAGCACCCAGCTTGAAAATGCACACATTGTAGTGAACTAGAAACCATCTAACGCAGTGGTCCCCAACCTTTTCTTTACCATGGCCCAGTTTAATGTCTGACAATATTTTCACGGCCCAGTCTAAAGGTGTAGCAGATAAAAACAAAATAAAATGATAAGATCGGAATTAAAAACTGTGGTATTTTCTCTTTAATTATAATAATAACAATAATAATGAACGTAAATCCACTTCATGTCAAGAGGACCTGGCTGCAGACTGCCACTGTCAGGCACCACCTGTTTTTCAAATTATGTGAAAAAACAAAATAATGGAAATTATTTTTTCTTTCTGTGCCCAGTACCAAATGACCCACGGGTTTGGGATCAATGATCTAACAGGCTACTTCTTTGCAGGAAATACAGCATCGACAGAAATCACCTTCTTCAGTCATTCATTGTTTGGTCTCTTGGTGCTGCAGAAGAAGAAGAAAAAGAAGAAGAAGAAGAAGAAACACCAATACAAAGGTGGATGGACAGGACATGATATAGGAGTGATATGATATGTTTCTGTTGCTTTCAGTTGCTTCTCATTAGTTTGAATCCAGCCCAAGAACAGGTGGAAACTTTTGGAAGAGCAAACTTGGAAATGTTTCCTTGTTTCCTGTCTGATGGGATGGCTGCAGTAAAGGAAGGGGTAGCTGAAACTCCCATTAAAGTTCTCAGAGAAGCAGCCGCAGGATAATCTGTTATGGCAGCTGGTACTATTGACTCTCCTGAAACAGCTGCCATGGAAAAATTTGTGCCTACAACTAACATTATGTCGGACAGGCTCAGGTTCAAGTGCTATCTTAATTACCGGTGAAGAGCCTTGTCTTCGTTTTAGGTAATGACTTGGCTCGTGACTGGGTAGTGGTGACCTTCCTCGTATCTCCAACTCCTCGTGAGGTCGCAGAGACAAAGGTTTTGGAACATCCAGAGGCCTCCCCAGTCTGTGCAGTCACCTGTTCACAAACTAAAGCCCTAATGTTCAGGATGATGCAGTAGCAACCCGCCACCTCCAGAAGGGTTCTTCTGGAGGTGGCGGGGTTGAAGGACTCTTCCCCAGACGACCTTGTGGACACAGATGTTGCCACATGGTGTGAATTCGCTGCCAGCGTTTAGTCAAGACACACTGATTGCAGACCAGAAACATGAACCTACTCAGAGTCCTCTTAGAGAGGCAGCTCTTCCTTGTGAGGAGACTCAAAGCATGGCTGAGGGATTTCACCTGGAAGATAATGCACTTATGTGTGCGTGAACCTGTGTTGCTTGCTCCCAATTTTAATGTACCATGTCAGATTGCAGCTAATGCCTGTGACATGGGAGACGGGGTGTTACTCTTCCAAGTAGATGCAGCTGGATTAGATAGGCAGACAGAAGGTGGCAGGAAAAGATAACATTTTAGCAGATGTATGCCAGAGGGTGAGCCTATCGGAGCGTCCATCCAGTCAGTTTCCAGTTTAGTTTGCACACTCTTGAAGTGTTTTCCTTTCAAGGGGAGGATCAGAAACCTTTGATAGCTCAGTTAGTGTATAAGTTGTTTCAAAACTGTGCAGAGAAGTTTATGTGTGTAAATAAGGTGGTGTGGGAACCAGAGGAAAGAGGTCAGACAGATATAAAACATACAAAACGGTGGACGCCATGTTTTGTTTTTTTTGTTTTTTTACCTATGTGGGGAGAGGTGTTATGAAAAAGGGGGCGGTGCCTCTGACTCCAGGAGTTGCACCTGGGGAGGAGGCATTTTTGGGTTGGAGCAGGAGTCGGACACGCAGGAGGAAAACACTAAAGGCAAGACATTTTGGAGGCAAACAGAGACTGACAGAACAGAGTGCCTCACACACCGCCACAAACAGCACATACACACCTTTTAACCTGAACATCCACATCCAAGAGCTGGCTGGTCGACCGCAGCGACAGAGCGGATCCCAAGGAAGGTGGAGGGAGATCTCCTGGTCTGAGTGAGCAGGAACTGTGGCCTGTCTTAACCTCAAGTGGTCAGCCCATCTTCTCCTTCACCTCCTCACTGTTTTGCCTCTTAACTTTCAGTCTCTGTTGCCGGCTGTGTTGAATACAATTGAAAAGTCTCAGTACTGATTGGTTCACGCAGCTAACTATACATATATGAAAGCTGGGTACACACATCTACATGCATGAGGAGGTCGTATGGCCTGACACCATCACAGATATTACATTAAAAAAAAAAAACATCTTCAGCACAAAGCTACCAGCAGGTCAGTTAGCTTACAGCTAGCTCATTCAGCTTCCAGTGTGTTGTAGCAGTAGTTTCTGTGGTGAAAACATCTTATGAGCACTGATGATCAGTATGATTATGCAGGTTATTAAGTTATTAACATTATTTACATTCGTCACAAACGATCATTAAAACAGATCTTCTTTGTTGTTTGGAAGCTAATTGATCAATGTGAATTAAAAGTATGTCATAGAAAACTGGACTGATCTTGTTTATATCTGATTAACTGAACCTCATACAGACCTATGAGATGGTATGAAGTACAAACAGCGCTGGAAAAGTGTTTGTGTCTGGTTTGACGGTATAACTTTCAAAACACGTTGACCAGTCACTATGACCGCTAACACAGTGACATGACCGAATGATCCCGGTGCTGTGGGAGAACTGCTCTAATTAACCATTCGAAGAGCTGTCAGTGTTTGACTGATGAAAGAAAGTCTGTCATAGCTACACTGAGACAATGGCATGCACCCTCTGAACACACTCTGCACACTGCAGTGCTGTATGAATGTGCTGCATGTGAGAGAGGGAAAGGCACTGCTCCACAGCTCGCCCTGGTGCTAATGCAGCTGCAGCCACTCGCTTCAAGGAAAAAGTTATAGCTTGGTGCAAAGACATCTTTAGATTAGCAGTTAACACCAACGTTAGCTGTTAGTTTCACAGTACTTTATAAACAATGTTAACGACCGCATAAAAACAAAGAATATTGAACAAAGATAAACACATCGTGTTAAAACATTATCGGGACAGAAGCAGTGGAGCTTAAAATGCAAGAAAATGTCTACTAGAATTAAAATGACACAAAGCAATCAAAGGAACAGAAGGCAAAGCTAGTATCAGCAGAGGAACAGTAACATTATCTTTCCTAAAATGGAAATGAGAATACGATTTGTCACACGGGGTGTTCAGGCTGTGTGCTTTATTATTGTGTATGTAGAACTCCAAAAAACAACCGGTTCTGTGACTTCCTGCCACGCTTGTGCATACAGGGAAACAAAGAATGCAGATTATTAAGCAGGATTTTACAGTCAACACTTTCAAATGCTTTTTAGAGTTCAATAAAGATAGCAGCACAGAATGTTTTTCGATCCTGAGGGGAGACAACGTCATTGATTACTGAGACTGCAGCTGTTTCTGTGCCTCCAGAAAAGGAGGCTTGGATCTTGGATGGCTGTTGAGATCACTTACATCACCACTCGTACGGCAAGTGTGGACAAATGATGGAGGCACGCTGTCTGCACCAGTGGATTAGCAAGCTTTCAACCCAAGCAGTGTTTTGTGATCATCTACCCTCGTAACCAACCTGAAACAAAATGTGCATTTAGGAAAAGAAAGGGAGGGATTGGGGGTTTCCTCTGCTGGGGAGTTACGGTAAAAATGTGGCGAACCTGAACGAACCCAAACAGAGCAAGAACAGCAACACATAGAATGATGCTCGACTGGTTAGTGAGCAATCAGAAGGGGTGGGGTGGGCACTGGGTGGGTGGATGCACCGAGGTTTTGAGGCATGTTAGGTTGTACAATAAATTCTTGGGTTACATTTACAACCCTGATTCCAAAAAAGAAGACGGTGTGGAAATTGTAAAAAAAAACAGGATGCAATGATTTCAAATCTGTTCCAAAAGATATTTGCTGTTCAATCTGACTTTGTTTATTGTAAACATGCTGCAGTAAGCAGGGACGTCCCTTTTCTGGATGCTGTTTATGTATTGCTTTCGCTTGGCACCATAGATAAAAAGTTTTCTGCAGAGCTCATGTAGTATATCCTATATTTCCTATTTACAATGCCACAGTGCCTCCGCTGGTTCTGTTCCTGCGGCGGTTAGAGATGTTGGTCATAGCAGCAGTCCCGTTTTGAGAATTCGGTCCTAAATTTGTGCCACTGTCTTTGGTCTTGAACAGTGGTGGTGGCAGGTGAGACCTGTGCTCAAAGCTGTGTGCACACATACACAATGTGAGTCTGTGAAAGAAATCTCCTGAACCAGTGTCGGTCTGAAACCTTCTAAAAATAAAAACCAGCCCACAGCATAATTAACAGCATATTTCATCCGGTCTCAACTCTACTGCCTCTTTATTATTATTCATTACACTGCTGTTGATTTGCAGTCTTATAGAACTTATTTCTATGTGAGCTCTTTGTAACGCCTGAGAAGATAAATAAATTTAATAAGCAATAAAGGTCCAGGGTGTTGATTTAGAGGCATCAATTGGCAAATATGGAACATAATATTCATGTTAGTGTACAACCACCTGAAACCAAGAATCGTTGTTTTCATTAGCTTGGAATGAGCTCTACATATCTACATCACTCCCACATGCGTTGGAGGGGGTTGGTTGCAGTGTGCCTTGACCGTAACATAAAATGCCACTAAATCCAACACACTGGCTGGCATTGACATTCCTCACGAGTCCATGCTGTGCTGATGATGAAGGATGACGTCACTCAAACTGCCCAATCGATTGCTGAGCAGTCAGTCTGTGTAACCTCATGTTTACAGCTCTTGGTTTGTTGGTGGAAAGTTGGATCATTTTCTCTTTGGCTACTGGCATGAAAGCAGCCTTAGAAATCAACAGTGAGCTGGGAGGAAATTACAGTTTCAGTTATCGCTACAACTTGGTGGTCTGGTTTTATTTGTCTAAGGGTTTGTTTTCCCTATTAAAAATAAAACAACTTAGTACAAATTAGTGCCCTTCGTGGTTTATGAATAAATCTCCAATTCACACTAATACACCTTAAAGTTACAATTAAAGATAACAAAGGTTGTAATGTTGATAAAATCTAAGGTGAGCAGTAATTTTGCTTCATGTTCTTAAACACCTGACAGAATGATGGCCCCTATCTCATAGCACAACCACTCATAATCTAACAGAGTTATTGTTATGGGGGGTGTGGGGTACCAGGAGTTAGTTAGGGCTGGGTATCAAAGCTTTTTTTCAAGTAGGGGGCGGTACAGGGCTTGATATTTTTCACAGCCCTGGAAGCTGGCATCAAATGTCTGGACACATCCTGGTTCTTGTTTTCTTTTTCTTTGATCAGACAGTGGCTGATTGAAATGGACAGCTTCAGTTTGCGTAAGTTCTTGTACAGCTGCTTGTGTTTAGATAATATTAACATCTGAATCTTTTGCCTTTTCTTTTTTATGCTTTCTCAAACTGAGGTAGCTCTTGTGTGGTATTGGTACTGAAATAATCAACACAATCACAGTTAATTTAAATAAAATTCAAACAATATCCATCTATAGAGATATGTAGCTATCCAGACAGTCACAAATCTCAGTTAGGAGTGACGCCAAAGTCATAATGCAGGCCTTTAACCTCTCAAATAGAGAAACAATGAGGCCAAACACACACTTCCATGCATCCTTTATTTCATTATAAGCATTAAAACATCCATTGTGCTGCTTTCTTGCAACAACCACCACATGTATATGACAATCTGTTTTACGGCATGTTTAAGGCTTTTTTCATCTGCTTTAACACACTATTACCAAAACTGGATTCTACAAGCTTCATCTTCCTTTCATTTGCATATTGTGATTCCAGTGTTAAAATCAATGAGACTAGACCGCCCTGTGTAAGGGCTAATATGTATAGAGAAGATATTGAAGTATACTATCACAGAGGATTATTGTACAAACCAGCTTCAGAGACAGTGTAAATCTATCAACATTAAGACTGGAAAACCTCGTAAAAATGTCCGTATCAAAACAATAATCAGGACTAAAGCAGGGTCTTCATTTCCTTCAAAAAAAGGAGCTAGAGGAAATATACTAGAGATGATCGAGGGCTCGTTATCCAAAAACATTGGCCCGACATTAGATAGAGTAAGAAAACACTAATACCCAACTGACAAACCACTTCACAGCAATACACGGATCAATTCAATGATCATCACAAGTTGTTTCAAACATCCTTCAGATTCTGTCTGAAAACATTTTCAGCATGTACTTCAGTCTGATAGTGTTATACTACCCCCCCACCCCCATGTGATTAACTTCAGTTTTTAGTGTTGAACTTCATTTTTTAGTGTTTTACTTGATTTTTTTTTCTTCATTTGCTGTCGGAAAAGAACTAATAATTCAAATACAGTTGATACAAGTTGAAATGTCCACAACTACGAGAGGTGATTTGCATGCGTTGCTTACTTCCACAACATTCCATTTCGCCTTCAGGGCTCTTTCAGATGTCTTTGGAGTTCGAGCTGGGATAGGAGCAAACTACCACAGAGCTCAGCAGACAACAGTGTTGGTAAAAGAGGGCATCCCTGGCTGACTCCTCTTGACTGCAGGCAGGAACACATGGCTGACACCAGGGGATGACAGCGGTCAGGGCAAATTTGGTTGTAGTACCTTGCTGTCATTTCAGTGTTCCCCAAACTGTCCGGCTTTCACAGTGATTGACTGATTGATTCTTCTGATGAATAGCAGCAGTTATCAGTCCCCCTGAAGACCACGAGAGCCCTGCTGGAGTCGACAGGGCTGGGTGAAATGTCTAAGAACATAAGGCTTTGTTTGTAGTGTCAAATGACAAATTAAGCACACACTAAATTCAACTTGAATACCTTCGAATGGAGCAGAGTTCACAGTCCAGTGTCATCTGTCTGCAGGTAAACCCAGCACCACGTTCCTGGCTTGAGTTTACAGTACTTTGTCAAGTGTGCTTCTGTTTCAAATAGCTGTCAAGTCTTCTTACCACATGATCTCCAGTTAACCGAAGCATAGGCCCGATACCTGCTGCTCTCTCTTCTACTGAGGTAAGCTTCTGTATTATCCAGTTTTAGGGACACTCACTTCTGCATTGCTGAGTGACAAACGTATTCACCTGGTGTGACACAATTTACGGATACAATAAGTGACAACTTTGATGTATCCACAAAATGATTATCGAGCAATATCGCTTTTTTAACGATGAAAACCACCAGGTGCTGGGATGTCAAGATGTGTTCATATTCTGCAACACAGATAGTTAAAATGAGTTTACTTAATGATCTGCCGAGCCATTTCATGAATCATTCAGGCCTCCACTGGTCACAATGCATTTCAAAAAACACTTCAGGTTCACGCTGCCCTTTACAGCCACCTTTCATTGTGTATCACTTAAACAATTATTATGAACAAGCAAAGCAATTCTGAATGTTGACATTTTATTGAGTTTACCAGTGGCTCCAAAGTATTCAAGGACTTGAGTCATTTTATTTATTTAATTCTATGTGTTTGCCACAGCAAGGCATGTGGTAAATTTGCTAGATTTCTAAATGGAATTTGGCATTATAGGTTCCCTGTATGAGAGAGTAGCATGCATCTGGACAACAAAGATAACAGCTACAGAGTCCAGATGTGCAGGAGTGCACTCTGGGTAACAGTTTTTAAGCACACACACCCAGTGAACAAAAACTTCCACCTGTAATTAAGAAAAACATGGAATGGCGATAAAAGCAATCAACATATACATATCCAAACACAGAAAAAATCATTACCTGAAAATACCTGCACATTAAAAGTGCAATTGTTTAATCAACCCTGAATGGTAACGTAAAAAAAAAAACAGAAAAAGTAAAAAAACTTCAATTGCATCTTGAGGTGCAAAATTGATACTTCTTCAGCTGGTATAAAAGAATACAAAAATCAAGCTTGGACAAGACTCTCAGTCAAAAGAAAAACAAAGGATCGTGGGAAAATGAGGGAAGAACAAGGAAATGTGACAGACTGGAGTTCACAGAGGGAGACACTGACACAGGAAAGGTGCAGGGACAGAGTGAGGACAGGAAGGGAAGAGGCTGAGAGCTGGAGTGGGAAATGAATCCAAACTGAGCAGCAAGTGCAAACACCGTATAGTCCCGGGTTCATTGGCAAACTGTGTCCACATGTAGGAGCACCAGCCAGGTTTTGAGGACACGACATGTTAAGCCTAAGCCTGGCTGATACAGGCCTTACCCTCGGCTGCACCTCAACAATCTAAAACCACCCCCTCTTCCAGTCCACTTCACATTCCCACCCTGGAATGGCTCCAAGGACAGGGCGAGAACAGTGTGATAAGTTCACTCCAGCCCTGCCTCTATGCTAAGAGAGAAAGTGGGGAGATGATAAGGAGGAGGCTTCTTGAGTGTGTTGAGATGAACCCTGGTCTAAGCGATGAGCTCCCCTCAGGAGGTGGGAAGCTCGAAGGAGATGAACTGCTTGAGTCTCTCCAGGTACTGAGCGTACAGTTCAATGTCGTTGTGGCCGGCTCCCTCCACCCACAGGGGCTCGACAGCACGAGGGCAGCGCTCGTACATGGCCAAGCCGTGGGAGAAGTCGATCACCTCGTCCTCTGTACCATGGATCACCAGCACTGGGGACGCCACCTTGGACACCTTGTCAATACTATGGACGGGAAAGGGACAGAAAGAAATTAAAGTATTATTGTTGCCATCACCAATTTCAACAAAATAGATACACCTGTTATCATAACTAACTATCTTTAAAATAAAGCTAAATCGAACATTGTACACCACACAGCCCTTGTCCGTTTTCATTTCCAGGTATCTATTAATAAATTCATGCAAAGTGTGAACTCCATCTGCTGAAGGAGACGGTGTGATATGGTCAGTAACTCTGGAACAAGAGAGCAGGACCTTGAGCCTTCAGTTTATTCAATCAACAACTCAAAACTTAATTTGGTGACACAACAACAGTTGCAGAACAAAAATCCTAACAACAGTGGGGTTGTTTCTTCTGTCATTGCCGCTGGTTGATGTAAAAAAAGCATGCTGACATACTTGTCAGCCCGAAGTTCATACACAAGATGGCTCTCAAATCATCCTTGACAAAATAGGCAAAGTGAGAACACTTCCGGGTATTTGCACTGTAAATGTACACTTTGAATTGGACCAGTACTGACAGATGATAGATGATGCTTAAAAGTCCACCAGGACACAAGTACAGACAAGAACTCAGATTAAGACAGATCTCAAATCCTGTCACAGAAGTTGAAAATAACAACATATCAAAGCCAGTATGTGTAAAATTTCACCTCTTTGAGCTCATCACACTGAGAGCACAGACTCTGAGAAGACAACAGAAATGTGTGGCTGCATTACTGCAGTAAGAGCAGATGAATTACTGAAAATGCCAACAGTGATGTCATCTCCAGGCATGTCAAACAGAAATAAAAATGTTTATTGAATCATCTTATTTTTCAAGCAGCTCTGTGATCATTCACTATGACACGGTGGCCTTTAGAGAAGCGTTTGTTTGTTTTTGCTGGAAGTCCCATACTTCCGATTCAGATGTTCTAAAATTCAAAATGTGTAGAAATTTGGTGAGTGGAAACGCTGTGTTTTATTCCAAAGACAATAACATTGATGTGTAAATAAGTGATATAAATGATGATCAGCTCTGTTGTGGTTTGGGTAGAATAGTGCAAAGCTCCAGTCCCTGCCATGCATACAAATTCTTCATTAATCATCCTCACCCACTATGTGTGGCAGCTTAGCCTCCATGCTGTGCTGCTGTTCTACAGAGAATAGGTGGAAGATTAACACAGGGAAATCATTGTGAGCTAATTTGATTCCAGATGGAATAAAACTGTTACTGTTGACTTCACAGCTGGAGCATACAGACTGAATAAGGGCAGACGTGGCTGTATTACATGTATATAATCTCTCACAGCTACACAGAGCAACCTCTGACAGGAGTGAATTACTGCTGTAACTCTAGCAAGCAGTTGGTTAACTATTGGGGTTGGGGTTGGGGTTTGATCACATTTTCTTAAATGAATCCAAAATCGAATCATCTTAGAAAATCCAAATCCTGCAGAGTTCCTTGTACAGTCTAATTACGTTTAGCTGTCAACATTTGCAAGTGCTTTGCAGTTTGTGGTGTCAGTCCAATTAATGATGACAACCTGTAACTGCTACGACCTCTTACATGAGCAGCAGTAAATATGAAATGTTGACTGAATAGGATCTGACACATTAGAATAACAGCTGCTATAATAATAGCTAGCTGCTCTTGAATGGCTACACCATTGTCTCATGAATTACTCTCATATTCCAAAACAAAATCCAAAAGCAAATTAGTATAGTTATTGAGGTGGCATTCAGCTGTGGAGCTAAACTTATGTTGTAACCATTGGCAATATGGTAAAATGGTTAGTAGTTAGTTGAAAAGGATTTCATTCTGACAGAAATTGTAAAAATCAAAGTAACACTTGTGACAAGTGTTAATCAACACATCTGTGTCAAAGAAAAGACAAAGAAAGAAAAAGACAAACTCTGAAGAACTCAACAACTGATGTGTGATATACAGAAAACAAAAAGTGGGCCAAACCCCAGCATCACATTTGATTGGAGAACTCTTGGTATATGCTGACAGTGGGCTGTCCTGCTGGCTTCTACAGAGGTCCAGCTGGGAAGCTTTGACACCAGACATCTTATCTTCCTCCTCAGACACACAATTATAATTCCAAACAAGGAAACTTAAAAAAAAAGAACTGCAGTATGCAAAACAAAAGTGGCACCACCAACACCAGCCGAGGGCAATAAGTCAGGCCTGCTACGTGTTAGTAAGAAGTCTTGAAATAGTTCAGAATATAGCAGCTAGACTGAACTAAAACCAGAAGATTTAAACATATTATACAACTTTCATTAGCTGCCTAACCATGTCAGATCACACTTTAAGGCGTTTTTGACTTATATGATTGTGGCATTCATACCTATCTTTTCCAACTCTCCTGCAGATATCAGCCTGACTCCATTGGGGCCTTTAAATCCAAACTTTTGGTTACTTATTTTGGTTTACTTCTAGTTTGTACTGCAACCATTATCCATCCAGCAGGTCTACCTGTGTCTGAACGAATCTATTAAGCCTAGTAGTATAGTCCATGTTTGTCCTGCCAATGAAAATACTGGAAACTTTCTGGAAACCTCAGCATCTCTCTCAAACCCTGTTTGTGTCACAAACCCAGCTGTGTGCCTCTCTCTCTCTCTCTTTCCCTAGTTTCTCCTCCATGTTCTTTTTTTTTTTTTTTTTACTTAGGCTTCTCTGTGCTGGACCAGTGGCTGTCCTGAGACCTCTTTCTCTCTCCCCTACCTGCCAGTGCCTCAGTCCACATGTGTGTTTGTTCTCTGTTGAGTTTGTGTAGTCTGTCCCCTTTCATTCATTTTCCTTTCAATCTATTTTGAAGGACTTATCACTGTCGTCACCATCACTATCACTATTACTCCGTACTGGCTCTTGCTGAAAGAGTAAATCCTGCTCCCACCATCACCAGCTTTTCCCACATTATTTTTTGTCTGTTGACAGCAGGCTTGCTACAATTAACCCTGCAGCTACATTTTATCTCCAGCCTTTATTAGAGATGAACAATCTGGGGCAATAACACCACCCTTTTTTGGCTTGGTCTCTCTGTTATCGCAGACTCTGTGAATAATAATTATTTAGAAGAAGTTCTGAGTCATCCACAAGCTGATGTCTGAGATAAATGCAATTAAGATGTTGATAGAACTGTAGTCATTTGAACTTACAGACTGGGTCTGCATAATTATGGAAATATTTAATATTAATAATAATTAATAATGCCAAGTGACAACATATAAAGACTGAATAAAAAACGGACCTAAGATAGAGCCCTTTGGGACACCACATGTTAGGCCTATTTTTTGGGAGGAGTCATCATTTATGGCCACATAGAACTGGCGACCAGTTAGATAAGACCTGAACCATTTAAGAACTGTATCAGAGAGGCCAACCCAGCTCAAGTCTGCCATCAGAATAATCTGATCTCCGAATCGTATCAACCGCAGCACTGAGATCCTACAGGACCAGCACTGTTCATTCTGAGGTCATTCACAACTGTGACTGGAGCTGTTTCCGTACTGTGCTGGGCCTTAAAACCAGACAGGAATTTTTCAAACACACTGTTGTCGCAGGAAAATCATTTAGCTGTTTAAAAACATTTTTCTCTCAAATTACTCAGAAAAAGCAGGCTGGATATTGGTCTGTAGTAAGAGATGACAGACCAATCTGAATTGTCTTTTTTAAGCATTGGTTTACTTAGAGCAGTTTTAAAAGTTGTAGGAAAGGTGCCTGTGAACGGTGAAAGATCAATTATTGTTAAAACCTCCTGTGCAAAACAGTTAAAAACATTTTTTAAAAAGGTAGTGGGAATGGGATCAAGAGCAGGGGGTGGGAGCGGGTGGGCAGAGGTAGAGGATATTAACCACAACTTTCTTGATCGTTTCCAAGTCCACTGCTGTAAAGCAGGCCCTAGTGCATTTGGATTTTGGAGTTACACTGTGTGGTTCATTGTTCACCCTTTTCTGAGTAATGTTCATTTTAATGGCCGCGATCTCATCTCTAAAATAGACAGAAACATTTTTGTATTTTGTAGCGTTCAGGTGATTTGAGTAGTAGTTAGAGGCAGGATTCATGAGATCAACAAATGAGAAAAGAATTCAAATTTTTTTTTATTTCTAAGAGAAATACGATTGTCTGTTTTAAGATGCCACAGTGGACCTGAAGTTTTGTCTGCAAGTGATTGTAATGTGTTTTAATTTGTGTTTTACACAATGTTCCAACTTTTTTGGTATCAGGGTTATACCTTCATTAAAGCTATGTTACGTTTTTGTTGAAACTGTGTAAGAGGTGTTAATTCCACTTTTTTTCCACTTCATTTTGGAGGATGTAGTTTGCTATGCAAACACATTACAATTCACCATAAAGTCTAATTCATGCACAACTCAAAATATCACTTTGTAACTCATTCTTAGCTGAGCTGAATCAGCTTTGAACCACTGTGTCGAACTATCCAATCTTTCCTAAACATATGTTGAATTGTGTGAGAAGGGATAGACAAGCATCCCTCAGCTGATACTGCCCAGATTTACTGGCAAGCTGATTAAGCACCGATTTCAAACAGGTCACTGAGTGCTGTGGCTAAGAACATAGCTGTGTGCATTAGTCACATAAGTGCTTACACATAATGCAAACACAGAAAATACAGTCCTTAAAGAAACCACAGGCACCACAGGAGCAACAACTGAATTGATTAATAATTATTACGTAGCTCTCCTCTCATAGACCAATCAACAATGGACTGCTTAGGACACACCCATTTAGATCATACACAGATATACTCAAACAAGCATGCCCAAACGTACTAATGTGCAAATGGGTCCAATCTTACAAGACTTCCCTGGAACCTACACTTAATATTCCTAACCATGCTACACTGCAGACTACAAATCTGTGGAGACACAGCAGACTCATTAAATTTTAACATCATCTCACTGTTCATAATTTGGTCACACAAGCCATAATCCCCTGTGCGATTAAATTATGAACCCAGTGAGGTGGCACTTCGATAACAACACTATCAAAATTCCTTGGCTCTGAAGTAGCCTTAGCACCAGTTTTTGGTCAAACCAGGAAAGCGGTTTGTGCACATGCCACAACAATTCATTTTGTGCTTTGTTGAAACAAAACAAATAGAAAAACCATGAGGCTCAGAAGTGTTGAGTGCTTGCAAATGACTGACGTGCAGTTCGTTTCCTACAGAATTCTTCCACAAGATTACTCAACACATAGATACAACATGAACACAAGCACTCACGATTCACTACTCGACTTACCAGTTTGATTGCAAGCACTGCACTGACAAATGGCCAGGATGAATAATTATGCTAAATAAGGCTTCACTTCAACATTAAATTGCAGTAAAGGTATGCAGCGTTTTAGTAAGCTGTTACATACTGAGCTCCAGTTTGATGCTTGCTGTGTTTCACCTGCCTCTTGTAATTTACTACCAATGCATTTAGCTACCCAATAACAACCTATACATATACAGAAGTTTTATAGTTTAAACACTTTGAAAGGTCATTCACATTTCTTTGGAAATACATGTTTAATTGTGAGAATATTAATATCAATCATGTCTTCAGTTTGATTAAAGGCTGTCCAAGTTGTGAATCATCACAGTTGGAGAGCTGCATTTTTTTTTTTACAAAAATTGTAATTCCTTCTACTAAAAAAACATGTAGGTCTGAACCTTTTCGAATATCTATTTTTATGCATTACGTTCATAAGAGGGAAAACCAATACAATTGTGAGGTATACTACTTGTATATTATTTCAACATAACCATGGCTTTTAAAAGATCTACATACATTGCAAAAGAAACAAAAGAACAAACAAAAAAAACTCAACTGCTGAATTATTTGCTCATGTCAGCTTGACCAAAATTAGATTTTCAGTCAATGAAAGTGATGTTGTGTGTAGAATTTCCAACTGGTGCAAGTCCACATGTCCGAGAAGATTTCAATGTCTCAGAAAAATGGGAGGAATTATGGCCACTTACTTTCTAATTATGGACCATGTGTTCCTGTGTTTTTGTGTCCAAGTGCAAGAGCAATGCAGCCAGAAGCCACGAAACAGGCTGATTAAGCAAGCATTTTGTATGGATCCTATTAGCTATATAAGGCCCAATTCATTACAGACCCTTCCGTTACTGTAATCTGTTGCATTTTGGATTCACCAGCTGTATAAAACACCCTAAATCATGCTGTTAAAACATAAACACTTCCTAATACTGCCCCATGATCAACTGAAACATACAGATGTGTACTAAAAGCTCCAAAGAAAGTGGGTGTGACAATGCTAAAATATGCAACATTAGCTTGTCTAAGATCTAGCTTTATTATCAATAATTTCGGAATATGCTACTTTGACAACACTTAATATGCAGTAACAGCATGCTCTCTTTGCTAACTCCTAAGCAGGAGCGATAAGACAGACCACCTGCAGCTAGATGGATTTAATTGAACAGCAGCTCCACTGAAACCTCTGCATATTAAAAGACATTACTTAGTCGTATGTGGGCTGTAAATTCTGTAACTGCAAATTAGTGCCTTTTTTAGTGATCTCCTGAAAAAATAAATCATAAGCCTGCATTTTGAACATGGTCCTGTCTATAAAAGCCATTTGACTTCACACTATCACAAAAGTCTGTTTTTCTGTTTCCTGTCACACAATGCATGCAAGTCAGACGTGCATTTGAATATAATAACAATTCTGAAACAAGTATAAAGCAGTGCACTTTGTGTTGAGCCATGGCATGGTGGGTAAGGAAGACTATAAATAAATGACAGAATCGTTCAAAATCCATTAGACTACTGTGCAGCAAGAAAGGAGAAATGAATCATGCAAGCAAAAGAACTCTACGCAAATTGAGCTCGAAAATTGAGAAACATGGGAATAACAGAAATAACCTGTAGGCCCGGCTATCAAATGATCCACGTTACTCTAACATCTCTGTGAAGATGATCGTGTGTTGGTCTGTATTCTTTGCACAGTGTAATAATGATGAGATTGATTAGTCAACTACAATGATGAAAATGTTGATTAGTCACCTGCAAGAGACTTCAGCTTTTGTTCACTTGCTTCTGTATCAGTGCTACCACTTGTGGGTTGTTCTGTAATGCTGACTGCTGGTCATTTGACTGAAGGTCTGGCTCTTAATTTACCAGTTCAGTACAGTACACTCCAACCCTCGGGGTCCTGAATAGTGACTGTAAGACTTAGAGTGTAGATACAAGAAGCTGAAAGGAGTTGCCTTGACAGGGCTGCCTTAGAGATAGGATGAGGAGCATCGAGACATCCGGAACATCAGACATCGGACATCTGGAAAGAGCTTTGGAAGAAAACCACTGCTCCTTCATGTCTAAAAGAGTCAAGTTTAATCAATGGTTCGATCCCTGGCCTCTGCAGTCTATATGTTGAAGTATCATTGTGCTATATACTAAAATCCAAATTGCTCCCGATGCTATTCCATCAGTGTGTTAATGGTTTAAAGAGCTCGTAATGAACAGGTTGCCTAGCCATGTAGTATGAATGTGTGTGTGAATGGGTGAATGAAGACTTGTGTTGTTAAAGTGCTTTGAGTGGTTGTCAGACTAGAAAAGCACAATATAAATACAGTTCATTTACCATTTAGTTGGAAAGGTAGGTGAAATAGTACCTCAATTGGCACTGAGGGTCTGTCTATAAATGAGCAGCAATCTGACTGGACTAATAGCGGGATGCTACCCTTCTCTAAATACCTTAAATTCTACTCATGTAACTTGGCATAATGTAGAAAATGATAGGTCAAACAAATCTATGTCAGCGCCAGTGAAGTATTTCTATGCTGTTGATTGCAGGCGAGCACTGAGACTTACAGCCATGTTTCTTTCTGCCTCTGACATGCCGCAGCATGTCTGCTGCTTTAGCACCTCCCACTGCGTAGACGATTAGTTAGCTTTTAAGAAACACCATTTCCCATAAGCCGTCAACCACTGGGAGTCAAACATTAGCATGTCAACAGAAAAAAACACTCCATGGATGAGTTCAGTAGCCATGGCTACAGCAAGACAGAGAGAACCAAAAGTACACTAAAAGCTGATAGAGATAATATGAGAATAGAGTGTGGTTTATTATGGTGGATATTACAGATATGTTAGAAACAAAAAGAGCTTATAGGCTTTTGTAAGATCAAAAATGAACCACTGTTTGACAACAGTGGCAACTGAATTATAAAATATATTGTATTATAATGATGTGTGTGTGTGTGTGTGTGTGTGTGTGTGTGTGTGTGTGTGTGTGTGTGTGTGTGTGTGTGCACGTGTGTGAGAAACTCACCTGGGGAAAGCATCAAAGCAGTAGGTCTTCCGTGTGTCAGGGAAGGCCACTCTTAGCCCTGACATGAGTGGTGAGTGTAGGATGACAGCAGCACATTCATAACGAGCAGCCAGGTCGATGGTAGGCACGGTGCCGATGCTCTGACCGTAAAGGATGATGTTCTCAGGTGTTACACCATACCTGTACAACACACACACACGCCAGACTCGTTTATTAAGTGATTTTACATAGAAGGAACAAGACAACATAATTCTATAAAATCAATTAAAAACAAGACATAATTGCATTTAACATTGGGAAGATGAAGAGTGTGTGAGTGTGAGTGTGTGTGTGTGTGTGTGTGTGTGTGTGTGTGTGTGTGTGTGTGTGTGTGTGATTTGAGCCAAAGTATGCCATTGTGACCAACATGATTTGTAGGATTACAACCTTCCTGTGCCTAACTGTTCACATAAAATCAAGTATAGATTTAATGTTAGCAGGCCTGATCTAGGGCCGATCATTTCCACAATGCAGAAAACATGAACAGAATTGTGGAATTTGATAACAGGAACAGAATCAACTGTGAAACATGGATTATCACAGAAATTGCCAAAATGTGTTAGCTATTTATAAAAATCAGGGTTTCCTTCACTATAAGCATGTAAGCATTTTTTAATCCCAATGAATAAAAATATCTATGTTAATGTCTCTCTCTCTCTGTCTCACACACTCACACACACACACACACACACACACACACACACACTTGGAAAGAAAATACTTGATTAATTATTGTGTAACCTCACCTAATTCATGAGCATTCATAAAATTTCTGAGAATAATTTATCATCATAATATGAACAACAGTTATTTTTCCTCTGGTTTTCTAATGATACACGAAATATAATAAATAATTACCGTGGTACAATGGAACTACTACTTTATACACTATTAGTTTTTGTTAGTGACACAGTCCAGGTGTAGCACTTACTTACATACTTTCTTTCTTCATCGCCCAATTTTTCATCCATATGATTTTATACTTTCCAAAAAATTATTTTAGTGTAATCAATAACTACACTATATGTAATACAACATGCCTGTCCTATCCAGTTGCATCATTTTAATATTTTGTACTACTCAAGAGGTACAACTGTACTTTTAGAGGCTGAAGACTGTATTTAAACATTACATTGAGATTTTTTTTAAGTTGTTCTCTATCAGACCGATGTGCTTAACACTCACTGGTGGTTTCAGAAGGTGCACATCATCTGACAGCAACCAGACAGCTAGCACAGAGAGTAGTGGGTGGGCTTCCCACTTAACTATTTAATAGAGCAAACACTAATGTATACTGACCTAAATGTTACATTATAATCAATTTGGTTTGACGCTTCACCACACATAATTAATGCAATACTTAACTCAGTGCAGTGTTATTATAATTATAACAGCACACATTGTGCATTGCATAATTATTGTCTGTGATGTGGACAGCGCTTGCTGGCAGATATCCTGTTTTTAATGAAAGGTCAATATCTGTCGAACGATAGAGGCTGCACATGTCTGAGCACAGATGACATGATATCAAGAGCTCTATCACAACATCTTTGGCTGTCTCCAGGTCTGTACTATAGCAAGCAGTAGAAATGTGGGAAGGAAGGGAAAGACTAATGTAAGAAGTTTAACGCTGCCATCACGCAAAATCTCTCAAGAACTTTTTTTTCATGTGTCATGTATGTAATCTTGATGGGATAAAACGGCACAATGGGGACACTGCATGTAGTTTTGGCCAGTCCCACTTTAACTGCATTCCTTGTGCTGTACTCTGTTGTATATGCAAAAAAGTGAAGTCAGCTGATTATTTTATAGTTATATACACTGTTGAACATAGAACACACATGATTAGGCAATCAGACAAGCAATCGTGTGAAGCAAGCCAAGGCCTTAAAGGCATTTTTTATTTTATTTTACCGACTGACAGCTGAGTAAAATACCCCACAAACAACACACCGGAATGATCACCATCACAACAGCATCAATATGGTAAGGACTTGATACCTCAAAGTTATGCGTGTGTCTCCTCCAAATGAATTGTCATGGTACAGAGGTCACGGTCTGGTGCACACAGCACTATGCAGACAACACAGTATGTAGATTGATGGATGTAATGCAGAACCAAAACTCACAAGGGTTCCACCTGAAAATTTTCTAACATATGCCGTTAGCAGCATGTACATACTTACAAGAGGTTAGCACAACATGCTGATTGGCATGGAAGTCAGTCACACTATGGAGAATTGTTTGGGAACAATTTAGGTTCCCAGTCAGCTACAACACCAATGGAGAGAGAGTGGTGGATAAGTGTGTCAGCATTGCTCCACCATTGAACGGTATGTAATTGGAAACACATAGAAAATTCAAACCCAAATGTAACAGCATCAACCACATGAACGGAAGTATTCTTGTGCATTGAGTGTTTTCCCATGCTGTAATGAACTTGCACAGAACTGTGCCTCCCAAACGAGGGGTAGGAACTGAACTGGAAATCCTCCATTGGTTGACCAAGTTTTGATTAGTCAGTTAGACGCACATACGCACACAGAAAATAGAATTACCGCATTATGGTTGTATGGCTTTGAAAACTAGTCAGTATGTACATAGTATGTATGTAATCAGTACTTTACATCAATGTCAGTCAGGATGTGTTGTGAAGACTTTCGATGATTTTAATAAGGTAATACATGTATTTTTGGGGATAATGGAAGTTATGACTACATTAACGTATATATTAATTTGATAATTTTGTCAAAGACGACTGCACTGTTTCATGAACACCTGCAAAAACTTAAATCTATCAATAATATATATCCAAATGGTGTCAGGTATACACTGGGTGGTGGACAGTAGAGAACCATTTGATATGGAACCCAGATAGTGGGAGGGCTTTTCCCGGCTTCTCTTCTGAAATACTGCTGGGTGAAAGGCAGTGCTGACAGAAAACAGGCCTGTCAGGGAGAGAGAAAGAACTGGGATGGCATGCTCCCTTGCCAGAAATCGCAATGTGGGAAGGTGGTTTTAAGCAAACCCTCCCATCTCCTGACTGCTGGGAATGCAGAGTGAGAGGCCAAGCAGAAACGTTCAGCAGCCCTCTGCCACAACACACATGCACAGAGGGATTAGACCCTTGTTTACAGACAACCATGACAAAGGATTTGGACAAGAGGTTCTGGGTTGTATGCGTCCTATGAAGTGATGCCATCATAAGAGCTCTTCAGATAACAGCTTAGGTGTGACTAATCTGTTGGCCTAGACAAATTCTGCCTCTGATAAGCAGCAACTGAACTGAGCAGTCTGATAGCAGATTATGACCTCACACACAGACGAGCCAAGTACCCACTGGCTTCCAGATGACTAACAAAACTTTTATGCATCTTGCATTTACAGCAAACTGTTAAAACTACGGACTGACTACACATCTTTGCAGATGATAATAGCCATAACACTGCTATTATCATCATGGCTGTCAAAAAAAAAAAAAAATGGCATTAATCAGATGGAAAGTCAGTGTCAGTTGTGGTAATGAGATGGGTTAAGACTTCATAGTCTTCATAGTTACAATCATTACAAACATGCCATCTATTTATGAGAATATAGCAATTAAGGCTCAACAATATCCAAATATCAATTTATATACATGTTCATGAGAGACAGCTCAATAGGACTCTTGATTCAGGCCTTAGTGTCACATAACAACAACTGGTGATTGGGCTGCACCTGAGTAGCCTATTGTGCTGCTGCAATGGGGGAGAGAAGGGGCACTCATTGGAGGGGGGGACCAGCAACATGTTTTCTTTCATCTCTATGAATTATTCCAGACAAACTGACACATTGGAACACTTTTACTTTGTCCAGTGCTAGCAGCTACACAGCTGCAAAAAGGCACAACCTCACAATCTGAATGAGGTTTCAACTTTTTAGCTATTAGCACGCTCAACACAGAACTTGCCTGCATAATACTGGCTCTGTTAGACTATAGTCTTGTGAAAGCTGCTTGTTGGGCACCCAAACTGTGTCGAAGAGCATGATATTATGCATTTGTCCTTTCAACTCATCCATTTTAGTACATTTTAGAGCTGAATGATGCTTGAGATTAGCCTTATTCATCACTGCGACCGCATCCCCACAACGTAGGCACACTGATTTGCCTTTTGCTTCAACAAAAGACCATTTCTCTTGGTAAACATGTGTTGCATTCCAGAACCACACTGAAGAATGTGTTAGTCTGCTCTTTAATGTTCTTTTCTTTATCACTGAAAAAAGTAATTGGTTTATGTATTTATGAATTGCCTCATGTTGAACTGTTGAAATGTTGAACTCATTGTTATGCATTAATGGTTATGATTATCGACGTTTAGCATTCACAAATTTGAGACCAACCACCATTGCCGACAATTATTAAGGATTTAATGAAGGACAAAACCTACAAAAATTATAAATGTTGGTTGTGTATTTCTAAAACTGCTGTACAGTCCAACTGGAATTAGTGGTAGGTTATAGTGTATAGTATTATGTGAGATCATAATGAATATACAAACATTATACAGTGTACACATTACTGTTACACTAATATTATAAAATCAGCCATAAACACTCCTATAGCATTAAAGAATGTGGTCTTGTGAAAAGCTGTTTTTTGGCCAGCATTACATGAGCTTGAGTAACTTGGCTAACCAGGCTAAGTCAACTAGCATGTAAGACCTGATAGACTTTCTGGGTAAAACTCACACTTTTGAATTTCTGTTGTGCTTACAGACTGTGTTTTTTGAAGGAGGTCCAGGGCAAACACTACACAGGTTAAGCCCATTTTGACCACAGACCCAGCTGAAGAGACTGAGCACCTTCACTTATTACTATTGGCCCTGAACGGACTGGGTTGAAACAATATTATGCAAAGCCAAGTGTCAGCTATTTATTTCAAAAGGGAGGAAGTCAAATGGTTGGTGGTTGGAGTGTTCGCACTCAAAAAGATGACTCAGGTTCATCCAGAGCCAGATTTAAACACTGTTCATACAGATGTACAGCTGGCCTCGGTCACACATAGGGATTCTCTCCTGCCTCTCACTAGCAGGTGTGTTTGTGCAAAGCTGGTAATTTACATACTCAGCTCAATTTGGCAGGGATTTTTTCACATTATCACTATACAGGCACACAACAAAGCATTTCATTTCCAAAAAGGGGGGGGGGATTGTTTTTCTAGGAGCAGTTCTTTTTTTATTTAGTGTTTCTTACATTACATTACTGTGGTAACTATGTGCTTCTGTCTGCGTCCCATACGATGGACTTTCAAAGCAGAATAGACCTACCTCTGCCACATAACTCCACACAACTATTCAGCCTATGTGCAATAAAAAAATAAGCAAACATTTTAAACATTTTTTTTCTCCCATAGAGACACATGGTATTACTAATACCCTTAACCTTACTTGTTAACTCGGTCATAATTTTGGTTGTTGCTGACTTGAATTGATAGTCGCAGTATTTTCCACATGTTCCACATAAAAAATAGAAACATGAACTTAAAGAGGCCAAAAGAACGACGAGCAAACGAGGGAACGGGGGAATTTAAGTTACACCTTGAATGCAGCATGCGGCACAGTGTGCTTACGAAAACAGAGTTCAGACTTCTTCAAAGTTTCCGAAGAAGATAGTTCGCTGGTTATTCGCAACAAATGTTCCAAGCGAGTTCCACGAGGAGGGAGAAATAGCACGAGCTCTAATACTTCAAACCTGATCAGCCACCTGAAAGTAGTAAGTAATGCATCTTCTTTAAATTGATGTGAGATATCAAATCTGTTTGTTTGATAGCTTTAAGAAAATATTTGAGAGGCTTGCCAATAGTTTTTCATTGGAAAAATAAAAACTCTTCATTTAAAGGGTCAAAACAGTTTTTGGTTTTGTTCAAAGTATCAATGTCATGATCTTAGGTATATGTGTGTGTTATCGGTTATCGGTATCGGCCTTTAGGAGCTGAAAGTTATCGCTATCAGTTTTTAAGAAACAGTAATCGTGCATCCCTATTCATTATGTTCTCCTGCTTGTGTCAAGCAAATGGCATGGCTACAGTCAATTGGTCCTTGTTGTCTGAGAGAGAAAGGCCAAATGACCATGTGTAAAGCTTTAACAGGGCTGAAACTTCAAATAAGGAGCTAAAAGCTAAAAGTGATCCCCACTTCTTTTAAGTGTAAAAAAAAGAAGCTATGGTGCTGGTTGAAAATGCCCAGGAAGCAAACTGGTTTGGTTAGAGGAAATCATGGCCCTTTTTCCTCTGAGATAATGGCATAGCATCATTTGAAACTTGACAGTCAAAGCACCTGAGACTGAATGGAAAGCTTCTTCCAAAGAAGAGATACAGAGGGAGAGAGACAGAAAGAGAGAGAACAATATTTTCATATGCAAACTCAGGTCACTATGAAATTGCCTGTCCAAACATACTGTGTTGAAATCCCATGGAAACCTCAGGACTGGCATGAAAACCTTGAAGTCGGAGCCAAGGTAGATCATTCTCCAAATGGAAATAGCAGTACAGTATTAAGTTTTCTCCAGTTCAAAATGCAGCTTACAGGTCAGCCTATGTGAGACACAGTGAGTGCTATTGAATAGGTTCTTACATACAGAGGAGATAATGGATCCCCCAAGGGCATTTGAAACTGAAGAGGTGGCAAGTCATTAAGGCAATGGATCACGTGCATTTTGTGAAATAATCCCCTCTGCCAGAACAGTCCAGATGTTACAGACAGAAATGTTTCCAGCATCCTAAAAATAATGTTTGTTTTTGAGCCCTGTCTCAAAACAGGCAACTCTCACCAATCATGTTGCAAAACCAGAAACAAACAGAAGCTCAACTTTGAATGTTTTGGCAGGTTCTTTTTTTCAGTAAACAACACTTTGTTGATATTGATAGCAAAAGCCTCAAGTGTAGTTCGACAGGAACACGGTGGTAGGCACGTCTCTCCAGAAGGACACAGGAAACACAACAGCCTTTTCAGTGAAGTTATTTTAGGTGAGGATTCATTCAGCCGACATAACGTCACTTGTTTTCTGATCTGCACTGATAAAAACAGAGCTGTGTTATGCAGCTTGGATCATGCAACTTCAACAAAGCTTCGTGGGGTGTTATATAAAAAGGCTTTAGGAGAAAATTGACAACCGGCAGTACAAATCACTTTTGATTAAGGTCAGTAAAGAGGCCTATGTGGTAGGTATGTCCACACCAGTGCCTGAGGCATTCAGGTGGATCGCCAGAGGTAACACTATGAAGGATGAAAACAACATCCAAACTCTGAAATGTGAAACTCAGTGCAAATTGATCTTAAACAACCCTGCCTGAAAAGACAATTGCTAACAAAGCACAGCCAACAGCTCATCATTGCTCCCAAAATAGTGGGAAGAACAAGTAAGGCTAACAGGCTTAGAATTTAGGATGCTCTATGCCATAGAGCAATGACCTTGTTTAACTTCAAGAAATGACTGTTCATCCATTTATCTACTGCCACAGTTAGAAATGGAGTCTGTAGTCTGCAGCATAACTTAGTTCTGCAGAGATGTACAGTTATGTGTAATCTGCATAACTATGGAAACATAAATTGAGCTCTGTAAGGATGTCACCATGTGGCATGTACAGTGAGAACAGTAATGGACCAAGACTTGCCGTGATCCCTGCTATTGTTGGAAATTAACTTTTTTCTACCACTCACTCAAAATTTTTTAACAGCCACCATTTTGGAATCGCACTTTTGTGTGTACATGTAACAGTTGTCTTGCTTTGGAAGAAAAAACCCAACTAATACACATTTTTCCATCAAAAGAGCATTCATTTAATATTTTTATTTTACCTACACATGCGCACACACACTTACTTAGATCACTTTTAGGGAAATTACATTGAGTGACATCTATTTCTAAGAGACTTACCCGAACTATAACCACTACTTGCCTAACCCTAACCTTAACCTAATGCTAACCATCATGGAAAAATACTTATCAAAAAACCAAGAGTTTGACAGGTCTGGCCAAGAATGGAACTGTGAGAGCAGACTTGTACAAAATAACATTTCCTAGGTCGTGGGGTGTATGGGACACAGGAAACGAAAAAGATAAGGCATTCGGCCAATAAAGAGAGAAAACACTGAGATCCTCGAACCTTAACCCTTATTGGCCGGACCAGAGATATCTTGCAGTGTTCAAAGCTCAGGACTCCCATTCAGTCCACCTGGACATTAGGATCCATGTCTTCAGCCTTGCTTGGGCAATTTGCTAACATGAATAACGGGTAACTAACAGCTCAGACTACAGAACACATGACTCACACCTCTTTCCAAAGACAACTTGCCTCTTTCCACAGAAGACTGAAAAACAACCTCTAACAGGGTTCTTTGGAAACAAAAAAAAAACATGTAGCTCCACACAGCTGACTAGCAGCGTCCTGAGGGCTGTTGCAAAGGATTCCTTTATATCAGGTCTCATCCTGGCCTTAAATATGTTCTCTTTGGAACAATTCAAGTCCTGTGAAGTCCCCTGACCTATGAAAAGCATTCAATCAGTCATTCATAGGTCAGGGGAAATGGATGAATCAAACAGGTTTGTTTGGTCTGCTAAGTTCTATCGACTGTGAACCAAAGGTGTGCCCTGTTCACACATACAAACTTAAACAAGGGAGATGCAAACAGCATGTCATTTATTGTGAATTGGACTTGAACCACTATGTGGGGAAGTTAAAAAGTTTTTTCCTCAAGCAGTTTTTTAGGAGCTCTCCGTTGATTGTCAAGGTGAGACTACTGGTCTTGTCTTGTCAGTAGACACACTGCAGACACACAACAGCTGACAGAAAATGCTCATATTATACAGGGAAATATTTGCTATTTCTGTGAATGTTAATGTCACTAAAAGCTAGAAAGGGCAACACGCTTTGTAGTTTTCATTATTAGTCATTAATAACACCATTAAGCACAGTAGTTTAAAAACACACACACAAAGGGTGTACAATTGGCTGATAATTAGCCTGATCTGCCACCATCAGTAATCAACACAAACACACAATATTAAGACTGTAACTGTAAGACTGTAGAGCCACAGCAGGGGGGCAGGGGTGACCAGGGGAGAAATATGGATGAATCTTAGTAGAATGAACATGATTTATGTAAGGAAAATGAACAAGATTTTGCACGCTATTGTGACCTTTATCTTACTAAAATTCACTTTTCTACATTGTTAGTTGCTCCCTCTAACGTTGTTAATAATTGATATAAATGGAGTGGGGGAGCATGAACTGTTTTCAGCCTGTGATGGGTGGCATGACAGAAAAGTTTGAGAACCAGTGCTTTGAAGCCTGATGTGGGGAAATGTAATTTCAATAATTTCAAAGAGGAACAACAAGTACAATAAACTTACTTAGAAATTATCGAAATGTTAAAACAGCTGATTTTGTGCAAACAAATCTTTATCTTCAAAGTCTTTCTAGCTGCTCCAGTTCAGCAGAGCCCCTGAAGGCTGAGCAATAGGACGACCACTATGGAATGAAATTGCTGTTTAAGGCCATAGTCTTAATGATTTTCCACAAAATGTAATTAAAAAGATATTGAATAAACATAAACCTTCTCCTCAGGTGCTTAGCCCCCCAAAGGAGAGCCTAATGATCAACACTGTTTAATGCTTGGGCAGGTTGCTCTCCAAAGGTTCAAGGAACAACAAAGTGTTTCATTTTAATGCTAGGTGGGCAGAGACGCTTTAGTTTCCTTTCAGTGGCATTTAGACTATCTGTCAAATGGAACATTAAGCTGAGGCATGTTCAGACTGACAAATCTATCAGCCGGTTTAATTTTATATTAAGTAATGATCAGCCTTTGGCCTATATTATAATATGACATCACGGTGACAATAACAATAGGACAATTACATTGTTGGATCTCATTAAATCAGTATTCAATCAATAAAACGAAAGTTATACACCTAACAGCAGTTGTAAGTGTGATGAGCATCTGAACACCTCAAACCTGCAGTGTCTGAGAGAAGAACAGCCAGAGGTCACTCTCAAAAGCAGCATATTCTATTTTTGTTGCAGACGTTTGTTTCAATACGTCTGAAACTAATTTTCTGCAGTATGCAAACAACATTAATCCCTTAATCTGTGGTCCTTTGAAATAAAAAAAAACACAAAATGATGTGTCATTATGCATAACAATAAGAAAACAGTAATAATCAATCATTTAAGGTTGTTTATCAGTCTCTGATTCGAGCTTCACAAATGTGAAGAATTACTGTTTTCTTCAGAAGTGAGATCTGTCAGAGAATTGTGATTTGGCATTTGTCATTATTTTCTGACACTTTATAACTTAAAACTTCCAATCCAATAAATTATGAAGAGGTAAAATGATGAAAATAACTGTTAGTTCCAGCTACAGCTGGGGAGCCTGGTCTCATTCCAAGAGCATTCGAAACTGATGCCTGTCATGCCCCTAGGCGACTCATACAGATGCACAAAGGTATCCTTTAGCATCTCTATGACACATAGCAGGCTTTCAACTTTTCTCATACTATGTCACCTTGCTCTGAGCGTCTAATATTGCTGCGGATGGGTTTATACTGAGGTTAATTGAAAACCAGGTGTGTCTCATACTGGCGCTAAAGGGTCCCTTTTCCAACTTATGACTGTGTTCCCTGACCGGAGCCCTATAGTGGTCAAATTTCGAACAAACCAGTTTCAGGGATCCAATCCCCAACATGAGAGGCAGCTAGTTATAGCAGCTCCGACCACTTTTCTTTGTTCTAGTGTTTTCTTGCGTGTTTCTCATCTTTTCTCCGTCACGAGTTTTGGCCGATCGTACGGATCTACAGATGTACTACTGGTGGGACTAGTGATTTGCTTTTTACTGTTTTCTGGACTTTCTGTTTTCTCTTCTGATCCATTCAGCTACGGCTCCATTGTTTACACTCGGGAGCTTACAGACTGGTCTGTGTTTAGAGAAGAGGCAGACCTAGAGGAGTATACATCATCTTTATTGTCCTATGTTCAGTTCTGCACTGATGCTGTCCTCCCTGTTAAGGCCATCACAGTGTTTCTCAACCAGAAACCATGGCTGGACAGCACAGTGCGGTCCCTGCAGAAAGCAGAAGGTGACAGGCTGGCTTATAGCAGAGCTGAAGAAAGGAATTAAGCAGGCCAAGCTCTGGTACAAAAACAAAATTGAAGATCACTTCACTAACAACAACCCACAGAACATGTGGGGAGGCATCAGAACCATGACAGGCTACAAGTCTAACACTCGCCAGCCATGACCCAACTGCCTGACACCTTAAACAGCTTCTTTGCCCGCTTCGACACATCAGGCAGCAGAGAAGCTACACACCTACCCCGGCTGGAGGAGCAGCACCAGCCCCTCGTCCTGCAGCAGCACCAGGTGACATCCACCCTGAGGAGGATCAACACCCGCAGAGCTGCAGGACCGGATAAGGTGTCAGGCAAGACTTTGAGGACATGCGCTGACCAGCTAGCAGGAGTGTTCCTGGACATCTTCAATCTGTCCCTGCAGCTGTCTGTGGTTCCTGAGTGCCTCAAGTCCTCCACCATCATTTTCACCTCACCTAAGAAGACATCCATCACCTGCCTGAATGACTACCGGCCTGTTGCTTTGACCCCGGTAATCATGAAGTGCTTTGAGCGGATTATTCTCAGGTACATCAGAGGCTTCATCCCCTCGGACCTAGACAGCCTTCAGTTCGCCTACAGAGGGAATCGGTCCACAGAGGATGCTGTCTCCATCACCCTGCACACAGCCCTGACCCACCTGCAGCAGCCCAACACCTACGTCAGGATGCTATTTGTAGACTTTAGCTCAGCTTTCAACACCATCATCACAGACAAGCTGGCGCTGAAGCTACACGCAGTGGGTCTGCCTGCGTCTCTGTGCCACTGGATCAGAGACTTTCTCACCAACAGGCCTCAGGTGGTGAGAATAGGGAACATAACATCATCCCCTCTGGTCCTCAGCACGGGCATGCCACAGGGTTGTGTGCTCAGCCCATCCCTCTTTCCCCTGTTTACTCACGACTGTGCTGCCGTCCCCCCCACCAACACAGTCGTGAAGTTTGTCATCTCAGATAACAACAAGACCCACTACAGAGAGGAGATACACCAGCTCACCCAGTGGTGTTCAGCCAACAACCTGGTGCTGAACACAGGGAAGACCAAGGAGGTCATTGTGGACTTCAGGAAGTCCAGAAAGACGGATCACGCCCCCCTCCTCATCGACGGAGAAGTGGTGGAGCGTGTGGACAACATCATGTTCCTGGGCCTCCACATCACATCTGACCTCTCCTGGTCCATGAACACCTCCCGCCTGGTGAAGAAGGCACAACAAAGGCTCTTCTTCCTCAGGAAACTGAAACGGGCTGGACTCTCCTCTCGGTTGCTCGTAAAGTTCTACAGGGCCACAATTGAAAGTATCCTCTGCCTTAATGTGACAGTGTGGTATGGCAGCTGCACGGCACAGGAGAGGAAACAACTGGCACGGGAATGCCAAGAGTGTGCAAAGCAGCAATCAGAGCAAAGGGTGGCTATTTTGAAGAAACTAGAATATAAAACATGTTATTTCACCTTTTTTGTTAAGTATATAACTCCATGTGTTCATTCATAGTTTTAATGCCTTCAGTGAGAATCTACAATGTAAATAGTCATGAAAATAAAGAAAACGCATTGAATGAGAAGGTGTTTCATCATATGATGTGTGCATGCATGTAAGTGAATTACATTCAGTTATTTAATCCAAATGGAAATAATCTATTTTCTATATTGGAACATATATTTTCACTTTCAAGTATTTACAGAAACTTATGCTGTATTGTAAAAAAGATTTACCTATGCAAAGGTGCTAAAAGAACCGTCCTCTCTTGAGGAACCAGCCAGGCAGAGTAGGCAAGTGGAAAGGAGAGGGATGAAACAATATTGTAGTCTCTTGAAATTACATGCATTTGCCAAGACAGCAGAATGACTCTGGTGCTATGACTGGTTGAACACTTCTTTGGCTTTTCAGAAGGCTAGACGCTGCATCCTGTTGCTGTTAGACGTACGTACTGTACGTGCACAACTGAACTGACAGGCCTCACCAGCATTTTGCATAGTTTAGACTAACAAATCATGCCAGTGTTCTTGATATCAAAATTCATACCTGTTAGGCAAAATGCTTACAGCTTGGCAGGTCTGAAATAACCAGTGGTTTTGAATGAATGAACAAGTCTGTGTCTCTCAATGAGATACTGTGAGCCTTCGCCAATGCAACGTTATAGTTCTGCAAACGGGCAATGACAAAACTGCTTTTTATTTTTGCAGACATGACTGACTCATGCACGAAGCTAGGTGGGTGGAAGATAGCAAGAGAGAGCATGTATGAGGAAGAGGAATGGTACCGAAATAAGGTATTAAACGGGCTCCAGGGGTAAATTATTAAAGACTGTAGTATTGATAAGCTCCCATCCACCAACTCTATGTATAACACAGGCACAGCTTGGACCCAAGCAAATTGGTACAAACACTAAGCTAAAACATACACTGTCTGTATGTAGTCTAATTGTTGAGCTTAATGTGCTATGTACCTTAAAATTTAGTTAATTCTTGTAAACTTGGCCGAGACAAACCAGCCACTCCTCCCTCTGCCAGCAGTCCCACAGGCAGTGATTCACATCAGCAGAGGGAGGAGGACAGGAAGAATGGTACTGACTGATGTCGGCGTTGTTCATTCTTCAAAACAGAAATGATCAACTGAACTAAGCCTGTGAGAGAATACATGTACCATATGTGTACAGATGAGTTTTTAGTTCAAATAAGTAATTACACATTTTCATTCTGTCTTAACTTATTGAAGTGTCACAGTTAATGAAGGATGCAGTAATTCATTTTTAAACTGCTGTTTCTGTGATGTTTTCACATAAGTTTACATGTGGGCCCCCAAAAATATATTTCGGCCACCAAATTTAGATCTTTGATGGCCTGTGACGCCAGTGCTTTAAAATATAAGCGTCTATCCCTGGTGTTTCACCTGCAATAGTCCAGCAGTATCTAACAAATTCCTGACTAATCCAAAGATGGGCAAAGAGGTAGAGCATGGGTGGAGCTGAGGGGGGCCAAATGATGTCTGCTTGCTGAAGCCTAGTGACTAGCTGTCACTCAAAGCGGCCATGCCCATAGCCACACCTAACTTTAAGCCTTAGTATAATTTACAGAAGTGAGTTATATTCATAAAAAATGACTACCCATACAGTTGTCATGAATGGAGAAATTAGTTATAGATATCAAAACTGTTTGTACCAGGCTACCTACCTACCTACCAGACAACCAGCGCCAACCAGTCATGTTAACAAAGAAAATTGAATTGAAAAGATCACACAGATGAGCTCACAAGTCCGACCAAACAAAAAAAAATGCCTGCAGAAATGTCAGAGATGAGGTACAAATGTATAAATACTCCAATATTTTTCAGTGTTCAAGTGAATAATACATTAGTGTTGCATAAATGTTCATTGAGACCTGAAACAAAGAGATGCTGCTGGGTGTTACTGTGTACTAACATATTTATTTATTCTTTGTGTAAGATCACAAATTTTTGTTTTCTTAGAAACACTGAGATGCAACAGTCTGTTGTTAATGGTACTAAAACTCTATTCATTAATAGTTTTTTGATTACCTTTACATTTTAGTTGATACATTGTTTTATTAAAAATAAGTGCACTGCAGAGTGTAGACCTACTTAAGCAAACAAAGATAATGCATTTGTGATTAATGTTCATTTAAGTTTGTTATTATTTTCTAGTTGTTGTTTTTTATTAGATGCCAACGTGATATTGGGATTACATATCAGCCATCAACTGCCCTGCTCTCAGCATATGAACATAAATATCAGCATTAGACACTGAAAAACCCATATCGGTCTACCACTGATTTTTCTTACAAGTGTTGATCATTTTACACTCTTAGTAATAAATAGATGCTCTGCACCATGGGCTATTACCTTTATTCAAAATTACACTAGACTAGGCAAGGATGTCTAGTTGGAGAATATAATTCCTCTATCCCTGCACACTTTCCTTGCATCCATCTCAGGAATAATGGGAGGCCCCTCATTAGCCGAGAATTGTTGTGAGTCAAATATCATTTCTGAATTGAATCGTGACACTACGAATCATTATCAAATTGAATCACAAAAATCCCAAACACTGCAACCCCTACAAATGAGGGGACCTTGTGTTAAGATTTTCTTAAATAACGTGTTCTGAATTCGAAGGATGCAGGCCCCAAACTGGGACGCGGTAGCTGTTTGTTCGGCACCTTGTTTTATGGTTCAACTTGTTTCAAAAATAAATAAATATGCAATATGCAAATAAAAATACATGTTAACTGAAATAACTGAACAAAAAGTAGGTTTGGCAGTACTTCACTACTAAACAGAAACTATGCCTTCTGTGTTAAAGGTTTACTTCACTAAAACAGTGCTTTTTGAAGTCACTGACACTGAATTGTTTACAGCTTAAAACAATTTTTCACATTACCATTGCCTTCGTGCAGGTGACCGCTTCCAAGAGCAGCTGTATATAATTAATGGTTTATGTTGGAGGAGGGAGGCAACCATCTATTTAACTGACTTATTGGTCTCTGTCATGGATTAAAAACGAGAGGGCTTTTTCATATTTTGCGTATATTTTCATCAATATGGGTATGCATTGGGGCTTTCTGCCAACATGAAAACCAAACACTCCACACCAGTCTGATGGGTCATACTCACTTGTTCCTCAGGACCTGCCAGGCCGCCTCGATGTCCGCATACAAGTTCTTCTCAGAGGGCTTGCCAGTGCTGACTCCGTAGCCTGAGTAATCGTAGGAAAACACGTTGCAGTTGATCCTGGAACCGAGGCCGATGTAAAAACTACACATCTGCCCCAGGTCCACGGCGTTACCGTGAGAGAACAGCAGCGTGTAGCGACTGTTCGGGGCACAGCGCACAAACATGCACCCAACCCGGTTACCCCGGCTGCTTCTGGTGCTAAACACCTCCACTGCATCGAGCTCTCGCTGGGAGTACTGCCAGTCCGCCCGTTCGGTTAAATGTAGGCTAGTTACCCCGTTGGCATCGGTGTGCACCGAGTACGTGGGCTCCGGTGGGAGGAAAGCTAGCTTGGCCGCGATGCGACTGGGACAGGGCGGACAACAGAACAGCCAGCACAGTTCGCCGAGAGAAAACCCATTCATCCTGGGGCCTTGTTCGGGCATTTAGGCGCGAGGTTACCGGTTAATAAACTGCTTCCGAAACAAAAACGCAGCTCTCTTCTGGCTTGAGGTCCTATTTATTTCCCATTAGCAGACTTTAACGAGCAGTGGTCAATGACAGGTGGCTCGGTCTCTCGGCTTTGCAGCTAACGCACTAGCCGGCTGGCAGGTATTTTAGCTAACAACAAAACTCAGACCTCATGTAGATTAGAGACTAACTAAACGGTACATTTGAAGTCATATTATTTTGCAGCACAAAACAGTGCAGCGACTAGTCTCAGCAGGACAGTTCCACCTTTTCGACACATTTCTTGCTATGCCTCAAGGTTTGTTGCTAAAGCATTGTAAGAAGAGAACGGCCATTTCTTTGGAACGGAGAGAAGCCGGTCTTCCGGTAGGACCGGATATCCTGTTCGGCTTTTGTTTCGTTTGTTTCCTTTTTTTGTTTATTTGATTGTTTTTATGTCAGCTTATTTATTTTATTGTTTATTTTTGATGAATTGATTGCATTTTGGACCCCAGTTTCATTTGCTGTATTTTTCCTGCATTCTATATATACATATATACAGAGAGAGAGAGAGATAAATATAAATTAAAAATCTTATCTCATTGGCTGAAGATCTGTTTTAGTAGGCAAATTTTCAGATAAAAATAGAAGTCTTGGTCAAATATTTGTTCTAATGAGTTCAATTTTTCTTGACATTACTAATGGGATAAATGTACATTTAAAAAAAAAACTTGTTAAATTTGACTCTCAAAAGCTCCAAAATTATAATGATAAAGTTTGTTAAAAATAATTTTACCAGCCATGTCAGTATGGCTTCACCTTGTGGGCCTGTGTGAGTGTGTGCCTGTGTGTGTCATCATTGCCAAATCTAGTCCTGGCGTCTGCCTTTTGTCGGGGGAAACTCCCACATAAGTAGTTTTGTATACAAAAGTTCCAATCAGTGAGGAATAGGCGTGGTTTAAACAGTGATAGCTATTTACAGACTGTGAGGGCTAAGATTCACAAGAAGCCAAATTCTCCTTTACAATAATTCAGTGCATGTTTATAATCGGGTGGGCAAACTCCTTGAAATATGCAACAATTCAGATCAGTGTATATGATGGAATAGTGTTATTAGAATGTGCCAGGGGCCACCAAATTTGGGCTTTTGTGGCCAAAATTTTTCTCAGAGGAGGTATGCGCCAAAACCCCCTAGCTGGCTACTTTCTCCCACTGGCTGATTACGCCATATCCTCATGGAAAGCTCTGTGTGTATGATGACTTGAGCAACTCAAGTGTTACCGTCAGCCGCATTTCTATTGTCAAGCTTGATGAACTCTTGACCCAGCAGTTCAACCATGATTTCCTGAGAAAATATGAGTAAAAGGGTGAGATGTCCATAAAGGACAGAAGAGTTACAGATCTTATCCAACACTGTGGAGTTCCAGAATGGGCATTATCAATTGGCCCTGCATTTTAAAAACAAGTCCAACAAGTCACGTTATGTGCACACAAAGACTTTTATATTGACGACTGTTTAAGATCCTTGTCTTCTGAGAAGAAGCTAATTCACTGTGTAAGTTGCTCCAAGATGTTTGTGCCCAAGTAGGGTTTTGATTGACTAAGTGGATAAGTAACAGCAGAGCTGTGCTTATGTCAATCCTGGAAACTGAAAGAGGCAAAGAGGTAAAACCTTAGACCTGGACAAGGAAAACCTGCCAGTTTAGAGGACACTGGGCATTCAGGGGAGTGTAGAGGAAGACAACTTCATGTTTGAAGTAAAACTAAAACCTCAGCCTCTGACTAAGAGCTCCATTTATGGCCCATTTAGAATTTTACCACCATTTGTTTTCAATGCAATCATAAATCATGCTTGTCATAAGCATATACTATAAACATACATTGAGTAAACACTTTACAGATATGGTTTATATAACAATTTGTGTAAAAAACACAACTTCTAATTCTGGCAGCACTGACGTATGTTATTTCGAAAACTTTTGTGAAATTAGTTACATTACATTAGTACATTAGTACAGAGTGTAACTTTTTGGAAACTTGCTTCACAACAACCATGATCCCTGACAGGCATGCAGGACCCTCACAGTGCAGAACACAGGATGGCATTCGTATATTTCAGTAACAGCAGAAGCATTTTCCTTAGATAGCTGAAGCACGTCAAGCCCACCTGAGAGGGAGGAGGGGATCGACACCATACACACATTTCAGCACTGTCACTAATAACCATATGGAGACAGGAGTCGGCTGCATTTGTCATTGCCAGGAGGAGGAAAGCCATTACCAAGTAGTCTAATTTCTTCAGAACTCACTGACTGCAAGAGATGGAGTCTGCGCCAGGCTTCCAATACAAATGCAGCAAAAAAAAGTAACAATTTCTCTCCACCATATGTCTGATATTTGGAACAGACAGTAAAGTTATGTTATTCCAAACATAAGGAGAAAATGTATGAGTCTGATACCTATGCTAAGATGTCTCACCCTTACAAATGTATTCTAAATTGGAGTCTGGAACAAAGGCTTTACAAAGACATGTGTCTGGGCCTGCCACACATACAATTTACTTAGAAGAAAAAAAGGCAATATGGGATCATGAACCTGCCTACATGAAGGTCCAATCAGATTCAACCTTTCACCTTATCACCCGCTGATTCATTTAAATGTGGAATGGAACAGTTTTTCCCTCTTTCTGGCCTCCATTCCATCCATGCTAGTGTAGCTGCAACCAAAATGATTTGTTAGGTTTATAGTAAAAGGTCACTCCTTCCCCATCAGGATCAATACCAGGCTGGTATCATTGATTTTATTTTTATAGCACCTGTCATGTCTCATCATGTCTGTTGATGTGTCTGTTCACAGTGTGTCTTCTTATGCACTTCCTGTTTTATTGTGAAACCCTAACTCTCCTCTCGTTTCAGACCCTTGACTTCCTGGTGTCCTTCCCGCCTGTCTGATTGTCTGCCCCGCCCTGATTGTCTCCACCTGTTCATTGTTACCTCATGTATATATAGTCCACGTCTCCCTTTGTCCTGCGCCAGATTGTCTCGTGCAACGTGTGCCTCTTGTGATTGCTATCCTGAACCTAGTCCTAGTTATTACTAGAGTCTTTTCTTGTCTATTTGCCTTTTGAATCTCAGCACCTTTTGTTATTGCCCTTTTTGCCTAAGTGCCCTTTGTTTGCCTGTTTTTGGAAAATCATTTTAATAAATCCAGCCTGTTGAGCTCGCCCTTTGTTAAGTCTGTGTTCTGCTTTTGAGTCCTGAGCCCTGGAAGACCGTCGGGCTTATCAGCACCTCAAAATAAGGTTATAAATTGCTTTGCAAAATGGAATGTAATACAATGTAATAACAGTCAGATACAAACAAGTACTGATGAAAAAATAGTAACATAGAAAAATTTAAAAAATCATATAAAGGAAATGATGTAAAACTGTCCTTGCTGTCCTTTATCTCTACAGGTAGATGCATTCCAACGTCTTGAAGCCCAGACAGTAAGGGCACCATCACCTCTGTGGATCGATCTTGACCCTCACAAACAGACAAAACAAAAAACCCTGCGCCTCCACTAATGGTCATCCTCAGGTAAACAGTGGTTTACAAATGGAAAAGTTTTACTCTAAAACAAATGAAATTGTTTAACAACAGACAAATTTCGTTCAAGGTTTTGTTCTATCCTCCATACTCTCATTTATCTTCAGTTATGTTTTTATGGTACTGGTATTATAGTAATGATAAAAAAAATAATAATGTGAAAGGGATACTGTAAAAATTAAAAGAGCTTCTTATTACAATGAGAAATTGAGCATTTTTGTTGCCAAGAATCTCAACGATTTCAAATTGCCTCGTTCACAGTGTTTCATAATTTATGGAGCCTCATGGAGACTTTATTTTCTTGGTGTATGAGAATAAGAACTATTGGTTAAGATAATAATTTTCTCTCTCTCTCTTTGTTTATCTCGCACTTCTTTAGTCTTCATGTTCACCTTCAAATTAGACTTGTGCTTTGTTCAAAGTGCAGTGAAAATATTACCAGGTCCAACCTAGCAAGATTTTTGTTTTGACTTTCATGTAAAATTGACCAGGGTGCTTATTCAGACTAATGTGAAGGGAAGCATGTCTGAAAGGGGCTTTGGTTTATCAATATCAGCTCACAGATACATCCTCCTCTCGCATTCTTTCACAAGAACTAAAATAAAAATGGTGGTGACTGCAACAAGTGCTGCCTCCAGTGTGCTACATAAGGTGACTGCACTTGAAACATACACATGCAGTAGTGTCCAGTAGTTGGGGGGTTGTATGGGGGAGTTGTACTGGGGAATGATCTGCTTAGGAACCCTGCTGAATGCTGCACTTTCAGCAGGACAGGTAATGACAGTGGCTTAGCTGTGGGTCCTGAGGATCTATTATGACATAAATCCACTGACAGATCTCAGGCCTGTTTCAGTTGATGCATCTCTAAGTGTTTTACTTACAGACTGACAGTGCCTGAGGGAAAATTGCATCAGAAGAGAGCACTTTAAGGGATTAGATCCAGTTGAGGATGTTTCCCAGGCAGGACAGTGGGGGGCACGGTGCTGTGTTCCCTGCAGACTGCTTTGTCTGGAGGGAGGCACCACGGAGAGCCGGAGGCTGGCTACAGGCCAATTACTCCAGCACTATGAGAGTCTACATCTGCCCTCTCTTCTCATCCCTCTCTTCCTGTCTGCCCCACACCTAAGCTGGCTTTTGAATGGGGCCATATCACAGCACAAGTTTGCATTCATCAGTGCCACCTTCTGGAGGAGCATGGCTGCCTCACATCAAGGCCTGAAACGTATTCAGGGAAAATGGTAGAAACACATAGAAATTCCTCATCCAAATGACCCCAAAAAATAAACCAAAACAACCAAAAAGGTTTGTTTGATCTAAGCGAGACTCATCAATTCCTGCCTCAGTGACTTTTCCAACAAGAATCTGTTTAGAATATGTCTGATGTTGGCTTCTCATCATGTCATTTGTTGATGGACAACTACCAGATGACCAGCACTCACTTGATGTGTCATATACCCATGACAAAACCAGTCACTAAAGACGTGTGTTGTGCCATTCCACATGAATGAATAACAGAAGACTTTCATTCAGCTTCAGTTAGCCCCCACAGTTAGACAGGAAAGTCTTTTGCTGATATCAAACACATTAGAATGGAAAGAGCTAATCTGGCAGCTCTGTTCTGTACAATTTCTACGATCTCTTTTGATAGCTTTGAGTGGCACCTGACCAAATGACTGGGTGGCACTCCAGGCATGACAGAACAAGTGACCTATCAACAACAGTTGTAACAGAAGATGAAACATATGCACAATTCTTCCCAATTTATAAAAACTGAAAGTAAAAGCGGCCCCAAGCAACTCCCTTGTGGGACGCCACAAGATGTTTTTTCACTGTCAGAAAAACTGCCATTAAAGTCACTGTGCTCTGCCAGAGAGGTAAATTTTCATCCAGGCAAGAGCTAAAGGTGAATAACTGGAACATTTGAGGTTGGCAATAACATTACTGTGGTCAATGATGTCAAAAGCTGCAGTAAAATCCAAGAGCACAGCCCCAACTAGTTTCCTGTCAGCCACATATGTTCACAGTTGATCAGCCATGTGATCAGCCTGAGTGCCCAGGTCTATAAGTATGATGTGCTGATGCAAGTAGTACATTGGTACTAAAATAATGTAGCTTTTGATTGAAGATTATCTTCTCAAGTACTCACCACCATCTTACTAATAGGTCTACAGTTCGAGTCAGTGCTCGCAGGCTAAGCTTACAGGCTTACTGGCGGTTGCACTCTCAAATCCGTTGTCTTTCAGGGAAAGATTTGTCAAAAGCCAGTAAACACTACACAGATACAGGGATACAGGGCAGAGTTTGCACAGATACCGCAGAACTTCATTAGTATTAGTATCACTGTTGTTAACACTTTTGTTTTTAAAAGCTTCAGTCTCGTTCACTAGTACTGTACCTCAGAGATACCCAGTACCTACAAAATGCAAAATGCACAAATGTACGTAATTTAAGCACTTGCTAATCTGACTTTGATGAAATTGTTTTTATCTGTAGTAGTTTTTTCTAAGGTCAGGTTAGACAGTTATTGCTGATGGTTGCCACTTTTCATCAACTGTGATCTGCAGTACTGGTGATGAGAAGCATGCCATAATGTCTGTTGTTATTATCAGTGAGATAAACCCATTGTTGGTGTGCACCTCTCTTCCGACTGAAGCCTCCTGCACTAAAAATCCAGCTGCTAAACGATCATCTCAACTAACAACGTAACAATATTGATTTAATGATTAATATGTTTGCATTATTTGTTTAGTTCAGCTTTTGAAACAAAATGAAAAGTTACTGATAGACTATTTTAGCTTCTTATTTAAGGTTTATCTTCATCTCTCACACCAAGTGAGTGCAAAGAAAGCATACTTTCCATTCAAATACATACTGCAGGATGGTCTCATACAATGAATGCAAACCTATGGCTTCTGGGAAGGCAGACATAATAAATGAATGACCTTAGCATGCTATCTCTTGGCTGGGAAAAAAAGCAGACAAAAGCATTTAACAGTAATGTGTAGCTCATGACACTTGTTATTGTTTCCTGTAATCAGACTCAACTGTTCTGTGTGTTTCCCTTGGTATTCTTATGGATGTGTTTTGTTCTCGGCTCTGCCTTGAAGCACAGATCATGATCTCAAGACGACTGTTGGATGGAGTAAAGGCTGAAATAAAAAAAACATTCACCATATCAAATATCTGCCCGAGAAGTCATTTTGGAGCCACGTACGTGATCTCACAATCAAACACAATATTTTCACATGGCGGCATTTGAATTCTGGTTCCTCGCTCACAGACACAGCAGTGGTAGTTGTGACTCTGGAGATTTAATCTGCAATTCAAACGAGCAGTAGGAATCAAAGTAAGCTTAATATACTGAACATAAGCAGAATATATTTACATTCCTCTATTTAAACCCTTCTTCTCGATTCCAGGGAAGAGGGAAGTCTCAGCAGCCCTGAGCAGTCGTGTCACAGCTGAAGGATTTCATTACAATCACAGTGTTTTCAGTCCTCCTGCATGACCAAATGCATTAAGGCTAACTTCAGAGTTGGAAAGTTATCTGAACGTAAACATGACTCAAAGAGCGAAGCCACAACAATAATCAGAGTAAGATCTGCCTTCAATTTGTCTTTCATTTCAATGAAAAACAGAAGAGTCTGCAGAGAACAGTGATAGTTGTATGAGCTGGAGAGTTAATTTGAAGCTTGCAATAAAAACATGATACAGCACATATTAACATGTCCTAATGAGAGAAAAGTATGAGCAAACAGCACACGTCACAATTTATTTTCCAAACACATTCATATATTCAGTTTCAGATACACACACACACATGCACATTCTGTATAAATGTATAGATGAGACTGTATGCACTGGATGTTAGAATACAGTATGTGTGTATAAGAGACTGTATGTATGTTTGTAAGAATGAATTTCTATGTGAAGTTAGTAGAAATGCTGTGATTGGTTGAGAAGCTGGAGGAGGTTCTTGCCCAGGTACCACATAGCAAGTCGAAGATGAAATACTAGTATTACAACAAGGACTCTGAAATAGAAAAAAGAAGTTCTGAGGTCTGCTTTGATGCCATTGCAACCTAAGACAACATGACAGAACTCTCAGGCCTGGTTCTCAAGCAGACAGTAAAAAATGAAAACAGCCTCTGACAAACAAAACAATCTGTAGCTTCTCTTTGCATTTGCTCAATGCACATTAGGACACTTTAAAAACTCACTGGAGAGGAATGCTATTCCACAGCAGTGTGCTTTACGGGGGGGTGGGGGCAGCGGCTTACTCCTCTCCCAACAACCAAAGTGCCTCCATCCAAGCATACACAGGACTCAGGATGAATGCCCACCATCCACCCCAGCCACCTCTTGGCGGCAAATTAGCATTTCATTCATTCAAGAAACGTTGTCAGAACATAATCCAGGCAGTGATTGCTTTTGCCATTACAGCATAATTACGAGAACAATTTAGTCACACAGAAATGTCATTTCTAGGAGAAATGTGTGTGGAAATTAACAAAAATGTGCTGTTTTACGGATGTTTGTGGCACATTATTTCTTAACCAGAAGCGGTGATTTGAGTGGTCATCACAGGTTGCCGGGCGACCAGTACAGGAATTGATTGCTGTGCCTGTCCAAGAAATAGTGCCCTATATAACCTGAACAATAGTATTTCAGAGAATTTAAAGGGCCATGCCTGCGTTTTTTGCATGATATTGTCAGGTCATTTTTAATACACTATATATAAAATCTAAACCAATGGCTAATGCTTTAAAAACTGTTTAGCTTTAAGGTATTATATATATTCAGTGGTTTACATTAGGGCTGAAAGGTATGGTCCTGTAAGGTGGGTCAGCGCTGCTTGTCTTCATCATCATGTCAGCAGCTGTCGTCTTCCAGCTCCACACTGAGACAGTCCCCTCTCAAACCTGATGACTCTTTCCCCATCACTCAGTCTGCAAAACGGTACAGTAAGTCAGCTTTTATTGCTATAACCCGGCCTCCTGTATAAGCATAAGAAGATAAAAGCCAAGTTAGCCAGATGCTGCAATAAAAGTAGCTTTGCATAAACGACTGCTTGGCACTCAGCAGCTTACGGTCACAACAGAGCAAGGCTCACTGGCTGTTTTTGTTCATAACAGTCATACATACCAATAACAACGTTCCTTTGTCATCGGAGCGGGTTAGATCAACAGCAGGGGGAAGACAAATATACGTGACTCACTGTGCCGGGAAGACGAGCAGCTCAGTCTCTCCTCTGCATCAGACGCTGGCAGACCTCTGTAAAGCTGTTGTGAATCTAATGAGAGTTTATTTCTGCAATCCACAACAACAGCCTACTTGGCACCTGACAGAGACCAAGGAGGGGAGTGTTTGTCTGTTCTGACTCCACTGGAGGAGTCCAACACCCCACATAGAAAGGTCTTCACCGAGCCACAAGCCTGCTGGCTTTTCTCAGCCCTGCTTCAGTTTGTTCTCTCTGTTAACATTCAAACTGCACTGAGACGATCTCCTTAAAGCATCTGAGGTCTGTCTTATGTGTTCATACATTTTCGTGCACTTTTTGAGTGTTTGTTTTGCTACTGGTATTTCATCAGTGGTCTGATGGACTTGTATCGATCATCATGAAGCTCTGGTAGCTCTGAGTAAGTGGAGTTACTTTCACCTGACAGAGAAGAGTAGACACAGTCTGCGATTTGAAGGGGATGTTAGCCTCCTTGGTCACCTGCCAGCCCCCCCTCTCCATCCTCTCGTAGCAGGGAGAGTGCAGGGGCAGAGTGCTTGTTTGGTTGAATATGTGAGTCTTCTTTGCCTGATTTATTGATCCTTTATCTGACGGAGGTTTGTGCAAGTTAAAATCTTTGGCCCTGACCATGGCTCCGAAATATCAGTCGCCTAACCGTGCTGTGTGTTGATGAATCCATGGAGCTGTCTGTGGTGCTGAAGACACATTTTATAATTGCACCTTTTACTCTGAGTTTCATCTTGGATCTATAAAATTCTTTAAACTCTTTATTATAAATAACCAGTTCTATTCGTTATTTTGCCCTATATACATATTACTGGTTGTAGTATTCCAATTATATTCCTATAATATTTCTGTGATCATTCAGTAACATCTGCGCTGCTGAACGAACACCATCCTTTGTAGCAAAATATTTCAGGGGGAATGACTATAGATGAAGTCTGTGGGTGCTCCCATTGCCCATCCCCCCTGTTAAAAATCAACTAATCACAGACTGAGTTTAAACCACTCATCCAAACAGCTTCACACCTGACACTGCAGTTCCTTGGGTCGTCAGCAATACACCCACCAAGCGTGAAGTCGATGGATGATCAGATGAAAGACAGGCAGAGAGAGCGACAGACAGGCAACAGAGGCACCATCCTTTATAGTTAGATCAGTTGGTTGGTAACAGGACCTCCAGCCTGTGGTAGAAAGTAACAAAGTAATAAAGTACTTGACTTAAAGTAAAGCTTTCCCTCTGGCCAAAACAGTGACCAATAATACATTTTCATTTTTCAGGCTATAAATTTACCTGTTGCACACGTTGTACAAGTCACATGACTTTTTATGTTTACCTCCTAAAAAGTATCAAAGCCCTGGATCTGCTGGATGAGAACCCGTCACCTCACCATTCCCAACTCGCATACAACCACAGAGAGCCAAGACAACTCCACCATGAAGTCCCATAATGAGTCCACCCTTTTATCTCAAATGGATATAATGATGCCAAACCAAAAATAGAGGCTGTCCTCTGCAGTCAACCAGAACAGTCCCTGACATGTTGTTCCCTGACTCTTGTCTTTGGCATGTCACCATGGCGTGGTGCTCTGTGTAGGAGGGTCCTCAACACTCAACAGTGGTAGTTAGAGTTCAAATTTATACACTGGTCTGTGGATGGGAGTTCTCTGCCAGGGGCGTACACTGGAAGACCACTTGTTATGATGTGTTAGACGTGCATGTGATGACACCTGAACCAGCTCCAGTCACTGATGAAGACCATGTGGTGTGGCTGATACCAGCAAGTGGACCATGAGTTGAGATTTTTTCACACATACTGACCCCAAGGTCAACAATGAACATCCATACTTATATTATGCTTTTATTATGCGATAGTTGTCCCTTTCCTTTAGTGTGTTATAAAGCAAAGTTAGAGAGTCTAAAGTCTGCACCACAGAGGGTTAGTCTCTCCCACAGAGAGCCCTGCTCCTGAAACCACTTGTCCGTAATCCTGCCCTCTCCTCCATTATTTGTCTGCATCACTACATAACACAGCACCACCTCCACGAAACCTAGAGAATCGACCTCGATGTTTGCCTTTGCTACACCCGCCCTGGTAACACAAGAATGTGGAAGGTATGAGCGAAGCATATCAATTTCTCTGTTGTTGGCTGCAAGAAACAAAACACAAGTCCTCATCTACTCATACCATCTGAGGATGTCAGGACTCAATGGATTAACTTAACAGTGGATTCAATGTGACAGAAATGTCCCCACAACACTGGAAAACTGTGTGTGTATTTACTGCTGGACTGCTTTGCAAACAAGGGTTGATAACAGTACAAGCTCATGGATGGATCGATACCGACTGTCCGTGACCTGACAAACTTAAAAAACTGTAAGTTTCAGCATGTTTCATGTTTTTTTACTCTTTATTTTGTTGGCTGAATTTGGTGTAGGCATATTGTGTGGCTACAGTGGCTCCAACGGGCAAAGAGGTGAAGCTGAGGTGGGCTGAATGAAGCCTGGTTGCTGAACCCTAGTGGGTAGCTGTCACTCAAAGGGGCCATGCCCATAATGTCCCGAATTTCCCCGGCTGGGGATTAATAAAGTCTTATCTTATCTAATCATATCTTATAATCATGCACTGTGAGTTTGAACTAATAAGAGGTCTCCCCACCAGTTAGAACTGAAGACGCCTCTGGGATGAGAGGCCAGACACCTTCTGGAACCTCAAGCTCAAGTCCAGTTGCCTTTGTAAAGCACTGAGGAGCACCACGACCTGGACGGATGAGAGTCTTTACAGACATATCTCAGGATTTGAAGGCTGAGAGCGGATGCTCTGGTGTTTTCTCTGAATGATTTGTGCAGTGAAGGGCTTTCCACGCCTCACTATCTCCTGAGCTGCCACAAAACTAGCAGCAGAAGTGGAGTTTGGAGATTTGATCCACTTCTTAAAAGTACATTTGCTCTGCTCTGCTTTCTGCAGCAGTTCCCCCGGCTGGATACTTCTGAGTAAATGCAGTGTGCTTGTTCTGGAAATGTTTTTCAATCTAACTTTTGTTGGTTGCTAATTTCTCACCACAGTTTCAAGCATACCAGTAAGCCAGCAGCGTTGGCTGTGAAAGCAAACAAGTCTGTCCATGCACTATTAAATTCTCTATTTTCCTCTGAGACATGTCTTTATTTGGATTTTAAATCCATAGCTAGCCTAGAGAGGGAGACTCAACGCTAGCGGTTAGGCAACATTTAGAGGAAAAAGCCCCAGGCCACACACACTTTAGTTGATGAAATATTAAAACATTTCTTTTATTTTGTGTGTGGGCTACAGATTTTTACAATTGGAGAATGAAAGAATCACTTTAAACCTACAAAAATGATCAATGAAAATGTTCAAAAATCACTCTTAATCATTTCCACATATTTTTTTTGTCAAAGCCACTGGGAGCAACTATAGAGGAGCATAAAGCTGCATATGACTCCAGGTTGTAAACCGCCGGTTTAGGCCCACCAGTGTTTTATTAGACTCAGTAATAATAGCATTTCCTTGACGGGACTGGTCTGAAAGTTTCTTGATTAATCTCTCATTATTTGTGGGGGAGATCTGTTCTGTGTTCTTCATGTATGTGTTTTTAACCAAAGCTTATAGATAGTTATAGAACAATTAGGTTTTTAAATTTTTAATGTCGGGTGTCAAACTCACTGTGTCACAGCCAATCAAATAAAGTATGTTCTGACAGCACTGCTGTTGTTAGGCGGTGAACACACTGGGCAGAACCGACTGTTACTGCTGAGTACTGCATCCTCTATCATTTCAGCTAAGGTCGTTATTAAGTGTATAAAATTCACCTCCCCTCAAAATATGAGCTGTTAAAGCTATTTGACTGCTAGGTCTCTAGAGACAAAGTCAAGGGTGGATGCAGTTTTCAGTAGTAGAGCTTTGCCTGCAGAAAAAGGCATCAGCCTAAAATTCACAGTATCTATCTTGAATATCATGAATTGAAATGACAGGACATCGTTTTTGTTTTGTTTTTTCTAGAGGAAAGCTGATATTATACACAGTGTTCTGTACTGTGCAGTATGTCGAGAAGTCTTGATCGTAGTGAGAGTTGAGTACTGAGAATTTCTGCCTGCCCTGGCCTTGGTAACAGACACATACACGTCAACATGTTCACCAGCAGGGATGATGATGCTTTTTCCACTCAGATAAATAACCTCATCCAACTGTTTCAAACTAAAATAATTGCAATTTGATAGATAGCAGCACTCCAATCAAGAGTTTGAACATCCCATCAAGATGTCCCGTCATGGTTCAGAAATAGAAGCACTATCTGACCATCAGCTGGCTTCCTTCCTGGACGTGCTCGCAACATGGAAATAAGAAATGTTTATCTACAGTGTGCATTCAGCGCTTTAATACACCGTAAAAACTCAATCAGTTAAAGTTGGCATTTGGTTTCACATGGAACATGAAGTGTGGACCCTTAATCACAAGCATTTCACAACCAAATCAATGTCAATAAAATGTATTTTAGAAAAGAGATACATGCATTAGCTTTTTTCATAGCAATAATATGATCAACGTCTCCTGGTTTGTTAGAGAGGGTGTGACTAGAAGATTATTGGCCATGGGAACAGCATCACCTCATTACCACGTTGCAGTTATTGGAGTCCGACTGGAACTATTAATGCCCAGGGACTCACTCACAACATCACTGTGTAGTGACTGACAGAAAGATGTCGTGGCAAGATCATGTTGTTTGCTGGGTGTCTGGACTGCCTCAGGGACAGAGGAGTCCAGACGGCCAGAAGGTGCTTGGAGTAGAACCACTGCTCCTTTACATTACGAGGAATCAGTTGAGGAGGATGCCTCCAGGATGCCTCGCTTTTGAGGAATCCCAGGCACATCCAGCTGGGAGGGGATGTGTGTGTGTTTAATTAAGGTTTAATATTCAGAAGGAACCAATGGACTTGGAGCTGTGAGCCACAGATGTAGTAAGTGAGAAAGTATTGAGAGATTGACTAAAAGATTAAGCTCAAATCTTAAAGAATCAATGTAGGTACTCAAAACTCTGTGTCAGTCCAACCGCAGGCACACAGACATACTACGTTTCTATTTATTACAATAAGTTCAGATTTCATTTTTAAATAGTGACAAAAAGGAAACCAGAAGAATAAAACCCTCCTGCAGTGCTGGGTGAAGGTTATTTGAACCTGCTGAAATAAATAAATATGGTGAGAAATTACATAAAGCTGAAATGAAATGGCCTTTTCATTTCCTGAGAGGCTCCATCACTGAGGCTGCAGGTAGAAATGACTCCATAGTCCTCCTCCAAATTACAGGTGAAAAGCAGAGATCCTTTATTTAAAGAAAATGTGTGGGCTGACGAGACGGAGCTGCTAAGTGGCATTAAGTGTGGCCTTTGCTGTAAGTGTGACGCATTCTTACAGCATTCAGCTGTAGAATGCCCATTATTATTCAAGACATACAATGAGATGGTGGGCCACAAAAACACACACAACAGCTGAGAGTCTGGCAGTTGTGACAACAACTCATCACAACGAGATGAGCATCATTACCTTTAGATGAGTGCTCTATATAGAAAATGGCATCACTTTTTGTACTGTAAGCGTTAATCGAGTCGTAATTACGCTGAAAGCTCATTACCTCTGTCAGACAGCCCCGGCCAGAGAGGAGCGTGCTGGTGGCTGAAGGTTTCACACTGAGCAGGAGCCATTGTGAGCTTTCATTCTTTGGACTTCAGGGCCTAAATATTTCAGACTGTGCAGACACACAGCAGAAATATAGTGCGATGTAACTCATGATTAACACATGACCCGACAGACCATGCTGACCAATCACAGTCCCTGCAGTCCCCACATGGTACCTTCATAGCTGTAGCAGCTGTAGCGCGGATGTGTACCGATATTTTTGAGGAGGAGGCATATATAACCTCCTGAAAGGTCACACTGTCCACTTCTGCAGTACCTCTATTCACCCTCTGCCTAAAACACTCGCCCGCCTGCCAAAAAGCTCTGATTGGTCAACATTCACAAGCTGAGCAGGCACAGCCCACTGTATTTCTATATCAGCTCCGCTAACGGCACGGCTAAGGGCGGTGATTTATAGCTTTGACATCACAGCCTTGAGGAAGTCATGATGGCTCATTTAAAGGCTGAAAATGAGCTGTGTGAGTTGAGCTTTTAGGTACTTTCACAGTATCTATATAAAATCAGTGTTAAAGGGGGATAAGAAGCTTCAGTAGAAAAAAGCAAGATAGGATAAATAATTAAAACCATATAATCAGTAAAACAAGGTAGTGTCTGAGTTCACATTATTGCACAAAGAGAATATTTATATTGCACTTGACGGGACTTGAGAAGCCTTGAGTTGATGCTTTCAGGACCTGCAGCCTTGACATGATTTAAAAAAAAAATCTCACTTTCTACAATATGAGACCTTTAAAGTGTAATTTAGGGGTGAATGGGCACCAACATCCAAAGATATTTCTTGTCGCTCCATCCGTCTACTTGATAGAAGCACTTTCTTATAATACACAGTAAAACTCAACAGAGAAAAAGAGAACTGAACAGCAAACAGCAAGAAGAGACGGGACACAAGGCGCAAATTTAAGGACTTTAGACTTGACTAACACTGACAAAAGACTTGACTTGAGTTGGACTCAGTATTCATGACTTGAGACTTGACTTACACTTAAGTTAAGTTAACTTATTGAGAAGTCACGTTCAGTTTTTTAAATGCGATTGGGTGATTTCTAGTGCAATGCATGCAAACCTGGCAACCTGCTGGGGTACAGCAGACCAGCAGAGGCCAACACAGCTATCATGGAGAGGGCTCGTCCAAAAACTAATAAAATCTGGATTCAAGGACTCTGTTGACTATGTTGAGAAGAAAACAGCTCTCTGGCAATCACTTTGCTGCTATTACACTATGGAGAAAAACTATCCATTCACAACCTAGTGTTTGCTTATAATGCATTACGTTGTATTAGAAACAGTCTGAAATGGCTATATTTTAATTTCATTGTCCCACCTTCCATCGTTCTGGAGCGTAGTGTGGCGAGCTGGCATGTTGCACTGTGGGTAGTAGGGGGTGATTTTGATTGTTTTCTAAGTTGGTGATGTAATCCAGTTTTCTGCTGAGCAGATCTGAGTGTGTGTGAGAGCAGTTTCCGAGCTTTCTGTCGACATCTGTGATTTAGTCAGAGTAATACTCTTTGTTTTGCCGTTTTGTGTGTAGGAGAAGTAACCAGTAGTAGTAAGTCTCCATGTTGATTCTGGCTGCAGCTCTGGCAGTCCCTCTCTCCATTCTTTTGTCTCCACTGATTTCCACACAAAAAGTCAAATATATCAAGATTTACGTGTAGCAGTAGGGCTGTAGCTGTGTGCTGCCTTAATTGGTGCTGCGGTCTCAGCTTGACTCTGCTTGGGGCGCAGTCTATAAAGGTGGGTGGTTGTGCCCTGGGAGCTCTCTTGCCTGAAGCTTCCGGTTGCCCCGCCTCCACCAGTTGCTCACCTGGTCGCCTCATGCCGGATCGCTCGGCTCGCCGGTCCTCGGGTATGTGTAGTGCTGCGTTGTTCTGTGCGCTTTAAAGTGTTGCGGACATCATTTAAGTTAGTCTCTTGTCCCTCATGCAGTTCCTGCACTTAGGTGTCCCCTCTCCATGGTCGGAGACAATCGCGGCCCATTGAGTGTCTCTCCCTCTGCGCCTCGTCTCACGTGCTGTAGCGTGGAGGTGGGTGGTCCGCGGTCCTCGGCCGCATCTGTGGTCGCGCCGCTGCGGCGCGGAGCTCTCCTCTTCCTCACCTTGTGATGGTCGTTCTCCTGACGGTATGTAAAGCTCATGATGCGAAGGTTACCAGCATAGTTAATAGTTTTAAGTTTCTGAAAAGGTGTCTTTCAATGGCAGGGTGCACGTGTGTGCAGTCCGCTCTGCCGGCTCTAACTCCGCCCCTCGGCACGCCGCATCAGCTGACTGCTGTTTCGCCGGTTTGTGTTACCTGCTGCGTTTTGTGTACCTGCTGAACAATTATTTGTTTCCATTCATCCAACCCTGCGCCTCCAGCGTCGCTGTTGTTGGCACTCATTAGGGTGGTTGCCGTTCTTACCCTGGGCTATGCACACCTTGACTGATTTTTATTAATAATTTCTCCTTTAATTGAGTCGCATGTGTATTGGGGTCCAGTTAGTTATTATCTTAGTCCTTTGCCTTGCGTTTGGATTGCTTTGCATGTTTGTTTGCTTTACTTCTTCTTTATTATCATCTTTCTTTGGTTGCTTTGCATGTTTATTGGAGCTTATTATTTTTGATAAATTCAAGATTATTTCTGATTATCTTTGCTTATTTGCTGTGGGCTATTTGACCATTTTTCTTTTGTTTGCATGGGTTTGGTTCTGTTAATTTGTGTGGTCCAATTAATTTAACCCAATTTAATTATTTGTCCTTTGTTGTGTATTTTGTGGGGTTTTGTTAATTTGTGTGGTTTATTAGTTTAACTATGAGTTAAACCCAATTTAGTTATTTGCCAATCTAGTTATTTGCCTTTGTGTTTATTTTGTTGGGTTGGTCTCGGGAGTGCTTGAATGTGTGTGTGTGTGCGTAATAATTTTATTGATGAATTGTGTTAAACTTAATATATTGTTAAATAAAAGAACATATTATTTATACTGGACCCAGTCTCAAGCCTTCATCAGTAAAACGAACTTGTGTGCTATATCTACTGTGGAAAGGGTTAGCATAATTCTCCAGGTGAAATTCCTGGGGTGGCGTTGTCGGTTACTATTGTCAATTTGACTCTCCAACTGTTTGGGTGTGATTGGCCTAATCAAAATTTGCGTAACACTCACTAGATTAGATCATCCTTCACCCCGACCCCTCTGCTGCCACATACGTATGTAGTGTAAGCAGGCAGCATTCGATTTCTTTTATGTTGAGAACTCAACTTTTCATGACTGCTGTTTTAACTCATTTAATGTGGGAACTGTGGAAGATCATCTTGACTTGTGACTGAGTAATGCTTGACTTATTGCAGGGACTCGACTTCACCTTGCTTGAATCTCACCACAGTAACTTGTGACACGCATGAGACTTGAAGGTTAAGACTAGGCTTGCACATGTGTGACTCACTCCCACCTCTGGTATATAGCGCTTTTATCCAAAGCGCTTTACAAGGTGTTGTTCACCCATTCATGCACACATGCACACACAATAGCAATTTGGGGTTCAGTGTCTTGTGTGAGCAGGAGGAGGTGGGGATCCAACCAGTGATCAGGGGATGAGCCGCTCTACCTCCTGAGCCACAGCCCCATGTCTGGCACACATCCAGGGCACTTGACTCCTTTTGGTTGTGCCAGCTCCCAGGCAGCCTGAATGGCCTGGATAGAGCCAGCACACACACACACACACACACAGTAGTGCGTGACGAAGGGCAGGGTTAAAGTTCCAGGCCACATGGCAGGTCTACTCTGCCTCCAGCTGGTGTCTTAGCTGCATCTACGGAAATGGATGAGCCAAGAACCACTACTTGACCAGCACATGTATGATGTCACATGTGACGGTGGTCAGCTTCATCTGGGGCAGAATCTCAGAAACAAAGATTTTCTTGTGGCAGCCTCACAGTTCACGGTTCACACCATAATGTAGCTGATGATGGGGGTCAGTAACACTGGGTGTAATTGGAGGTCTGAGGAGCAGTCAGCTGCACAAAAACGTTTCAGAGCTTTAAAAGCAGGTGTCAGAACAAAGGGAGGAAGGCCAGGCTTCTCTTCTCAGAAACAATCAGACCTCTGACAGGAGGCCTGCTAATCACAGCCAATTAGCTCTTAAAGCTCTGGGGACGGAGAGAGAAACAAGCAACTCGAGCTGCTTTCCGACAGCTTCAGTCTACTGGCTGATGACTTCTGCGCTACATTAGCTGCTCTTTGTAATAGTAATAATGGCAGTCAATCAAGGCCTGTCCAACCCTGCAAACACGGTGACAGAGGGCTCAAACACTTTTCAATTTTAAGCACAGTTTCCACTGAATACTAATTGCTGCTGGAGGTAGAGTGATGGGTGAGTCATCTCTTTAATTTTGATGTGGAACATTGGTTAGACTGAGCCATATAGTAAATACGACAAGATTTCTTAGTGGTTACAATAGTAATAAACTTTATTTCTGTAGCAAAACTCATGGATACATGCATCACAAAGTGTTTTAAATAATGTTTAAGTAATGTAACCGGGTGGTAAAATCCAGTATTATTCTCCTTTTAGGGTGGACATAATTCCCCTAGTTAATTTAGTGTGAGTACATGTGTTTTTTGTTGTTTTCCTTTTGGTGTAATTTCCTTTAAATCTGAGTAAAAACAGATTGTAAGTGCACTGTCACAGGCTTACTTGTTATTGCCAACTTTGGCCACAAGGCGGCAGTAGGTGGTAATATTATTGTTACCCGGCACGTGCGCCAGAGTTGTGCTTCCTGTTTTACGCGTGGACAACCCGGGAATGTGCAGAGTGGACGGTCCCGTCGTGTAAAGTAGTCGGTAAATAGACAAATATCCTGTAAAATATCCATGTACAAACGTGAAAAGACAATATATGTTGATATTTTAACGAGATGGTTTGATTTAGGCACTACTGGAGTTTGTGTCCTGGCATTTTGAAGGCGGTGTTCTCGAGCACATGGTCATTTCGGCGTGCACCAAGCCGTACTGTGTGATTTCACTTGGTTACTAGAGAAATGTACAGGGTTTACATTATTGTTTTAACTCTGTTTTAAGGTAATTAACCGTGTGTGGAGTAGTGCAATCTCCGGGAAGTCCCCCGTGCGTTTAGTGAAGTGTCCTATACAAAATATGTTTTACATTTCTTGGCTGTTTTGTACAGATACAGTTGTGGTTAGTGGGGTAAAATATGTATTTAACAAATGTTATTTCATATGTTCTGTAATTAGCCAGTCCACTGCCGTATTTTATTTATTTATTTTTTTTATTATTTCATTCTTTCTCTTCATTTTATTTTCAGTCAGCCACAAAAGAGCTGTTTGCTCCCCTGGACTAGAAATTGAAACACTCTGTTAAAGAATGACCTGTTGTGGTCAGAAATAAATGTGGCGCTCAAAGAACCCTTGAAGTAAATGTGTCCTGTGTGGCATCTAATTCCACGGGCTACGATCCTACGAAGTAAGATTTTTTTTTTTTTTTTTTTTTTTTTTATACAGTCAACGTTTTCATACCTGTCAACACTGGGATTTGAAAATAAGTAAAATTTTCTGGACCGTCCCACCACCCTGACCACTGTCCACATACCCCTCACATTTAGACAAGGGGACACACAGTGAGTCCTAAAATCACCACCAGGCGACCACTAGATTTAAAATATCATAGCAACAAGGATTGAGTTAACTGGTCCCAACATGAAGTGACGAGGTGGTCAGAGTCAGATATCTACTATGGTAAGCCTCCTCCCAGCAGGATGCTTGCACAAACTTTTAGCCTTTTTGGAAGCTACTCCATCCCTCCCACATTCATCTATCTTCTTCTTATTGTTTTTCTCGTTTTATTGACAGGTTTGTTTGTTCGTTTGAGTGAGTGACTCCATGTCAATAAATGTCACACCTAACAATCTACATACTGCCACCTGCTGTACCGCAGGGCAACGTAGCAAACACATCAAATAGGCAGCCAACCTTTTCCCATTTACTTACGTCTCTACATGTTTAAAAGTCTTGAAACGGGAGGAGAGCAGGAAAGAAGGGTAAAATTCAGGAGAATCCTGGGAAAAATAGAAGGGTTGACTGAAGATACATTATAAACTGGACTGACAGTACAAATGTACTGTGCCAGAGCAGACTCTATCTGCTGAGGACGCTCAGGTCTTGGAGTGCAGGGGGACACTCTTGACGATGGCATCAGCCATCTTTTATGGAGTGGTCTGCTGAGGCAGCGGCGTATTAACAGGTTAACCCTCGTATTGTCTTCCCATCTACTCTGCACCTTTTGTCTTCCTGGGTCAAAATTGCCCCGGTCTGGTTGGACTGCTTTAAAGCATGAAGTATAAAATAATCATCAAATTCTGTGTTGAACCTTTTTAGTCAACTTGTTTCCAACACATCAACATATATTTTACACTTATTTTTGTAATGTATGATATAATAGATGTAATTTATAAAAATTACACTTCATTTTTGATTAAAAAAACAGAAATTCTGATTATTTTGACTATGGTTATGATCTGAGGCACATTAATTGATGTATTATCACAGACTGGCACATGTCAAAGTTTAGTCAGGACACTGTTTTGAAATAATGTAAATTTTTTTAATGGCAGCAAATAGTCACAACTGTTGTTTGACTGCTTATAAAGCATGAAGTATAAATGTGTGTGTGTGTTTATTGTACTGGAAAGCACAGTAGTATGATCCATTATACCACTTATTGTGGCCAGGTCAAATTTGACCGGGAAGACCACAGATGCTATAAATTATAATAAAACACACATAATTCAAAGAATATAGTCATAATTAATTTTACTTGCAAAGAGCATAGTATGGAACCATCCATGTCATTTTCAAGCAATTATATGAGAGAAAACCATAGTTATGATATGCAAACACCTAAAAACGGGTCAAAATTGAAGACAACAGGAGGGTTAAGAAGACCACCTCTGTCCCGGGACGCCCCCTCGACCCAGTGGAGGTGTTGGGAGAAAGGAAGACGATGGCTAAGCTATCATCACTGATGGAGAACATGTCCCACCCCACACGGGACACTCTGTGAGAATACCCTCTGTATGTTATATGGCCTCATGCTAACAGCTAACAGCTCGATGTCCTTACTGCAGAGTGAAATCATGACGTGCCCAGAGTTACACCATGATGAAGTCCTGCCAGCCCTCCTCCCTTCCTGTGGATCAGTGGACGCGACAATACACAGTGCTAGAACCAGTCGAACGACCACAGCAAACTCCAAGTGTTAGTGTCCATAGTGCATGAGAGCAACTGTATAGTCTGTATGACTACTAAACCTAAATTAAAGAAACTAGAGGAGAATGCTCAACGGCGAGCAAAAGCTGCTGCAACAGGCAGAAAATTCCCAATTCACAGTTTACAATATACATCTAAAAATACCAGAGGGGCAGACAGCCACTTTATATATATAATATAAATCCTATTTCTATCATATGGAGGCTGTTACATCAGAGGTGCAAACCAAGTGGAACAATTCAACAGATTGAGCTAATTACCTCATTTTCTTGATTAGAGCACCAGTGATGTGAAGTGAAGTGAAGACGGACCTCATCGCACCACACCTTCATCATCACCTTGTGCAGTTTGCTTAGTTTTAGGCATCAAAACTACTTGGTTAGGTTTTGGAAAAGATCATTTGTAAAAACAAGTATGTTAGTGTTACATATGTGTCCTAACTTTAGTACATTATGTGTGTAAAAATGGGTCAACATTGACTTTCTGTTTCACGCGGGACGTGCACAGCAGCCTCCTGGCTGAAAGTCCTGTGTTTGTTTGATCCATCCATCCACCCCATCTTCCTCCAAATGCAGACTTGGTAGTTATTTATACTACATCACCCAACTCCTTCCTGTGCTCCCATCTTAATTACTTCAGCCGCTAAAAATATACAGAAACATGTGTCACAATAACCTGCTTGTAGATTCAACCAATACAGTTCTCTGCTGAGGACGGGCTCATGCTGTTGTGCGGCCACATACATTACAGGTTTGGCTTTACAAGTCGGGTCTTATTCGATTCCTCAAGTCCGCTTCATGAAACAGATCAATCCTGCTACAGTTTGTTCAGCTCATTAGTTTTGCTTTTCTGAGCCTTCTTTATCAAACATTAATTCTTTTGCTGGCATTAAGCTGGATGCAGTTTTTTGTCCACCTCTCTGTGAAGAGGAAAGGCGAGTGTCAGTGAGTGTCGTAATATCTGGATTGGCTGATAGGGTATTGGTAGTAAAGGTAAAAAAAAGCTTGGTGTGAGAGTCTGTGAGCAGTTTGAGGGGACCTGGAGCCTCATGTATAAAACACTGCACAGCTCTCATCTGAAAGATGGCATGATACAAATCTACGTCTCAACATGTATAAAACTGTGTGCATGCCAGGTCTTGTATATCTGTTCTTTATACATCCCAATCAGCTTGAAATTGAGTGAGCATGCGCATTCTTGACTCCTTCCATAAATGACTATGACTATAAATACGCCCTTCGCTTACTGTTCAAATAACAAGGGCCAACCTGTCGCAAAACACACAAAAAAAGGAAAACTCGCCAACTGAACTTGCTCATGAGGTTAGGTCAAGGTTCGGATCACTGAGGTGGGGGCCAGAGAAATGTTTTTTTAGTGCTTTGTCCTCTGGAATCAGTAACAAATGAAAAAAAAGAAAAGATCTGACATCAACGTGGATGTCACATTACACATCATCCACAGCCAGCTGACACTGCGTTTTCTTCCTGGGGGACGTGGATCCGTACACCTCGCCTCCTTTGCATCATGGACGTGTGTGCGCTGTAACTGTACAGTCCCTGACATGCCTGAACATCTCGGCGTCAACAACTGCCAGTTTACTGGTGATCTTGGTTTGGCGTGGTGAGTAAGGCGTGCCATCAGTGGGAAATTGAAATTGGTTTTCGTAGCATTCAATGAGGCAGACCGACTTGAAGCGAGATGGAGGGCGCCCAAACCATCGCGGCCAGGATTGAGACACACAGTTTAGATTGGCGTGACTATGTCTATTCCTAAGTGGCTTCTTTCATTCATTTGACACCCATATTTTTAAGTTATGGAGGGTGGGAAAAATATCAAACTATTATGGTCTACCAGCAGACATCATTTTTCATAAACTACTTCATAGACAGAGCACAGTAAGCGGAGCGGAAATGTTTTTGAGTGAGTGAGTTCAGTACTTTGTAGTTTGGCGTCACCATCTGACAAAGATAAGAGTTTGCTGCACATTGTCACGACAGGTCAAAAGTGAACGGCATGGTCGACACGTTCTCACGTCGCCTTCGTTTGTATACATCCTGCGTGTGCGTGAAAACCAGCGTACACTTTTTAGTACGTGCAAACCATTTATACATGAGACCCAATGTCTCCAGAGGTCATACAGATTACACTTCATATCCTGTCCCACATGTGCGCTGTGAGCGCAGCGCTGCCCGAGCAGGATGGGAATATGAGGTGAGGATGGAGCCGGCTGGAAAATGATAAAGTTGTGTTGTGTGTGCGGCTGCAGGTAAACAGGCAGCAGTCTTGATGGGAACAGTGGGTTGTTTTCTCTCGCTGTGGTTTGAATGCTGTTGTCAATGTGTTTGGAGGAGATTCACAGCAGCATGATTTAAGATAGACCTGTCAGCATGGAGACACACTGACTCCAGACAAGCATGCAGCTATGCTCCGCCAACCACAATGCACACACGCACACGCTGCACAACATCTCAGTGGCTTATGCAAATTGAACACTATCTCATACGCACACACACACTCTGACACACGCGGCACAGCGGAGCGTCGCGGTGATGGTTTCGGGGCCTGAGGCGAGGCGCTGTAAAGAGACCAGATGCCATTCGAACGCTATTTACAACACTTGAGTTGGGACTTTTCAAATAAACACCATCTCGGCAGTTATCAGCTAATGACAATCAGGCAGGAGATGTGGAGTGGAGCCAGACGGCAGCAGCATGTAGATGCAGAATGAAGACATCCTGAGAATGAAATGTTCCCTTCTCCCGTCGCTGCCAGTCCATCACAAATGCTGCAGAGCTTAGCAAATGTCAGAGGGGAATTTAAGAGGCTAATCGGAGTGCATGTCATGTCAGGAAGGAATGTGGGAAACTATTTCTTTTCAAATCACCTACCAGTTTGTTCACGAGCCGAGACCGAAGAAAGGTGTTAAATTGCCAAGCAGGAGAGATGCCAAGAGCTGCCAGTTTGTGTTTATGAGAAAAAACAGACTCGAGCTTTGGCATTCCACACTCTTGACAGGCTTCAGAAAAGTTTTCATGGCTTATGTGGAGCTGATGTGGGCTGTGTGGGAAGATGAAATGCTGCAGCACATTTGAAGCAGGTCTATATGAGCCGTGTCTTCAGAACTTCAGCCAGAGTTCTACCTTTCTGTTATCCTCACTGTGTGTTATCAGTCAGACCTGTTAGTCCTCCAGAGCAAGGTTTCATGTGTTTTATTAAACACTATTAAACTAACACTTGTACTTTCCATAAAGCATCCTCCTGCACTCTTGCACTGCACTATATAGCAGAGTGCAAACCGGACCACAACCCTGTATATACAGCTACAACCGTGCATATGTAGTCATGGAGGGATTAGTAGGGCCCTATGATTTCCACAATGAAGAAAACAGAGAAGCTTGATAATAAAAAACAGAATCAACTGTAAAATCCAGAATTTTGTGGAAATTCCCACAATGTGGATGCATCTTGTAAAGATCAGGGTTTTCCCTACTATTAGCCTTAAAGGGTTTTTTCACAGAGCCTAAGCTGAGAGGACAGAAAAAAACTGCTGTTTTGATGTCTCTCTCTCTCTCTCTCTCTCTCACACACACACACAGAGGGAGTAATGCTGAAGAGGTCCTCTGAGGGAGAGAGGCAGCACATTAACAAGAGCTCATCACTTCAACAAACTCTCAGAAGTGCAACCACATCTGCAGAAGCAGGACGCCAGCTTGTTGAGGACTGTGTGCACCGAGTCAGATCTTCTGTTGGAAAAAATGAAAAGGCGAGGCGTGTTTCTGCTCAAGCTTTGGAAACAAGGAGGAGCGCCGTCTGAATGTGAGCGTAGCCCCCGTCAGACCCACTCACCCGCTGTGCTCCAGCTGCATACGGAGGCTGCCCCGCGCAAGATCCGTTTGATCAAAGAAATAGTGCAACGTCGTGTTACTCATTCAGCAGACTGATTGGACGCTTTCTGGTGACAACATTTCTTTAAATCCTAAAACACAGAATTCAGAAAGTTTTAAAAGGAAAACAGAATTTGGGAAAACATGAAACAGATTTCATAGAGCCCTAATTGATAGACCTTCATATGTTTGTGTTTCATATCTTTGCTTTGGCAGCACAATGACAAGTGGCGAAGACTGAGTCACCTGGAGGGATTCTTAAATTAGTGCCATTTGGTGCATTCTGGCCGTGGCTTGTATCCCTGAATATGGCACCAAATTTATGAAGTGTTTGGGGTCTGAGGATGAGTTCAGTGCTGTATGTGACTGATGGAAACTTGCTAAACAAAACAAAGTGGAACAGAAGGCTGTTTTGGCATTCTTTCTCAATCACAGCTCAATTATTCATTTTGGATACACAAACTCTTGAATATTCCACCGTGGCAGCAGCTCAGTCTCTTCCTCAGATCCATCTAACTTCCTATCAATAAACAAGGACTTGTTTGGTACATCACTTGGCTCTGTGGGGTCCTCTGTTTGAGCCTGCCCTCACCAGAAAAAATGACAGCGTCAGTCATTTGTTCAAATGCTTAAAACAACCTGAGACCAGAAGTGATCTGTGGTTATTAATGTTCTCAACAGATGGATTTTTATCCTGAAACTTTGGTATTAAAGGTAAGTGGTCAAATGGTCCATTAGAGAACACTGAAAAAAGGTGAAAAGTTAAAACAGTGTTCTTCCTCACTGAGATGTGAGTGAAATTCTTGCTGTCTCATGGCCTCGTGTTTGGCTGGAACAGGCGGCTGTTTTCTGCGGCAAAGCTCTGAAATGTACACAATGTGTACACTGTGTGCTCAGCAGACCAACAGTTAGAGCATGGCTGGAAAACACAGAGGAACATTTAGCAGATGACGAGCTGATATTTCCCTCAGGAGTTGGAAGAGCTAAAAGAGGGTGAACACTGGACTTGCATCGCCAGGTAGTCAGAAAAACGACTCCAAATCAATGGACACTCATCTGTCAATGCTACACATATAAATAAGCAACTATATCAACATTGTGTTCACAACTTGTTTCCACTGCCCTAAAGTGGTGAAACAAATGCCTAAAAATTCTCCTATTGCAGGTAAAAGTACAATTACCACAAAGTGAAAATACTTATTATAATATAGTACATAGTCTCCACAGGCTTTAATTTGTAAAACTGGATCACTTTGCCAACATTAGCATGAAAACTGGCTCCTGTGTTACACATACATGTCATGCCATAGTATCAGTACTGATGCAGGCATATGTACAGTTATACTAGACCATTATTCTTTAACACAAAGACCAACATGAAGGATCTCGCCCTTGAAAAACTCAGTTCTGAATGTGAAGCATACTTGAATAATGGAAGACTAAAACTTTGAATGGAAGCCACGTAACCAATAAGAATTTATTGTCACAAGCACAATTTGTTACACAAAAATAATGGGTCACATTTACACAATTTATACAGGCCTAGAACTCAATGTACAATTAACAGACTAACTAAATATCAATAGTTAAATATGTACTCACATTGCACACAATATCATTAAAACCTACACAAAAACATGTACTGTGTGAAAGTAACACGAGTCGACATAAAAATCACATTATTTACAAAAAAAACATCAATTTGAGATCTTTAGCAAAAGGACTCTGATGTCTGTTCGAGGTTCTCCCATCCGTCTGTCAGAGACATTATACAATCTATCATGTAAAAGCTCCCCCGCTAGAAAGTATTATTCAGTCATTTAATAGTTGAAAAGATTATAAAGTAATAAAGTCAAGTAGCCAGAGCCGAAGAACACCAAATACACTAGTAAATACTGCGCTTTGCTTGAACGGTATGGCGGTTTTTCCCTTTTAAAGCAGGCTGGTGAGATTAGCAGTTAGCTTCATGAAGTGCACTTTAAGCCTTAGCTTAGCAACTGTCTGCAATGATTTTTTTTTTCATGTACACATAGAATCCTTCTATACTCGCATCAGTTCGTCACTACATATAGGTTACACAATAAAGTTGATGGAGAGAGTGAGCACAGCGGCGGGTGGAGGGGAGCAGCTGCTCCTCTCCTGCTGCTGTTTGGCAGAGTCAGCGATGGTGTGCAAGAGGCGGCACCAGGCAGATGGAGGCGTACATCTTCAACACTCACATATACTCACTGTGTGTATGTAGGAACATGTAGTGTCGCAGCTTCCTCGCGTGCATATCAATAGCGTTGTTGACTGATGCTCACTACAGTCACGACAGGTATCACCAGAGGAGGCGATTGGTCAGCTGCTGCTTTATTGGTCCTACTGGTCATCCAGTGCTGTGAGTGACACCAGGGGCCAGGTGCATAAACTAAGATTCAACAAGCGAACCTATGCATTCAGTCTTCAGCTGCCTCACAGCGCTGTGTGTCCACTCTGCTCTGTCTTTTGCTCATGTGCACATGCATACGTATGAAGCACACTGACACAATTACTTACCAATGGATGTCAACATGACTGTGCTGAGCTTCAGCCGAACATAAAACAGAGTTGTTCTTAATTTGCCCCTAATAACACTACAGCAGCCTCTGTGTCACATGAAGGAGCTATACACTGAGCTGTGACTGATGACACAGGCAGAGGTCAGACTGTGGTATTACCCACCTGTTATATGAACTGGGTGACTGAATATTAACCTCACACTACAATATACTCATGCTTGGAAGTGAAGGGCCTGCGGGTGAGGGTGGACACTGTAATGAGACCTACAGCAGCATGTTCTGATTTGCTGCTCACACTGTCTCCTCTATAGACCAAGCATAAACTGTGCAGAGGTCCGTTCTCTCAGCATCTTAGAAAAATCTAAATGCACAGAGCGAGTCAAGCTTTTGCAATAATTTTCTTCTCAGTCACAATCACAGCTGAGCAAGAACTCGGACAGCTTTGGGCAACTTTTCTGAAGCAGTACAGGCCAAAATTCCTCTGCAGATAAGTTAGGATTAATTACCACAGTGCTACATTAAAATGAAATGTGATGATACTGTGCTGTAGAACTCAGCGCCAGCTCTGCATCGACACCACCGCTAAGCCTGAAATGTTCCAACGTATTTCCTGTTATATCAATAAATGAATACTTAGGTCAAATTTACCGCAGTAATTTACTTCAGTTTCAGTTTTCCAGAAATATTAGCTGAGTTAATCACATTAAAACAGCTGGCTAAAAGAGCTTGAAAAGAAACAGACAGCGTGCTGGCAGAGACAACCCTGGCTTTAACTCAACACACTGCTTTGTGTCATTCCTGCTGAGCAACTAATACTACAAATGTCACGGGGGACATGAACTGCACTATTAACTGCTGCTGAAGAGTTAATGTTATGCTGCAGTTGAGGAGCAATCATTCAGTATCTTGCTACAGGACATACCTTTGTTGCTGAGAACAGGATTCCTGATCAGTAAATGTTTTACTGAGATGTAATTATTCCACCCTGAACACAAGCCCTGACATACTGTAAAGCAGATGTGGACACAGACACGTATGCAGGTCTGTACAGCACTGAGTGGAGCATGTGCAGCCGGCACAGTCTTAAGCTTTGGTCATCTGCGTGGATGCTCGATGCTGACCAAAGCCACATCATGACGTAGAATTTTAGAGAAAACTACGTTTTGCTCTATCAGATCCAAAAGAGAGGAAGTGTAAAATCTTGGATACTTGTTTCTGACAAGTAAAGCTATAATTACTGACTGACCTCCTCTGGTCATGCTGATGCTGACTGCAGACCGCTTAATAGTTTCAGTGACCTAAATGTCACGGACTCCACCATTTGTTCAAAGAGCTAGAGACACATTCATCAAAGCGATGACAGACAGCTCATACGGGTCGACCGATGTCCCTTCCATCTGACAGCAGGGTTCCTCTTTGCAGCGATGAGGTATGTGTATGTTCACAGATACGTACTGCGGGCCCGGAGCTGAACATTAGTGGACTGTGTGTTTGTACTGTATGTGTGCGAATGACAGGTGCACTCAGACATTCACCGTGCTGCACATCAGCTGTGTGTTGGTGATCCAGCAATATAGAAAAATTAGACAACGAAAGAGATGAATGCAAACATCAGTCCAGTTCTGAGAGGGAGAGTGATGGAGAGGGGGGGGGCATTACTCAGAGAAGGGTGGGAACATGCCGAGGTCAGCAAAGTCTTCGATGTTGTAGTTGGCCGTTCCCTGGGTGGGATCTCCAGCCATGGGTAACATGTCCTGCAGAGACACAGGTGGAGGGAGGGGGCAAGGTCAGGGGTGTGCTGAGGACACACAGCTCTTATCAGACATATTACATATCTGTGTACACTGGTCAGCAGCCAGCGCCTGGGAGACGCTCGCTCAGGAGTGTGTCTCAGTGTGTGCGTTACCTGGAACACCTCTGTCTGGCTGGGGTTGGGGTGTGTGTGCTGTTCCCCGGCCTGCTGGGAGTGATGCTGGTTCTGCCACTGGGACCAGACCTCACTGGGACGACCCTGGAACTGGGCTCCACTCTGACTGCTCTCCCCAGACACATCTGGAAACACACAGAGGTTCAGTTAGTGTATTCAGTGAAAGCAGTGCTGGGGACTGATCATATATCTGTGTGTACAACAACATGTTTCACTTTTGTTATCTATGTTAAAGCAAAGAAACAAACAGAAATTAACAAAAATTGAATCAAATGAAATAACTACAAACATCTTTCACTCTTGATTAGTGCTGAAATGATTCGCTGATTAAGCAATTAGTTACCTGGCAGATAACTAATCAGCAACAATTTTGATAACAGATTAATTATTTAAGTCAATTAAAAAATAACGATGCCAAACATTCAGTGGCTGGAGATATTGTTATAAACCAAACTGCTGCTAGAGTCCAGCAGACTATCTGTAGCATGAAGCTTTTTGAGATGTTCATCTATCAAACTGTCATGTCTCACATTCTGTGATATAAACACACACTGTTGGGAGGGGGTTAGTGTCAGGGCAAACACAGGAGTTACAGATGTTTTTCTCCCACACTGGCAGATGTGATGACACGACTATTAGACACATCCCTTTCTGTGAAGCATGACATTTCTCTTTCATGCTGTGCTGGCTGTAGAAGGCCCAGAGGCTCCATCTAGTATCCAACACTGTTGCTGTTGCTCTCGTGCTTCATAATACCCACAGTACACCTTAAGTGGATGCAAGTGCGGACTTTTTTAACTTCAACTTTGACCCAAAGTTCATCAACATTTCAAGTAAACACCATTAACAACCTAGAGTTAATGATAATGGTAACAGCAGGAGCAGTGCAGTAGAATCAGCAGTAGAGACTGTATTACACTGGGTTTTAATGGAAAGTTTGTTGAACATTTATCTTGATGCTGTTTCTAAACAGCTTATTGCATTCACCAAAGGAAAAAAATGGAGGCCTTATCTGGTAATAATGACCTCTATCTCCTAATCAAGACTTACTTATTTACTTTATCATACAAGAGCAGTTCAGAAAAACAGTGACGTTTTTTGCCAAAATCTGACCAATGAAATGAAAGCCTGTCTCTAATATAAGCCTGTGTCAAATAAAGGCCTGGTTCTCTTTGCAGTTTATTTAACGAAATACCTGATCATTCTTTGAGTAGATTTAAGCGATATGACGGTGCATACTGTGCGACTGTAGAAGTGTGTGCACTGGTAGAGGTTTGTCGATACTGTTTCCACTGCAGGAGTTATCCCTTGGTGTCTGTGCTATATACTCGGGGAGGCGATGAAGCAAATCAGGAATGGATTCTCTCGTGATCTCGCGAATTCAGCTGTCTTAGTATTTACAGAACAACTACTGTATCATGATATATACTGTCACTATGATACAACACATACCAGGACAAGCCATATTGCCCATCTTTTACAATTTTGATTGTTGAATTTTACAAAAAAGGTTTTTTTGTAGTCTGTATCAACCAACTAGATAACAGTAGCAGTATGAGCTTCATGACTTTTCTTCTTGTAACTCACTCTCTCTCACTGCTACACACTTCTGCGCAAAATATAAATATACAGATAAGAACACATAAACACACACACTCTCCCTGTGAGGCTGTTTTCAGGGTCTACTGAGTACATTACAGCAAAGTAGAATGATAAGCTGTCTGCCCAGAAACTGGAACATTCTCCCTGTTTCACAATACTGAACAAAATGCTCATCTCGACTCCACACAGATACAAACAAGAGGCTGAGCCGCTGATGGGAGGACAGAGAGCACATGTAAAGAGTTCAGCCAGAGAAGTAATTAACCAAACGTATAGCAGGCTGGTTGCGTATTGAAGTGGAAAGTAGATAAGATAAGGAAAAACAAGAGCTAATCATAAGCAATACTGAAAAACAAATGCAACAACAGAGCACTGACTGGCACTGGGTGTAACTGACACCATCCTTTAAATGGTCTGACAGGCCAAGGAAGAAAAAGGGAGGGAACAACACAAATAGATGCAGTGTAAAAATCAAACCCAGAAAACCAGCCTGAGAAGAAAATAGAAGAAATAAAGAATTAGTGAGGCAGTAGAGAGAGAGATAATCCATTCGGCTAATGTGTGTGTCCATTAAAATACCATCAAGTAGCAGTGCATGCTGGACATGCTTCATTCCTACAGCCATGTGGACAACAAACAGCAGGAGTCCTGAGCAGCTGGCTGATGAGCCATCACTGACCGAACACCCACTAAAGCATTCTCAACCTTTTGTACTCCATTCCATCTTTAGCTGCAGTAGCAGTGTGGCTCCAGGAAAATGAGCACTATGGTTCAGAGCAAAATGTCTCAACTAGGACTGTAACTCTTACTGTCAATGATTAATTTCATGACTGATTCATCTGCTGATTAATCTCTAAAACAATCAGTGAAATGTGTCTAAAAAATCTGTGGTGATGTCTTCATCGTGTTTGTTTTTTCTGACCACCACTCCTTCTCTGTTGAATGGACATCGCCGTGAAAACTGGTACAGACACAGACAGAACGCACAGAATCACGTCTGGGCTGGACTACTAATTTGATTAACTTGCAGGGCGAGTACAATGAGAAGTGAACATGTGAATAATTGAACTGTACAGACACCTGCTGCATTTTACACAACTGCCATGAGAGAGAGACAGACAGACAGACAGAGAATCTATGCTTTTGGTTTGCTGTTGATTATTATGAACTGCACAAATTCACCTACAGAAAGCAAACTCTCAGATCAAACTGAAATGATTTAGATTTCATTTAGGAAAAGGCTTTTTCAGTGTGTGACAGCAATCAGAACTTAAGTTCAACTTCTAGGGAATAAAAAGCTAATGCCTCCGAGAGTAATGTGTAAGACAGCAAGTGCTGGGAGTGTGTGGAAGAGGTTGTGTACATTTAAACTAATGTGTCCTCTGGGGACAGAGCAGATATGAGTTTGTAAGGTCAACCAGGACCATGAGGTGCCAAACACTATGGTGTGGCATGTAGCCTGACACACTCCCACCCATTAGCAAAGATTTCTTTTCAACAGTATATCTGTAAATGATTATGTGACACATTTCTATAAAGTCAACTCAAAACTGCCTTTTTGTTGAACCTGTCTTGCCTGATAAACGACTGCGTCTTTAAACCTCTTTACAATACAATTCTGTTGTCTCTAATCCCAAACTGAGATAGAAGTGATGTCACTGTAGCTGTCAGTATGCATATTACAACAGAACGGGGCTTTTACTGAAGTAACACACTCACACACACGTCTGTTTGTGAACACAGGGCTGACTAGCAGCTAACTGTGAAGCGTGCGATGTCAGAATCCTCCAGCAGCACATGAATCCCCATTCATATGCTCACAGCTTGAAGACCAGAAAAATATATTCTCAAGGCGCTCTCAAATACAGCCATTCCTACGCTGACAGGGCTTGAATTGGAATTTAATGACGCTCAGTATTATGCTATTGTGTGTGAATACTACAACTCAATGTAGGCAATTTGATATAACTTTTTGTGCCAGTCCATTAGTGGAAAATGACTTTTTATTAAGTAGTGTTTAGAAGCCCTCAGATGCAACCTTGCTGTGTTATTCATGACGCTCATAAAAAGGCTGTTAACACAGTGTGAAGAGAGAAAAAAGCTTTGAAGGCCATGCAGAATGATGTATATTGATGCTGGATGGAGCTGTTAATGAGTGACTTTAGCTCTGTCTGCTTTGCTTCCCCATCCATGTAATTACCTCTGCATCAGGACAGAAATAAGCCAGTAAGTCTTGAAAGCAGGGAAATGGCTCTCCTAATTGATTTGAAAAAATGGAAACTGTAACCTGGTCTCAGTTGAGGTCTGCAGATTCCAACAATCTTTTCTTTCTTCTCCCTTTGGCAAGGTGTGATGGTTCTTCATGCTGTAACAGCTAATAAAGGATCTTTCCGAGCTCAGCAGCACACTGAGGTGTTGAAGCAGGGGGTTTGTGTGTGGTGCATGTTTGGTCTGTGAACTTTTTGACATAAAGAAATAAAGTGCATACCAATCCTCATTTCACAAAAGACACCCCCTGAGCGCAGCCGCATATTCAACTTCCTAAAGAAGCATTAATGGTTCCTTCATGTGGACACAGATTACAAAGGTAGCGTGTAATGCTCATTAACTCCACAGCACATTCACCTAAAGACTGTGGAGGCTGGACAGAGGTGGCACATTAAAGTTATCTCTTTCTTCTTCTTTTTTTGTCTTTAGAAAAATCCTGTGTGGTGATTAACCCAAACATTTCTGCTTCCACTGTAAATGAAAATACCTTCAGTTTAACTGTGCCAGGAATGCTTGTGCCAATACACCACATGAATCAGCTGGCAGGTTAGTCTGTTTACTGTGACTTAAGCACAAGACTGCAAGTTCTGTTTTGTTCTCCTGTAACAATATCTGTTGTTAGATAAGGCTGGGCGACTTGCTGCCCTGTCTAATGACAAACACACAGCAGACGTGTGTTTATAACAAAATAAGGGTCATATGTCTGAGAAGCGTTTAGGGGAGTTTATCATATGTGAGTATATTACCTGTTGGGTCCTTTTGTGGTTTCCACCATGCAAAGCCCTCTGCAACACTATTCACCTCTGTCTTTATCCTTTGGTTTCTTTACTACCTCGGCTATATGTTGTGGTTCCAACAATATTTCAACAATCCAGCTCACTCTGGTCCACTGGACAAGGCCACAACATTGGTAGAGTGACTTTTTTTTTTTTTTTAATATTTGATTGTAAAGCACTTTGTGCCACATTTCCTTTTGTATGAAAAGTGCTATATAAACAAGTTATTATTATCATTATTATCATATTTCAGCTGTAATGTTCAATCTCTTTGTGTACTACTTAAAACAAACAGTAGCACTGTCAAACTGCCACGTACCCTGCCCAAGGTTTTCTAACTGAAATATAAATGGAACTAGCAAGGCACTGCCAGACCTTATTAAAATGTCTGAGTGATAATTCACTATTATCATTTAATGACTTTCAGTGGAATATTATTGTGATGATACAATCATATGGCTGCTATAATTTTGAACTCTCTTGTCTCAACCACAAACTGGCCTGGAGTAAGAACACAGATGCCCTGTCTTCATCTGTTCAGAAGACTGAGTCCTTTGGAGTGTGTAGGAAACTTTTTATGCTCTGTGGTTGCATCTGCAATCTTTATGCAGTGGTCTGCTGGGGCTGTGGAAGCTCTGAGAGGGACAGAAAGAGACTGAACAGACTGGTCAGGAGAGCTGGCTCACCCCCTGCATGACACAGTGGGGGACTAAAGCAGCTCCTTCAGCAACAAACTGCTGCATCCAAACTACGAACGAACGAACGCTACCGCAGTCCTTCATTTCAACGACTGTCAAACTGTTTCACTCCAGCATCATTTAACGTAGCACTGTGTTGATCACAAACCTGCTGTTTTTGCGCTACTGTTATTCATGCTAACATATGTTCATACCCATATGTCTTGTGCAATATGACGCAATTTTCACTGTATTGTATTTTTTCCTACTTTGCAATAGTACACTGTAAAAAATTCAATATTATTTTAGACAACTGTATTTTTCTCATGTGCAATTCAATATTGGCAACAGTATTCTTATAATCTTGTACATAATGTACATATATATAGATGATTTTTATGTTTTATTTTGTATCCTTTTTAATCTTGATCATTTTTATGCCTCTCTTTTTATACTTTGCTGGCTGTAACAATCATTTCCCTCATGTGTGATAAATAAAGTTGTATCTTATCATATCTAAATGAATGATTCCCAGGCAGCTGGAAGCTGACAAAATCAGGTACTGAAATTTTAGTTGTACATCCAAAGGCTTGTTTGATGAATAACAATAGAATTCAGGTGATTACTTTAGGTTCAATTATTAATACATTTGCAACATTGTGATATTTAGTTAAATGTATTCTAATTACGTATTTTTTAATGATTTTGGTTTCAATGTTTTTGCCAAACTCTACCTACTCAAATCTTCTCGAGAACAGAAGCTGTGCTGTAGGTATGTTCCTCACACACTGCTCCTCAGTTACTGTGGCACAGACGCACAGAGACTTCCACAACAAGTTTACAAATGTTCCACATCATCCAAGTGTAAGTATGATGAAAGATCACCCAGTAAAAAATGAGAGCTCACCAAAAGCTGTGCTGCGGTTTGTCAGTCCTGAGTAGGCGTTGCCGCTGGGGGAGGAAGTGGCTGGGGACGACAGGGGACTGTAGGAGGCCGGGTCAGTCTGGTAGCTGTGGCCAGAACCAATACCAAATGGACTGGACTGGGCTTTACTGGACTGGGGAGCACAGATACTGGTCACATATACAGCAAATCAGGGTTGTAACTGCACAGTCAGCTCGAGGTTCAGCATGATACAGACAACATTACATGGATCACAGGTCAGTGGAAAACTTTAGGAGGTTCACGCTGGTTTCCCCAGTTTTTGCCGGACCCGTCACTTCCTGACCCTCTACATCACATATGTCAAAGTGATTCCATAAAGGGCCGTGTGGCTGCAGGTTTTTGTTCGAACCAAAGAGGAGCACACCAGGCCAACCAAACAACATCAAGGGATCACTAGTTATCAGCTGAAGACTGAGATCAGCTGATTAATTGATTCCAGCCTGGTGTGCTCCTCCTCAGCTGGAACAAAAACCTGCAGCCACACGGCCCTTTATGGAATCAGTTTGACATACCTGCTCTACATGGATGGTGACAAGTGCAAAGTGAGCCCAGAGAGGGTGGTCACATGAGAAACATGCCTGCTTGATAAAAACTCAGGTGAATGCAACGGTGTGTGTGTGTGTTATTTCAAGCTTTAATGCTCTGAGGAAGCATTTTACAACTTTAGAAATAAACACAGAGGCAACTATTTTATCTTTCATCACAGCAAAGCGAGTAATAAAGCGTTTACACTACAGAACCAGCACAGCGCGGCAGCAAATATCTGATTTGCCAACAGTGAAAAACCGTTTTGCAGAGGAACCCTGCTTTTTTGGCCAAAGCCTGCGTGTTGGACCCCAGAGAGCCGCCATAGTTTTCCCATTCATATTTTGTTTTGTTGTACAAAATGGGGGAGAAGTTATCTCTGACTTCCAAAGTGCATTTCTGAAAGAAACATTCTATGGCCGATCTTAAAATTCTGTCAGGGCATAACTACTAGAGTGGAAAGATTGTGCTGTTGAGAGAACTGATGTTAAAATTTGAAGTCCACATTTTCTTTTCTTTTTTTTGGAGACAGTTAACTTCTGTTGAATTCAGCAACTGAATTCTGACTGAATTCTTCACCATGGAAACAGCAGCTGAGGCTCATGGGTATTACAGAGCCATCAGCCATGCACAAATGACAAATACGACATAATTTAAATAGGTGTTCCTAACATAAACTCTTGTGATCATGAGAGGCTGGTGTTTCTGTGTGAAGCAACACTAAGGACTCTGTTGACAGGAAAAAATGAAATGGGAACACAGAATGGAGAAAAACACTTCTGAAACCATTTTTCTGGGGAACTATTTGTTGTGGTAACTTCTGTCATGCTGTGCAGAGAATAGTTTGGGCAACTGGGCTTTTCCAATATTGTGCAACTACACTGCAGGATTGCAGGTGAACCAAGATTTTCCAGGACTTCCTGTATGATGTCACTTCTTGATGTCTGCTGTGATTAGAGGTGGTGAAAACATTCGGCCTTATTTTCTACTCGTATCATCTGGCACACGTTACTGTGATGCATTTAGACATTACTGACCAACAAAGAAGTCAGTCCAGTGGAATGACCTGACTAGTGCAGCAGTGTGTGTGGACAGATGAGCCTGTTCTCTGAGCAGGGTTGTGGAACACACACACACAAACAGACAAACATATAAAACATGAGAGTCTGGGGCAAGAAGAGCAAATAAAATGACATTTGGAAATCAGGGAGATTGTTGACTTTATTATCAATACAGAGCAGTGGTTTAAATCAGTAATAAACACTGTCTGAGTGTGTGTTACCTGTCCAGAGAAGGGGGGTCGGTTGCCTGACCATGCCACCTGGCCTGGATTGAGCTGTCTGGTGATCTGAGCCAGATTCTGATTGGATGAGCCTGATGGCTGGATGTCATTCACGCCAGGGACATGGATCACAGAGGAGCTGTGCGCACAAACAAACAAAAAGAGCAGAGTGAAATGTGATGCGCAGTCAGGCTTCGCATCACTTCTCTCACACCAAGTGAGCTATGGATGTAACCTGCTGAGCACTACATGCACAAACACACATCACTGACATGTACCTGAAGCTTTTGCCAGAGTGTCCCTGCTGGAAGGGAGAGCTCTGTGAGTAGAGCTGCTGTCCTCCAGCTGTAGAGGAGGGAACCATCATCTTCTTATCTCCCGCTACACACACACACACACACACACACACACACACACACACACACACACACACACACACACAAAATAAAACACATGGACCAGGGTCAGCATTTTAAAAGTAATACCAATAGAAAGCTAAACCAGACACTGTCAGGAAGTATTTATGGGGTGCATGTTTCTGTGTGTGTCATACAGCCAGAGATGCTGGTGTACATCTCAGCAAAGCGGGGGTCTCTCTCCTGGGAGAACAGCGCGTCTGTCTTGTCGATGTTCTTCCCTGTCTCATGGACTCCACTGCTGACGCTGGCCACAGGCACCTGAGGGTGGGGGTGATAGAGTAAGGAGGAAGGAGGGCATAAGGAATGATGTTAGGGATGATTTGATTTAGGTAAAAAAAAAAAAAAAATAGTCCATACACCTGCATAGACACAAGTTCAACAGCTTTTTAGCCAAGTAACCACGCAACAAAGGGTTTTGCGCTCTGAGGATTTGTTCCCAGTTCGGACTTCCTACTCTGAGATACCTGATAGATAGTGGCCCTGTGGTAGTAGCGATGTGTTATGCAAGTAAACTGCACAACATCAGGACCAAAAAAGCTATTTTTGTGTGTTACTTTACATGAACTGCTACTAATACCTGCTAATTCAATATTTGTTATCTAGCAATTATGTCCAATTATTACAACCAAAATTACATAGAGTCTTTAGAGTCCATCTTTCAAACCAGGTAGTGTAAGTCATGAAATTGTTCAAAAGCAGAGGGTTACCTGGGAAAGATCGTAGGCTGTCAGTCCATCTCTCTGGTGAACCTCCAGCTCTGCCTGCTGCTGCTGCTGTAGCTGCCTGCAAAACACAACACAGCACAACACACACAGCATCAGCACCTCAGACTACAGACTGACACATACAGTATGTTACTGACATTTTAAATAACTAACATGATAAACACTTCATTTAATAATATATATGTTCATGTAGATGATAACGGTTTTGGGACATTTTGTCCCAATCCAATATCTAACAACTTTGGCCAGCTGGTAGCACTAATAGAAAAGTTAAAGGGTCATCAAAGTCATTGAATCAGGACATAGAGGCTGTGCCCTAATAATCCAAGCAGCGGTGAAACATCCACGACAGTACAGGCCAGATCTAAATCTGGAACTGTGACAGAGGGACCTGAGCCAGGTGTATTTTCTGCAGAGACTCAGAGGCTTCAAAATCTACAGCAGGACACTGCAGATGTTCTACCTGTTGGTCAGACAGCTGGGGACGGACCGCCCGAGGTGCTCCACTGAGCAGCAGGAGATCACTCCTACAGGTTGCCATTAAGCTTTTTAACTCATCCCACTATGTCACAGTGTGGACATCAGTGGACTGGGAGGCTGCTGAGGTCCAACTGAACTCAAATGGGACTTACAATTACATTCTCTTAAACATTTGGCAAAGTGCAATATATCCGTTTTGAACACCCCACAGCAATTTGGACACTGTATACATGCATATGTTTAAAGGACATGTTTTTTTTTTTTTTTTACTATAACTCAAAAGTCTGTACTTGATGTTTCAGATATCTGCCGTGTTCTTTGTACTATGTGGCTGGTTCGTGTACTGTTGCTATGACAGAAGTACTTCCACTGGGGATAAATATAGAGTGTATGTATGAATTTGTGCATGCACGTATGAATGTATGTCTCTCTTTCTGTCTTCTGTCAAAACTTCCTCCACAGACACAGCGATGTCAGACGGCTTGTCACACCACCATTTATTGCCATTTCTGTAAAACTTTATCATCTAGTTCAGTTAATCTGATGGAAAAGGTCTCTATCAGTGGATTTGCTAATGACAGCAAGTATATCTGCACAGTACATTTGTGTCGGGTTTAAGAAACAATAAATGTAAACAATTATTCTCATTTGGATTATGATAAACTCCCCTCTAGACATTAAATCAGCTAGGCTCATATCTAGTATTGGACCTCCAGAACATGACAAGCAAAAACCTGCTTCGACAATTTGTGACCAGGGCCTTAGCAGCTGTGCATTACAATGTGCTCCACAATTACATTGCAAAGGCTAAGTACTGTAAAGTAACCCAGGTGCCATTCCACTTAGCTACGCCCTCCTGTTTCTCCTCTGGGATCTGAAGACTTTCCCAGACCAGATGAGATATGTAAACCCTCAAGCGTGTTCTGGGTCTGTTCTTGGGTCTCCTCCCAGCTGAATGTGTCTGGAATACTTCCACAAGAAGGAATCCAGGAGGCATCCTAATCTGATACCTGAACCAATTTGACTGGTTCCTGAAGGAGCAGCTACTCTGAGCTTCTTCTCAATCTCTGATCTTGTTACCGATCCCTCAAGGCAGAGGTATGCCTCAAATGAACCGGGTAGTACAAAGTGTTCTCTGACGATGTCCAAAGTCAAAGTATTTACACCTGTTCCAAACAGCAACATTCGAAAGCAGGGTGAAGCGCCTGGCATCACAGAGAGGGGTGAGATGTGATCAGTCGTATAAATGGTGACAATAGTGCACATTTTCAGACAGTCACCTTAAAAGCATAATGTGGTGTTGCACTTGTAGCCACATGTAGAGTGACAAAAGTAGCTGTGTGAACAACAAAATAAAAGCTTAAATACAAGAGCTTGAGCGAGATGTTGAAAACTTGTCTACCTGCACACCTGTACACACTTAGCCAATCAGCGAGTCAAAGGTGTAGGGGGAGGGAGGTTTCAGACGCTGCCAAACAATCTAACAAGCACTTTGAGAGCATGGGTGAGCTCAGACACTGTGAAGGAAGTTTTGCTGCTAGTATCCATGATCTCATTCTTTCGGTCATGACCACAGGTGTGGGTTGAAAGGTAGATCAACTAGTTATTTGTTGCTAGTTATTCATGAATTTAAAATAAATACAAAATAAGAAAACACAGTCAATAAATCGCATTTCATACACAACCAAGTGGATGCAGATAATTGTCCAATAATATATTTGTTAGCTTTGCCTTCATGCTCAGCTCCCTCTTCACTACAGCAGTCCGGTCCTACCGAGGCTGTACTGATCCACCTGTCAATGTTTGTGTACACAGAATGAATCTGAGTATTCTTTTCATTTAAAAAAAACTTTTTAGATGGCATGTTTTGAACGCAATAGACTGGAAGAACATTTATGTGAGAGGTTTCAGGAATGAGATACCCTGCTGCTGTAATAGCTTTGGATCACTTCACTTCAAGACCAGAATAGTCTGCATGAAGAGCTCTTACTGCACAGTCTTCAATTTCATATTCTTCAAAAAGCACAAACAGGGCATTTGTTTAGTTACAAAAAACAGAAAGAGGAAGTGCTTCCTCTCTCAGTACTTTTCTGTCATTCTCAATGACATATTATTTTGGTGTACGTGCAGAAGTGTACAGGCACCTCTGTTCAGCAGTACAACTCACTCTGATGCACACGGCCCTTAACAATGGGAATGAGAGTGCACACAGGTGGGGCTTTAACCTGCACTGAGCTATGCTGCACCAGGGAGAAAGCACTACAACAACTTCAGCCAACAGTCGTGAACGCTTCTGGTGCACACAGTACGCATAGGATGGCGCTGGAGTGTGAAGGACAACAAAAACTACATAGCTGTGAAAGTTCAAGAACAATTTGTGATGAGTTTCTGCGACCTGCCCAGTGTATGCTCTTATCAAGCATGAGGCTACCAAGAGAAGGAGACTGTGGGAGCACAAACTGCTACTGTAATCACACCCACGCAGGCGCTATTATTTTGGCATAATGCTCATACTGTCAAAAGGCAGTTCACTGACTGACATAAAACTCCTACACGTCATCACAATTAAATAAAGAGAGAAAAAAACAAGATGGATGGGTGGAGGAGTGTGGTCAAAAAGAGAACTTCAAGCTGGTGAATAAAACGATAATATTATTGATCAGCTCTTTTTGCTGCTCATAAATTTAGACCTTTAAATCTCAATTACATGACATATTTACTAACCCAGGCAGGTGTCATGGGATTAAAAAAGTTGATTTGTCCACTTTGTGCACTTGCATTACTTAATTTTCATGTATTCACACTTGACACAGATTTCTAATTCTAGAGGACAAATATTTTTCCCTCATAGCACCTGCCTTGCACATGTTGAAATGCTGGCTTTGATCAATTATTTATGCAGACCATTCATGTTTAGCTACTGACTTTCAATATATGATGTTGCAGAAAGTAAAATATTGAATTCTGTGAAAAACAATGAATACTAAATGTTGAGTATTAGCAAAAATGTGGCTCATCAGTGTCAGTCTAGACATCAAATCAGTTTTTACCTAAGCCTGAACATCCTTGTTTCAGTATTTTAATGGAGACTGTGGGTCATCATCACATGACCTTGATGCAAAAAATATATTGACATTAAGTCAAAAAAATGTTTTTTTTTCCCTTAATTGCTTCCTTCCTTGCCTGCCATAACAGTGCTCATGCAATCTGCAATACTGTATTAGTCAAGCAATCCAATATTAAATAGGTGGCGGTGCCAATGATACAATGGCAGTGGTGCATGTGTTAGTTTGTATGAGCGTGTACACTCATTCAATTCTCAGCTATTTCAACACATATATTGACGTGATTTGGCAAAAAGCAGGGCAGAGGGCAGAGCAGCATGCAGCCAGAGCAGGATAGTACAGGTTCATTAAGCCATTCCCCTCAGAATCCTCACATTCACCATGGCAAAACAAGCTGGACACTTTATAGTCAGAGATGACACGACTAGTTTGCCAGCTGTCGATGGCCTGTGATCAGCTGCTGCACAGAGATAAAAACACATCAGCAGCACAACTACTATCAAGACTGATGGTTTATCAGAGCAGGTAAAACATGCAGGAAGCACTCCCTGGGTCTGTGGTGAATTCATTTGGATTTAAAATCAATTTAACAAATTAATTTTACATCAAGTCATAAATTCAAAATAAATTCAAAGTTAATGATACAAGAAAAATTAGAGTACAATTTAGAAAAATGCACAAAAAGAAAAAAGATGAAGATAAACTGGGTGATTATATTTATCCTGTAGACAATTTACAGATGACTTATAACACCTGAGTCAAATCATAACAACTAATATGCATCATATTCAACAAAATTTAAATGATCATTTTTGGAACACGTTCATACCTCATGACCAATATCATTACTTCTTTGGCAAATGCATTCATGCAAATATGCATCACACAGATGTTCACTGTGCATACTGAGCTGATCTTGCACACATACAGTTCATCAATGTATTATCTCCATAGTGAGGTAACTGCCGACCGTGTTCCTACTTTAACATCCCAAATATCTGTGTACACACACACGCACACAGAGGAGACACACAGGTATTCATCATGCTGTGACGAACACTTCTGAACTTTGGGGTATTCTGACAAACGAGATTCATTCTTTTGTCAGTGACCTCATAAATCTAACACATTCTGTTAATACTCTGGCTGCCCCTTCAGCCTGAGGGTGCTTTGACAGAGATTCATGTCTGTCACACATGCACACGATCGCACACACACACACGCAAGCTATTGGCTGTATGTTTACATTGGTAATGTAGTGATGACAGCTGAGAGCACATGCAGGAGGAACAGGATGTGAAATGTAACCAGGTGAAGACTGAGGGACACTGAGTAGAAATCTGACAGTTCACATAACACAGAGGGAGTCCGCAAGCCTCTGAATCCATGTTGATCAGGGCCCAGATGAAGGGCTACACCTGTTCACTCAATGTATTCACAAATCCTTCCTTAACTGTTGACTAACTCAGCAGTGACACCACTGCCCCCTACTGCCAAACACCTCTGCATGCCACTGGCCATGAGTTAAACTTACAGTTGTCAGCCATGTGCAGACAACTAAGACACACAACAGTGCGATGTTTGGGTTTCAACTCTGTCAACAAGAGACGAGTACCACAGACAGGTGAGGCCATAACTCTATTAATAAAACAGACAAATAAATGAGTGAATTAATTTATCGACAAATACATAAATTAGTGATTAAATGTACTAGTAAGAAAACAAGTAAATGAATATCAGAGGAAAATATAGATATCTGTCCCTAAATCAAATGAATAAGTAAGAATGAAATAAATAAATAAATAAGCAATGAAATAAGCTCTAAAGCTCTAAATAAATCATCCGGTGAAATAAATAAATCTGTTTCTGATTATAAAACTCCATTCCATATCTTTTAATTAATTCAGAGTATCTGTTTGAAGGCTGAATTTTTTTATTTATTTTGGGGGGTACTGTTTCCGGTCTTCTTTTACTTATTTCATGAGTTCAGAATTGCTTGTCAGTCAACCTCTGGGCGCTGGACCAGTAATTGTGATTGGTTGCTTTGATGTACCTCACAGAATCAGACAAAAAGTGGTCTGGTCATTCAGAAACTGAGCTGAAAATAAAAAAGAGACAGAAAGTCTTGACCAGAAACGGCCGCATGTGTACGGCTGATCATTCAAAAGAGGCTGCAAAACATTTAGATTGAAGACCTGACAGTGACTCTAGCAGTTCATCACTATGATCGTCAGGGGTCCTGCAGCAGGATAGGAAGTCCTAGCACCAGGGCAAACTCCAGGTTAAGAACATCAGTCAAGGGAAGCTAGGCAGATATGTCGAGCTGTTAAAGTCATATTATTAAGATGATTCCTAAGACAGCTGCTGTTACGTTTGTTTTATTTATGTTATATAAATGCTTTGGGGTGGACTGGCACTGTGTGCAGACCTTACAGTGCTATCACATTAGTCACAATGGTTTCAACACATTTCAATCTTTTCAAACGACAATGCCAGTGGATAATAAAATAACTCTTTTGTTAGGAAACATTTTAATAATAAACATTTAAAAGCTTTGCTCAACATCATGTGCATAGCTTTCCCTGGTCTGGAGTCTTGACCTAGAGTTAGCTGGTGCTGGTGTTCGGGGCACGCTTCCTAGCCTTCAGGTAGACACGTGGAATACATTCAAACAAAGAGAACAACTGAAATGGAGTTTTATAATAAGATCAGATAGGGATAGGATATACTTTATTAATATGTTATGTTTTTATTAATATGTTTTTAATGCTAAACATATTTATTTATAAAAAGGATACTGATTTACTTACTCATTTCTGACATTTGTGTGTTTCAACTGAGTTAAATTAACGTTTTTAGGGTTTTAAATTTATATGAACAAATGTTTGTGCTCTTTGGGGACAAATCGAGTGACTGATTTTCTAAATACAGAGCAGCAACTGACATATTCTTGTCACAGCTTCTCTGTCTGTCTGCCTGTTTGTGCTCTGATTACAGGAGTGGGATCAGGTGTGCAGGTGTTGGGCGGCCAGCTGCTAATCATCTCCAATCTTCTCTGCTTTAAATACCAGGCTTCAACTCCATCACGCTGCCAGAACGTAGACTCAGTGACACAGGAAGTCTTGGTCCAACCTTCTGCTTCTATTTGTTTGATTAAATTCTTGCTAATACTTGGCTGCCTGTGCCTGCCAGCCTCTCTGGTCTGACTCCTGCCTCTGACCCAGCTCTGAACTACCTGGAATCTTGGATCGCCTCTTTCCTCCTGCGACTCTGAACTCCACTTGTTCAGCCTTCCCTCGTCAGTTGATCTGCTTTGTTTGGCTCATTCAACGGCTCACGGCTTTGCTCTGTCGTGGCCAAGTGACTTTGCTCCCCACAAATTATCATTTTGAGTGTTTGTGAATTCCTTGCTGCTCCTACTCCCTGCCTCAGCTTCTGTGTTCTGCACTTGGGCTCGCACAACTAGTCCTTCAAAACAATTGTTTTTATTACTGATTAATGAAAAGTGCAACTTCATCTGAGCCTGAGATGGGCTCTACAAATTGCTTAGTTTTCAGACCCAGACATATTCTGTTTACAGTGATAATAAAATAGCAGAAGGAGACACAGAAATTAACATTTAGCATTTTTGCTTGACTATTTTGTATCAACCCACAAGTTACTAATAATCAATTGGCAAATAAATTTTAGCTCTGGTCTAAATACTATCTTCTAAGAGACCAAATAATTGTGATTTTTGATTTTCTGATAATTGCTCATCCCTTTTCTCAATACAGTAACTAACTTTTCCCATAATATTGAGACATTCAGCCTCTATTCTTGAAGCTGTCTGTTGTAAGTGCACTTGTATTTCAGAGCTGAGCCGTGGGGCCTGAGCTCTGGCATCCCACAAGGTACAAACACAAAGTTTACTGGGACTGAGACTCCACACCCTTCATTTAACACCTTGTTAACAACATGGGAATCAAAGTGTGTAAATATTATCACTGCAGCCTTGAACAGTGTGGGTACTCGTACTGCTCGACTGATAAAGCAGCAGAGTGTTGATACTCAGAGAGTGAGGTGAGAAATGTGAGTTGCTGACATGTCAGTTCAAAACAGAGCAGTTGAAAACCTCATTTCCTATTCGAGGATATACTGAATTAGGGTTAAAGACAGAATGACATTCCATTACAGCAACATGTGTGTTGAATTATACATGTCATGAACAGAATAGTTACAAATGGTCACACCGTGCTGTGAGGGGATTCTCTGCACGCATTTGTTTTGCCACCTGAAAAAAGCCAATTCTGTGATTAACATGACTGCATGTGGTACCTTTCAAGAACAGCTCTGAACTGTAGTTTGGATACCACTAGTTTTAGGCTATTTTAATTTCCTCTAGCCTGACTCGTAGCAGCTGTAACTGCAGTAGTTTTGTCCGGACCAGCTCTGCTGTGAAGAATGCAGAAGATGCTGTAGTACTGCTGCTTTAACAGAGAAGATAGCACAACACATGCTCTTTCACTAACTATTATGCAACCTAAGCTTATCTAAACACTTTAAGCTGACTAAAGTAATGCAACTTTATATCAAGGTGATGTGCTGTTGCCTCAAGGAAAATGTCACTTTTTGCAATCTTTATTAGCAGATGTCATCCAAGAAAAGTGATCACATCAATATATGACAGAGATTAAATTACACCATGAGAGTTACCGCATCACATAAGAAATATATGTACAATACCAACAGAAACAGTAAATACAAAGCGGGGTGTGTGTGAGTATGAACAACTTACTTGACGTTGGTGTTGGTGCAGATGATGTACTCTATCTCATCAGAGTATGGGTTCTGGAAGGTGAAGCTGCTGGTTCGGATCAGCATCCACTCCCTGTTCTTCATCCGGAAACGATACATTACCGACAGAACCTGACCCTTCAACTTCACCACCTGCAGAAGGAGAAAAGACACTGATTAATATTGTTTCTACTATGTCTGAACTATCCTCATGGGTCTGTAGGAGAAAAGAAGAGCAAACCCAAAATGATTCCACTGTTGGTTTCTCATGAAGAAACAGCATGTACAATCTAAAGGCTGATGATAAAATCCTCAGGACACAGAACAAAGGAAAACCAAAAATCCCATCAGGCCTTGCAAATCACAACTGAGTGGAACATTTGGCTTGAATTCAAATTCTGGTTTCCCATTGGATGGGACCCACGGGAGCTCAGGCGAATCCCCATGACATCATTAAAGTTATAAGAATCAACATGCCCCACTCCACCTCGCCTTTCCACTGCAGCATGAAGTTGCTACAGGAGGTGTATCATTCCCAATCAAACATTTGTGCCTTAATTAGCCAAGGCATCGGTCCATTAACTCGCTGAACGAGTACACTATGTTTGCGTTTAGATCTGCTACAACATGTTTGGAGTCTGAAATAAACTGGCCGTTTGTGTATCCGGTTCTTTCACTTTACCTTCAGGAAGAAGGCACAGATTAATCGTTTTCTTCAAAAAAGAGAAGAATAACTTCTACACCCTCTTTCATCTAAGTCGACTCTCAGCTGTTTCCTCCACTGCCTGCAACCTGCTCAACGTCACCATCTGAGCTTAAAGAACTCGTACTGGACGGACACACATGTTAACTGCTCCTGAAGTGACCTCAGGTAAGAGTCTACGATCTGGACAGAGACAGTTCAAGCTACTGTGTCAGTACAAGCTTCACCGTTTTATAAGCTTTACTGTACTGTTGTGAAATTAACGGACCACCGAATCTTGTTGTTGCTGTGTGAGACACCTCAATTACTGTATTTACTGCTTGTTTCTGTGCTCTTAACACCTTAACACACAGGCTTTGTTTTTGTGTTTTTGGTGTTAATTTTCTGCCACAGGAGTCAGGCCGGTAAGCTGCACTTAATCAGTTAAAAGACCAGAGCCACAGCTGATGAACTGAGCTGAGTTTGCACGCTGGGTTTCTGTGTGATAGAGACAGTCATTGTGTCTTTCTGCTGTAATAAAGATCTCTTTGTGCTTCCCTTTGAGTGCCTCTCCCTCTCCATTGTGCTTCTCATATCTTTGTCAAGCCTCACAGTCTTGAACTACGCACAATGTAACCACTGACACAGTCACGTCTACCTAGATAGATGTTGATTAAAGGATTATTGATTGTTGATCATTATTCCTATAGTTAAATAAACACGATTGCACATTTAACGAGCAGTTGTCTGTGATTATTTGCACATATGTGTTGTGGTACCAGCTGCTTGACAGGGTCAGTACTTGGATTCAACCCGTCACTGTTATTATATATATATTTTTAAACATTGGCTTTTTAAGTGAACAACCCCTTTTGAGACTATATCCACAGCTGGTTATTGGTCCCTGATCTCAAAGTGGTGTCCCGCTATTATCATTTCATATGAATTATTTTATTGATATTGGTACCAATAACTGTCCCTAACATCTCCTAATAACAAAACCTGCTCCTACCAAATCCAAACACGACTGTGACAGCATGTATTTTTCACCTGGCTAGAGAGACAACCTTAAAGACTAGAATGAGGAGCAGTTTGAATGCATCTTACTAACACTGGCTTCTAAGTTTTGGATTGAGCCATCATATAGCGATGCTTTGTGCTGTATTATGTACTCTCTGTGGCAGGCTACCTGTGCCGATACTGTGCTCATGGTTTTTTTCTCCTATCAACCATTTGTTTCTATCTGTGTCTCTGCTGACTGTCAGTCTGAGTAATGAAAGCACTGCACTACTTCCCAGTGTGAAATGGATCTAAAACGACAGATATAAATTGTGCAGAATGATCACAAACATGGAAACCTTTCAGTCCACAGAGACAATAGAGACCACAGGACAGACAGGGAGGGAGAAGAGGGAGACGAGAGGAACATGTCCCTCTGGTTAAGTTCAGCTATGAAGTCAGGATGATGCTGTTTTGCTAATAAAAGGTGGATAATGGAGTTGCCAGATCGAATTAAACAACTACCCACATCTAGTAAACCATACACTCACATCAAATAAAACCGAGACACGGATCAAATACAACAGAGGTTGTTTTTAATCACCTGATCAAGTTGTGAGTATTATACAAAGTTATGTGACATGTAAGAGAATTGCATTTGACCCACTTATAATCAGAACGATCTGTATTGGTGATTGAGAAGGCTTAATATCAGTTAACCTAATCATTCTGCCTGCCAGCTCTCCTGTCACTCAAACCAAATTGAAACATGCTTGATGAAAGGCAGCATGTCTGCTAAGAGCCAAGTCAATTGTGGAATACACTTGGATAATAATCACATGTGTGTTGATGGATTGTGTGTTACATTCATTTGTGTAGAAGCTGGATGACAGTCTGAGGTTTCCACAGCGAGCAGAGAGGGAAAACATTCCTGGCATCGCTGAGAGTGACAAGGTGTTATATTATTCTTCTTTAATAGTGTCCTGTGGTGTTTTGTATAATATCTGTGGAGTGAAGCGTCAGTATGGATCTGTTGTGGCAATCAAGGACACAGCTGTTGTTAGTGTGGGTATCCGGGGGCCACTCTTATACACGTGTTCCATTGTCCATTCCTGTATTGCATGCAGGTCCAGGTTGATGAAATACCCATATTTGCTAAGCTCTGAGAGTGATGAATCTTGTGTCTTTCCTCTCTTTTTTTAATAAGTTGTGTGCAAATCATGCAGCTAATATTTTACCTGACGCACCAGATGGTTTGTTACACAGAACCATCTGGGAAGTCGTCCATGGAAACTGTTTGGAAGAGGGCAGACACAAATTCTTGGCAGGTGATTGGACTATCACCGTCTATCACAGACTTCAACCAATCAAATCAACAAACTATATGACTCTTGGCAAAGCCAGTCAGGAGAGGAGCAAAAACATCTTTTTCATCAAGAAAAGCCTTCAGTTTCATTGTCTGGAGTCCTTTCAGTTCTGATATAACTGATGCTATAGCAGCATCTACGCTAACCTCTCAGGAGCCACCATTGTTGTTTGGCTTCTCTCACTGTTAGCACACCTGAACCACACCTGGATATTGCTGCCAGTAGGTCCCCTCATAGGATGCCGATTGGTTCAAACCACAAGCTCATAACCTAAAGCATGGCAAGATGGTCTCTTGATCTTGTGAATCCAGTAACATTAAAATAACATTAGTAGATAATTTATTTTCGATATGTAGACAAAAATCAAGCTTGAAAAGGAGAAGAAGAAGGATCAACGTGAGAGGGATGCAGTGCCTGCCAAAAGGGCAAAAGTCTGTGCAAATATCACACCAAATAGGAGGAGGCTTACCCGTACTTAAAGAAGAAGAACGTTGGTCAAAGTCATGCTTTTTGTAAGAACACCAGACTGAAAAGTAACGTATGTCAAAACTGCAGAGTAAGCAACCAAGCAAACCAAGCGCCACGAAGAGACGCAGAAGCATGCTCTACCAGTGACTGCACTCATACTATCTCTCCAATCTATTTCCATAATCAACCAATTGTCTCTCTCACCAGTAGCCTCTCAAAATTAACTGAAGTATAATAAATAAATAACACACATATTTTCGTGTTTTCATTTATATAATGCAGACATTTTCACAGCATTTCACTTTTAACCAGGTATCTGATTCTGACCACCTGACTGCAATCACTGTACTAAGCAGAGTTCCTCTGTTCCTATGGTCCCTTCCATAACTCTTAACCATTTGTCATACAGCCTTGCAGGAGGCATCATTGGACCCAGCAGGTCCACAAAAATCTATTCGTCCATTGGTCCATAAAGCTGTGCCCACCCTATAGCAACCAAATTTTGCTACGAGGCTGAAATTTGCCAGGGTGGTCAAGTGTTTGTGAGGTTCTTTGTGCGTGAATGCATGAACGTGTGGATGCATGCTTCTAGATGTTATATAAATTGAGTTGTACCTATTTTTTACTTACTCACTGGGTTTGCACATAATTTGTGTGGTTTAACACAATTTAATGATCTCTGCTGTTGTTTTTTTCACCGGACTATATTCACTTGAAATAAGGAACCTTAAGGTCCAATAAACAGTTATAGTCTGCTCTTACCTGTTGGAAACTTTCTCTCAAGTGGCTCTGGTCCTCAGGATGGCAGAACTCAAGAATATCTTTGCCCAGCAGGTCCTACAAGACAGTCAGTTAACAGAAATTTATCCTCCTGAAATAAAGGGTCTGTTTAACCAAATTAAAACACAAACAAATAATAAACATATTTCAAACTGAAAACTGCATCCTATGTTAGGGTGATTGAAATGTCTGCAGATTTGTTTTCATCTATTAAACAGAGTGGTAGTCAACACCAGATCTTATATCTGAAAAATATTGACAAAGGTAGTAAGTAGTAGTAGTATTAGTGGCAGTAGTAGATTAACTCTTGAATCAATGATATATCTGAACCCACAAACTCTGGTGATAACAGATGAAGCTGCGCTGTTTTGAAGACATTAAATCTGAATGTCATTTTGTGTTGTAAATTAACCACCATGAGTGGACCACCAACTCAGTATTTCTTTGTTTTCCCCTGATTTTGAAATTAAATGAATCTTTTTAAGATTAAATGCAGATTAGCTAAAGTGAGAAAGTGTTTCAATCTCTGAGTGCAAACCTTTTCCTTAAAGGTGAGAGGCAATTGCAGATGTATAGCAGTTGCTATAATAAAGTCAATACCAGACATCTCATTTAAAAAAAGGTAAATGTGTAGCAGTAAAGACAAACTAGAATTACCACCTTGCGGCTATAGGCCTTCACCAACAAATCAAGTCCATGTCTGTCCAGAAATATAAATACACTGTTATGGTGAAATGGAGATTATCACTTCTTTGACATGTGATTCCAGTGAATAATTTCCAGGTAGAAACATGCTGTCTTCACTTAGAGACTACTCTTACAGGAGCACAGAGGACTGACAGGGAGCTCCATCACATGATGCAACAGCAATCACCTGAAGCTCAACATCAGCAGAACCAATGAGCTCGTGCTGGACTACAATGAATTTCTCCATTGTGAGATGAATAAAATGTTACCTGATCTTATCTAATCTGCAATGCTTCAAATATGGATGTTGCTGCAAAGTGACTTTGAATTTTGTTATAATTAACATATGAATTCTCGAGTTAAGGTCAAATGTGTGTTGTGTGGTCACAGTGACCTTTGACCACCTAATTCTAATCAGTTCATCCTCGAGTTCAAGTCAACATCTGTGTCAAATTTACAGAAATTCCCTCAAGGTATTCCTGAGATACTGCATTCATGAGGCTGGGACAGGCGTGAGGTCACTGTGACCTTTGACCACCAAACTTTAATTAGTTCATTCTTGAGTCCAAGTGAACATTTGTGGCAAATGTGAAGAAATTCCCTCAAGGTGTAACTGAGATATCATGATAATGGGACAGGAACGGCCACAGCTGTTGCCAGCACAGAGGCATAAAAAGGGTCCAGAGGAATATAACAAGTCAAGCCTAAGCTGCTCCTCCAAACAGGATGTATTTATTATGAATGATAACGTAACAGAAATAGAATTCAGCAATTTCTAAGTGGTTTCGTGTTGAGTAAGTCTTCAAAGGCACGAGCTGGCTGGCCACAAGAATGTGTTTGACATACCAGTGCAGGCAACAAGTGTTTTTCATCCAAGTCTGCTTATTTCCACTGTCAACACTGCACCTTATGTGCGTAGCTAATCATGCAAAGTACTACTAGCTCATGGAATTTGCACCTCATGTGGAACATGAGTTCATCTGAGACAGTAGCGTGACTGGGGTATTGCAACAGAGCTTTAGTGATTGACCTTACAGTTAGAGGTCAAAATGATTGATAATTCACACATTATAAGCCTGTGTCAAATGAAGGTCTGCTTCTCTCTGCTGTTGAAGTAAATTTATGACATATCACTTGAAAATAGAAGGCAAAACAACTTACTGTGGATTTAAATACATTGCAAGGACACAACTTTTCCTATGCATGAACCCTAAAAACATATGGCAACCTTCATTATGAATTCTGAATCTTCTGCTAACCTGAGGCTGATAACCAATGACGTTTATGCAGCGCGGGTCGACGAAAGTGATGACGCCATCAGAGTTGTGACGTGACAGGAACTCCGTGGGCACCGACAGGCCGTTCATATCCATGGAGACTGGAGAGCTGGTCACCTGAGGGAGGGCGCACACGTGTTCAGGGTGCACCGTTTAGGAATAGGAACAAAGATATTTATGATGGGAAATAGACAGTTGGAGCACAAATAATAGTAGCCTACATCAGTGTCTTACACAGGAAGTTACTTTGACTTTGTGCCACTGGCATCACAAGTATTATGAGCACTGTTTATTATTAGCACTAACAAAACATTTCTGATTAGTTAACAGTGGAAACCTCAGCATCCATGATAGATTTCTTCTGCTGTGGCTCAGTTCATATTTACCTCAAGTATGAGGGTAGGAAAATAAAATAACTGAACTGAAAAACAATGCATTGATAAAATAAAGAAATGAATGGATGTAAAGACATAAATGAGGATTGAATTCATGTAAGTTATGATTGACTCAAAAAGTGACAAGTTTCCATAGAAAATCTACTTCTCTGCTTGACTTCAGAGACTCAGTTTCTTATGATTTCGACTACATTTACACGTTATCCAGCCATCTCCCTCCTTGAAGCTCAGACGCTCAGGTGGAAGCAGCGTATTTCTCCGAAACATATTAGTTCTGATATAAACATAAAATAAAAGTTTTGTGTTTTATTGACGAATCAAAGTGGTTCAATTTACTGTGTGTACCACACACACCTGCAGTCTTCCGATGGCCACTAGGCAGTATTTTCCAGTCTGACCTGCCTCTGTGTCTTCATCTGGTATAGTCATACCTGAGGGAAAGAAAAACAGAGACAGAGAGAGAGAGAGAGGTGTGAAACACGACATTTCTTATAAAGCATAAGCACTTATTTTTCCATTTGCTACTTGAACTTTGCAGCACTGAGAGGTAATCTATTGGCTGACACGGCCACCGCTCCTCTACAGTGATTTATTAGTTACGTTTTCACCATTAAATCTCCACACCGCAAGACACATTTCAGCCACAAATCTGAACTCATTCAAACAAATACTCAAACTTGCTCCTCTCTGTCTAATACAAATAATTCAGTAAAGCAGGAGGGAGAAACACACAAAAACACAGACAAATCAACTGTATTGTCATGGCACTCCTCTCACTAAGTTTTCACTGCTGTAGTGGCATTGTGTCACTTGGAAGATGGCTACTATACCACCAACACTTATTTAGAAGAAAATAAAACAAAAATAAAGAAGAAAACTGGCAGCAAGTTAAAGGCACAAGAATCTCAAAACAAAGTCTGTTTTTTTGCAGATTAAAAGTGAAATTGCAGTGATGCGTGTATCTTTTGGTGTAACAGCTATTGGAGTGCAAATATAGCGTTTATCTGATTATAGACCCCATTTTCACATGTTTTTGTGTGTTAATGACTAATAGGGGGAACAATTTTTGAAACTAGTCCAGCCAGCAGCCACAAACAGGCTGCAACTGAATCCCTCTGGACGTTTGCACAATGTCAATGTGCATCCACGAAAAGTGTTAGTTTTGTCACTGACAGGCTCAGAGTGTTATTCTAAATGTCTGACAACATCATGGAAATAATCCCTACAAAGACAGACCTTTAGTCAAAGTGTAAGATCCTTTCTGTTTAACCAGAAACAGCTGCTAAGCCACCAGACTCCATTCACAAAAACAGTACATTTATTATTGTAAAAGAAACTTCATTCAAACTCAACAGAAACAAAATAAAACTCAGCAGAACCTTCTTGGTTTGTCATTCACTTTTCCAACAATCACCATTAACTCTAGTTTGGTGTATATAAACCCTTAATTTACCAAACTGGGATAAGAGCGAGAGAGAGGGTGGACACCAGAGGAGCAACAAAACCAGCGTGAAGAGCCGTGATATTTTCATATCTAACTCTCAAATCATTTCAGTGACCACAGAAATTTAAATACTTCAGCCTGAAACAGATTTTCTTAGTGAAAAAAAGAGTTAATTAGTGGATGACAGAAACTAACTGGTCACAGAGTCCCTGCTTTTGTGACTCCTGTCCATGCAGTGCATTCAGGCCAGTTGCCACGGCAGCGCCGCTTTTCTTTCCACAATCAAATATTCATTTTCACAATTGACTGTCTTTGAATGGTTTTTTTTTTTTTTACAATTCCATTACATATCTGAATTCAGAATATGTGCTTACAGCCCTACTGTGCATGGATCCAGGTTTTTTTGGAGTTTGACTCATTTTCCTATCTATAACTATAAATCTATGATTTATAATCTATAACAGCAATTTAACAACCTTCAAAAACCTGGATAATCCCAGAGTAACCAAGGGATATCCACAGTCCATCCAAAGGCCACAGGGTAGATTCTCGTTCAGGTTTACCTTGGTGCTGTTTAACGTGCATTAATCACAGAGCAGACATTTCATTTTGCTGAAATTCCTTCCAGTTAACTATGAAAGTTTGCAATATTCATCTCCTCGAACACAATTCAGCCAGCAGCAGCTGTGCTGGTGCTCAGTGTGCAACATATCTGTGTCCCTCTGTTATCCATCTGTGATTTATGAGTGTGAGTGCGTGTGTCTCGCCTGATGACCGTTTGCCAGCAGCATCATGTCCAGAACATTCCAACGGAGTATTTTTAGTGCGAGGAAGTGAACCATGTGTCAGTGATTTCAAGACACATATGGTGTCCATGTGTGTGTTTGTGTTATACCTGGAAATATTCCAGTGTGACTTCAAAGTTATAAGAGGGGATTTAGTTGTGTTCTACTTGATGTTGTTCAGTTCCGTAACCCCACTTCACCACATCAGCCTTCTTGACACTTGGTTTGAGACCAAAGGGGTGCATTCCAATCCCTGTCTCTGTAAACACTGCACAATGTGTGTGTGAGGCCCTGTGTGTTCTCAGAGCTGGTGTGCTCAGATCCATTGCATAATACATTGATGCTGCTATACTGCTAAGGGTCCTTTAATTACAGTACACAGCAGGTAAGAAGATATCTCAAAGTCAAATGTAATAATAAACAACAGATTCTTGAAGTAGAGATTTTCATGCAGGAAGGTTTCAGATGATAGTACAGAAGGTAAATCTAACTTCCTCATTGTCAGCAACGCCCATGAAAAGACCCAAACCAACAATGTGTTGGTCTGTCTCACAATACTTTGACTTCCTACTCTGTCTGTGTCATGGTTTGAATTTCACTCTGCTCAGTCACTCTTCATTTATTCAGCGTAGTTGTTTGTGCATACATGGTCTAACTCTGCTGTCATTTCAGACCCTGCCAGTCCCGCCTGCCTGCCCCCCCCTGCCAGCAGAATCCCCTCACCTGCTCTCCTGCTCCCCATTCCCTCATTAGCTCCCTGGTATATTAACCAGTATATTTCCACTAGCTCTCTGGCAGATTGTCTTTGTGCGTTGTGCCTAAGCTTTCCAGTGGTTTGATTATTGCCCGCCTGTTTCTTGATCCTGCCCTAGTTTTTTGACCAGCCTGTGTCTTTTAGATTCTGTTACATTCTTTTATACTTTTCATCCTAGTAAAGACTCTTTGCTTTGATATCTGCCTCCTCAGTCATACTTTTGTCTTTGAACTGTGATGATCTGGAACTCTCAGCTCATTGGTGTTTATTGAAGATGGAAATCTTTAAAAGGGATAAAGTTTTAATTAAAAATGTCTCAGTGATTTCCTAAAAGAGCTGGTCACCGTAATTTTTAGCAAATTGTACTCACGCAGGAGGAAATGGTGCATTGGTTTGGGACTATTATCAGCAACAGATTAATCCACATGTGGCGCCATGCTGAGTTATTTCCGGCAGCAGGATGTGTGATCCCAGTTATTGTGGGATTGAGTGAAAATAAATGACAGCGTGTGTGTTTTGGTATTGTAGGAACATGCCATCCAGTGCAACAGTGTGGCTCGTTGATGTGTTCGACAACAACAGAGCTTTGTGGCACAGATGAATGTGATGTATCAGGCCTTTGATACCCACACAATGTTTGTTAGTAGGATCAACTCATTACTTGAATCTTTTTTTCGTGGGATTAACAAAAACATACATAATATCACCAGATTTGTGCTTTAAATGGAGGTCATCACAGACGTTTCAAGGAAAGTGACTTGACTTGAATTTGTGGAATGGGTATATACATATCTTCAGACATTATCACAGTGAAACAGTGTCAGTACTTCAGTTCCTGATCACAACCGCCGGTCATTGTAAAGGAGCAAACTACAAACCTTTTACGGCCAAGTTTCAAACCTACAGGGGGGTGAGTGTGTCATTCTCCAAAGATAGATTTTTGACTCTATATCTCCAGACCTAATTTCAGGGTTTGGATCACAATGTGTGAGCCGAGCCCAGGAGCAATTTTCGCAAAATCCATTCCAGTTTCACTCCATAGCAAATGTGGTGAAAGCTGCCCTGCAGTTACATTCTAGAACATAGCATGATACTTAGGGGCAGCATGAAAGCTGATGGTTAAGGCAGAGGAAAAAACTTGCGGATATGCTGAGCTGTATGACTCCACTTCCTGAGAACAGAGGAAGAGGAACACCTGGAGTTCCTGGTAGGGGAGACACAGTCCACACACAAGCTTGTTGTTACAGCAATCATCTGTACTGTCAGCTGGGAAATTCAAACCAAAAGACAGACTGCAAAAACACTCCTGCAGTCACATTCACAAAGGTATGATATGTTCGCTTTGTGCTGTATCTTAACACGAGCTCGTGGGACAGCTTTAACACTGACTTTCAAAAATGCTGCTCTGAATCTCAAACACCATGGACAGGTCCCAAAACCACACAGGCTGTTGTGGATCTGTGGTCGAGTCCAGGTTCCGATCCAGAGCTGTGCAGAGCCCACAGCTGTCTTAGGTTAGACCAGGCAACACTTATTCTGGGAAGGGACTCATGCAGTGAGGTGAAGCTTGGGTTAAGCAGGGATAGAGACAAGAGCATCAAGTGTGTGTTTGTTTACCTGCAGGGGGCCATGCTTTGATGTAGCCAGTGCAATGCACCACAGAGTACTGAGCCTCTCCTTCTTTTGAGGGTCCAAGGCCATTCCTGTCCATCAAACACACACACAGAGAGAGAGAAGGCAGCATGTTAGGTACTGAGACACAGCTGTGGAAGGACTCAATGACACTACAAGCCTTCTCACACTTAACACTTGTTGGCTGCAACTCTCTCTTCATGTAGTTGCTCATAGGTTAGAAGCACCGTTACATACTGGATGTTAGGGGAGTAACGCAAAGCTTTAATCAGTTTATTTTTTAAAATATCTGTATCTGGGTTATAACAGAAGTCTGCTTTACTTTCTGTGTTAAAATTAAAAAAAAAGTCTTAGAGTGTAAATACAATCTGGGAAACTGTAAAACTGTAATACTGCAAAACGGTATGATGTTAATTTGTGTCTTATTTCTATGTCTGACATCCTGTATGTGAAACATTTTTCTCCAACATTATCTACATTGTTCCCACTCTACTGTAAGCAGTCAGCTTGGATGAAAATGTCAAATTTATCTGACGATTATGCTGGGTTTTTTTTCTAACTTTCTTTTAACATGAAAGGAATCCTCTTGTGCTGATTGTAAAGCTTAACACCAGCTGAAACCTGCAAAGACTGCACTGCATGGCATATAAACAGACAGAGAGAAAAGATCCTGGACTTTTTGATAACTAGAATTAGAAATGAGTGAAGGTGAAGCTGTTTATCAGTATCTCTCCCATCTACACACAAGAAACGTCATCAGCTGGAAATATCCCATATTTTCACAACATAAACTTCATGACAAAAACTGCCAGCGACTGGATGTGAAGACAGAAAGGCAGAAAGGATTTATAGTGAATCACAACCGTGGTTAGAGAAGAGCTTCCTGTACCTGTATCTCTTCCTCATGTTAGACAGACGGTTCAGGGAGATGTGATCCAGAGGAGCACTGCCGCACCTGTGCACAAATACAAAATAAAAACAACAGCATATATTACACTCCAGTGGTACATGCTACCAACAATTTGCATTGACAAAACAAAGTGATTGTTAAATTGTTTTGGTGAATTTTGAAAGCCTACCACAGCTCTCACAAAAAATCCTGCACTGTTCCACTAAGAGAACGTTAGTTCTAGACTTCAGTTGGTCTCCTTTGTTCCATTTCTGCAGGAAAACCAGCATTACCATCTCATTTCCTTTTTCTTTGTGCTGCAACTATGTATCATGCACCATCTCCACATTCCCCACCTAATCTGAGTGGCACACGCTGCAGTGTAGAGGCCAGCTGCAGCTGCCGTGTGGTGTTTGTCTAATGGAACAACACAAACAAGTGTATGAATTTTTGAAAGGATTACTTTTGAGATCCTTTTTTCCCCAAAAGAAGTGAACTGTTCAAAGGCATGATCACATCCGTAAACCTGGCATCCCTAACCTTAATAACTTACTGGCCATTTTTTTTCCAGATAGAGTTTGCAAAGTCAAATTAAAAGAGTAACAATAAATGATTCCACAGAAATACCTTGTGATATCTTAAACATACAGTCTGACTTCAATTACCAAAAAAAAAAACACATTGAAATTTCCCAGTTTGAGAACAGCTGAATTTTGAAAATGATGTTGACTCAGTCTTAGATAGGGTCAATCTGAATTATGCTATTAATTATGCATTTGTTGTCAATGGGAATATGACCCCATACTGTTTCAATACATACAATTCATACCTTGCCTGAGCAGAGTCAGTCAGGCGCAGGTTAAAGCGGGGGTGTCAGACAAAGGTACATTTCGGGGGCTTGATCATGATTACTGCAAAGCTACAGCTACACTACACAAAAAGGCCACATTTCTGTTTTCTACCATCTAAATAAATCGTACGAAGAGTCTGTTTCACCTCAGGTGACAATGATTGATTGACTGACTTACACGTTTGCTTAATAATTTCTGATTAAAAAACATGAAAAAATGAAGAAAGCATCCATTCAGTCACAGTCAGCTGGGGATGTGTGGAATAAAAGTCACAAGTAGATGAGAGCAAGCAAGCGTCTTGTACACAATGTGGTCTGAAATAAGTTAAAGCAAGTTTAAAGATCAGAGAGTCCTGAGAAGAGCACAGAGCACCAACTCTGCCTGCCCCTCCACAACACCCCTCTAATCCACCAGGTGTCACATGGACAGAGTACAGGGACAGCCTGCACAAATGTAACTACAACAGCTGGAACACAGATGAATTATTCATACAAAAATACTGAATGAATAAAGTTTCAAGGCTGCTTTATCATTCTACAGCACAGGGTTTGTACAACGAAATGCAAGCTGCTGTCCCCTAATGCTACACACAAAACTAAAACTATTCTTTATGGTGGGGTGTGGAGGAGCAGTTGAGAAGCCTCACTGCCTGTAAAAGAAGTTGTTCTGTACTCCGGAGATACAGCAGCAGACACTTTTGTAGCGCTTGCCAGAGAGCAGCAGGGTGAACAGACTGTGGTGGGTATTGTCATTTATTATCCTTTGGGCTCTGTGCAGAAACCTCACCAATACCACTGCTAGGTACCAATGATGTTCTGGGCAGTTTTATTCACCCTCTGCAGACCCCTCCTGTCCTGGGCTAAGTACAAACCATGCCAATTGAAGACCTCCTTTTTCCAAAACCAACAATCAGCTCCTTGGTTTTGTTGACTTTGAGCAGTAGGTCGTTCTCTATGTACCACTCGGCAAGATTGTTGCTTTCCTTTATTATTATTAATTACATGATAATTAGGGCTGGAATCATTATTACTAACCGATTATCTCATTAGTTGTTGAGTCTGTCAATCAGTTTCAGCTCTTTATCGTAACAATGTTTATACTGTACATGTTTGTAAAGTAAGTGATCTGCTCCACAGCTTGCCTGATGCGTGAATGACTGCAAATGTCTGACCATGGCAGTCGTTTGTTTTTGAACCACTGGCCTGATTACACATCATCTCTGCTCAGTGTATGGCATGAACCACAAGTCAAACAAGTGACAGACTGGAGTCTGAACACTGCAGGCAGCTATTGCCTCCACTTGAATTTCCTTGTGTGGTATAGTCAGCGGGTGCTCCTCTGCGTGAGGGCCAGCCTTGTGGCTGAACATTACATAAGCCAGCCTGGATCTAATAATCGCCTTCCTGAAATGTTGGTTTGCTGATCATGCTGTATTCCTCTCAGCCTTGTTTATGTACGTGTCACAGAAGTAATTGCGTTTCAGTGTTTGCTTGCAGTCTCTTTCAGTGTCCCAGCAGCATGTTGTTTGCATTATGCAGAGCCTGGAATAGCAACAGAACAGAAGAATATGCCGATCCAACATATTCCTAACAACACGAAACACTGTAGCTCTCGTGCAACTTGCACGCCTTTGTGACAGATCCAAACAGAGCAAGGCCAAAGCAGCCTCTGGTGACTCTACACACTCTGGCATGAACACTACCACAGAGTGCCAGAAGAAAAAAAATGGAAAAGGTGTGTTATTTTGCTAAACTAAACATGGGCTCTTCCAGGCCCTTGAAGCTGTCAAAGCTGCTTTGATGTAGTTTGTACCCAGTGAGTAATGAGGGCTGTGGGGCAACCTGTGTGATATTCTGACATAGAGCACAAGAAATGAGACAAGAAACTAGGTTTATAAAAGGTCAGAAGCTATTGAGTGGAGATGGGGTGATGTCCAACAGATGGTAGTAATTATTAGAATATAGATGGCAAGTCTGCTAAGTCTAATTATCTATGAAGTATGGAAACATCAGTCATTTCACCAACAGCCTCTGGGGAGCAGACATATGAATACTATCACGGCAGGGTAGAAAGGCATGTGGCTTGAGGTTCATGTGGTGTGAAATAGGTTATGGGTCCATGAACATCTCAATTTAAAAAGCAGGTATGCATCATATATTGTACTTTTGCTGTGTGGTATTAAGTAGTCTGGTGTGTGCACACTGTCACAGCTGCCTAGGTTCTAAGCCACTGTTACAGAAAAGAATTCTGCTGTCAAGCACGTCTGAACTTTATCAATTCTAATACGTCATGAACAAAATACAGGTACCTTCTAATCTAAAGGAAAAGAACTACAGCCATCTATCAGATTCACACCTCAGCCAGTGGTCTTCCACTGCCTGTCACTACATATAATCTATGTCATCATAAAAAACTGAATCTGAATCTAGTCTAGTCAAGTCATGCTGTGTAATGTTTTAACTAATATTCTAGGATTCTGGGATTCCAATGTTTCCAAAAATGTGAGGATAAAATTTGGGGAAATGTGTACCAATGTTTTCAATGTCAAATTGGCAAAACAGTCTCACCACAAGGTCGATAAGTAGCTGTTCTGGAACTTTTTTCTGACTGCTCTGTAACTTGTCATGCACACTGGTTTAATGCTGGAGGTCGACCAATTAATCGATATGACATTTTCAATAGTAACTACAGTATTTGTCAGAACTTTGCTCAGACGGCGGCTGGGTGTCATGCAGGGACGTATATCACTGTTTAGCATAAAGTCATTGTGTGCCTGAGACAACTAAACTTATTAACTTTATATAGACCGCTGTGTTCGTAAATAAACCAAAAAATAAGGTTGTTGGTTACAGTATGGAATTATTAAAGCAAGACTGAGGATAACTGCCACTCTGCCAAAAGCGTGCTGTATCTATTTTGCTAGTTAGCACGGTGGTTAGAATTTGGCTCTTCCTTGAGCAGCCACTTTGACTGAAATATCTGTGTGGATGTGATTAACTCCTGATACTCTATGAAAAATTATTCTGGCAATAGGGCTTGAGAATGTGAACCTAAACAAAACCCCCAGGGAAGGCACATACCTGAACCGTTTTCAGTTTTTTCTCCCCACAAAAGTTGTCTTGAATACATAACCCAACACCCAGCAGCTCCTTGTCCATGATACAAGACAGGCAGACAGTGAGGAAAAGAAATCATTCTGCTTTTACTTTACTGACTTATTTGCCGTCATCTCTTCCAGTAAGTAATAAGTAATCCAGCTATGTAGCAATCCATTTATGAAATGAAACTACACACTTTGGGGTCATCCTTATGCTGGTAGTATGCACAAACAATAATCGTGAGTGTGGCATTTAACAATGCAACAGGATAGCACATTTCCCATTTTGAATAAATAGATCATATTCTAACAATGTAATGCAAGAAATTACCCTAAACTGGTTAATTAAACATGACATATGCAAAAGTAGCCGACTGCTGCAGAAGTAAAGCACTTCATGCATGATAACAACCCAAACTTTAGGGGTCATTCTCACTTTTTAAATTAGATTATTATGGTAGCTTCTTTGATGCTGCTTGAGTTGTGTCATCTGAATTATACAGTGTTTTTTGCATTTTTACCCAAATATAGAGCTGATTACCTAGAACACTTCTGAGATGATGATGACCATTTGTTTCTAACTTTAGGAAACTTAACTTCATCTGAAAGGTTTTATTCCAACAGCAATCTTAATAAAAGTATAAAATATGTTTTTTTCTCCCATATTGAAGTGCAACTTAAATAATTAATGTAGATTTTAATAGATATTGAATACATAAAAGTTAAAATTAAAAACATAGATATTGGCGGATTAATCGACTGTCATCTTTTTACTGCTCGAAATGATCATTATCACATCAGTCAGCTTCTACTGACCACTATAAAGCACCAAAAATTATATTTTCATGATAATAATGTCTAAGGGGTCACTTGTAGCAATGAACCAAGATGCTACACGCAAATCTGGAGCTCCCCTCTGCTTTACAGAACTTTATAGCAATGAAATAGAACCCAGGAACTGCTTTTTGTTGTCGTCATTTATAATGAAGAGTCTTTGGGGGGTTTTTTTGGACAAAAGAACCAATTTGACATCCCATTGGCAAATTGTGATGAGCATTTTATACATTTCATTTTTTACATTTCGACAATTAATCAATTAATTGTTAAAATAATCAGCAGATTAACCAATAATAAAAAAAAAAACTGTTAGCTGCAGCCCTAATGTAGCTAACTATGTATGTGTATGCAGTGTATCTCGAAGAGACAAAATGACTCCAGTGTTGGAGAAACTGCTGCTGGGACTGATGTAGTGGAGAAAGAGCAGGTACAGAAAACAGATGTCTTGTTGGGTTGCAAGGGTACATTTTTGCCTTCAGTCAACATGATACAGCACTGAGTGCTCCAGCATGGGAGGACAAAGTATTCCTGGACTCGACTGCGTCAGGGCCAAAAAGCTTGATCAGGATATCTCTCTCAGACTTCAGACACAACTCAACCGGCTGCCACCTCCAGAAGTTCTCCGATGATACAGCCATCATTGAACGGGTATCACAGGGGAACGATTTGGAATACAGGGAAGTTGTCACTAACTTTGTTGACCTGTGTGGACTGAACCACCTGCACCGGCTAGGAGATTGAGATCGTGGGGGAGTACAAATACCTGGGTGTCCAAATAGACAATAAACAACAACAACTACACTGATGCCCTGAACAGGAAGGGCTAAAGTCATCTTCATCTGCTGAGAAGACTGAGGTCCTTTGGAGTATGTAGGACATTACTGAGGACTTTCTATGACTCTGTGGTTGCATCTGCAGTTTTTTACGCAGTGGTCTGCTGGGGCTGTGGAAGCTCTGAGAGGGACAGGAAGAGACTCAACAAACCAGTCAGGAGAGCTGGCTCTGTCCTGGAGTGCCCTCTGGACACCACTGAGGATGTAGGAGAGAGGAGGATGTTTACCAACCCCTCCCACCCCCTGCATGATACAGTGGGGGCCCTCAGCAGCTCCTCCAGTAACAGACTGCTGCATCCACCCTGTAAGAAGGAGCACTACCACAGGTCCTTCATCCCAACAGCTGTCAGAGTGTTCAACTCCAGCGTTTCTTAATGTAGCACTGAGTCCATATTCAGGCTGTTTTCAACTAATGTGTGATTCATGTTTACCTCAGCCTGCAGTCACATTCACCAAATATCTTGTGTGATATTACTTTTTCACTCTCTTTAAGTACTCCATCTATGCATATGTACTGGTATTCTACATATATATTTATCACTGTGCAATAGTGTAAATACTGTATTTATTTTATCCACACCCACCATATGCAATTTCAGCTCCTGAGCAATTTCTGTTAAAATTGTGAATATTTTTGGCAGTATATTTTTATAGCAATATTTTTATACTTCTTTGCGCCAATATATGAATTTTTTTATAGTTGTTTGTATAAAATGTACATATATATAGAGTCAGCTTTTATATGGATTTTGCATTTCTCTATTCTGTTGATAAGTTCCTACTGATTATTGCCTGCTGCCTGTAACACCAGAATTTCCCGGCTTATCTATCTCTCTATCTATCTATCTATCTATTCCAATCCATTGTTTTAATTTTGATAATTAAATCCAACAGCTCGTCCCAACTTTTCACCTCCTCCGTCTAGTTTCGCCTCTGCCTCTGACTCACCCTGATAGTTCCACATAGGTCTGCATATTGTGATTAATCGTGGATATAATAGCCTGAACACCACAATCAATCACATATGAAACACTATTGTAAAAACGTCTCTGGGGGCTAATTAGAAACAGCTCAGCAGGACTGTTCTGTGTGTGCAGCAGCTGAAAGAACGAAAAATGCCATCAATGATGTCTGTAAACGTCTAATGGCTGTCACTTTGTGAGCTACATACTGCGACCTGTCACATTACGTGAACCCCTGTGTTTACCACTGTGGACCATTTCAGCTTGCTTGCAAGTCAACTGATTCAAATTTACTGCTGCAGAGCTGAAGTGGCCTTATATCAGAAGCTCAATTTGCTTTTTGCCACATGTAACACATTGCAATGAGTCATTATCTAAATCTAAAACCGACACAACGATTTATAAGTCACGCTACTGAAAAATGACAAGAGAGCATACTCATCACTTCTGAGAGCTTCACAAAATGAAATCTGCCTAAAACAAAAAATAGTGTATGCTGTTAAATTTGTGACTGGACTAATCACTGTGTAAAAAGCACATTATATGGCTGAATAATTGAAGCACTGTAACATTTTGAAATTCTGGAAATGTAGCGTCTTGAGTTCACTTAACACAAGATAATATAACACGTGTTCATGACTGTGGAAAGCCAAGCTGGACAGCAAAAAAACAGAAAAACAAACCTTCTCCCAAGTCAATGGACAGACATCAAAACATGCACACACTTAGTCATACAGTCACACAGACCTCATGCGGCAGATGAAGGACCGTCGGGAACCCATGCACATCCTCATGGAGGACTGCTGTCCTTCCTTCTTCACTGTTCCCGTCTTCAGGTCCAGAATCCGTCCTGTTAACAACAGATCAAACTGAAACAGGGCAACAGAAGTGCAGATAACACTGACCTCAAACAGTCAGTTATTTCTTCACTTGGTGTAACTTGTATTTTTATTAGCAAACCATTAGCAAATGCCTTGTAGGGGTTAATGGGATGAAAGAAAAATAAACACCAATTCAATCTATGACCAAAGCTCAGCAAGGGAATTAAATGATAAGAGAACGCTATACTTGATACACAAATTCAAAAGCACATATTTAGGAATTGAATTACAACAGCAAATTAGTATTTGTAGACACCTCATAGGTGCATTTTTATCTATGTCTCTCTCTCTCTCTCTCTCTACACACACACACACACACACATATACACACACACACACACATATATATACATACATATAAAACATGTTCAACAAATTGGCAATAGTCAGTCTAATCATTATTCAGCACAACCATACTCCATACTCCAACCATATGCTGGTGATCACACTACAGTTGAGTTTCATATGTTATATTTATAGTGTACATATTCACCATTAACTAGCTGCTGATTAGCATACATATTAGTAGCATATTGTCTCTTTATTAGTCATTATAAAGCACTTATTAATGCCTTATTGTGCATGACCATATTCTAAAACTGCTAGGTCATTCAGAGTTATACTATATTAAAGCTGTGTTTGTGAAGGATGGAGGAGAAAAGGGACTTTAGACCCCGCAGCTTGGTTTTGGTACTATAACCTGCACAATCAGTCTCCATCATCATTAGAAAAAGGCTGATCCTTTCCAGATGGAAAAGGAATTCTCAGTATCTCACAAGCATGACGCTGACTGGAACATGCAAACGCATGACTGCAATGAAGTTTTTATTTTAAGCAGATGCAGATAGAAAAGGCTGATGACCACGGTAAACACATAGCAGACCACATTCCATCATTGACACTTTGTCCAAATAACACAGGAAACAAACAACAACAAGCACATACTATTCTCTCTCACACAAACTGCTTTCCATCTGCATGAGCAGGCATGATGGGTGTAAAAACTGTCCTCATATTAGCACTGTTCCGTTCTGATAAATTCAGCCAATGTGAACCAGTTTTACACATCAGCATGAGTTTTCTAGTCAGGTTTGTACTACTCTGCTGTGAAAACAGTTGTATAATGTATTCTAGAGCTGAATGATTTAAGGAAAATATCTGATTACACACTCATGAACAATATTGTGATTGCAATTAAACTGCATCATCATGCCTATTTAGATGCCACCACAAATGCTGCGATGCTCACCAACTGCATCTTGCACTATTGATAACCCCTCAAAATATTAAATGGCTGCTTATTATTCCCACAATGGACTACAGACAGCAACAACTGGTGTGCAGGAAACAATCACTTGTTCCACTTCTGGCTGATTAATGCAGTTCAGTCCTTCCGTGTCTGCAAGCTGGGTAAACATGCAGTCATGTAACAGACACACAGCAAAGTTCAAACAGTGAGCAGCAGAAGAAGGAGAAAGAGTCTCCAAGACATACTCTGCTTTAGTTCCACTGAAGGAAACCGAACTCTGAGAAATGCTGGGACTTTGAGGTTGTGTATGTGCTTGTGTATACTTGTGTGAGCATTTTCATCTGTCCCAGCTCTACATGGAGATTAGTGTGTTATGTGGATTACATGGCACTGCTGGGTATTCAGAGTGGTTCAGAGGGCCTCTGGGGTCAGATGGAAAGACCAACAGATTCAAACAGAAACTCAGAAACTTCACTGACATACTGAGGAATTTGGAGGATTTAACAAGACAATGTTGCCCTCTAGTGAGTACTGTGAGTATGTCTGACATATTTTAAATGTCACTTTCACCCTCGGTGCCTTGTACCACAGTCATTGTACATTCTTGTACATCCTTATACATCTAGAATTATCATGTAACATTAAAGGTACATGACAAGAAGGGGTAGATTAACACAGGAGAGAAATCTCTCAATAGGTAGAAGACAGACCTCTCATGACTACTGATGTTAATCAGTGCAGGTTAGTGTGGTCCTCACTGACATTTAGTTTTAGAATTCTGAAAGTTCAGGGGTTGACTGGGCTGAATGAAGAGTGTGGTCTACTACATTTCTGATAAATCCTTTGGGCTACCAGTGTCTGAAGTCTTGTCTTTTCAAAACAGCCAGGAGGAAGAGCTATAAATTGCAATAAAAAATTGTATTGGTTTATTTCTTACTAAATTGAAGAGCCACCTGGAAAGGTACTGCTCTGTCTTCACACTGTGATAGATAACTTGGTGTAATTACTTTTTTCGTTCTTTAAAATCAGGAGTCTGGCCTGGCCTCTTTCATTAATTAACTGTTTATATTCTCACTATAATTGATCTGAACGATGTTTCGTGTTTTTTCCCAATAATTTTCCATTGATGTAATGAATAAAGAACTACTTTACTACTTGTAATTTTTTGCTTGACACAAAGTCCAAGCAGGTACCATGAGGTCTCACTTTGAATTCACACCAGATGCAAGACTTCAGTGAAGCATAACCACTAATGTCCCACCCATTTAATACACACTGGCTCAGGCCCCCCACTCACATTCAAAGTAACAGTAACAGTATATGAGTGGGTACAGGAGAGTATCAGTGTTCTGATTTATGTTATGTCGAAGAAATACATATATATGTATATAAAGTAATATAATGTCCATGTATATATGTGTGTGTGTGTGTGTGTGTGTGTGTGTGTGTGTGTGTGTGTGTGTGTAGAGTGTATATTGTTAACAAGACAAAACACAACACGAGAAAAAAGAAAAATACTTTGTAGCTGCAACTGGATCACAGAAAATTATTTTTGTTCAACATCCGTTATCCGTCCGCAGTTATTTAATACCTTTCTGGCACACAGCCTAGCAGTGCTAACCCAGCACAAATCACATTTGGTTAGTTTCCTTCATAGCCGTTAAGTCAGAGGACTGCTCGTTATACAAAAAAAAAAGTGCACACAGACACACAAAAACTAAAGAAACCAAATCTGCACTTAAGAAGTTGTTCTAAAAAATGTCTCTCTGTTAGTGAACTAAAACCAAAATATCCATATATATGTGGTCAATGCCGAAATGGGACTGAGAAACCAAAATGTTTCACCTGTGCATTTCCTGCTATGACAAGCAAAAATTGACGAGTGAAAATGTCTGCCGTGCAGAAGGTTGATTCCAAAAGCAGCTCTTCATTCTGATAGCTGAAAACAACACTGCTGGTACTGCAGCGTGGTTAATTATGGTTACCAGGGTTAACGTCATTGTTACACAACAGCAAAATAGCTGAACAAATGTTGATGCAACATGTGAGCCGGCGGATGAGCAATCAACAGCAGCACAGGTAGAGAATGAAGTTAGACATATTATACTACAGGCGACTGGCTGTCTATGACAACCCCAGAGTGACAGCTTTCAGTCTGATGTTAGTTTTTTTTAAAAGACTGAGTAAAGTCGCAGACTAGATGGTTATACTTTTGTGTCTGCCAGGTGGTTATAAGGACCCTCGGCTGCACCCATGTGACCTTTTGCAAACCAAAAATTTATAAAAAACAGAACAATGTTCAGCTAAAAAATAATTGTGTGTGACAGTACTGCCGCTACCTGTCATGGAGTTTTCTGAAGTACTGAGCTGTTCCCTCAGCTTGTCCACATCATCAGGATGGACCTGTTCATACAGAGTGCTGCCAAACCACTCTGACTGGGTGTGGTTCAGCACCGGTGTCACAGAGTCCGAAACGTAGATCACCCGGCCCGTTTCTGCAGCAACCACAAACAGGAAGCCGTCCGCTGCTTCCAGGATCAGATGCTTCAGTTCCTACAGGGAGCAGAAATGTACATCGCACATAGACATGAGGAAGAAGTTAAATGTAGGAGGCAAGCCTATTTATAATCTGCTGTATAAAAATCACTAATTAGCCATAATTACAAACAAGTGTAAGAGTCAGATAATGTTGACGGAGCACTGTACTATCATTATCTTTTACTCCAATGCTAAACAAAGACAGATACTGAGCTTGTTGAAGGATGACAAAGCAGGCTGTGAATTATACACCGACCATGGCCTTCAACGTATATGAGGACATCAGGCTCTCATTTATCTCAGGGTGTGTCTCAAACCACTCACTAGATTAGTAGGTAGTGATCTGCCCAGGGAGTCATTTTCCATTTTTTTCAAATGCCAAAATTGTTCCAGTTTTCCAGGACGCATGCAAAAAGCAGTCAGCATGGTCACTGACTGCCCCACAGTAAGAACAGTCCACTTTCAACCACACTCGTATCAGAATATACCACCACCACGATAACTGAGCAGAAGGCAGGTCTTCTTTTGACTCCCTAAAAGCACTTTGCCCATCAAAGATTCCCTGGGAGAGGTGTACTACTTGAGGAAAAGTGATAGATGCACTTAACATAAAACTTGTCTTCACAGGGGAACATGAACATGTTTTTGACTTTAGGTGGCAAAGCATGTGCAGAAAGAAATGCACACTAGCATGACCAGGTTTTTGAAGTTTCCTGGTTAGTACATGTCAACATACTATCTTGATTCCAAATACCTGCATAAGCATTTACCCAAAATCATTTAGAAAGTCCCATTTTTGGTCATCTGGCTCTCCAGATGACCGTCCAAACTGAGCATTTCGACAATCATTATGCGTTGATCAATTTGTAGAAATGTGTTTTGATTTTGATAATAAAGTTAAAGGTCTCTGACAGCACAGTACCTGTTCAGTGAGAAAGGAGGGCTTGTAGGCTCCATCAGTGGATGTGTTGCCAGTGCCCCTCATGGACTTCATATGGGAGACAGCCATACGCAGGATGGTCAGCTTATCAGGTTTTCTGGCTAGGGCGCTGCAGGTAGGGACCATGTCTGACAGCTCAGTGATGTACTGGGTCATTTTGTTGCGCCGGCGTCTCTCAATCTCACTGTGGTTCTCTCTAAAACAGAAAAAAGAGCAGTTAGAAGGCTGGACAGGGCACAAACAGCAAACCATTAGCTAGCCTTGCTTCAACAAATGATCAACAGCTATGCTGCATCTGATCATGACTTCTCTCTCCTTTCTTTTGAATTTCCTTCAGCGGGCAGGAGGAGCACACAGGGTCATGCCAGGAAAGGCTTTTAGGGGCTAGATTGAATCTATTTGTCTCAGTCTAAGTCAAAATCCCTTGAAGACCTGTTAATATACAAATTGACATTTTTGTCCCAATATATAATTGGGATACCTTGTTATATTTTTTACATATATTGTACACCCCTGTACAATATCACTAATATGTTAACAGTTCAGGAAGAATGAAGCAGTTTGAAAAACAGAAATGAAAAACAATGATGAAGGATGCATATTTAAGAAGCAACTACAACTGCAGTCAGGGGACATACTTGGCCCGGTCATACAGTAGTTTTCACTTTTTGCAGTGTGTCTGGGATCCCTGTCATGCTGGAAAGTCCCTCTCATGCCAAGCTTCTTGAGACTGGGAGTCTGTTCAGTATTTGGGTATAGGAACTTGCATTCATGGTGCCAGATGTCATCTCCCCTATACCTCCTGCACTCCTGCGGCCCCATGTCAGCCCACTCCCACCTCCGTGTTTCAAAGGCAGCACTTTGCAGTCACTGTGGTTGTTGTGTTCAGGTCCATGCCAAGCAGTCTGGACTCCATCTGATCCAAACACATTTATTTTGGTTTCATCTAGCCAAAGAATGTGCTGCCAATACTCATTAGCCTGATTTTCTTGTTCTTTGGCAGTTTCGTCCTCCACACTAACTCACTGAAACACCAATTTCCACAGATAGTCCTTGTGCCCAATTTGTTTTTCACTGCACGTACGATCAAATATCCTACACTTCAACTTAAAACTAAAACAACTATTCTAAGATGATACAATTTTGATGAATTTAACGTTTTTGTGATATTGCACAGGGTGTACTTAGTTTTTTTATACACTGTATATCATGACATATAAAAAAAATATATTTCTGTTGAACTTTCAGATTCCCTTAAGATCAAGTTTTGTTTAAGCTGCAAACAGAACATCTATTTACATAAACAAATTAATAAAAAAATATGAATCAATATATCATGGGTCAATTATGTTCATATTTTACCATTTAAAAAGATAAATAGCATGTCTAATGTTTTTTTTTTTGTCCGAATTACTTCTTTGTTTATAGCCAAGAGGGTACAATGCCAACATGCTCATGGTAGCGTTGCAGGTTGTTGCTGGATCATTTCTCTGAGTGCTCTCGCTGTTCGTTTCATGGGATTGCTGGTGTTTGACACTGGGAGTCTTTTCACTCTGGATAATGATGTGTCTGTGACAAACTGGGTTTTTGGTATTTCCCATCTTATTTGACACAGATTTTTGCCAACTCTGCTGTCTGTCTGAAATGTGCTAACAGAGGAACATCATCTGGTGAGTTTAGCTAACACATCCAACCCTGCTGTGCCTATTTTGGAAAGTGGCCCATTTCTGAAAGACTACCATATGATTGGTAAGAAAGAGCCTAATTTAGGTGATGTAATTTGCTGTGTTCGAGTAGTGTCAGCATTTCTATCAGTCCACCACTTGAATAAACTACTCCCTCAACACAGTGGACTGGTTTCTATAGCTGTTCTAAAACATACTGATAAACACTACCCGTGGCCTCATCATCATATTGATGGTCAACATTGACAGGACAGTAAATTATTTCTAACATACCAATATTGGCCTAATATATTGGTATACAAACCCTAACACCTGTTGTTATTATACTTCAGATCTGTTCAGATCAGAACAGGTGTAGGTGCAGGCTGTACAGTCTGCTGATCCCTGAGTGAATGGAAAATCCTCTGTGGCCTCAGCTGGCTAGGCCTACCTGGCATATCTCTCCTTATCCCCACCAGGAATCTGATCATCATCATACCTACAGAGAAGAGAGGACACAGCATGTAACACAATGTACAAATACAGAGACAGAGCATCACGCAGCATGCGATGGTTGTCACATATTGATACTTGTGAGTAGATGGTTTGAAGTTTGATGGTAAAAACATGGGAAAACTGGACAAAACAGGGTGCCAGTGGCTGGTGTAGCTTTTGCAGTGATAAAGGTATTCTGTTGTTTTATGAGTAAGGACAGGTTAGAAAACTATGTTTTTCTTCTTTTCTTTCTGGATGCTGTCTTTTAGAGTGGTGGCCATCATTGGATTCAGTGCTAAGTTAGCAGTCCAGTTACAGCAGCAACACACTGTAATGGTCAGTACCATAATGGACATTCAGAGAAGTTTCAATGGTTTAAACAACCTGTCTGACCACTCATGTTGCTGCCCTAAGAAACTATGGAAATAATAGCAGTAGAGTTGTAAACTTGTAAAACTGAATGGTCAATGTTGAAATGTATAAACACTGTCTTTACAGCATTAAAATATTTCTAAGATCAACTTCTTGAGTTTGCAGAATGTATTTTAGCGTTGACAAATTTAGATAGTGTCTAATGTTGATAAAACTGTATTTAGTGGTCTTAAATTCCATCGGAAAAACAAGTTTAAAAAAACCTGGACGCTCAAACTGGACTGTTTCATTTCAGACACTAAAATTCCAGACAAAACCATCCTTACTTCTTCCTCTGGAAGTTTAGGCAGGTTACACAGGCTACATTTTGTATCCTTCCAGGACAGCAGTCTGATTGTGGTGATTGCTTATCCTTGGTAGACCACATGTTCACATTTGAATGTTGTTGTCTTTTGGTGTCTGGGTTTAATCAGAATTTAAAAGAATTTGAGCAACTTGCATAGTTTTTTTGTTTTTTTTTAATACTGGACACTCAGCACATCCCATGAAGGCAGTGATAAGCGGAAATCTCCTGAAAATGCTTGTATGTGGATCTTGTGTTAAGGTCTTGTTGTCAACATAAAACCACTAAAAATCAGGTAGATGGTTCAAATAACTCATGCTATACAAGTTCAGCATTTAATCACTACAAATATTTAGGAGTGTTTTAATGTCCCGATTAAGTATTCAGTTTTTTCAGAGATCAAAATAGTCATACCTAGTATTTGCTTCCATACTAGAACCACTTAGCAGAAGTAGAATCACAGCATTTGCAGATTTCAGCCATTTGTAAATGTAACCATAACTAACTATAGAAAGACCAAAGCTGTAAGAAAACAACTATTTTCCTTAACCTGTCCATTACATTACCAGCACACTTGTTGGAGAAGGATGGAGTTTATCCTAACTTTACAAAGTGCAGATTAAGTAAAGGCAAATTGAAGAACTTGAAGCATGAACTGCTATCTGTGACATCCTGCTGATTTATAGCTTGGGGTTTTTCTCACTGGTGATGAAAGAGAGAGTCCTGCTGTGTATCTGAACTAGTCCCTTTCAGCTGTCTTCTCACTTTGCTGATGTTACAGACTAAAATGTGCACCATAACCCCTTCCTCAAAACACCCCCAAAACACTGTGGATTGGGTAAACTCTTCCTTCTTATCAACATTTAGTCTCTGTGCAGCTGTGGATCAGTGTACGCAGCATGCTGAGAAGCAGCTCCTGGCTATGGAAGACAGCAGTGAATTATCTGTTTTACTGGAATAGTACATGTACAAAGTGTATGTACAGAGGCAAACCCTTTCACAGTATGAGTATGAAGCTTTGCTGTAGCCAAATGAACCATACAGGTAATGCTACTGTCCATTACTAAGAGTGCAGTTCCTCCTGTGTTCAGCAGAGAGCAGCTCCTCCTCCGCACTGTCAATACTCAACTTGGCAGCAACAAATCCACTGTTGTCAGCTCAGAAATAAAGCACTCACTGTGCATCCTACAGACTTACACACTGCACAATATGAGGAAAAAGGAAAGGAAAGCAAGTTGAGATAAATTAAATGTGAGAGACAGTTGAGATGCAGTGACAGAGAGAGACTTCAGTCTCTCTTAAAAAAGGAAAACGGAGCAGAGCACTGTATCTTTGATGACGGGAAACAAAAAGAAAGTCATGAGATGTCCATGTAACAATGTTACAAACATAGAGTATCTGCAGGGCTCTCAAAGATAAATTTGGAATTTTGAAGACATTTTAATGTCAAATTTAATGGAAAATCATGTTCTGGTTTGCTAAGGGTTAATAATAATAATACAGTATACATGCGTATACTGTATTATTATTAACCCATTTTTGAAGAGTGCTGTATAAACTTACACCCAAATATTTCAATGTGCACATCTTTAATTATTTTACCTGCGGATACCCTTAAGCAAGAACCCGTATGACTTTGTGAACTAGTTGGAAAACATTTCAGATTGCACGGCTGCTATCTGCGTTCAGTGGTCTCACCTTGAAAATTTGCTAGGTCCCTCTCCGTCTTCATCGTCAAAGTCCATTCTGAGAAATAACCACAGGAAACACAGTTACAATTTCTATTAGAACGAGAGCGAACAGCGCTCTCTCATGACTAAAATCCCTGTGTTTTCTTGTAAAAAAAACATTATATCCACAGTGATCATTTTAGATAGCAGCAGACAGCAGACATCAGTTTGGAGCGACGAGGTCTTTCTCATTTGGTTCCACTGCTGCAAAGTGAAAGTTGGGTCTGCTGACAAATAAACACAGTACATCAGGGTGTTTATCTGGCCAGCAGCGGATGGCTCCTCATTACAGAGCTGATGCTTTCTTCTCACCATTTCAACACAATCACAAGTAACCAGCCATTCTACCACTGGGTTTAAATCAATGTTTGAAATCAACATAGCAACGATGACTTGCTCTGGTGTCGTGATGATGGGTTAAAAAGACAACATCAAGTAAATCTGATGAGGTCAGAGCTATTTGACTTTGCAGTATTTTAAGACAATCGAAACTTGCGCCGAAGAACATTATAAAAAAACGTAGAAAGAGCACAGCGGTACCGTGTAACAGCCACATTCTACAAATGTAGTCTTGTAGAATAAACTGCAAACCTGACTGTAATGGAAACAGAAAAGGTGGTGGAAATGGAAGGCAGAGCAGCGCCACATGGAGCAGCGTGATGCACGCCCCGTTTGTGCCTCTGCATACATTGTCCTCATGCAGGCAAAGCACTATTAACATAGAAATGTTCAGAGAAACCTTTGGGCTGGATTTCTCTTACCACTTGTTGAGAGGTACAGAGAAATTGACCGACAGACTGCCATGACTCACCCTCTTTTCGCCTTGCTTTATAAAAATAAAAAGATATAAAAATATTCTTAACAAGTCTGCCACATTCTACAGCAGTAATATCACCACAGCTCCAGCTGAAACAACTGAGCTACAATGACTGCATCAACTGTGAGGAACTGTCAGGACAAACAACTGAGGCATCACTTCCAAACATCAGGAACCTTGTGTGGTTATAAGTATTTAAATGGCTGAGTGACTCTGGGGCTTGGTAAACTGCTTCAGTGGTCATACTTCCCACCTACTAATACTGATATTTATACTATAAAACAGCATTAAGACAAAGAGATAAAGGACAAAGGGAAGCACATTCAGTAGTAGTAGTGCTTCCACTGAGATTTCCCCAAACTGAAAATGTGCTTCTCTTCTTATAGAAACTAATATGTATATATTACACTGTTTACTAGAATAATATATCTGTTGTACTATGCAGCTTCAGTTTACTTGTATGGGAACAATAATCTTATCTTAGTTCCAGTTTTTGAGAAAAGCATTTTGTTTAGTGCAACAACCATTTAAGTTCCTATACATGCTTCAACTGTTTCAAGAAAATGTGTTTTACCACATTCTGTTGACTTCCCTGACATCTACAACAGTATCCACACCTTAAGGCATTTTCCACATCGTACAGTATAGCCTGTCTTAGTTGTTATCTGCATCATCAAACCATAAACAGATGGTACACTGACCAACACTGATGTGGTCCTGCTTGGCAGCTGTGCTCTTTTCACTTGCCACTGAATCTCTGTGGTTTGAGTTTAGTTCCCCCCCTACATTATTGCTCATACTTTCATCTCCCAGCTTCACTGTTTGCTGTTGCCTAACATCAAAAGCTCATGGTAAACAAGTAGAAGGCTTTTATTATGAAGCAGCAACTGGAAATACAATGTATTTATACATGTATTTATTAGGTAATGAAGGTAAGTGCAGCGTTGTTAGCGGTACTATTCTTTAATAAAACAGATCAACATATGGACATGTTATACAGCCAAAGAACAAGCACTATGTCAATACACAGTGTATCATGACATATTACATTTTATGGAAATGGGAAATTGTAGTTGAATAAAATAGCCCCTTACTAGAAGCATCTGTTTTTGGCTAATCCTGCAAACTAATACCTGACAAATCAAAGCATACTGATGCCAAAATGGTCCAGTCCTGCTCATCGATCAGCAGTGTTAGCCAGCATGGACTAATACGCCCACAAATATTGTACCATGGTAGAAAAAGTACAGCAAAACCTATGATGGAAGGGAAATCAAAATGATATCATTGCAGTGTAGTATGCTGTCATATTGCCTCCCCCTATTCAGCTCAATTACCCCCACCCCTCCCAAAACAGCAGTAGTGCCAGCCTCTCTCCTAAGAAGCTGTTGTTCAACTAATAGTCACTACAGCATAACTCATACAGGATAAAGTACACTTTGAAATTCTGTCTTCACTCCCAAACCACCCTCTCTGAGGCACAGTGTGGATTCTTTCAAATGCAAACCTTACTGGATTCTCCTCATCACTGCATCACACAAACAAAACAAAACGTATGTAACTCAAGATTAAAATCATATTGTTCTAATATATATACATATATTGTAAGGCAGCTTAATTCACAAGATCATGTCCATCTTGCCAGCTTTTAAGTTATGAAGCTCCCAAGTTATGGGGTTGATAACCTGAAGCCCAGGCGGAGAGCGTGTCACGTTGGAGTAGGCAGACTTGACACTACCATGGTGTATTGCTGCCGTCTACTTTGTGTCCGTAGAGTAAAAACAGTTTATCCAGCTCCTCCCAGATCGTGAACAGCTTCCTCCTGTGAAGTGATTGATTATACTGTAATGTATAATGTAATTTTTGTTAAAATTGACTTTATAAAATTGGTGTCAGAAAAACCATTGCTGAGGAATTGGTATCAAAGTCAGGGTATCAGAGTGAGTATCTGCAGGCCTATCATGGATTTATGAATGATACCCAGCCCTACAATCACCTGTCGACGATTTTTTTTTAAAATGTGTCTGCCCTCTTCCAAACAGTTTCCATGGACCACTTCCCAGATGGTTCTGTGTAACCAACCATCTGGAGTGTCAGGTTAGTGAGGGGACAGACAGACAGGGTGGAGATTTCTCTAATAACTCTAATTTATGTGAATTTAACAAATAATCAAATGTTCAACAGTGAAAACAAACTTATTTAGATTTCTAGAGGCGACTTTGTGTCGTTTCACTGGACTTTGGATGGAGTGGGTTTAAATACAAGGATGTGTCACTCCGTGTAATGATGTCTTCTTTTATCCTTCACTCAGCTGTTACTTTGACTGTAGTATTTTGTCCTGCACATGAGTACAAGTAAAACGTTGACAGAGAAATTCTGTGTTCTGCAGGAGAAATCTAGCTGGGAAAATCGGGTTTGCTTAATCTCCTACCCAGGTGACGGAATCCAGGTTTCTCCTTTACATTATAAGTCAGAAATCAGCTTACTGCCTAACACCTACTGGAACCTGGTTACTTAAGGCCATGTAAATGCACTGTATGGTGGGTTTACTGATCTCCCCTCCCCCACACCTACTATAGGCTGCTCTGTCACTACTCAGTCTGCATGCACGATCTACCTGATGGCTTCATGCTTTACTCAAATACAAACGAGCTTAACACACGCGCGCACACACACACACACACACACACACACACACACAGGCCTAGATCCAGGTCTGTATTATTTATTCATGTTTATGTAGGCCTATTGCATGTGCATGACTTAAATGCTTCGCTTTACCCGTGAGGATTAGATCTACAAGGCACTGAACTCATGTACAGTGCCCCCATACACACACAAGCACAGTAAGCCCCCCCCCCCATGGAATTTTCTCATAATCACTGTATGAATTCTTGGTTATGGTCAGAAATATGTTTTGTGTGGTCACAGTGACTTTACACAAGCTTCAGTTCATCCCTGATTCCAGGCAGTCTTTGGCCAGATGTAAAGAAATTCAGGCACTCCTGAGATACTGCATTCATGGGGAATGGGATCATAGTGACCTTGACCTTTAACCAACAAAATCTAATCACTTCTTTGAGTCCATGTGAACATGTGCAGACAAATGGACAGACAGACAACCCGAAAATAATTAATAATAGTAAACTGCAGAAACTAGAGTAAACAGGTTGTGCAGCAATGTGGTAACAGACTGTAGACAGGTACGTGTATAAATATATTTACTGGGATGGATATATAATTGATTAGTCAGTGCAAATTTATTGGGTGCTATTTTGGTAATTGACTTAGTGTTGATGACAATTATAATGCACAAATGACATCACTAGTGCAGGATGGAATATTTTGGTTTCTTTTTTTTTACAATGGGAGGAAGTGGAGACACGTCTGCAATTTTTATTTACAGTCACTGCTGCCAGATGAAACTCCTTGGGGCTGAACTATTGGACCATCGCCTTTTGAGGTACAAAGTGGTATTACCAGACAGGACAGGTCAGAGAGTTCAACAGATACTACAATTACAATTAATCTTACGTTCATATTCAATACTGCAGCTTTAATTCATATGTTATGTGATTGTCCAAAACTTGATGTGGACTGGCAAGTATCACAGTCTGGCCCTTTGCCTGCACTTTTTGGCACCTCCACACACTGCCCTGTCAATAGGCCAGTGGAGAATTAAATCCACTGACTGGCTGACTTAAAGCAGTGCCTGAATCTTAAATCAGGCATGATTTACAGGCCTCTAATGAAGGTTTTACATTAATCAGAAGACAAAGAGATCTTTCAAAACTCTATCCATCACTCACACAACAGCTCAAGTTTTAAATTCACATAATGTCAGCCCGGGTTAGGCTAGTGTGCATGCAGGCAGTGAAAAAAAAGCAGTTAATATACTAGCACACTGTGTAGTGCAGGGTTAAGGTTCCTTTCTACATAAATGTTGGTGGAAAAAACTGAGAATGAATCCTCTTTTTGAGCACAAGTACCTTGTGTTTAAATTAACTCTAATGCACAACATGCCTTGTTAGGAACAGGTACACATCTGGAGAAAAGTGTGACTTGAAGTCATATTTGAATTGAAAATCTTTGCTGTAGCTCTGTTTCAATATTGTAATAGTCTCCCATCACCCCGTCTGCTGTTGACAAAACTATAAAAAGGTTTAAAGGATAACTTTTTTTTTTTACAACCTGGACTTTATTTGCAGCATTAAATACGACCATTTACTCACCCAGACAACTTTGGTGGCATTTGGAGTCGTTTTGAAGAAATTAGTCCCAGAGGAGCGGCGTGTATATCCGTATAATGCGAGTACTCGGGGCATCCATGCGCAGCCTCTATATAACGCATAATCTGCGGCGAAACTCGTTCATATTCCAATATTTTGTTATGATATGCTGGTGCTATTCCCCTCTGAGCCGGCAGTCGGCTAGTTTAGCTGTAGTTTGGCACAGCTATGGTTCGTTATTGCGTATTCGTAGCCGACCGCCGCAGAGTCAGCCGTGTTGTGGCTGGCTGCTCGCAGCGCGCGGCGTTCAGAAATGACATCATCCACGTCAGAGGTAGTTGTCTAGAGACGCCGGATGTTGATGCCACCACGGGCTCAGAGGGGATATATGCACCGCTCCTCTGGGGCTAATTTCTTCAAAACGACTCCAAATGCCACCAAAGTTGTCTGAGTGAGTAAATGGTCGTTTTTAATGCTAGAAATAAGGTCCAGGTTGTAAAAAACGAAAGTTATCCTTTAATTGTAAATCACAATCACTGACATGCCAAACGTTTCCTTAACAGTAGGTGATTGCTCGAAGAATAACCCATAACAGTACACAAGGGTTTGTACAAGATGTATGATGTAGTCTAAACAGCTGGACACCAAGAGGAAAAATGATACTGTCTGCTGTATCACAATGAGTTCATGATTCTCAGAAACAAACAACAGAAATCCAACAACAACCAGCAGCAGCACCAAAGCATCCATTGTTGGCCAACGTAACGACTGAATACTGGAAGCACAGAGAAATAGAAAAGACAACACCAGTTTGTTTCATCTCTTTCCTGCTCGAATGTTTTTTACACCCAGAAACAGGCTCATCTTCATTATCTGTTGTGATCAAGTCCAAAAGGAAGTATAAGCTCTCTAGCTACATACACACCATGATGACATGAATGATTGACATGTTGTTCTCTCCAACACCGTAAATGTTTGTTAGAAAGACTGGTTATAGCCTTGGCATCTAAATGCTACTGTTTAAAATGTCACTAGCTAATGTGACAGTTGACCCAAACAAAAAAAATCTCAGCCTAGACTATTCAGTGTTATTTTCAGACAAAGCTATAATAATAATGAATTTGTGGTGGTTAATTTCCACAGCAGGTCAGATACTCACCCTCCTGATCTCCTCTTGCCCCCACGGCCAGGCACGGTTCCTCCCATCCTCACCTGGCCGGCCCCGACCGCTCCCGGCATCGCTACTGTCCCTGGCAACTCGCTGCCCATTTCTGGAAGATACAACAGTGACGACAAACCAGCAGACGGTTAGTACAAGTATCTTTCACACAAGAATACCATTTAACCGACAGTGTTTCCCATTCGTAGTACGACTGTAAATATTATGAACATTTTCATAAATTAAGGCAGGCTTTACATGCATTGCTTTGAACTGTGGTTTACAGTACTCATGTCTTCAATGAATGGCAAGTCAAACCGAACTTAAAGATCCCCCGTGTAGTGGTGAACACTACTTCTGCTATGAGCAGGTTAGAGTGTATGTTTGGATGCGTATCATATTGCTGCTGATGGTTTCAAGCTATGCCACTGATGGTGGAAGTAAGTCTAAAAAACATCAAAATGAGCCAACAAATGCAGAGAAGAAGACTGCTAACAAAAAAACAATGCATGATGCATGAAAAAAGGATAATTTTGTATCATTACTGAAACATGCTGTGTTTGCATGTGAATATTGGGTTAGAATAATTAAAATCAGGCCCTTTAAACGTGGGCTAGCAGTGGGAAAACCCACTGGTTCTGAGAGTCGATTTTAGTCTGTTGTCAGCACCATATTCCATAAGAGGACTGGGATCTGTAGAGCAATCAATCTACACAGACCTACACAGTGTAGCCCGGGGCTCCTGTTAGCAGCCGGACAGCAAATTCTATCTGATGACGTTTTAGAAGTACACATGCATTTTCCTACACAGGCCGTTGACTAAGCTTTTATTCATTAATGAGGCTGGTAAAATACAGGCTTGCTGTTCCATTCAATATGGAGTCACTGTGATGTGTGTCATTTTGGCAGAGAGGACTTACACAACGTGCCAATTCAGCCTCCATCTTCCTCTCATATTTACCTCTCTTCCTCTCTCACAGCCTCTGCATTACTTTCCACAAATCCACTCTGTTTGCCTTGCTGTTTTCCCCTCCATCTCTCCGCTCCATTCACTCACTCACTCATTCAGTGAGATGCAATGGATAGGCCAAACAAACCCTCCGGTATGCCCCAGTGCACCAAGTAACACAGTTAATATTTGATATAGTGTGCATTCACCCTTCCAGAGAAACACACACACACACACTCAGTGCATGGTCTTCCATGGAGCAGTCTTTCATCATTCATTCATGAAGTGGGTATGAGTAACACAAGGCTCTAAACTAGCGTAATCTGATTAAGAGACAGCTTCATCAAACAATCAGTGCAGTCATTCAAGCTGGCATGAACAGCTCACACACACTGCTGCCTTCCTCCTAACAGTCTAAGTAAGCACTCTTATTACACAACTAATGTACAGCCCATGAAGCGCTTCACCAAATGCCCAAAAAACACTTTTAAAACTGTCCAGTCAAATTCGATTTGGTGCAACCAGCTAATCACATAACGCTGCACATTACCATTATTGAGCTATTTAAGACAAACAGCCAACTAATGCAATTTACCCAACTTTTCATTTAAACTTGAAATCACTGATTTTTTAGCCACTCTGGGGCAGCAGAGACAAGTCATCACTGACATATCCTACCTTTTAAGTTGATGTGGCAACGTTTTTAGCAGAGAGTTAATTACTGGCATGTCTAGCAGTTTCTGGCCACCTGCTGAATTCTGAGCTGTTTTTCGTCTCCATTGTTCAGTTCAGTTCAGTTTCAGTTTATTCGCAAAATGTGGTCTCCAGCAGCTCCTAATGGAAATACCTCACTCTTTAGCTGCTAATTGCTACGCTATGTTCACCACCAACCATGAACTCAAACTCACTGAAAAGCTCTCTGACGTAGCTGTAAACTTGGGTGATAATCCCGTAGATTCATCACAACACGCAGCTCCTTTCACACTGTCATGGTCATGGAGGGTTTTTTTTTTTGGGCGCACAGCACTGGGGGAAAAAAATTCAACAGAGGAGGCATAAAATCCAATATTGTTGCTAATCATTGATATTTTTTGCGTGTGTTTTTTTTGTTTTTTAATTTAAAAATATAGTGGCATCACGTGAAAAACCATCATTTAAAGGGTTAAAATTCTGAAAATCTATGAATACTTGGTTGTTATGATGGACTGATGTTGGTTAAAATACTTCACTCAGTGTAAACAACATTAATATGGAGTATTTTTCTGGCAGTTTCTTGACACAGACATTTATGTGATATTTTGTATTTTGAAGAACTTCTTTTGAAGTGAGGCACAAGGGTTAATTTGCCCATCATGTTAGGGACATATACCTCTTGCTAAACAAAACACCCATATATTATGCTTCAAATAAGCAGTACAAATCCAAGTAAATTTATATCATCATACATACAATATACTATATATTAAATTCATACTGATCATGCAGTATGGCGCAAAGAGACTGCATTCCTGAGGCATGAGTGCCTCCCACCCCAGAGACAAACAGAGAAGTAATCTTCTGTGCCATCTGATGTTTATTGCTTGAAGACAGCAAGGAGAGAAATATCATCAATATCATACCTGTAAAGTGTTTTTGATCTCTTATTAGTGACAAACAAACATGGAACGCTGTTTAACAACTAAAAACTAGAATGCCAAAAATGTCTTTGTTCATAAGAATGCAGCAGATTCAAGTCATTGGCCACAGCTGGGGTCTGTGGGCAGATATCAGTTAATAAAAGGACTCATTATTCAAGGGTCATCTCCTCAAATCTCTTCTGGAGCTTCCCTGAACCAACTCCAGACAAGATCATAAGAGCTGCTGTTCCTCACCAAAAGTTAGCCAACAGGAATCCTCATCCAGAGGACCATCCTCAACCCTAACCCTAACCCTAACCCTCATCATCCAGCGTTATGTTGATAAAGTTGCCCTCTCGTTTCACCTGTATTTTCAGAGACTGTCCTTATAGTCCTGAAGTTAAGCTAACTAAGATGCTGAAATTTATATCAACCGTCATCAGTCTTTTTGAACATAAGGAGAATGGGGCGATGTTTCTATTGTTCATCTTCATCTTCTGTAAGCATGCAGTCATTTAATTTTAGATCTACAAAACCGTAAGATTCAAGGTGCATCAGAATAGGTGAGTGTTACACTGCAGCCCTGCACGATCCCTGCTGACACACTGGATATACTATGTGACTTCAAAATGAAAAATGGAAATATTTCACCATAAATGTCATTAAAAACACAACTGTGTGCAAAAAGTGTACCGGTACTTTATCTTTTAACTGTTTGTTGCAATTATGTCTTTTTTTATTAATTAAGTCTTCATTTATTTCCACAATTATAACCAAAAATACATTATGGCAGCCAGTTGACATGCAGTAAGAGAAAAGAATATACTTAGAATACATGTGTGTCTGTTGCTGCTGTATGTAAATGTACTTGATAGACATGTCCTGTGGTACACTGACTGTTGTACTTACATTGTACACTTTGGGTTTTCTGCCAACTAAATGTTGAAATGCCTGATCCTACACTTTGTCTAACTCTGAGACTCAATCACATTCACAGTAATTAACCTACACGACTGGAGATGTCCTCCTTCCAAAGCACATGTAGGCCTATGCCTCACTTTCATTCCTGTTGGGAGCCAATAAACACATCCTTTTTATAATCCTTTTTTCTTTCCTAAGATGTGTTGCCTTGTGAATCGTGTTTTGATAGGCGTACCCCTTCGACTTTTTTAACACCACCATCAAACCAAACTTGAGCCTGCTGTTTGACTGGCAGTATGCTTGTGCACTGACTTTTTCCTCTCACATGCCCCCCTGACTGTGGCTGACCGTACCATTAGCCTCTCCTTTTTGCAACTTGTTGATTTTTTCCACAACGTGCTGCTCTGATTAATAACCGCAGTGGGAAAGTACAATGTGATGATATATTAGTCATTGTCACCCGAGCTGAGTCCGATCCTGATGCGATTCTTCCCGCGGTCAACACAGTTCCTCAATGGCACAAATGTTGTGTAGCGCCTTTGCTCTTTTTCTCGAGAGGTTCATGTAATCCAACCACCTCCACACTGCTGACGTTGCTCTATTTTTGCAGCTGACTCCTCCACAGCAGAGCCAGCAGCAGTTACATCCACTTTTAGCCGTGCATTACTGCTGTATACAACAATGGCATGAAGAATTGAATGTGTCACAATACCATAAATGAAGTGATATGATCATTTTTTATCACTTTCAGATTAATACCAGAATTAGCATAAATGATATAATAGGGAACACAGTTTCCGATACTCACTGCTTGCTGTCTGTTTTAGAAAAGGTGCCACATGCTACTGTCACTCAGCACAGTGAAGCTGAAGGGGCATCATGAAGCACCAGAGCCAACAGTTTCCCAGCTTGCTATTATAATATAATATAAAGTAACGTAGAGATTGTCAGGTGTTTCAGGTTTTAACCAGGGTCTGCCCCAGTGTCCTAACAGCTCCAGTCGATCAGAATCCTGGTTTTAACTCAGTCACATATACATCTTCAGACAGCCAAAGCTAAAAAGCCCTGAGGTCAAACGCATTAATGAGCCTGTTGGGAGAGCAGAGGGAATGTTGCACACTTTCTCCTTTTCAATCACTGCTCTCCCTCAGACAAGGTTGTTTCTATTCTCTCTCTTCCCTGACATCCCTTTTTTCCCTCCAGTCTTTTCTCCAACCAACAAGTCTATCAAACAGCCTCAGGACATTTACCATTAAAAAAGGACAATTAATACTCCAAAAGGAACAAACACAAGCACAAACAGAGATACTGTGTATTCTCAGCAGTTTCTCATTTACACAACAACCAAATGCAAGCTAATACAACTGGATTCAAAAACAGCAGGATGTCATTACTGTAATTATCTGTTCAACTTCTTTTACAATGTTCTATTCTTGTTTTCTTCTGTAATCTGTTTTAAATTATTCCTCCCATTCCCACTGAATAGGAATTTCTTGCTGAGACATAAAATAATTATTAAACATTATCATTCCTTTTTATTATTATTTTTACTGTGTGAATGCACACATATACTCAGAATTGAATAAACAAACACTTGCAAATATATGTGGATAAGCTGGAAATATATTACATAGTCCATATGACTGTCATATATGCATTGTTGGTTGGGACGATTTCCAGAATCTCGCCGTATCACGATAGAAATGTGGCTCGAGCCCTGCTTCCACATAACAGCCTGAGAGCTGAAGAAATAACACAATGCATCGTGAATATATAGCCAAATACTTTTTTTGCGATCAATAACGATGGAGTGCGGACGTTAGCATACAACACCACCAAGGCCACCCTTCAGTCGCACGGTGATAGCACAGATGGGTGGACTTCACCAGCTACAATACAGAGCTACATTACAGTCACAGCTCATGTTATGACCAGCGAAGAGGAAATAAAAGTTTTGTTTTTCTGGTGTCTTTTCCAATCACACACTGGACTCAACAAAGATGAGGTTTTGAAATCTGCTCGACATGAAGAACAACAACAATCATCACAGTATTGCTGTCTTTACAGACAATGCACGATATACAGACGTAGCTCTGAGAGAGGCCGACTGTCTCCACACATGAAGTGTTTTGCACACACTTTAAACTTCGCTGCACAAGCAGGTTTGATCGAAGGCTGCGCCAGCTGTTGGTCCAGGGAGGCGTGTGGCACCCTTTTTTCACCACAGTTTAACTACCGCAGCTGAGCACCAACCAAACAGAGACGGTTTAACTTGCCAGTACATAAACTGATCAGGGGTGTGGTGACCCGATGGAACAGCTCTTTAATTCTTTTATAAAAGGACTGCTGCTGTCTGCTGCTTTGTTTTTGATTTGAAATTGGTTTAACATGGTTTAATCATTCATTGCCACAGACAATTCATGCCAATTTTAGGTCACGGCTAGTTACTTTTATTTTATGACAGAAGGAAAGCAGAAGCACTTTAAGTTAAAAACTTAAAATTTTTATATGAATAAAAAAATGCTGTATACACTCATTTATTAATAAAGGGCATTCTCAAGTGATTTTCTTTTCTTTCTTTTTAAATACTGGAATAAATATTGCATTGCAGATTTTTTATCGAGGTATTATCATACCACAGGTTTTTGGTGTTGTTACAGCCCAATTGTTGGCAATGCATTATTGCCTCAAAAGCTGTGGCCTAACAGTGGCCTATCACTCCTTGACTACTACTACTAGGTATACCAGATGGTTTTATCTTGTCACAGTTAATAGGTACTGGCATATCTTGGCAAACAAAGCAACAAGTTAGTACAGAAAAAATACACCAAAAATATGTTTCCCTTAAAAGATCAATAAAGTACTCTCTCTCTTTATCTATCTATAGCTGTGTCTGTCTTTTTCTAATCCAAACTTTCAACAGATTTTTTATAAAAAAAAAAAACTTTTTGTAATTTAAATAAATAAACCAGCCATTTAAAAGTCCAGGGTGTCAGATTTAGGGGGATCTATTGGCAGAATATGGCAATGGAATATAATATTCATGGGTATCTTTTCATTAATCTATAATAAGAATTGTGGCATTTTCTTGACCTTAGCATGAGCTCATTATACTTTTAAGGAATAATGTTTAGAAAATACACATTAACTATCTGACATCGTTACTGTAACCTGCATAAGAAGGTGTGGGTCCTCTTCCATAAAGTCTGCCATGCTGCACTGCCATTTTTCTATCATAGCCCAGAGTGGACAAACCAATCACTGGCTCCAGAGAGGGACTTTCACTTTTTTGCATTTGAAGTGGCCACTGCAGGGGAGGGTGAGGCGAGGGGAGTTCAGTTAGTCCCAATCTGCAGCCTCACCGCTAGAGCCCACTAAATCCTTCACACTGGACCTTTAAATGTATTTGTGCCAGGAGAAAATACAATAAAAAAATTGACAAAACAGTGGCTGCAGGTATAACCATTAATTAATGATTTTCATTTCAGATTCATCTGTTGATTATTTCTCCAATTAATCAACTGATCGTTTAGTCAGTGAAAGAAAAAGTCAGAAAATATTCAAACTGCTCAATACAATTTCCCAGTACCCAGGAGACTTGACAAAATGTCTTGTTTTGTCCACCCAACAATCTAAAACTCAAGGATATTCAGTTTGCTGTGATGTAAAACAAACATAAGCAGGATTCAGAGAATGTTGGGAATTTTTGCTTAATAAATGATTAATCGATTATCAAAATAATTGTGGATTACTCTTGTACTGGACAAATCTGTACTTTCTGTACTTGAGTTTTCTATTCATACTGCAGTTTGATGTTTATATTGTATGGGCCTGAAATCACCTTTGTGCTCTCTAAACACGCAACCGTCATTAGATCATTTCACTTGTCATGTTCACATGCTCTTAAACCAATTGGATCTGGATGACGGCCAGCAGGAGATAATCCTGCAGTGACACAGCATTCCCGCATCCCCGGGTATCTGGTCTGAGGTCAACACACCTGACCATAATGCCACGACAGGGGAAACAGTAAGGCTGATCACAGATCAGCAGGCTAACTTTGTCCTCCTCTGACTACAGCAGCAACAGCAGCAGCATTAGGCATGACTTTATTCTAACTGGGTGTCATCACCGGATACGGGAGATGCACGTAGCTCTCACTGCACGCTTCCGCCAAACATTTGAGTGGGTCATTACAACAAGCATATGATGCAGGGGATCATAAAACAACAGGTTTGTCCCTGGCCTACAGGACTCAGTTCTACTTCCAATGACTGGCAGACTGCCTTTTCTTTAAACAAGAGGAGGGATTTTGTTTTGTCTTCTCACAGTGCTCTTATTTTATCTGTCAGGGTTATTTTTTCATCTGTTCATTGTTCATTCTAACAGCACCTCATCTCAGCACTCTGTATGCAGCCAAGGTGCTAATAACTACCCAATTCTTTATTTATATTCCCTTTTCATTTACATTGCCAATGAAGTGACACAGAGCGTGAGGTAGAGTACGGTTGACCTGTTTTCATATGGAGGTCTGAGAAGCTCTGAGACTCTATCCTATAGACAGGAATCATTACTTTGCCACACTTTTCTGATTTGGACGGATCATTTTGGTAATCTTTTACCCAAACACTTATTAAGTCCTATTTTGAGTGGAATTGTGTAATATTTTATACCAGGATTTTTCCAATTATGCTGAAAAATAATAACTGTAAGATATATTCACATGCAATGCTATAGAACACTGTGTACAATCACTTGATTCATCTGTAATTCATTTAATGCATTGCCAAGGCTGTTGACTCAGAGAATATAAAAATGATGAACTGCTTTCCTTGAATACTGAGTAATTATCAAATTCTATAGAAACAAAGTAATGACACCAAATTGGTTCCGTTATATTTGTTAAACTTAATTTACTGTGATTAACTTTATTGTCTAATCTGGAAGTAAGATAAACAAGATGCGACTTTAATACGGTACATGATTTGAAATTTAAGATTTAAGATTCATGTTGTTCGCCGTGCAAAACTAGTGAATTCACATGAGCAAAGTCGCCCTCAACAACATTGGGAAAACATTACGCCAGACCCCATTTAAACATTTAACAATTTCCAGTTCCTTTGTTTACCCGGTAACGTACATGGCACTTTGAGCTTCAGGTAAGACGTGTGACATATCAACATGGAATTGTAGTAAATCGGCTGACATGTGAAGCAGCAAAGACCAGGTATTTCAATGACATCCCCACACTTTAATTACGGATTCATTCAGCTGTCCACGGCAGAAAGGACTGAGTGAACACCAGAAGAACGGATTCTGAAAGTTTAGTTCTTATTGAAATACGCGTTACTTTGTGGCTGGATGCCAGACTGCAGAATGATGTTAATTGTGAAATGTTTGATCTCTGGTTTGTACCTCCAGACAATTTTTAAATTGGACATGAAATACGGTACTTGGCGCTGATCGTGAAAGCGGTACAGACCACGGCGAAAACACCTAAACCCTTTCTGTGACATTAGGAATCAACAGGCAAGAACAGAGGAATGGCGATATAGATCCAGGTGACGCTGTCAGCCGCTTCCCTTTGAGGACGACACATTTTAAAAAGCCTCTGATGTGAAGCAGAACAGATGAAGGGCAATGCTGCTACGCAGGGCAACGATATGCAAAATAACCTTTTGTACCACAGCGAGGAGAGCAACGGGTCGGCGAAATGAAGCCGTTAGCCTAGCTTTACCGAACAAACAGCAACATAAATACTGTACCACATGGCCAATAATGCATATAATTCAACAACAACCAAGTCGCTTTAACGTTCGGCCATAGAAATTGGCCGCAAAGCTGAAGAATAGCGGAGTTGTGGACGGCGGTTCAGTGGGGGAAGGGGGATGGATGCTGAGCCAGGCTTCGGCGGCCTGTCGGTGCTTCAGCCCTCTTCAGCAACAGTCTCAAACAAAACCAAGCTTATCGTTTCTATATTCTCCACAACACGGTTTAACACTCGGCTTCGTCTCCACCGACAGAGCGGTTGCTGACTTACCGGACGGGTTGACCGCGGCGGGAGTTGCCATGTTTCCTCAGCGGAGAAAAATAACAAAACGGCAGCGATGGAGATGACGCACAATACGGCTGGAGAGCCCCGTGAGAGACGGCGTAAACTCCGCGGGATTGGCACGCGAGGCTCGGTCCAACCGCCTCACATCCGCTAGCACGGAGGAAAACTAGTCTGGATCCAGACGACAAACAGAAGCCCGGTTCAGTGCGGAGTGTGTATGTGGTGTATGTTTAATGGAAATGTTCTCCAGGACTAGACTTAATAAAATGCAAGATGTCTGAGTGGTAGCACCGCGAGATTTTAGGGTCGCTTGAATAAATTAATGTTATCCACTGTGACTGGTGCAGTGATGGGTGTAATGTAAATATGTGAGGCGTTTTGAATGGAATGCTACACAGTGATTTTAGTTTCGTGGTCTTGTTTGTTTAGTTGTTTGCGTTCAGATGATTGAACTGTCTAACATGGGATGCAGTCCACTACTCTTCCTCCTGCCACTACGAGCTGCACAGCAGTGGACCTCAGTCTTCATCACCACCGGAGACCTGCTGGAGCAGTGTTGATTGGCTCCTCGGTCAGAGGAGCATCAGCAGCGAGCCTCTAGTAGTCAAACCATCTTACAAGAGCCTGTGTTCAAATAAGCCACAGCAGTCTGCAGGCTTTTATATAGCAAACATTTGTTCAGAACTTGTTCAAACTGTTCTGTTCCCTGTTCATGGAATAACTTTCAACACACACTACAGCTGAATAATTGTATCACCCTTCCACAGTTCATAGCTCTGACAAAAGCTGTCCGAAAATGGATTTTGTATGTGCTTCTGCTGTCCCCTGTCTGTTTTTGACATGCTCATTTTGTAACTGGATTTTTTTTCTAACTTTTAAAGGTGTGCTGTCTTGGCCAGGTCTCCCTTGAAAAAGAAATTTAATCTCAAGGGACTTCCTCGTTTATTAAAGGTGAAATAAATAAACAAAAAAGTATGTCAGCACAAAAAAAAAGACAAATTCCACCTGTAAATAAATTAATGTTACAATAATTGTACGTGAAGTTCTAAGCCATTTTGGTACCACTTTGTTGAAAGTCACTGCATATAAAGGGTTTCTAAGTTGTAGGTAATGGCTATAGTTCTATATATTTACACTAGAAAAATGCTTAATCCCAAGTAAAAGTCCTGCATTAAAGATATACTAGCTCCTTACGTTTTATCAGCAAAATGCACCTAAACAGTCCAAACTGAAGTCCTCTGTGCAGAATGGCCTCTGTCAGTGTTACCTTGCTATAGAATTTAATCAGTATTATTGATAGATCATCATAGTCGGACCCACTTTAATCCTGAAACAGGTCGAGGTGGAATTTCTTTTGTTCACGGCTCTACATTTATGTGGTATAATCCATAAATAACGCATCATGTTTTATAAGATGATCATATTTTGTATGCTAAATCCTAATATGTAACAGTAACTCATAACTATAACTGTCAGTTAAATGTGGATTGATGTGGAGGAAAAAGTACAATATTTCCTTCTCAAATGTAGTGGAACAGAATTAGAAAGTGGAAGGTTAGAAAATGACGCACTCAAGGACAGGCATCTAGAAATTGTACAGTACTTGAGTTAAAGTCAGTCGCTTTCAACCACTGCATTTCATTAATTGTTGATAAATAATTTCATAATGATTCATAAAACATCAATAGGAACAACTTTTGTGATGATGACAGTCTATAAATAAATGCTTGTGGGATCTTAACACACCCTGATTTTCGTATAGCACCAAACAGCACTCCGATTGCAACACTTCCTCCCGGCCGTGGCCGCATTAACCAGCTCGGGGTCCCTGTTTCTGGGCCTCATAACCTCCTGTTCCTCCACTCTTGGTACAATGTGTTCAGTGTGTTTTCTATATTAGAATACTGCCTTGTTCTGGTCTGATGTGTGGCAATTCCATTGAACCCATTAATTTAAGAAAGTGCAACATGTACGTACATTAATTATTATTCAATAAAGCAGGGCTCACCTTCATTTCAGCTGATAGTGTGCTTTTGTGCAGCATATTACCAAACAACTGTTTAATTGAATTAGAACCAAGCCTTGAGCTTTTGGGACTCCTGAGGTAGCGAACATGTTAGCAAACTATTTACGTCCAGCAGACACAGGCCAGTGTCCACAGTCATGCTTCTGGATACTTAACAAATTTACAGCAAATTTTCATTTAAACTCTTTTTTGGTCCACTCCAAGTCCTTTTTATGTCTATCTTATTGTCAACAAATCCAATGAAATGACCTAAACCCACAATGTGTTAGTACACCTTTCAATACTTTTTGATTTCCCTGTCTGTGATGCTCAATTGGTTCCTACAGATATAAACAAGAAGAAAAACACCATGTGTTGGGTGTATTTTCAGCACCGAATGGGACCAAATGGGAACACATTTGGAGCTTTAGTGAGTATTTCGGGCGGAAGGATGTATGTGGGATTGAGTCAAAATAACGTGTCTGTTCATGGTAATGAACGAACATGAACCCAGTGCAACAATGTGGCTCATTGATGAGACTCTAACAGCTTTTCGACAAATGGAGCTCTGTCGCACAAAAGAACAAGATCAGACTCATACACAGACAATTCTTGTTGGGTTCAATGCATTGCTGGTTTCGATCTTTTCATGGATTATGTTGACAATAAGAAAAAGATAGAACATTGCCAGACTTATCCTTTAATGCAGGCTTAACCTTCAGCCTAGTTAAACCTAATCTTAATCTAAATCTAATTTTAGTCCTAAACAGAAAATATAATTCCAAATACCTCTCTGAAGACGTAAAGATGCACAACATGGGATTTGATTAACTCTCTAAGAATACATTTCATTTTCACATGTATGAGAACAAGACCACACACATGCTTCACTGAGGTGTCTCGCACCACACATTAGCATTTCAGCAGATATGATGGCGAACACACTTGCTGCATCTTTCTCGTGAACACAAGCAGGCTGCTGCACACTCGGGGAGTGAGAGTGGAGCAGGAGCAAAAATGTGTGCAGCACTCTGCTCTGCTCTGCTCTGTTTGTGGGGCTCAGTATGCAGAGAGGGGATGCAGCAGCCACCAGTGACTCTTCCCCCCCACACACTTCATCCATCTGCCCCCTTCCTCACATCTGCCCTCCCTCTATCCAGCCTTCCCATTAACTTGCCACCCTCCCTCGACTCCTCACCTGCCTCCCTCTCTTTCGAAGCGGTTCCTCAGTGCAGACCGGGAGCCGTCCTACCTTCAGCAGCCGTGCAGGATGTGAGGGAAGCAGGTAAGAAGCCTTCAGATTCTCCTCTCTGGCTCGTTGCCTCTCTTTCTTTCTCTGCACTGCACAGGCAACAGTTCTCCATTTGTCAGTGCAAGGTGTGATACAGGCTGTGCTGGATGGTTTCAGTCAGTGATGTTCCAAAGTGTCTGTGTGAGGATTTCCTAGCAGATATCTAAGAGGCTTGGACAAGTGTGTGTAATGCTCAGATGTGCTTTGAGGCAGTTGAGTGTGGAATCAATTGCACAGCCATGAACTGTAATTGTAATTTTGCTCCTCTGGGCTGGACTGTTCAGTCATAGGTTGGATCAGCCAGATGTTCCTATGCTGGAGAAACGAAGTGCTTGTTTCAGAGTGGTATCTTCAGGCAACTTTCTGGTGATTGCTCCGTGCCACTGGGACATAAGAAACACATTACTACATTTCAAACTGGAATAATGAGCTTGCTTAATAATAGTAAAGGCTGTTACACATTCAGTTAGAGCTAATGCTTACTTTCATAATAATCTAACGAAATAGAGTGAATCCAATATTCCCTCTCCTTTTAGCTTTGGTTTGGTCTCCACCAAGTCTTGAGAAAAATATCAGGCTCTTTAACTATTGAATGCGCCACTGTGTTCGTCGTCAAGGTGCTAACTCTGCTGTATGGTGGCAGGCAGCAGGTTTGTCTGAGCTTTTTCATTGAAAACAGCTTCCTTGTGCTGGTGTCAGCAAGGTTGATGACAGCGCAGAGAGTGGACCAATCGGCCCATTTGTTGGCTGTAAAAGAAAAACAAAGAGCCATAAGGTGATAAAAAGCTCTGCAAAAATAAAATGAAGTGCAAAGGTGGCGATCATTCTCTGTGGGTTCCTCACTACAAGCAGCTCTTTTCTATATCAAATTAAATTTATGGTTAATAACATAACCCTTTCTCTAACAGTCATACATGTCATAGCCACCAGAGGTCCTTGTTACGTAAAAAGGTAAACAGAAGTTGTTTTAGACATTTGACAAAGTGACCAACAGCATCATTTTTTCTCAGGAGAACAGTCTCCAGACAATAGGTGCTTCACAGAGTATGACTTATGAGTAACTGAATGTACAAAGTGCTGGAACACACTTTCTTGCTTCATGCTTCATTTATTTGGTACAAATGACACACTTAGCATGTTCTGCTAATGCTGATATGTGAACAGTTTCTCTGGCTTCAATTCCCCTCTGTTGTCACAGTCTTTAGAAAGCTTGTTTGTGAAGTGAGTTGGGGGGAGGACAGCAGGGATTCAGATTGAAAACAGCCCTGTGCTCAGATTATGCAGGGGGTGGTGTTGGTGGGGCGTTTGTTTGAGGTAAGGTCAGACATATGACATATGATCAAGCAAGTCCAGTTGGAGCAAAGGATTAGTGCCTTTAAAGGCTTATCAGACACCAAAACACTGAACAATGGCTTGTAATATTCAAACGCAGGCAACTATTTTATCTTTTGTCATGACAATCGCAAAACAAAACACTCTTGTAACAAAGTAATCTACCAGGAATGTGTGCTTGTACAGTATGTGATTGGCCAACGATTGTCAGATGATGACCTTGCAGCATATGTTTCAACTCTTTTGCCAGATTCTATCTTTTTGCTTTTTGAATTTTCTGCATTTATACTACAAGTATGCTGTTGCTTTCATCACTGTTTCATTGCAGAAAGAGGAGGAATAACCTCCAATGTGATGCAGAGCAAAGCCGAACTTGAACATTGTACAGGACAGCCTGGATGACTGAAGCAACTCTGACAGCCCATTTTGAATGGCAGAGTTTGAATACAACAGCTTTATCATTGCAGTGTCTGCACTTTAGTTTTCCCCTCTGTGCAGCATCATTTAATATACTTTTACACTGCCTACCACCTTATCTGCTTCATTTAAAGCGTTTTTTAAAAAGGAAACATCCAGAGCGTGAGGACTGACAGTTTTCTATTATCTGTTGCTATTTTTGCAACTCAGTACTTTTCCACTTTATTTCAATTCAACAATTAATGCAGCTGGTTCACGAAAAGGTCAATCCTAACGTCAAACAAGACATGCAATGCACTGTGTCTTTGCTTGTTTGTGTTTAATATAGGGATAAAACACAAGATGTTGATGTGAGAACAGTTTGGTTTCACTGAAAACCTTGATTAAAAAATGTTATGAAAGTTAAACCGTTAGTATAGTCAGTATTTGATGCTTTAATTGACCTTTGTTAAAGCAACACTAGCAGCCCCTAAAAGGCGCTAATATTAATTACACACAATAATCTTACAGGAGAGATCAAGATCAAATTAATATGGAAATGTATCAGTGGGGTTCAGGGTTTAAACTTCTTCACACAGCTACTTCCATGACGTCTCATGTGTACAACAGAGTGCAACACCACGAATGATTTTGAGGAGAGACTATTCGAACGTCTATGCCTTTAATCCCATTAGAGCAATTCATCACACTGAGATTCCAAAGAGGATCGAAACACAGAGTTCTTGGAGAGGCAGCAGTGGAATCAGCCTATTGAAAAGTGAAGTCTCCTGTGTGCTATATTGACATTTTGGTCTCTCCTGAAATCCAAATGGAAAATATGTATTTGCATAGGTGTGTCTCATAGAAAGGAGTCAGACTATAAATGTTGCCAGGGGCAAATCTCAGACTTCCATTTGAAATACTAGAATCATCACATTCAGAATTTCAACCAATGAATTGCTAAAACAATAAAAGTCTTAATATCTTGGCTGAGGGGCCTGGCAGAGAGACCGACGAGGTATGTAGTAAAGGAAGGGTGGAGGAAATCCTACAAGTAACATTCCAGCCAAAGTTAATTTTATATTCACCATCTATCATTATGTCAGCAGAGAAAAAAAAAAAAACCCTTTCTTTATTTTAATGCAGTGCAAAAGGTGCTGGTTAGAATCATCCAATCAGAGTGTGCTTCAAGCAGGTAGAATAGAATAAGGTAGTAAATTAACTTGTGTATTGGAAATATTATCCTTTCCAACGCTGAAATGGACTCAGTAAGGGACTCAGGCAATTTATCATATTTGCAGACGCAGTCCTGGACGTTGATCTGGTCCATTGACTGGTCAATGCTTGATAGGATGGATGTGATTAACATCCTGTGTGATAGACTGTATGCTTTGTCAAGGAGATTGCTTTATTGTTGCATACATTCACACCTAGGACAACAGAGTGGAGTTTATTCTCTGCAAGCATTCGTGTGAACTTGGCGTGGCTCCCTTCAGTGGTCAAACAATTTTTGTGATTCAGTACATTATTATTAAAAAAATCAGCATACAGGACTATAAATATAGTAAATTCACTGAAGGTATGTAATACACAGTGCACCTACTCTTCACTGAGCGCCCTGATGAGGTGAATCCAGAAGAAAGCCATTACCCCTCACTGGTTTCTCTTATTCGATGCTGATTATTTCATCATTGTTTGTGATGTGTGGTGTCACTTGACTAAAAGTGTAAGATGGCAAAGTGAGATTCAACTTCTATTTTAGCATCAACACTTTAATGGAGTCTTAATATATATTTGTTAATGATAGTGCTAGAGAGGAAGGAAAGGCTTTCCAGATAATTTTGTACATGTTCTTCAGCAGAGCAGCACCTAAAACTGCTGCGGAGCTATTTTAGGGAAACTGGGTGTAATTATATAGATACAGCCTGACGGTGCCATCACTTTCCACGAATGTCATTTTGACTCAGAGTCAGAAATATGTCAAATAATTCACAACACTGTGAGAAATTAACACAGAATCTTCCAGCAGAGGCACACATATGTCATTATATATCCATATATTCAGTATATATAAAACTGCACATTGTTAACAGCTGCGATATGTGTCCCTTTATGCCTATTGAGCTTTAAGATTTTCTTTGTGAACAATAAGATGGGACAGAGCAAACACAGACTCCCTCGACCACAAATTATACATTCGAGATTCCTCTGACATTTACTTAAATGTCAGTGGAGTGATTTTTTTCTATTTTTATTTCTGAATCTGATTAAAGCTGCTTTTACAGGTCTTTTATTTGGATTCTTTATGTTCCTGTGCCACAGCATGTGCAGACAGGAAGCTTCTGCCGGCAGGCATTATGGGCCGTGTGGAGGGGCCAGCTATCCCAGGCGTGGGGGAGAGGACACAGGTCTGGTGATGGTAGAGGTGACAGGGCTGTTTCTCAGTGGTGCCGGCAGTAGCACAGGTGGCAGTGGTGGCTGAGGCTGTGAGAGTGGTGTGATTATGTCTGTCCTTCCCTTTAACACCTTTGTCCCCGCGGTGCTGGGTGTGGGCACATGTTCCATCAGGGGGCAGGGTGGTGGAGGCAGGACTGCTGTGGTGTAATGGACTGCAGATGAGATCACATCTATCTCACAGAAACCTTTCTGATCGAGTAAAGGATGAATAAGAAAGCTGCTCTCTGAACCTCCTGTTTCATCACAGAAAACTGTAAAATGAAACAACACAGGACACATGAGTGACTAAATGGGACGGGAAATTAATGTAATGCTTTATTTTGTTAAAGTAGCATCTGCATGCTTCTGGTGTTTAGTCGAACCCCTAATAAAATAAAATGTCTCCTCATTAACGAACTCAGCAACGTGCTCAGACTCAGACCTCTTTCTCCATCCCTCTGCACCTCGAGTATCCCCCCCTCTCGCCTCAGCTTTTGCGTCTGCCACTCCAGCCCACCTCTCTGCATGCTGCCTCTCCCGCAGTCTCTAAATGTCCATCCTGCAGATGTTTTCTCCCTGTTTGTCTTCCCTCTTCTGGTCCACTTCTCTACGTTTGTCAATTCAGCCATCATGGTTGCTTCGCAAAAAAAAAGTTAAAAAAATAAACATATATGACTTCCAGAAGACATTGTCAAACTTTAGGGTGACATCTGTTCCCTTGAACAAATAAAGACTTCATCTGCATTTTCATTCAGACATAAAAATAAAGTCGTCATTTTATGTCATTGTTTAAGTCAAGGCATAAATAAAGTCATGTTCTGCTGCTCTTGAATGGCAGCTTGCATCTACTGTACATCTCAAATTCCAGAAAAGCAAAGGTCTCATGTTTTCAGCCTACTGGTTGATGTGGTCCATCACATATTAGAGATTGTTTTGCAGGGCCTAGAAGACTTTACCTCTTTCCTTTCTAATAGAGTGTCATAGTTTTCTTCTGTCAGACCCCCCTCTCCCTCCAGGTCTGACAGCTGAAAGAGAAAGAACTAAATCTTATAAAAAACATTACATGATCTCTTCATCATCTGGACTTATACTTATACATGCAAGAAAGACAAAAAGAGAGATATTTTTCTTTTGAGGACCAATTAGTGAACAGATACAAATGTAAATGATTCAAGTCCTGACCCTAACTTATTAAGATCATGTAATCAAATGATAAGACAGCAAAAGAAGAAATTAATGCAAGATTGTTGATTTCCTCACAATATGAAATTTGTCCTGTTAGCATGCTAACTTTTACTAAATAGCAATGCTGATGGGAATGTCATCACTTTTGCAAGTTGTTGCTAATGAAAACAAAAGGTTTGGGAAAATTGAAACTTTGACCTGGCATTTAGGGACTTAGGAATTTATTTAAGGGATCACCAAATTTGTTATCATTCATCCTGAATAGTTAATGAATAATTTCACTCAAAATGCAAGTGTCAACCTGCAGATGGTGCTTGACAAGAAGTCAGGGATCAAAGTCAGAAGTCAGAAAAAATATGTTGTATATATAACAGAAATCTATTAAATGCACTTATATGTTAATCATCTTGTGACCTCGCAGATGTAAATTGGGGCACCCTGAGGTAGGGTCCATGTGCATGCATGGACCATGTGTTGCCCGACACCTTAATGTATATGGCCTGTGGGTTATTTTAAAAATGTACATTTAAAAATGTAAATGTTGTTCCCATTGAAAGCATGCTTGCATGCTTCTTCTATACGAAAGACAGGTCACCAGTCACAGACTGCTGCGCCAGTGGCTAAAAAGCCTCACATGCAAGACAACAGGAGAGCTAATTCTTTCAGATAACATCAATGAAGTCAATCTTGCGTGTGGAGCTACAACCAATGTTTACCGACCATAACAGGTGAACCACTCAGAACCACCCAACTGGGTAATATGATGACTATCATGGTGAGAAGCATTACTCTGGTCCGATGTGCAGTGCTGATTAGTGGAAGGACAGTTCTGGAGTGGTTCTATTCTCTGTGATCTGAAATTGACCATTTTATGAAAGAACAAGGTCACAGCCTTGATGAACTGAGTGGCAGCAGCAGACCTTCCTCTTTCAGTTGATCTCACTGGCCCACTGTCAGAGCTTTCCAGGGGTTTGGAAAAGCCCAGATTTCTCCAGGAGGTGACATGTCATTAGGATGCTCAGTTTATTTAGTGTGCACACATGTAAAATTTTCTCTCATAACACAGCAGACTGAAATACGAAATAACTGACAGTCACCTCTGTATTGTACTTCAAATCTCCACTAAAAGACTTACACTTGACCTTTAGTCCAAGGTTTAACATCACGTTCCAGGAGGAGTCATGTTCACTAGTGACTGAAGTTTAATGGTGATAAATTATGTTACTGCAGATTCAAGTGTGCAGCACAAATAGTTTAACACTCACCCATCAGGACTTCATGTGGTCCCTGGCATGAAAAGCTTGGACACTCCTGCCTCAGGGAGATCTTGGCCCCAGGCGAAGAAGCAGTGATGTATGGGCAGACCTTAAAGAAACTTTAAAGCTCACCTGAATTCAAAAAACAAAAGAATGAAGCAAATGATGGTGAATATTGTTTCTTGTGTGTTGCTCAAGCACTGAAATATTCCAGGTCTAAATCTCAAGAGCAACATGTTCACAAACAGTTTTTTGTGGTGGCTATTTTTTGGCAGAGAGTAGTTCCATTAAAACCTGCTGACGCTGTGTTCTGTTGGTTATTAACAGTAATCAGGACATGGTTACTGGAAATAGAACTTTCTGCTGACTTTTTCAGATGATCTATTTTACTGGAGACAGAACGTTGATGATGAAAAAACTGATGAAAGAATGTTGCTGCCCTAGAACCCCAGTTTTATCTGCTTGGATAGACACCATTGTTGGTGGAATAGTAGAAAAAAGCTTTGTTTGTAGCTAAAGTAAACTGATGAGACTGAGAACGACAAGAAGAACAAGAAAACATTAGATACTACAGACCACACACCTGCTGACACCACTGAAACCCACCTGAGCCACATACACCCAGCACCTGTCATCCTCTCTGTCCTCTCACCTCTTGGCAGGCTCACCAACCCCTTCAGTGCCGTGGTTGTCTGTGTCGGTGCGTGTTGACGGATCGACCCTAGGGGTAGCTGAAAGACGATGGCGGACATCCAAGTGCTCTGAGGACCTCTATCAGTCTCTCCTCTCCTCTTTCCACGTCGTCTTATCTGCAACTAAAAGTGCTTTATTTTCACCCAAAGATAAATCTTCCTCCTCTAGGCCCCCCGAACTTTCTATCTTCTCTAGCCCCATTCCCCCACCTCCCTCCAACCGAGTGACTTTAAGTACTTTTTAAAAAAGATAGATGACATACCACCTGTTGACACCACCTGTCCTATATCCAGCTCTTCACCTCCTACTCTAACTTCCCCTTCAGCTCTCTCTCCCAAGGAGAGGAACCGACCCTGGTTACCTCCCACTGCCCAACCACCTGTCCTCTTGACCTCATCCCCTCTCACCTTTTTCAGTCTATTGCTCCTGACCTTCATCCTTTCCTCACCCACCTCATCAATACCTCTTTGACAGCTTGTTGTTTTCCGCACATTTGCTGCATTTGCAGCTAGAGTGAGCCCCTTTTTAAAGAGACCCACATTTAGCCAATATGATGTCAAGAAGACCTGTCTCTCTTCTATTTTAAAATCACAAAGTATCTCAAGGACTGATCGAACCTTGTAACCTCACTACTGGGGTCCTTCAGGGGTCTGTTCTGGGTCTCCTTCCCTTTCCTCTTTACACCAAGCACCTTGGATCTGTGATTTACTCACACGGCTTTTCCTACCACAGCTGTGCAGACGACACCCAGCTATTTCTGTATTTTCCCTGGACTGAAACCCAGGCTGCAGGACCAATATCTGGGTCTCTGGCTGACATCCCTCAGTGGATGCTCTTTCTTCCAGGGAAGGTATCTCCATGATCAAACCATACACCCCAGCCATTCCGCTACATTCTGCAATGCCGCCTTACTACTCCCTCACTATGAGAGGGGGCTCAGTTCTAGTTCTCCACAAAATCACGACTGTTTACTGTCCTGGCTTCACAATGGTGGAACGAGCTCCCCATCGACTTCAGAAAAGAGAAGCTCTACACAATTCCACTGCCAACTAAAAAGTCATTTGTTTAGACTGACCTTAGCCAATGAAAAAAAATCTTTCTTTTTCAAATGTACATAATGCATTTTTTGTGTTACGTCCACATGGCCGAATGCCCTTATTACACGTTGCTTTGTGATGAAAATGAAAATGAAAATTCTGGGAAATTATTCGAATTTTCATTCTAGTTTGGTATTTTGTGAAGATTCCAAACAAATGTGTAGATATAGAAGTAATATAACAGTAGCAGTGGTGTTGTAGCAGCAGTTGCAGTGTAAGTTGCGGTTGGAGCTGTGGTACTCGTATAAGCAGCAACAGAGACAAGAAGTCCTTCAAATCAAATGGCAGAATGGATAGTTTGTAATGGCCCTACTGAATGGCACATAAACCGATGCCACATCAAACCGGTTTACAGAACCACTGTGGTCGTGGTTAAAAGGAACCAACATTGACCATGAAATGAACAGTTGTCTCTCATCTTAAAGTCAGAAGTTTTGTTGGGCACTTTGCTTCCTCCATTGCGCCCAACAGATAAGAGTCATGATTCCTACAGCTGTTAGAGGGCTTTGTTCCACACAGGTAAACATAAGTTGATTCAGGCATTTGTTGAAAGGACTCATGCTGTGACTTTTTTAGAGGGACAGTCTCAGCAGTAGACATAGTAGTAGTGGTAGCAGGTCGTACAAGTAGTTGTCGTACGTTCTGGTGAGATGTGAATGACTCTCGGCACACCTACAGTGGCTGCTCGCTGTTTGTCAGGGTGATATCATTTCCTGTGGTGAAGAAAGATGTCAGGGTCATCCGTGATGACAGTGATAGCTGAAAGGACTGCTGGCAGACACACAGTGCCATCATGGGTTCAAGCCTCAGAGGAAGACTGTGCAGGAGTTTTTATTGCACCTACACACCCCAGATCATCTCTGTTGTTTGTGTACAGAGACAGAGTCTGTATATATTATTATGTATAGTTTGTTCTTTATAGTCCTATTTCACAAATTTTCACTTTTTTCACTGTGTGTAATGCTTACAGTCACGGTACACTTTACTTTCTACACACTGCCATTTGCTGTAGATATTCTTTTTTGTGCAATACTTTTTCATTACTACTGTTTGCTATCTATCTATCTACTGACCTGCTGGTATTCATCAGTATCTGACTTTCACTTGTGGCTGTCTTGATGACATTTTAGGACCAAAATGACCACACTGCTCACTCTGTATATAGTTAAGTGAAACTATTGACACTGTTTTTGACAGAGTAGTGTGTGAATTGAGGGTGCACCTGTGCACATAGTATTATCTGTATACTGGTTATGAGTCTTATCCTGGTGTGGATCACGTTATGATGTTTATATAGAACATAAGTAACCTGCATGGTCATATGAGTGTGAGGGCAAATCGACGCCTGGTTGCAAGATGAGCTGCAGCCAGTTAATCATGTGACATGTGTCAGCACTCAGTGTTCCCATTTAGAGTCAGCCTGTAGATGCTTCTTATCGTTCTTTGGAAATGCACTAGAGGGTTAATGAAGTTTATTTTGCTTGATTTAGCTTCACCTTTATAACAGACGAAGCCTGAAATCAAATGGCAACAAGAGCTGCCAGAAATAAAAAAAAATGAAAAAGCTTCCTGAATATGAGTCATCATAGTTCATGCAGGTGATGTTACAGCAGTCAAGCTTACATTTCTGTATCGGACTGTCATTGACGATTGGACATTCTTTATAAAAGTGGATGGAATGTGAAAACACGGCACTTTATGAATATTAATACCAGGGCCAACAAATGTTGTTAGTCAAATTGACTGAAAGTAATATGGGAGCTGCGGAGTCTTCAGGTGTGAAGGCACAAAGGTCTGAAGATCCAAAGATGGATCCAGTTACCAAACTTGGGTTAGCCCTTGGCCTAAGGGCTGTTTTTTACCATTTAATGTAGTGGGGATATCAGCTTCTGCGTTTTAACATAAAGAAACATGAATATACTTCTGGAGTGATGCATTTAAAATCTAACTTAGAAATCAATTTGACTCCTTGCATTAATAAATGTATATACTGAAACTTTTGCACAGAAACAAAGAAATTATTCTATATCTCAGTGAGGATTTTATCTCATTTTTTATTACATTCACTACTTCAGTATTTCACCAAGACTTTGCTGGAAATGATCAAATGAAACAAGAATTTCTGGAAAATAGTTTCTGCAGTGAGGAGTTGAAATGATGGAGTCTGTACGTCACACCCGCTGGTCACCGTTCCACCCCACTGTCTCAGTTTGTGTGTGTGTCTGTGCGGTGTGTGTGTGGTGTGTGTGTGTCTGTGCGTCACCGGCTGAGTCATTCTGACTGATCAAAACTTAGTGACACTGCTCACTGTTCTCACTGCATGTCACTATGTGTCCGCGTGCATGTACAAAGTACCGTGCTGCACCGTATGTGTGTATATGTTATGTGTGTGTGTCCTCTGGAAGTGTAAAAGCACTTTTTGAAAGGCAGTCACGTCAGTATTTGACCTCAAGGTGACTGAGCTTTTCAGCCTTTTATTTCACACCCTCTTGTTATTTGGTGTCTGATAGCTGACGCTGTGGAACTGAGGGGATCTTAAAGGAACATCCCAGGGTCTGAGAAACTGTCAGATGGATTAGTAAATCCCATTGTAGGAACGAGGAATCTACCTCTTCATAGCTTTTGTTTTTTGGAGTATGAATACAGTATATATTTTCAGCTTCATAAGTTTTGAATCTATATTGTTACTTTGCAAAATGTTCTAACATACTGAGCTAAGTGACACACACAATGAGGTCTCTTACATGAAAATACAACTGACATGTTCCTGTATGTAATGTATCCAGACTGTGGGTGGGTTTAGTCAACAAAAGCACTTTTGTTTGATTGATTGATTTTTGATTTGATTTTGATTTGATTTTAATTGCTGGTGATTTTTTCTCTATTAAAACAGACCATGATCTTTCAACATTAACTAAGTGGGGTCAGTGCCTAAACATAACCTTAAAAAAAGCTGAATTATGAATAACTAGACAATTCCGGCACTGTCGAAATTTTGACAGTGGCTCGAAGGGGTTGCTGGTGTTATCTATACCACTGTTTCTCAAGCCTGGTCCTGGAGTACCACTGCCCTGCATGTTTTAGATGTATCCCTGCTCCAGCACACCTGATTCAAATGAATGGCTCGTTATCAGGCCTCAGCAGAGCCCAGTAACGAGCTGAGCATTTGAATCAGGTGTGTTGGAGCACACATGGAGCAGCAGAGCAGGGCAGCTGGTGCAAGATCCCTCTCTTAAATTTGGTGGGGGCTAACCCTTTAAAATTGAACTTTGACGAGAGAAGAAAGGTTTGTCTACAAAAAGATCCAAAAATTATGTGTCTCCTGTTCACCGTTTGGATTTTACTGCAATTTTAGAAAAAAACTTCAGGCGATTTCTCACTGGCTCTTTCACTCTAACTGATGATGTCACCCACTCTAGGGGGAGAAATTCTGAGCATTTTTTTGAGAAACTTCATGGTCTTCAGATGGTCATAGCTCGAAAACCGTAAGAGATATCAAAAAATGTGCTGAGGTTCATTTTAGAGCCGACAAAATTATCTATATTTTAAAGTTTGAATGAAGTCTCTAGGAGAAAGTATGGCGAAGCAGTGGAAACTTGAAAAAGGCTGAATTTGAGGAAATTTCCCCATTCATTTCTTATGGGAAATTCTTCACAGCTGTTTGCGAATAACTTTGCGAATTATTGACGAAAGAGCTATAAAAGACATAGCACACCATTCCTGATTGAGCTGCACGTTTTGATATACAGTTTGCGACGGTTTTCTCAAAGCTGCGGGACTAGTATTAGTATTACTAGTAATTCTGGCGGAAGATGAGCCTCTTGCGTTGCCTCGTGCCACTAATAATCTGTCATCACCACGAATGGATAGTGTATTGCAAGACTACAAAATTTGGGTGGAATACAAATTAAACATGCATGCCTGTCAACACTGGGATTTGATAAATACAGGAGATTTTCCAATGTCCCGTCCTGGGCTGTCCCATCACTGTGACCACTGCCCACATACCCCTTACATTTAAACAAGGCTGACGTCCCTGTGTTATACCCATGAAAGATTAGATTAGATAAGCACTAAAGGGCAGATAAATTCAGCACATAGCTCAGTATTATTTGAAAGGTATGTCCACATCACCTCCACATGATGCTTCAGTTGTGATTGTGAGAGGCTGCTGGCGAGAGAGACAATTGGTAGGAGGGGGTGATAATGAAAATGGAAGGAGAGATAGTATAAATGCAGTCATTGGTGGAGCTTGTTTCTGAGCCTCTTGACTGAGCTTATACTTGGTAGATTTGTATCTTTTCCCTCTGTGTGATCCACTAAAGTCAGTGTGGCATATTTTACAAAAAGCATGAGTTTGATCCACATTACTCTTCATTAAGAACGGGCAAGCCTCCTTCCATGAGGTGAGATACTTGGAGGGGTGATTTACTGGAAGAGATTTAAACAGGAGGACAAGCAGGAGAGAAGGGTCAAAAACAGGAGAATCCCAGGAAAAACGTGAGGGCTGACAGGTGTGAATATGTTGTCAGTAAACACATGTTTAATATCACATTTTTGTGACTTGCCAGGTGCTAATGACTTTAATGTAAATTCCCAGGAGACAGGGCCCTCTGTTAACATAGTGACAAAACATGTGCGACAAGTCGAAAAATGTTGCTACTGAACATATCAGTAAAATGTTCAGTGACAACATATTCCCTTTATTTTCTGTCAAAACATCTACCTGTCGAAGCAACAGTATTATCAGACATTTGTAATGTTAAGTTAAGGTGCTGACAGCACTTGGTTAAAGTACAGTATGGCAGAGCAGACTGAACCGGATTTACAATGAAAAAAACTAATATGTATATATATAACAGACAGGAGTCTAAGTAGCTCAGCAGGACTCCACAGTGCTTTGCGCCACATAGAGATTTGTAAAACTGGGCCACTTCCTGGAGCACAAGGTGGCTGCAGTTTATTTTTTACCTGCCCAGAGGGAGCTGCTGGATTTCTGGATCCTGAACCCCCGGGCTGGTTGTCATGTTGTTGGTACTGCTATGATGGTTAAGACTGGACTTATTCTTTGTAAGCTCTCAGTATGCTTTAAATGAAGTGCTTGTAACAGCAGTGATTTGCCGGCTGTGTGGAGGTATAGGGAAGTAGGCTGGGTTTCAACCGCCATCATTTAATAGTATAAAGTGACCCTTCAGGACTGTACTTTGATGTCCCCATGCCCTCTGCAGCTGGTTTTGGACACACTCACTCTACCTAAACTATTCATTTTTATTTACTCATCTCGCTTTTCTCCTCAGTTTCTTCTCTCAGAAAATACATTATATTGGCTACTCTTAATATTAATATTGAGAAAGAGAGATGTCAGTTTTGGTGAACTGTGCATGTGTGTATGTGCATGCAAATTAACATATAGGTTGGCATGTATAACCAGGCACAAGTACTCTTGGTGGTTAACTGATTAACGGTTAGCCATTGACATCCCTGTCTCCAAGTAAAAAAAAAAAAAAAAGCTAATTGAGTTGTATCACACACAAATTTTATAGAATAGCTGCTCTCAGATCAAACTGCATCACAGACCTGAGTTCAGATTAACCAGGAGGTAATTTAGTCTATCCACATATCAGATACTCTGAAGTGAACACTGTTACTAAGACAGGACAAGATAAGTCTTTATAAAGTTTCGAAAGTCTGGACATGTAACCACACCACCGCCCTAACCCATCATGACATGGACTAATGTTTGAGTCAGGCTGGACAGTTCTTGCCTTCACCACAGGCTGACTGTAAAGAGGTCATGGCAGGATTAATCTGTTAGAGGCTGTTTTTCATCGACATCTTTCTCACAGGTACCAAGAGGAATCAATTTGAGATAACTCCCTAAATGCACAAAGATGCACCCAGATGTCACCGCAGTGTCACTCACAGTGCCCCAATAACCTGAAGGAACTTTAAATCATCTTCTGAAACATCAGTGATCAAATTTCTGTGTGTTTTCATGGGCCAATTTGTCCACTTTTCATTGTCGACACAGTATTAATGTAACAATATAACATATTCACAGAGCTCAGTACACGTCCAATACTTTTGCACCTGGTAGGAAGTAATGCTAATCAAGTTTAGCATGTGCATGAATCCTGAAAGCTTGATTCACCTGCACAGGCTGTGGTGTAGGAAATAACTTTCAGATTTAATGAAAGGAATGCCACCCAGTTCACTGTCTGCATGACTGTTTAAATGTGATGGATTGCTTTTACATCATGATGAATGGATTGGAAAAGGTCATCAAACAGGCAGCTGTTTTACCTCCTTATCCATAGTCATCTGCTGCATGCTACTGTAGTCTCTCCAACTTATGCAGTACAGGAGCAGCACACAGTATACACATATGCGGGCCTTGGACATTTAACCAGGACTGTGGGCTTTCCCTTAACCAAGTGCTGTGAGTGCCGAAACCAGGACTGATGGCCAGAGCTGCCAGAAAGTTTTAATTAACAAGAATTTTCCTTAATTGACAAGCGAATCACTTTTATAATCAGAATGTGATAAAGAGGAGCACCAACTGTTGGTATTCATTCCTGTGGGGTTCGGCACCTGCGACTTTAATGGCAGTTGTCAGATGCTGAGGCATGTGGAGGCTGGCGGGCTGCAGACCTCCCTGTGGGTCTATTATCTCCTCTGTACTCCTGCTGGACTGAAGAACTGCAGCCTATCCACTGAAGCCTGGTTTGTGGGAATTACAGGGCCGGCTTTGTCATTTTCGTCACCAGCTCCCACTTGAGCTGTGTTCAGCCTGAATAAGAAAAGAGCGAGGGAGAGTGAAAGGCCGACTCCAACCGTCCCTGGAGTGCAGAGCAAACACAGACTGGGCAGGAAGGGGGTGGAGAGGGAGGCGGGTGGGGACAGAGGTAGAATGACACCATTTCTCCTCAAGGGTTTTCTCCTCTCCCATCTGGCTCCGCTTAACACAATGAAGAGTCAATGAATGTGACAAATACAGCAGATGTGTGCTGTGTCTCTCGCCAGCCGCCTTCTACTTCTTATTCATATTAAAGCTGGAGTTGCAGAAACCAGCAGAGTAAGATAGATTGTGAAAGCATATAACTGAAGAATCCTATTCCCTTCCTTCACTCCTCCCTCCAAAGCCACTGAACACACACACACTGTCGAGGAGTGCTGATGGACGAGTCCATGAGAGAGCGTTCAGGAGAGGAGCGAGGAAGAACACTCTTCTTCTAATGCACACATTAATCGACGACACTGTTAACTGCCACAGTCGGACAAACACAAGCAAAACAGCGGTCGCGAGTGTAACTCTGAATAGAGGCTGCTCTCTGCCGTGGGTGTGTGCTTTGTGCTGCTGAACGAGGGTCTGTCGGCTCAGGGCGTGTTTGCTGAGCTACAAGCACGACACATTGTTGTCATCGCTAACCATATACAACTGCCTTGCGTCTCATTCGCATGCACGAAAACATTATCATAATGACTAGAAACAATGAGCATGGCTGTGGTTCGTACCCACAGCTGTCAAGCTAGCATGTTAGCTTTGGGACATTGTGGCATTTTTCCAGTTTGTCAGCCGTTCTTGTGCAACTGGCTCATTTATTACTTTAGTTCTATACCTGCGTAGCCTTGTGGATTGAGTGCACGGGCAGAGTATGTACAGGTGGGCTGATTGCAGGCCAGCCACAGCCACAGATGCACCACCAACTCTAGCTTTAACGCTCAACTTATGCTGAAAATTTATACACCTTTAAAAATGTATTTCCCCCCCATGTCAGGTTTATAACAAGAATAAGTTGTGTTATTTTATTCTTGTATTGTGTTGCGGATGCACTGTCGCATGCATAATAATCATAATTCAGTCATTCACCAACAATGTGTCCAATGTGTAGTTACCCTGGTTGTCAGCCCCAAGCCTGCTGGTTCCCCAAAATAAACAAAATGCGTGTGTTCATGGTGTTGAAGGAACATGTCAACCTGTGTGACAGTGTTGCTGTCTGTTTTATGTCTGTGTGTATTTGCTGACAATAAGGAAAATCGTGAATATCATCAGACTTATCCTTTAAATGAGTCCTTCCCTATACAGAGATTTGTTTTCACACCATCTGATCAAAAGTGAAAATCCATAACAAACCCTGACTCCTCCTCAAACACCCTGAACTGACGTCCTGATGTCTTGTGTTTAAATTGGGGCTTATTTGCTGTATCTCATGAAGGGTTTGCTGCTGTATAAACTCATTACCATCAGAGATCAGTTCCTGTCAGTCTGACTCTTCTTTAAGGTATGGAGGGCATACTTCCATATTTCCCTTGCAGCTTTTCACTTACTTTGAGCCCCCCCTCCCCACCACCACTACCCCCACCCCCGCCCCCACTTATTTCTTTTCCTTTCCACGGGCTGGCAGATGGGCTATGATGAATGGGAGTGCTGGCCACAAATTTTCAGCCCTGTGAATCACAAGAGAAGAAGAGGTGGGGGGGGTGAGCAGATTACTGCAGCACCCACAGCAGTCCGGCTGTGTTGGACTTTGAACTTTCATTTAATATCAGGAAATATCCATTTTGCATTTCTCCAAACAAAGGGTTGCACTGTTTCAGAGCTGCACTTTCTCTTTCTTTCTTTCTTCCTCGACAAAGTTCGACCCTCTCTTTACAACAGTATTTCACTGTGCATGGAGCTGAACGGAAACGTGTAAAGGTTTGTTCTGTCAAACTGCTCAAACTACCCCACCAGGCAGTTTACACACTTAATTGTTTCCTGCAAGGCAAACAGCGCCTCCCGAAAACAATCTCACGTGCTCTGGAATGAGTGTATCATGCTCCAGACACATCCTGTAGATAAGATCATACCAATTCTAAATTCTTACAAATAAAACCAGTGCATAGGATTTAGGGGGTGCAGAGGCCCAGTGGGAACGAGTCCGCTCTCTACAGGAATGGGAAGCAATATAAAAGCAGATGGATTTAGAAAAATAAAATGATTTTTTGCAAGGAGTGTAGCTTTAGAAATGACTGTGCAACGCAGAGAACAGCCAGGTCTGTATACTAGCAGACCTAACGAGCACTGTTCCCACTGCTTTATGCTGTGTTCACACATGTCGACCAAGTTTTGTTTTGTGACCGCTGTTTTTTAGACAATTTTAATAGTATTTTGACTATGCTTGTGCAAACATCTCGCCAAATTAGCAGCTAACAGTAAGACATCCTAACAAACAGCACGTTTACAATGAATAACTCCGGACCGGAGCAACACACAGCCTTCAGCGACGATGACAGAGACCATTACAATGCCGAGGAGATTCCTGGTGGACTGCAGCAGCTTCCTGACTAAACTGAGAGCTAACTGCAGCTGCCGTTGCTAACATAAAGTTAGCAGCATCGGCGCTAATGTTGGCTCTGTGAGCACTCCTCTCTCCTGACTCAACTCTGAGTTGTCCGGAGCCAAACTCGGCAAGAAATCCACCTCGACTCTGTGTTCCCTTGTCATCAAATTAACCACTGTCCTGTTGGAGGCTCTGTGTGTAGGCTATCACGGGAAAACGGTCTTTGATATCTCGAGACAACGAAATAATAATTTGTTATCACGAGAAAACTGTAAAAAAAAAAAAATGTATACGGACCTGGCCGTTCTCGGCTTCCGTATATATGTATGTGTATTTTGATTACACAAAACTATACCTGGTTCTAACCCACCATGATCAAATACAGCCAAATCAAAAGCAACAATGGCAATCTGTTCACATTAAACTTTACAGGTCAATTCATACTCTAACCAAATAGGGTACAGCATGTGACCAGAAAGTTGAGATGTCCCCATAACAAACAAGGAAATGCAGAGTCCCTCCCGCCTGTGAGTTTTTGTTTTCCCAGAATGCTTTGCCTTTGCCAAGTGGCAAGCAAATTTCCCTGATTGAAAAATAGATATTGTCTTCATATTATATGGGTCTTGTCTGACCACTTTGCACCTCAGTGAGTCACTGTAGTGTCCAGTCTGCTCTCAGTCCAACATGAGAGGATGAAGAAGCAGCGCTACCCCGAGGGCTCAGGTGGGTTCAGACGTGAAGCGGGAGAGGAAGGAGGAGGTCGGGCATCAGGCAGCACCCACCTCTGGAGGCCTGAGCGGGAGTTATGGGCCACAGACCATGACCTGCTGAATATGATCCAGTATCTTCGCAGTGGGTGTGCTTTCATTTACAGAAGGTTGGGAAAACGAGGTAAACGCCTCTCTGCAATACAGTACATGAACATCTTTGACAGACAGTAAGAGAAAAACTGGTATTTCTTCACACTCTCTTCAGAATTTTAGCTAATTTTTGAATGTTTTTAACTAAATTCTTAGCTGTAGCTCCTTTAACATTATGCAGGAATCTCTTAATGGTGCTTTATTTCCTTTTATTTTGTAAAGGTAAATAGCAAGAGTGCATGATGGAGCTGAGGGTGAAACAAGCCTGAGAGTCTGCAACCGTGCTCTCACTGGTGGACTGACACAGCCATCCATAGAGCCACACAAAGCGCTAAAAGGGGTAGTCACATGAGGGCACCAGCTGCAGCCACAACAAACCCTGAACAGGAGAAGAGCGCTGGAGAATAGTTGGATAAATTAGAAAGTAAAGGCGGCAAATTGTTTCGTTACCGATCTCAAAAGGAGCTTCAACTCTGTGTTTTCTGATTTTCAGAACTCACAGAACTCAAAATGAGCAGCTGATATGAGCATAGAAAACCAACCTGAAACAATGTGGCATGCTCCTAATATTAGATAGTAATATACAAAGCTATTGGTTTGATCCTTTAGGGACACCTGGATCAATGTTCGTCACACCCAATCACAACAACCCATTTTTTAGAGATGGCAGTGTTGGTTGTTTGATGGTCGATGGACATGACGATCTTTAACACAGGCTCTTAAAGCTGAACTGAGTACAGTGAGTCACTGATGGAATCAGTTCCCATTAAGAATGGAGCTCCCCTCCCCGGTTGCTCAGCTATCTCCCTCATTAACTGCAACTAACTGACTGATGCTACAAGTAGTGACATTACTACTTTAACTACATTTTTACTGGCCTGATGGTAGCATCGCTGTTTTCTGAATCAAATATCTTTTTCAGTAGCTTCGCTCTTTTATTGATGAAATAGTGCAATAGTGTCCATACAAGCTACATTTTCCCAAGCATTTCTGAAGCTGAGGCTGACTGAAGCTAACAGCAGAGCTTTCTGCTGCAGTCTGAAATACAACTAGTGAGGATCAGTGAGTGACACAGCGGACGTACACAGATGTGTGTGTGTAGCCGACAGAGGCTCTTCCATATGATGGTGACATCCTGGAACAATTCTACAACGTCTCAACGACATGATGGAAATATGGCAGACATAGAGCATTTTCCCCTTTTTGTGTTTGTTTATTTGTTTGTGTGTGTTGCCATATTGGTTTTGGTGCAGTGAGAGAGCAGAGAGCACAGCTTATTGCATCTTAATGTTTTACAGACTGCTTGACTGACAGTTTTTCTGATCTACTTGAAGCTGGTTTTGTGTAAAAAGCCATGTTGCTGCAGCTTAGCTTGCTCCGTTTCTCTGGAAGTAGCTTCAGTGGAGTGAAGCTTCATTTAATGGAGAGTAATTGATATCTTAGCTCACTACACTTTCCATGTCGCTTGCCCAACACTGTATATGCCTAGCTTCGGATCAAACTGAATGAAACAGATCCAGCAGCATGCTTACTTACAGTACGGCCTGCACTATCAATCAAAAGACAGCAGCTATAATGTCCCGGTGTTGATGTGGTGAATGGTGATGTGATTGCTTGAATAACCACAAAGTCAGTGAATGAACCTTTGCACTGAAATGAACAGAAAGGACCAATCTGACTGATCATTTGATTTGTAATGTCTGCCTCGCAGAGCTGCTTACATGGCTGTGGACTGTGTTTAACTTGGATCTGACAGCTGAAGTTACTGGTTACATCTGATCTTTCATCCAAAGCATTTGATCACTGAATGAAATATGATACAGTACATTGTTATAGAGTGAAAATTAGTTCCACCTTGATCAGCCACAACATTACATCCTGCTTACATGTTAATACACCGATATACTACATACCAATAATTTAAATCACATTGATTACATTTTGCATATAACACTACTTTCTGTGCTTTTTCAATCTCCTCAGCCACTGCAGGCTTGATTAAATTTGGTCTGAAGGAACAGTCTCACAGCAGTTCACTCCCAAAATCAGGCTTTATTTCCAGCTCTGTCTCTCTCCTAACTGACACAGTCTCCATCTTCCACTTCCACAGAAGGGACTTTATCACTGGTGTGTGTGTGTGTGTGTGTGTGTGTGTGTGTGTGTTTGAAGTAAAGTACTCACTGTGATTGCTGCATGTTAATCACCCCACTCAATTATAGGACGGCTGTTGGTTGGGTGTCACCATATATTACAGCTTAAGTGATAACACAGGCAGACGGTATTTATCTCAGCCAACAGCACTCAACTTCACCAGTTCACCCTCTCTCCGTCTCTCTTCTCCTGCTTTTACCACCAAATTGACTTTCTACTTCACAATCTCGCCTCGGCTTGGATTCATGCATCAGCAAATTTACAAGGCGAGCCCTCGAACGCTCACATTGGACAACATGAAAAATACAGCATGAACTTACTTTGCCTGTACTGAATCCTACCGGCTGGAGGGTCTATAATTTCAGAATCAAATCAAGGCCAGGTGAGGCCGGGTTATTGGATATTGGTTTTTGGGGTAGCTGATAAGCAAAACACAGGACAAAAAAAGCAAAAAGAAGAACACACCATGGGAAGTGCAGTACATTTAAGATATGGAAAGGGAGCAGCTCAGCATGCCTTATTGCACGAGGTGGAATCACTCTCGCAGTAAAATGTGCTGAGACAGATGAGATGATTCATGCATCAGTTTCAGGGGAATACAAAGCAAGATTAGCAACTGTCTGGGGCCCCCAGCGAAGCTGGCCTCGTTGGCCTTGTTTTTAGCTCTATGTCTGTTTCAGTATGAGTTATGTACTACACGCTCTGTATTACATACTGTGTACTCTTTTTCACAGTAGTATGCAGTATAAAACTACTACATTGCTGTGTTTTGCAGCATGCCACGCCAGGCTTAGCCAGTTTCTGGTTTTGAAAGGTGGAAGTGAACAATAACACAGCTAATGGCACAGCACCACTGCTGTGTAGAATCCCTTTATGGTCTAAATAGAGAAAATATTAATGTGGATTTTCATGCATTTACCTGAGAGATGGGTACACCTACCTGACGATGGGAAGGCACCAGAGTTTTGTTGCATTACTTCACTGTGAGTGTAAAGCAGGTGGAGCTCGTCGTCCTGGTATTTCTATTGCTTTGGAAGTGCAATGTTTTCTCTGTTATTCCTGCTTAAATAAAGCTGGATTCCTTTTCATTAAACTTGTTGATTGATGGTATTTTTGTTCACGTTAATGCTCATGCTGTGTTGGTCAATAAATGACATCTAAAGTTAGGGTTAGGGTTAGGGCATGTAATGACAGGATAACAGTGGAATGAAAATGAAAACTGTCGTTCAGTTGTGGGCCTGGCTGTCCTCTGTGTTTGCTGCCGCAGGTTGCTGTGTGGCTGCAGCGGTCTGTGTGACGGTGGGTAAGAGGGGTCTGTGAATAATAATAATTGTTAGCATCTGCATTTATTGATATTGTTTGTGAATTAATTAATTGTTCATTAACCCAGGTTATGGTTAGAATTTTTGTAGAAATGGTTTATAAGGCCAAATGTTTTAGGCAAAAGGTAAACTACACAGACATATCTCACGTCAAACTTGAATCTGATGCAGGGGATTTTCAGCCTCACGTGGCTGAATGGAATTAGAATCATGATGAACAATTACGACGTGTTACTGCTGAACGACAACAGACCCTCCTCCTCACTCTCACTGCATTATTCATGACACAGATTAAAAGAGGAAATAATAGATCATTTGTGATGAATGAAAATGGTTCTTTATGGTTCTTTCTTCAGACCCCGCAGATCCATTATTTAACTAGAGTGAATCTGAAAACAAATAAAATCTAAAACTGGCCTGTTGCACTGTCACTTGTTTGACGAGCTCAGTTGTGGTTTAGAACGGGTCCAGCTAAACTGGACCTCGCAGGGATTTAAAGCCTGGTTGTTAAAAGAAGCACAGGCTCAGCTGAACCGCAGCTAAACTGCAGCTTAACGACTCAGTGCAGCATTGATAATGAATCTAGTTCCATCAGTGAATCACATTAAGAAAGAAACCGTCTCCCCACTGAGTCGTGCTCCGACTTGACAACCTGATCTTGACAGACCATGCTTACTTCCACTTATCACTACCACTGCATAATAGTCCTCTAAATATTTATATGCCCATCACATCATATCAGGTCTAAATGGCAACATGAACAACCACAGCTTTGAGTCCAGTCCATCTGGATATGCAATTAACTGATCTGAAGCAGCTCACAGATCCTGAATGATCCGTATGTTTTTCTACTGCTGTGTCCAAAACCAAGATATATTGTCTCATCACAGTGTCTCAAACTGTGGGATTAACTCAGACTCGCAAAGCAGGCTCATCTTTAAAGGCTGTACTGTGTGGTTAACCTGCTGCACTCAGAGCCGTGGCTACTGTTAGGACAGAAAGTGTGTTGTTGGCAACTATTAAGTACTTATCAGAAAAATCATCAGAAAAATCAGTGGTGCCAGTCTGTATGATCTGTATAATTATTCCATAACCTCTGTCTGTTACTTCTTTCTGTTGTTCTGGTTGTGTGGTTAGATTCTGTATGTCACACCCTGCTGAACTGTACTTACTTTTCTCTGTAACAACCTTATTTTCAGACACGCCGTCTGATTTAAAACAAACTGTGCATCTTCCCACTGAATGTGCTCATCAGTGGAAACGGAACAGACAGTTTGTTGTTGGGGACCAGTGTTAGACCCCAGGACAGTCATCACCATCATCACCAGTAAAATACATATTAGTCTGACTGTCCTTAGCATTCGACTGTTCACTGTCAAATTGCAATAGATTCCTTTAGTCGCCCTGTGGCAGTCTGATATCAGTGCTGCATTATTAGTGAGGAGAGGCATTTGATATAGAAAAGAAAAAGAAAAGTCAGAAGAGTGATGGAGGCACTCTTGTGTCATGTGATGATTATTGGTAATGGCTCTTCTAGTTAAACTGATGAATAGGCTTCATAATGCAGCAACTGCTTATTTTACTAAGCAGACAGATGACAAGCAGCTGATCTTACTCTGAAAGTGTGGCAGCACCACAAGTTGTACTTTTATATATACGTATATATACACATATACATAATCATGAGGTATAATTATCAGATCATTAACCCTGCAGTATGTGGACTTCCCTGTGATTTCTTCAGCGTCATGCCAGTCCACTCTCCAGCAGCAGCTCAGCTCTCTCTGCCTGCCATGCTCCACCATAAACTCCAGCTCAACTCAGCATCACTCCATCTCACTATTCCCTGTTCCTGAACGAACTGTGTTGAAACGTTGCCAGCCTTTGTCTGAGTCCTGCATTTAATTCAAAGATTTACTGAAAATGTACAGATTCTGTCATTAAAAGTTGTTCATGTGCGTTCAGTGTCTCTGAGCACAGTATAAATACACACTGTAGGTTTTTAATGAGTGATCAGACTCTCAATTATTTTAATATTCCAACATGCAGACATCACTGTGTGCCTTTGTTAGTAATTGGTCAGCGCATGTATGTACAAATACAAGCTCCAAACCATCAAAAGCTGCTGCAGAACAAATGAACTGACAGCTGATCCAGCTGTGCCACCATCATCTGAAACTGACGTTGTTCCAGACGTCAGACGGTTCAGAGGAAAGGACTCTCTTCTCCACATTGGCACGAACAATGATCCAAGGAAGAGGCACCTGAGAGCCGTGAACTGTCATGTGCTCAGCTTATCAAGATGCTATCACTGCTTCTATTCTAGCACTAAATTACTCTCAAACAGACCTTAGTAAAGGCGTTAATATGCTTTAAACAAACCAGGTTGTACAGCAACTTGTGCATGTTCCAGTCACCCTTTGCATTTCCAACTGACATATTTCCAGCATTCAGTCTTGCCATGCTCCAGTCATTGCAACAGTTTTCAATTCTACTTGTTTTTTGTAAGCCAGGACAAAGCAGGAGGACAAACAGAGCAAACAGCAGTGAAGGTGAAACCACCTCTGCCCTGTTTCCCCCACGCCTCCCTTTAGTTCTGCTCGCGGGATAATTTAGCTTATCTCTGTGCAGCAGAGGATGGATTTATGGAGCTCTCTGGTCAGGAGAAATCACCGTGAAACAACAAGACATTGCTCAGCTTTTCCACACTCGTATGCACTCTGAATATTGATGGTCCTCTGTGTTGTCAGATCGGTGTCTCGCAGAGAGCATCGACTGTTCTCTCCATGCCCGCAGAGACACTCAGCTGATGATCCACCAGCCGAAGGGTTGAATAGAGTTTAGACTCTACTGCCTTCACATCGTGTTGGGTGTTTTAGCTGTGAATTTGACTTTGTTTGCTGACGAGAGACAAACACTCTTCTGCTGTTTGTTATTGCATTTGTCTGAATCTGCAGCCAGAGGCTACTTGAATGGTGAGAAAAAAGTTACACTTAAATGAATTAAGCCAACCACTAACAGGCGCTGGAACCTCCATGTTTGACCGAGCTGTTTCCAGAGACAGTACGTGAACTGGGTCGAGCAATGTCGACATGTTCTGTCCAGAGTTTCTCTTGTCCAGAGTTGCTGTAACTTAAATTCTGATATTTAAATGAGGCTTTTCAAGCTCTGGTCTCTCATTCCTGGTATTATGGTTTAGTCACAACCATAATTTGACACAATTGTCAAATCTTTCCTCTCATTTTTGCATTTATGTTCCACATGCACAGAGACACACAGTGTAATTAGACTGTAATTATACGGTTCATCGGGTGAAACAATCCACGTGTCCTGTGCCGAATGGTTCATGATAATACATGTATAGACCAACCATTGCACCCTACTTTGTATGCATATGCAACTGGATTCATATTGCGACTAAATTTAAATTGCCATTATGTCCCCTCACAGCCCCTGTGAAAAGACTATAATGTATCATTAATGAAACAGTCTGTGGAAAGAAGTGGGGCATGTTGTTTTCTCAGGGTGTGGAGCAAATACAGAACCCAGAGTGGAGGAAGCACAGTGAGTACACAGTACAGAAGGCTGCAGCAGTCACGTTCAAGGGAAATGATCAGATTCACAGAGAACGTGAATGTGGCCTCCGCCATGTTGGACATTTCTGTCATGGCTTTAGTCCCTGTCCTCTAACACGTCTGTCTTCCTCTCTCTGTATCTCCAGCCGGGTGTTCAGGATGGTAGCAGGGTGTGTGGGCGTGTCTGAGGACAGCGTCAGCAGACGGCAGCAGTCATGGAGGTGGAGGGCACTACGGAGCCAGCCTTCGTGGATGTGGACCAGGGCCTGACTCTTGCCTGCATCGCCTTCCTCTGCCTGCTTCTGGTGGCCATGATCATCCGCTGCGCAAAAGTCATCATGGACCCCTACAGTGCGATCCCCACCTCCACGTGGGAGGAACAGCACCTGGATGACTGACTCACTCAAACACACATATGCATAACGTGCACGAGTTGCAACCATACAGGACAAATCTCCACATGGAGAGGGAGGAGGCCTCAAGGGTTCTGCGGTCAGGCAGTGCTTCTGTTATAATGCCCCCACAATCCATTTCCTTCCCAAAATTAAAAACAAAATGAAAGACGAAGGAGCACGTAAGAGTGCATGTCTTCTGCTGTAACAGAACTTCTTTTGCTTGAATACACATACATGGTTCTGCTGTGGTACAAGCCTCAATGACCAGTTATGCTCTCTGAAACTGTTTTAAAGTTGTTTTATTTTGAAAGGGTTCTTTATAGTACTACTGTCAGAAAGATAGAACAACCCCCAGTAACTGTACACAAAGTTTTTGTTCAGAGTAGAGAAATACATGCAAACCAGGCCTGAACATGACACCAACACATCTGGTAAGATGAATACTGGGAGGACAAAAAAAGATTGCTTAATCCAAATATGGAGCGACTAGAGGGACAAAGAAAGTGGGAAGCTGCTGGGATTCTGTCTGCCAACAAAGCCATTGATGGAGTGACACTGTTACAACCACAGAGTAAAGCACATAAACTTGGCTTTTTTTAATCTACCTAGCGATGTCTTCAGGAGCCCCAGGGCTGCCTTACATTCCTGCCGGAGAAGCGTAGTTAGTAATGGCAAACGAACGCCATCCCTGACTGGTCGCACTTTCCCTTTACACCTGTGCAGACTGGAGTGACAAATTAACTGAAGTTGAACATGAAAAAGAAACGTTTCTAAGCCTATCATGACAAAATTAGTAAAAAAAAAAAAAAAAAAAAAGCTCATTCATAGTCTGAAACTACTTGTACTTGTCAAACTTAAAGCATAATTCTGGTTTATTACAACCTGGGTCATCGTAGTTTTGGTTATCACTCCCCTCAGCAGCATTAGCACACTCAGCAAGTTAATTACTGAGACCTGGGTGCACGGTGAATTACAATAAAGAGGAATAAAATGGTCACCCCAACTGTCTGTCAGCAAGTGTAAAGATCCATCAAAATCTACAAGCAAAACGATGAAAACAAGACCCAAGTTATGAGAAACCAGAATCATCCTATAATGGACTACAGACGAGCTTTGAGGAGACTGGCCTGTTTGATCATGGTAGCTGTCACGTGTTGATGAAGATGTGCACACTGTAGCAGCACTGTGCTGTTGTTGACTAGCTTAGGGTTAGTGTACGATTAGTATGTTTACGTGTTAGCATGGAGCCGCAAGGGTATTCTACAATCACAATCACTCAAACATTCAGTGTCGTTATAACTTTTCATTGAGCAAAAACCAGATCTGGATGTTAGGAGGGACGCTCCATTGATGTTGATCAGTTTTGCTTGCCTGTGAAAGTAGTCGTAGGCCTACAGAGAGCCAAAGTTCCAGTGTCACATCCAAACCAGCTGCTGTTCCACCAGCCTCTGTGACTCAGCGCTGTCTCTCTGACATGTTCCTGGACTTCACAATCCATATTCTGAGTATTTCTCCATTACTTGCTATTAGAATACTGTGGCTGGTTGGTAAGACAGGTAAGCAGCCCATTTACCATCTTAACGTTGGAACTTTTTACCACAGCAGTAACACAGCTGGCTTCTTGTGTCAAGCCGGTGATGTTTAACCCACATTGGTCTTGGGACTTCTGAAGAGTGAAATATACAATGAACAATATTACTATACTACTACTATCATTATTTTTAAAATAATCTTCCCTGACTAGACAAATTGAATGAACTGCGCCACATAATGTTGAGTCGGTTCATGTTCACGCTCAATTGAGGTTTTCTTACTTCTGGAGCAGAACTTGAAGGGTTTAACAGGCAAAAGACGCTGTTGAGTTGCATCATGAGAAGTTTTTGATCCTCGACCCACACTCAGTTTAAAGTCAGGATATGAGCCTCTGCTGCTGTACCAAATCACTGGAGTGTCCCTTTAAATAATGCAAGATACCAGTAAGCTGTAGGAGGCCTTTGTCAGCCGATTTCAGTGTAAGCCACGCAGGCAGATTTTGTATGTTTTATAAAGAACTACGACTTTCTTATAGGACTGACTTGTATTTGCTTGAGATTCAGTGTCTGAGTATACCTATGGAGCATTAACGCTCAGACAATCTGTAGCCGTTTAGCCTTTACAGTAGCAGCCGTGCTTGATTATGTGCTGCCACCATGGCATGTCCTCTCCTGTTGCTGATAAACAAATGCACGGACATACACAAACACACAGACAAAACTGCAAAACAGGTATCCCTCGCTGTCCTATATGTCGCAGCTCATTGCAGTATGGCCTGCTCCAACCAGACACCATTGCTTCTATTCATAAAACAGCCTTGTTTGCTCTGCCTGTCTCAGCCATTAGTTTAGAACAAACTGATGTGCTCTTATTGCTGTCAACTAAATCTGTGTCTGACGTATGTATCTGCATAGACAGCATTTATCAGCTATGAAATGACTGTCAGTTGCATGTTATGAAGTGCCTATGCTTACAATAAATCACAGAGCCATTTAGCACAATGCTGAGTTCCATAACAGCTCCTTGGGTCCCTTTACCTTAGATTCCTTGGACAAATGAACATATTTTGGATGGGAAAAAGGCACATTGTGCTTCTCTTAAGGCAGCAGGGTTAAATAGCTGTGCTTATTCCTTTCCAGTGATCTCAGATACCCAGGACAAACAGTGAAGGTGGTGGGGCTCAGTGTGGAAGATAGCAGTTTACTGATACGCTTGACTTTAAAAGTGGGTGGAGGTTATGAAATAATCTGCTGTATAACAATGAGGTGAAGCACCCTACATAGCTCAGCAGTACTGCAGAGTGGAGAGGAGTGAAAAGTAATGGCGGGTGTCGGCTGGACGCGGCTGCATCGCGCTCGGGCTGCCTACACAGCTCTGTTCTCGGCTCGCTGCACTGTTTCTATGCTGCAGCTCTCTGCTCTCTGAGCAGCTTCCACTTCTAATGCCTGGAACTCACTGTGAACATACAGAAATGCCTTTTTATTGGCTTTATGAGTTTCATTTGTTACTGACTCTGTTTTCTAGATTTGTGTTGGTAAAGAAGTATAAAGACTTCTCTCTGTTTCAAGTTTGGCCAACAATTAAATGCTTCACAGCCAACATATGGCAAGGAGTGAAAGAGACAGCCTGGTGTGCTGAGTGTCAGCTGGTGAAACCTCTGTTCAGTCTGTCTCTGCGCCCTGTGAGCACCATCTCTGTGTCTTAATGCAGCTAAAGTCTTTGAGAGCTGTTTTACCCTTTCCATGGTCTAACTGACACAGAAAATGTAAAAACAACAACAACAAAGACTTCCTGTTACCAGTTATTTCCAACAGTGTCTCAAATTTGACCTGTTGGGATAGTCAAATTATTTAACCAAATAAAATGCAGCTACGGACCTTCTGTTTTCACATCTAAATGGAATGATGTATTCATGCTTGTTGCTAAAGAACACTCAACTGATGCACTTCCAGTGGACACTGAAACTGCAACAGAGCCTTGACTGAGCTGCACTGTAGCCGTGTCGTAAGCGCGACGCAGCCAGGTTCAGTGGGAACGTATGGCATGAAGCAGCCTATATCCGGTGCTGCAGCTGCAGACTTTGCTAGGCCGCCACCAGAGGCCCAACAACTAGCACATGAATGAGCGAGTGAGTGAGTGAGGACTTTTTTGGATGCTTGAGGTGCTTCACATCTAAAAAAAGCTGGGCTGCAGTACAATAAAGATGATCGTGAATTACAAACCTGCCAAAAGTCCTTGTCTTTTGTGTGCTCTCTAAGTGAACATAAATGGAAGTGGAAGCTAATCTCCTATTATTTTGGACATGTAATTGGGTCACACAAAAAGCCTGATGAAATTTCATTCAGCACTTATCCATGGGGAACCTTTTGCCAGCCCCAAGGCCTTTTACATCAGCTTCTATCTCACATTGGCCAATTGGTACAGAGATGGAAATCTCTAGTCGTGCTCAGAGTCAAGGGCATATTCTGAACATTCAACTATCCACAGAGCTTTGAAGGTCAGGTTCAAGGTACATACAGTATATTATGATAATGAGGTCTACAATGTGAGAATGTAAAACAGTGATTTAATTTGCCTTGACAGTTAAATTGTGCCCTGTTTCTCTCTTTCCTTTAACCTTGGCTGCGTGCTGGCAGCCTGCTGTCTGCTTCAGCTCTGTCTATGAAAGGGTTGGCTTCCTCTCATGTTGAGCATGCTTAAGGGGGCACAGAGCACCGTTTACAGCATTCAGTATGCATCTGGGTGTGTGAGTGCCTCCTGCTAACATCTCTCTGCCATTTACATCTCGCTGCAAATTCTGCATGAGTGAACATTTCACACCAAGTCCTGTTCTCCATGAAGAGACCCATCGAGAACTGAAAGGTGACCACTGATGGAGAGAGCCACAGTCAGTGTCAGAGCTGACTTGTCAGGGGTCAGAACTGAGTTCATATCATATAAAGTTAAAGTTGTAGGATACTGCATGGCAAAAAGTAAACATGTAGATAAACATGTGAGGGTTATTTCAAATTGTTTTTATTGAATTCCAGCAGTTTGTATCTCAAAATGTCCTCTTTACAAAGCCTGCTTTTATCTCACATCGCACTTTTCATTCAAACATCTGACAAGTCGTGACGTGACTGGCTGTTGCTTTCAGCTCAATGAGCAGGCAGCCAACCACAAAACTATCTGTTCCCTGTCAAAATGACCTCCACCAAGGTGACGCTGTGACCACTTTGTGCTCACAGACAGCTGATGGGTCTCTTGAGTCTCACACAGGACACAAGCCCCGGTCTACTGGGTGAAAGTCCCTTGTTTCAACCATCCAACCACCCCACCTTTCTCCAAATACAGAGTATTCTTACTCCTTATACTATGTCATTTGATTTGGTGGTGAGAATGAGCTGTCTATAGAAGTCTGCTGGACTGTCCTGCACTTTGAAAAATGACACTTAAGGTGTACCCAGTGAATTTTAAAGCGACGCTAAGGGGTCCTGACCAAGTGTCTGTATGTGACGAGCTGGGAGTGAGAACGTGTTGATGAAACTCCATCCTTGCATGAACCCCAAAAGATGTGCCAGAAATCTTCCAGTAAGTGGAGCTTGTGTTTGCTAAGTCTTTTTTTTTTTTTGTCATGCTGCTATTTCCAAAGTAAATAATGAACCTTCAACTCAACTATGATAAAACATCTTCATGTACTAATAAGGCAGTGACAGCTCCATCACCAGTGTTCACATTACCACAGAAGGATACAGGGCAAGCACGCAAACTGAACTTTGCAATTGACAACCACAGCCGAGTGTGATTATTGTTCTGATTGCTTATGAGGTGCGCTTCGTACGAGAGACTGCAACAAGCAATCAGTCACTTAGCAGTCTTCTTCCACAGACCTCAGTATGGGCTTCATAATGGGTCAAATTCATAGTCTAAGCTGATAAATCATACACTGAATGTCAGTGTTTTATTGCTAGTTCCTTTGCTGTTTCATATGCAAATGACAGGTAACAGTTTTGTTATGTTTGATGGCTATAAATGTAGGTCCTCCATTCTCCATCTTGCTATTTGTGAGCAAACGATTTATTGTCTCATTTTTGTCTGTCGCTGTTAAAATAGGAAGTCAAAGGTGTCTCTGCCAACCCTTAAAGTAAGGACTGCAATACATCATTTACACTGCACAACATCAGAATCAATTCTCATTTTCATCTGAAGAGGTGGTCAATTATAGGCTGTGCTACACCCGCTGCATTCCTCCTGTCTGGCCTCTGACGAACAGCCACATACAGCCCCGTCAGGCTTTCAGATTTATTGGCAATTTGGCAGAAAAACTGTGGAAATGGGATTCAGTGAATCACTTTCAAGTAAGAACAGTTGTTAGATGCACAACTACTAACTGTAGCTGTGAAAAGCGTGCGCTCACACAGCGTCAGGTACCTGTGGCAGATGGGCAGGGATGCAGAGCCACACAGGAAGCTGTGGATAAGCTGACCAGGCGCACAGTACAGAGACTTAGAACAGTTAAGAGCGTGCTTCTGTGTTGGCAGAACTGGAGCAGCAGCCACGACCGCTGACTGAAAAGTCTGAAGATGGTGCTGATTGGCTGGATTCCTGTCCTCCAGAAACTGTGTGTGTGAGTCCACAATCCACTACGTCACCCCTAGGAACAGCCAAAACTTCTGACACCAGCTGACCACAAAAACATCCAAAATAATGCAACCTCGTCTCCTCCAAAGGCATTTCATAACATAGCATAACCAGGATTACATTCAGTTGAAACATTTTTGCATTAGCCCCCTGTCCAATAAAATGGTCCCGCAGTCAACCAAGAAGAGGACGTGATGTCACAGTTGATGTAGGTAATGAAGTAATATTGAACAGAGCGAGTGGTGGGGTGTTTGTAGTCTGCTGTGAGACAGTACGACACAGTGTGATGACTCGCCCTGAGAATAAAGACTTCTCCAGCTCAGGGCTGGACGCCGGGACAAAAACAAGCTGTGCGCCGCAAATGAAAAGTAAGAATAATTCAAACTTAACAAGCGACTGAGTACCCTTTATTCTTCTCTTGGAAAATTTCCAGTCAGTCATTTTTAACTTCTTTACATTTCTAAACTCAGATGATAGAATTGACTTCCTTTAGACTTAGCTTCAGAGTAGAGTTTACTGGTTTTCTGATCGCTCAACTTGAACAGAATATAACCCAAGTCTCCTTGGTGTATGTGTGTATATTAGTTTTGTTTTGCTTTGTTTTTGCTAAGTACAGTACTTCAGGTCAGCTTCACAGACGATCTGTAACTTCCTGAAGTTAAAACAGAAGATGTAGGATTCACTGTCTCTGAAGCTAGGCCTAACTAATTTTGCCTTCAGATCACAAATGTCACATTTCATTAGTATCTTCCTCTTAAATTGCCAATAACAAGGCTCTCGCTCTGTCATCATGAGCTAGCTGTATTCTTGGGAGGTGGAAATGGGAGATGTGGCTGTTGATCAGGGGCCAGTCAGGAGGAATGCACCAGCCCATAATTGACTAACGCTTTGGATGAAAATGAAAATTGATTTTGATGCTCTGCAGATGAAATGGTGTATTACAATCCTTGCTTTTACTGTTGGCAGAGGCGAGTTTAATTTCCTTCTTCAACGATGTGACGATAATGTGAAACAAAAAATCTTTCACTCGCAAACAAAGAAGATAAAGTGGGACTACATGTAATGTGAAAGGCATCTATGGAGAACAGAGAGTTTTCACCAGCACTGCAGGTCCCCTCAGCTCCACAGAGCTTTATAACCTCTTTCAGCTCGTTGTTTTGATTTGACAGCCTCTAACTTTATTGTCTAGCTTCAGTAGGCAGTTGTTGTCAGTGACAAAGCTTTGATAAGACCATTTCACACTACCTTTCCATCGCCAAACAGCAGACAAAGTTAGCAACCAGCTGGGATACATATTAGAGCATTTAGCAGCTAAAGAACTATCTCTCAGGAGTTGGAGGAGACCAAAACAGATCTGAAAGGAGAGACACTATTGGACTTTAATTCATCAGGTGAGCACAAAGGTAACACTGATTCTATGTAAGTGTTGTGTTGACTAATCCAGTTTTACAGAAAACCATGGTGTTCAGTGCATCTATCAGTCTTTGTAATGATCTGCATTCGTTGTAGGGTCGACACTGAGATCTGACAGTGCTTCATGCTGACAGGAGTAAAGTGATTGCTAGGTGAGGCATTTGTATCTCATGATTGTGTGATAATGTTCTTTTTGACACATTTATTCCCATGAAGAGTTGGATACACACACACCTTCACGTTCCCCTTTGGACTCCATGATGTATTGACCTGTCACAGGTCGTCCATCGAGGCTGAGGAAACCTCTCCGTACAACGTGACTGACAAGACCACAGCGACTCAGGAGCCTCGCTGCTGTTATCTCAGAGATATCTGTCACATGGTTCCCTCTCAGGTGTGAAATTGTCCTCTAAATTCTCCACAGCAAATCACAGGGAACTCACCGAGAGTGCTCGAGGAAGGGAGGGGTGGTGAAGTCTGAAATCCCTGCGGGTCTTGGAGAGCAGAAAGTGCCTGAATAATTACACTGACACTGGTTCTCCAAAGCTCTCGGAGGGGGCGGTTGGGTGGTGGTGGGTTAGGTGGGGGTGGAATGGATGATGTGGCTGGAGGGTATTCAGGCTGAGGACCAAAATATCCTGCTCCAGTATGCTGCCTAACTGACATTCTACTAAACCTAAAGGCTGAAGGGTAAACATCTACTGCAACAAGCACTTTGACATTTTAGAAAATACACTGGTTGTTGTTTCGGATCGATATTTATTTCCTCTCTGTGCACCGGACTGAGACACTGAAGGTCCAGGATGTGTTTAGCCTAGCTTAGCACAAAGGGTGGAAGCATGGTGGAAGCTGGCCAGCTCAATCAAATGGGAGAAGACGCGCCATCATTCTTTTGACAGATGTGTAGACCCAAACAGATAACTAATGCATCCCACTAACAAGTCCTGTCCAGAAACTGTTCAAACACACCGGCTGACATGTTACCGTGAACACTAGGTTATTTTGGCTCAGTCTCACATACACCGTCCTGTTGTCCCAAATACTCACTTGCACACCAAATCCACCACTGAAAACGGTCCCCAACAAATGCACTACTTCCTCCTGGGTGAGTGGCTGTTTGATAATTACATTTCTGAGCCCTTCTTAAAATTGAAAATATATATTGGTGAGCCATTTTTCTGATTTGCAGGTATCCTCTGTAGGAACCCACAGGCTTGGGACTAAGAGCCAAAGAAAGGGTGAGGAGGCCAGAAAGTAGTGAGAGGAAGACTAACCATTGCTTAGGCTCCTGGCTCCTGGTCTGTACTCAACACACTGACATGACATCAGTATCAGTCTTCCTACCTACCTCCTGGAAAGAAAATGAGTCAGTGGATTTCCAAAAATGGTGAACTATTTATTGAAGGGAATGCATTAAAATGATGGTAGTGAGGGAGCTGATCCTTATGTTTCACTTTGCAAAAAGGCATGGTTGTCCAAATGGCATTCATGTTTTCTTTGAACCCTTGTTTTAAAACAAAACCTGTAAACCCTCCTCACGACATGTCAATATAAACAAGTTAAACAATAGATTAATAACTTGTTTTATTAATCTTGATATCTTTGTGGTACTTCACCAATGTACATATATACAGAGACAGACTGCTGTCCTGTACATATGTCAAAACACACATATAGTGTATGAACCATGGCATGGTTAAAACTGTCTTTCTGATGGATGTATTTATTAAACTACTACTGCAAAGGAAGGATGACAAAAAGACTCTGCTGTTCTAAAAACTGGCAGGTCAAAAAGTAGTATACTGTAGTGTAATAGCAATAATACATATTAGTATAGAAAAATCAGTGCAAGTACACTTTAACTTCATTCAAAGTATGTTTGACATGTGCTTTTAAAAGGTGTACTTCTACATAGATGTTATTAAGTTCTATTTAAATGTATCAAAAATGAATATACTAATTCTGCAATGCTTAAAGTGGTATTTATTATCAGTTATTTAATTTATTTGTAATTATTTATTATTTAATAAGTACTTTAATTTTAATTCATTTTGAGTATATATTAGTATATTTCCAACACATTAGTAAATATGATAAACGTTTTTACAAAGTCACTAGAAGCACCCTGATCAACCAAAATAACTGAACAGAAAACTCTAACAAGTGCAAACAACATTTGGGAATAAGGCATTGTTCAGAGAGTCTCATTTTCACAGTCCGTCAGCCTGGTTAGAGAATAAACTGCTTCCTCTGGTTAATAATCTGCCAGCTGTTTTCCACAGACCGCTTCATTTTCCATCACAGAAGCTTGGCGAGTCAGGCCGAGAGCGCTGCACGACCATCCATTTCTGCTGTCGCCATTGCTCTGCAGCAGTCTGTCAATTTCTTGGCAGACCGCAGACCACAAGCTGCTTTCGTCAAACTGGGGTGGTGGGCTGTTTGGAGTGCAAATTGCGTTCGGAGGGGGACGCTATAAAAATTCTTATTTCCCCCTTCTCATTTCCTCCCAATGAAAACATGCATTCTGCATTCTGGACAAAATACACACCTACACAAGCACACGCAGACGCACTCTGGCCTCTAGTTAATTTATTCATTAATTCTTTACTTACATTCCATTGCCAAAGTAAAGGTCAGCTTCAGGCTAATGTCAGTCAATAATTTCTCTCCACTCCACCTTGTTGTTTTTCTTAAGTAAACAATTGGCAAGAGTCTACAGATTCTGTTTTCTATCTAGATTGATATCAACATCTCTGCTGCTCCTAAGCCAACCTGCGGTCCATATATATATATATATATATATATATATATATATATATATATATATATTGGTGCTGTAGATGCATCTGAGAATACTTCATCGTGCATGTCACAGTTCAGTGCAGAGGCGGTGCCAGGGGTGGGCTTATGGGGCTAAAGCCCTGAATGCTCAGCGCTGATCACAGCTGCGTAGGAAACGATGTGTTTTAAGCAGGACGGTCAGAGCGAAGTCCTCTCTATAGTCTCTTTGTCACCGGAGGACCAGCTGGGAGTGCCCAGCTTTCAGGCTGCTAACATGAAACAAATAAAGTAAACACAATGTACGTTTCCTCAGAAATTCACCGTCACCGCCACCTGGGCCTCTGGAATGATTAGACTAATGATGCTGAAGCAATGAAATCACTGTCGGTCACAGTTCTCTTGGCTCGCCCTCTCCCCAGTGAGAGCCTTGAGATGACAGAGCCTCCCAGCTGAACCTTAATACAAAGCACTCGTTCAGCGGCAGCTGATAATAACCCTTCATTTATTAGTCCTTACTCCAAACCTTGAGTGACTGGAATATTTGTTTAAATGGCTGCCATTTGGCCATGTTTGCCCTAACATTCGGCAGGTGCTAAATTCACTTCTTCTAATGTGAGCCTCAGTGGCCTTTTTCATTTTGTTGGTTTTGTTAAGTGAATTTATCCGTGGTAAAGGTATGCCACCATAAATCAAGTGAATTAACAGTGAAATAAACAGATTACGCACTATGAGTTTCTTATAATGTAATTATATAGTTATACTTTCATTTAGTTTCATATATGTGTGTTGGAAGTATTGCTACAACTACTGCTAGTAATAATGATAATAATCATTATGTTAATAATGATGATGATCGATATGTGACCTCAGACTCATTCAAAGATTTCTGGGCTCAGACCCTGATCGCCACTGACAAGAACCAGCCCTGGTTCACTGACCACCATCGCAGGCCTCTCTGCTTTTATTAATGGAAATCAATACTTGGTAATTAGGCATTTAGAAGGCGCTCCTGCATCAGCAGATCTGCCCTCCGAGAGGGCCTCACACTAGATTTCTCCTCTCTATGTCCACCATCGATTGGCTGCAGGATGCTGGCGCTACAGTCCAGTAACCATTTATAGAGTTCTCAGCTTCTCCTCACTTCACCTCTCTGTTTCAGGAGAGACTCCGTCACCCCCAGGTGCAGAAACATGAGGCGTTCTGTTTGAAAGCTCATCCATGCAGCACTTTCAGTATTTACATTTGAGCATGGACGATCCTTCTTAAAATAACCTCAACTCAAGATCCACTTTCTAGGTCTTTTGAACTTTAAGCCACATCACTGAACGGGCTGAGCTGTTATCGTGTGGCCTCGGTATGGTGCTTTGGGCTTGTGATGGTGGCTGTATGGGGTGAGATGGTAATCTCTGTTTCTGTTCAAAGATAGGCTTTGGTATCACATGTGTCCTTGATTTTAGACCAGTGGTTAATTTCAGTGTCCAGCTGACAGAGACAGTGGAGACAGAGACAGACTCTGGAGAGGCTTCTTATTGACATACTTACACTTGGAAGGGGTGTTCATCAAAAAGTGTGTTTGAAGGACTGATGCATTTACTTCTTTTCAACCTCTCAAGGAGGTCATCAGATTTCAGTCTGTCTCTGCAGCTTCTTGGTTGCATTTACACATGGTGTTTTTATAGCTGGCTAATGGGCCTGAGATGCATGAAGTGGCAAATTGCAAATAGGGAGACATTAGCAGTCATCAGGACTGGTGAATGTGCTGTATGTGCAGTATTCACTCTCCTGTTAGCTCTACGTCTGACTCTTAAGCTGCTAATTGCTCCAAATATGTTCACCAGCTAGTCCCTAAACTTGCTGCTGTTGGTTCTGGGCAGTGAACAGTGGGATTATCAGAGCTTTTTACTGAAAAGAGCTGCATGATGTTGCTGGAAATTAGGTTAATGAGCAGTGATTGGTAGAGTACAGAATCCTTAGTACAATTACTTGAGTAATGAGTACAAAATACAAATACCCCCATGAAAATTGCTCAAGTAATAGTCAAAAATCACTATTTCACAAGTATAAAAGTACTTGGTAAATAAACTACTGGAAGTACAAGCTACTTGGTGTTTTAATAATGTTTGGTGTGTGTGGGATAGAGATCTCAACTCAGAGAACAAGAGTCCAAGCCAAGTCTCAAGTCTTTGGTCAAGAGTCTGGGTCAAGTCTCTTTTTAGAAAAATAAGTGTTAGCTACATCTACTGGGCATCAGGTTGGAACTGCCACTGTGCAACTTCAATCAGGAGAGCCAAGTGAAGTAAAGATATCTCTTTATTATAACAGGTGATATGTGTGATCTTTAAGTCGCTCCACTCTACCGGGAGATTTTATAAGTGTGGAGCGTCTGTCCTGAGCAGCAGCACGATGAATCCCCCCATGGAGTCCAGATGCTGGTGGTGGTGGTGGCTGATCACTCTGCTGAGACTGGTGAAATGATGAAGCTGATAGATCTGTGAAGACTGGGCAGTGATGGGAAGGTGGAGGTGGGCTCATAACAGCAGCATGAAAGAACTACTGCAGAGAGAGACTCATATGTAAACAGACAGCAGCAAGATGATAGGCTACAGTGACAGTGTGTCGCTCTGCTATTGGATAGATGTGAGCAGCTGATGAGAACAACTGATATCTTAATTGACAGGCTCAGCCAATGACAGCAAAGAAATTATGAGTGAGCTTGTGTGAGAGGAGTGAATGCCAGATGGTTTGAAAGTAGCTTACTGAACTTTGTGTGTGTGTTTACACAGTGTGTCTGTATTTGTTCTGCATAGACTCAATATGCTTTTAATGGAAAGTGAAAGTATTTCTGCCTGTTGTGAAAGGGTGATGCAGGCTGCTTTCCAACGTGGCCGCCAGTGGAATAGAGTGCAGCTCCTGGATCTGAGTTACGTTAGCAGAACAAACAAACATTAAATTAAAAATTACTGCAAAGAAGCTGACACAGATAACAGCATTAGCTATGGGTGCCAGCTGGTGTGTGTGTGTCACCTGTGAGGAATTAAGAAGAAATGGATGTTCTCCTGAGTTTTATTCCTGCTTTCATCTCTGACTCTGCCCCTGTCGACCTTCACAGCCTGCAGGGAGCCAGCTTCACGGTGGGAAATCCACCTGCTCCATCATTAGCATACACGCACACACACGCACGTTACAGTAATATCCACTGCAACAGCTCATGCTGTAGAATAGTGTCTAAAATATTAGTTTTCACCATCTTATATGTATCCCAGAGCTGTGCTAGATTCACTCATCAACATGGTTCAGCTTGTCAGTATTTTGTTTCATGTATTTTTGTTTCAACATGTCTGATTTTGTTTTCTGTCATTGCTTTTGGGTGTGATTTGTGTCAGAGAGGTATGTTTTGTGGTCAAAGTAATATTTAGTGGAACTGTGGGTACGGAGCTAGAATGAAATCTAGGCAGAGCACTCCACCATCAGTCACACAGATGTTCTGGAGAGCATAGCAGCTTGCATCGCCGGCCATGCGCCCAGTGTCGTGTCTGAGCGTCTGGTGTGAAAGTCTGCGAGGCCACTGCGGCACTGGCTTCAGTCTGCATCTGTGATGGATGAAGTTCACCTTCTTCCACCTTTTTCTGCATTCCTCCGTTTGTTGGTTTGTTTTGATCGACACACGCTGTTGAATGCAGCGTTAACATCCACGACATCGGGCAGCATGTTAACGTCAAAGCAGTGCCGTGTGCCGTGAAGCTGGGTTGCTACAGAGGAGAACGTGAGGAAGAGGCTAATTCAGGAACAGAGCAGTGAAAATGAAAAGCTGACAGTGGGAAAACAGAGCATGCTGAACGTCTGCCAGGCTTTCTGTGTGTCTGAGTGTGAACCACTGTGATGAGGTAGTAACACACACGAGTTATGAAGCAGTTTCTGGTGCTGTGAATTCAGTTTGCAAGTTATTTTGTTCCGATTTTAATTAACTAACTTAAATGGCAACTGTCTACCTAAGAAGAACAACAGCATCAGTCGTTTTAGCACGTGCCCCAAAATGTTCACGTTCAAGGAGCAAACTAAGCCCAATAGCAGCCATAATAATGATGAATAGTATTCATTCAAACCCAAACCTTAACTAAGTGCTTGTTTAAACCCAAACTATCTTATCTTTCCTTAAACCTAACCGAGTTGTTTGTATGCTTAAACCTGATCAAACTAACCAAAGTGTCAAATCATAAAACAGATTTATCTTTCAGTAGTGATTTGTTTCGCAGGGCCAAGACAACTGAGGGGATGGGGTGGACAAACAAAGTATTCTGTCATTTCATTCAGGGAACAACTGAAATACAATTTAGTTCCCATGAAAAACAGGGAATATATGATGTTAACAGAATGAATGGACACTAAAATTCATATATTTCATATTTTGGTTCCATAACACTGAAATGGCCCGTGTGGCAGAAAAAGCAAGGAAAGAGAAACAGAATGTAAATTTAATATAAACTGGACCAATACAGCACATTGTATTGTGACCATGCATTGTCAAGGCACTTAAGGAGCAAGAGTGTCAACTTAACAAGAACAAGAAGCTTTATTAAGTCATGATATAAAAGGGCCAAACAAAATGCATTTTATTTCCTGTTTAACCAGACAGTAGATCTTCCTCATTAGCTCACATCCTGTTTCCAGATGTAGTTCAGGTAGGATTTTACATAATTGTCATTCCAAACCTTTATTCTGAGATCCACTTCAGGATGCAGGGGGGGACACAACCCCAGGTCATCAGGCGTTTCAGGTCGTTCAACATCAAGTCAAGCCAAGTCAGTTACTGATTGTATAATCAACTCATTTTGTAAACTCCAATATCACAAATCACAGGTCTGCCTCAAGGAGCCTCACGATCCATACAGCACACAACACCCTCTGTTGTTAGAGCCTTGAGTCAAATCATGAAAACCTACATAAAAAAACAGAGAAACCAATCGTGGTGATGATTTACAGATTACTAGTTACCCTGTCAAAAGTCATTTAACTATTCTAATTACTTCATCAAAGTAATGTAACTTATGACATTTGATTACTTTGTATTTACTTTTGTAACAAATGTTTAAAACAAGGCAATAAAGCTGAAAAGTCTAGAAATGCAAGTTTAAACCAGGCAGAAACATCACAACAGGACTCAGCACCTTAAATTACACCTAAATATGGACTCCTGGATGGGCACCGAGCAAAATGGAAAGCTAAATCACACCTGAACACACATAAATAACAGTTACACTAACTTACCTGTAGATGTTTCCTCAGATTTAACACTGAGCATTTCCATGGTGACAGCATGTTCACCAAACAAGCTTTACACTGTGCAGTAATGTTATAGCCCAAGAGGTCGTGTAAATTCAAACACAAGAACCAATCAAAAACTCAAAATTTGAGTGCATGCTGACCAATGAAACCAATGAACAGCTACCCTTGATGGTGTTGCACTCAAATGCGTCCCAGCGGCTTTGCTGACCTGTGTTGTCTGGAGATATGCCATAAGAAGGAATCCTGGACGGCAAAAAGGTGCAAAGCAACAGAATGAATGGTGTAATTGTAGAACCAAAACAAATATATTTGTATGTAACCCCTTTATAATTTTTTTCTAATCAACATTTTGATTAGTAACTGTGATATCATTTTTTTCTCAGTCACTGTAACAGATTATTATTCCATTTATTTGTAGCTGAACTATGTAACACTGTTACATATAGCTAGTTACTGCCCAGCACTGCATAACATCTGTACTCCAGATGGAGTGGTGAGATAGATAGCATCAGGTCATCAGAGTTATTAATATTATTGGTTTTGTATCAGTTCTATTTCAGCATCCCAGCTGTGTCACTGTTGATGTAGTGTGGATGCTCATTAAGCTGATGGTCTCTCTGTGGTCCCAGATGTTTCTGGACTCCTGGAGATGCTGTAGGACATGATGATTCCCCCAAACCACAGACACCGACGGGAGCAGTGAAAACATGAAATGCACTCAGACATGCATGGAAATGCAGCTGCACAAATGCATTAGGAACACACACACACACACACACACACACACACAAACACACACATAGAGTCGTGTTTTCATAATTTTTGGGGACATTACATAGACTGACATTCAATTCCTGGAGACTTACCATAACTACTACTTGCCGAACCCTGACCTAACACTAGCACAAGTCTACACCCTAAAATGTATTGATTTATATGATGGGGACTTGCCTTCTGGCCCCATAAGGAAGGTGAGTAATACACGGCCACACACACACACACACACACACACACACACACACACACACACACAGCTGCCAACTCATTGAGCTAATGCAGCAATAAAATTGAGTGTTGATGACTTTTAGTAAGTTCCTTTAAGTCTATCAGCAGGTGTTGTTACATTACAGCACATCTGTATCCATTATATAGAGAGCCAGAAGGACAAACAGAATCACCTGCCACAGTCACAACAGTCTGATCCACTGTTACTGGCAGCAGACATGATTTTTATCCTCACTGATTATTTATTCATCGCCTCTCATCCATCTACATGTGAGTCAACCTGTTGGTTTGCACCTGCAAATTACACCAGCCTTAGTAATCTCTCATACTGAGCTGACGCACTGTAAAAGATGCGGCTGGTGTTGTTCTGTATTTTTCTTATTGATCATAAATCACACGAAAAGATAAAAACCAATAGTGCATTGGTCCAACTCTCAGTACTTTCTGACCTCCTGTCTGTAGAGCTCAGCCCAAAGCCCACTTAAACAATACTGTTTTGTTTTATTATCCTTTTTGTTCGCTAAATCAGTCCCCTACTTCAGTTCATTGAAAATAAAACGAGAGCAGAGTTTGGGTGCCCAACATAAGACCACCGTCTGACAGACACAGTGCTACGTGGGCAGGTTGTAGCTAATAGTTAAGAAGATGAAACCTCATTTAGAGGGAGTGAAGGAGATCCCTGTGGCTCCTGCAGAGCTGCTAGAACTGGACACAGCTGTCTGGAATAATTCATGGAGATGAGGGAAAACCTGACATTGAAACTCAGTGACATCATTGAAGTGAAATTAAAGCTGTGGCAGGTGCAGCTGGAAAGATGAAACGCTACGTTTTCCTACTCTGCAAGAACAAAAGCTGCTATGACGTCTGAACATGCTGCAGAGTGTGAAAACCCCTTCAGGTACAGAGGTTTCAGGACATGCACAGTAACAAAAGGAACTGGACGGATTTGCTGTTTATTGCGGGACCAGCGGATGTGTCATGTGACAACCAACAGCATGAAATCATTGAGCTTCAGAGTGACGACGAGCTCAAAGCTGAACAACAGCAAACCTCCCTCTGCTTCACTTCTGCAAACTGTGTTCATCCTGAGGATTTTAACATTCTGAGGAGACATGCACTGAAGTTTGCATCTCTGTCTGGGACAGCCTGCTGCTCCAAGCAGCTCGTTTCAAAACGGACTCATGCAAAGACTTGTTTCTGCTCAAGACTGACTGACCCAAACCTGGAACACTAGCTACAAGTAGCATCATCATCATCATCATCATCATCATCATCGTCACTACCGACTTCAGACACCACAGAGAAGCAGCTCCAGCCATCGCTGAGGAGACTGTGATATATGTGTTCAAAAATGTAATATGGCCCTAGAGAGATGTTATAAAAATTGAAATGCTCCTTGACAGGAAAAAGGTTCCTCACTCCTGGTTTATACTATGAACGTTTGCATATTCCTTAGTCATCATTGTGCAAGTTCCATTTCTTAATTTTAAGAACTGTACAACTCTTTTCATTGAAGGACATTCTGTATCTATTTTACACATTTTTATTGTACATTTCTATTTTATATTTATGATTGCTTAACTTTTGCAGTACTTGTTTTTGCCCTTTGTATACTTGTACAGTTATATACCAAGACATGATTAATTCCTTGTTTGTGAAAACCTACTTTGCTATAATCCTGTTTGTGATTTCTGATTTTCTGTGCGATGGCGTGGCTCATTGACTCTAGCAGAGAGATATCAGGCTTTGGATACACACACTAAATGAGTAATGTCAGGAAGCATTTCTGGATGCAGCTGTGATTACAGAGCACAGACATCTGATGGCCACAGTCAGTTGGCAGGAAAATAAAAGACACAAACACAATCACATTAAAAATGGATGATTTCATTATAAATCCAACACACATAAAACATTGATAATACTGATCCTGGTGCAGCAGTAACACTGTGTGGTCATGTGGGAGAATCTCTGTGCTGGATGAATATTACAGAGGATTTCAATAACAAGGCCACTGAACTGAGAAACTCTGCAGACCTCTGAGGCTGTGTCGACTGAATGTGAGGCTCAGCAGTCGTCTTGATTCGTGGCAAAGCGGGGTGAGATCGTGTAGGTGTGTAAGCTTGTGTCTTCCAGGTAATTATGCCCACATAAATAGTATGAAACAGTGTGTTTCAGTGTTGCAGGGCAGGCAGGATGGTTCCCATACAGGGTCCGAAGCCCACCCTGTATCCATCGCCTTGACAGTAACCTAGACAGAGGAAGAGACGGGATATTCTGTAATTATAATAAATTAAAAAGACATAAAACCAATGACTTGGTCTTACACACTACAAACCTTAACTAAAACACTGCAGTACAATGACAGGGTTTGGAATTGGAAAAATCCTGCTGTTTTCAACAGTCACAGCTCAAAATGTCTAAAAATAATTTGAGGAGTGGGACAAGACAGGTCCAGTGGACTGCTGGGTGGACTGGTTATACTGTACACTGAGAATGAATGAGAAGACTTACTGATGTGCTCGCCAGAGAATATCAGCAACTACTATGTCTTCTGTGTGTTTGTGTGTGTGTGTGTGTGTGTGCTTGCCACGTGGTGTGTAACACTGTGCAGCTCTCTCTTTCCCTTAATGTGTGTGTGTGTTTGGGCTGCAGCCATTTTAGAGTTTTAACTGTCTGTATATCCTCACGTTGTCTGCCTCTGTGAATCTCTATCGTGCTGCAGAATCTATAAGAAGTGGCTGCAGGGCTATTTCATTTACGTAGCTCAATGGCCCTATTTATTTATTCATTTTGTTTTATTCGACTGAGTTTTGTCCTCTTTTCTGGTTAATTCTAATCAGGCTGGACTGAGGAGGCGGTTGTATTTCTAATTGATGAGCGGTTGTATGCGCAGGCTGTAAAGTGCCCTTCAATAGAAAAGGAATTTATTGTTTGGGCATACGGACCTGGTGATACAGTTCACAGCCGGGGATGGTGTGATGTTGTTCCACTAGTGTGTACATCATCAATTTATTTTGTTGCTTTTTCCAGTTTGTTTGTTTTATCATACTGTGTATCATCAGATATCATTTGTCTTAACCTCCACCGCTTTTAAAATCAAAAATGTAACACACTGATGTTTACTCAGAGTATATTTATATTTCAGCAGTACTCTTTCCTTCCCCACTTTTTAGTCCATAATTTCATTCCCATGGTGGAGATCATACACCAAGAATTTCCATCATGATGAATAATGAAATCAAGAGTTGCTGCACTACCTGCTTGGTGATGGTCTTAAAGTCAGTGAAACTAGAACTACTCTGTGTGTTTGTAATGAATTATCAACCATCTGGCAGCTGTGCTGAAGGTTCACTCTCACCTGTGATGGTTACTTCATCTCTGTCCTTCAGGAAGGTTCTAGTTTCTCCGCCTCCCAGATCGATGCTCTTTGATCCCCTCCATGACAGCTCCAGCATGGAGCCAAAACTCTCTGGATCCTGGTGGGACACAGTACATGCATTATACACAGATGCAACTCAGCACGGCCAAGACAGAAAGGTAGATCATTCTCTTCATAATCCAGCATGAAACTGCTCAAATTGTTGCTACAGTGTGCACATGTTTTCTTGGATTCCACCATTTTTTGAATGTGTCAGATGTCTTTTTGATTGAAGACAAAGCTAATCTTTTCTTTGTGTCACCAGGTCAGATCCACAGGGTGTCGAGGTTACAAAGTGTTCACAGGAGAGAGAGAAAGCTAAGAGGGCTTCAAAGAGACAGAGATGACCATAGATAAAAAGCAAGGACATAAAATGTGCCATCCCCTAAATATATATGTTTAAAAGAAAGAAAGAGAGACACAAACAGGTTGGTCTGAGCCAGGCTACACCAACAAGTTTTCTATTTTTCACACTGAGGCTCAATATTTTCAAGCTCTGCCTCACATTATAAAGGATATTCAAATTAACCCTGTAAGCATGAAACCCTGTACCATGTCCAGAAGACATACACACATGCACAGTTTCAAAAAAACCCACATCCTAACATCTCTTCATCATGTTCTGAGCATGCACTCACAGGTCCACTGATGGTGCCAGAAGCCAGCAGGTCCCCTGGTCTGACATTGCAGCCGTTGACGGTGTGATGGGCGAGCTGCTGCTTCATGGTCCAGTACATGTGCTGGAAAATGGAAGAAGGTGAGTGGAGAGAGACAGACTGCAAGACTTCATGCTGGTTCACCATTTCCATGAGGGATGCAGTGGGTCAGCACTGAGAGGGGGGCTGCACAAACATCTGAAGCTATACGAGGAACTGGACGTGGCTAATACTGGTCACTAAGTTGACAAGTGAACATCTGAATTTAGCTGGTTTGCATCATGTGACTGACAGAAAAATGGAAGATCTCTGAGTTTGGACCGTGAAGAACACGAGCTTGTGCCTTTGGGAGTTTCAAGTTACTTAATGTTGTACTTGCACGGACAGACGGATTAAACAGAGGTTCATTTTTAGACACAATGACTGCATCACTTTACAGAAACCTGATGACCATTATCACAAAATCCAACTGACCTGTATAATACCAAAAGCCCGTACATGCAGCACAGAGTGTTAGAGTGGATCTGCACACAAGGCTCTTACCTTGAAGTTTGACTTGCAGATGGTTGCTGCCTCCGACATGCCCTGTCCTTGAAGAGCAAACAGCAAAAAGTCACTTATACTGAAACACAAGGTCACTTTAGAACATACTACAGTCCTCCTGAAACACAGCAGTGGGTGAAGGCAAAAGCTGGATTAATGCCTGGTTCACCATGATATTAATGCCATTCAGCCTGAGTGGAAAATAACTACATACATTTACTCAAGTACTGTACTTAAGGTCAGTCTAGAGGTACTTGTAGTTTGCTTGAGTATTTCCATTTTTCTGTTGATTCTATTCCAAGAGTTTACTCTCATCCATGTCCCTGCTAACAGCACTGCACTGTCTCTACACAGTGCAACACTCTGCGAGTACTGAATGTGTGTGTGGGAGGCATAGGACCAAGAGTTAGTGGAAAGTATAGGTGGTAAAATATTAAGCAACATGAGAGACGTGGAGGAAATCACACACACACACACACACACACACGCAGAGAGAGAGAGCGAGAGAAATAATTTCATGCCTACCATGGATCACCTCAGGACTTTTGCTGCTAAGCAGTGTGTGTGTGTCTGGCCGTGCAAGTGTGTGTTTAACTGTAGAAGTACTTGGTGAAACCATTCCCCGTGATTGGGTGAGTACCTTTTAGTGACACAAACAGGTTGATGTTGAAAGTGTAGGCATCATGGTGTTGCAGGTAGGGGAGGGGCTCTGGATCCTGGAGGAAGAGGAGGGAGAGATATGAGCTGGAAACACAGAGGAGAGTCTGATATTCACTACAAACACCAGGACTGAGAGGAGAGAGGAAAAACTGCTTTCCCATTCTTTAATCCTCAACAGTGGTCAGATTTATATGTTTGTCCTACGGGTGGCCCCAGAGGAAAGACCATGTTGTTCTGAATGAGTTCAGATGTGTGGACATATGGACATGTGCAGGTCTAAGACTCAGCTAGCCAGGCTAGGCTCTGCTCTCTAATGCTTCCACTGCACAGCATGAGACCAAGCTGCAGGGGTGTGTAGCAATGAGCCACACTTACTACTGCTGCATGTATTTCAATCCCTTTGACATCAAATTTGAATTTTGACGCAACATTTTGGTACAAAGTCCAGCACCTCTCATGTTTCTTTTTGTTTATTTTTTCATCCATACTTGCCTCACTTCTCACTTTGTTGTCAGTGTATTACTTTCACAGCAAGCTCCAGTTGTGTGTACTGGTCTGAGGCCAGTGCTGTGATGATCTCTGCAGCATATCATACATCAAAATGTTCAATTTCTAAAGCTCTTTCTCATGATGTAAATATCAGCCTGTGTGACGCAACTCACAACAAGCAGATCACAGAAAATCTTTCTCAGGTAAAATTGACTTAGGTCAGTGACTGGTTTGTAAAATCCAGTGCAAATAAAGTGAGGCCTGTAAGCAGTCTGGTGGGCAGTCACTCGAAGTGTTCCCACATCATGGTCTGGTGGCTCAGTACAGAACTGAACTTTGAGTTTGGGGTCACTGCTGGATGCCTCTCTTTACTGGTGGAGGTTGTGACCCTTGTACCAACCTGGACGGGGTTGGGCTCTGCAAAGGGTAACAGCGCCTCCATGGGGACGACCCAAGGTGATATGGTTGTCCCGAAGTTCTTCCCCAAGAAAGGACCCAGAGGAACATACTCCCACGCCTGGATGTCCCTGGCTGAGAATGAACACACAAGTGACAACATACATTTTTTAACAGGTTATGGTTCTGTGATGGCAAATAGCTTCTGTCAGACAGTGACAGGGAGTCCAAAAAGTTTGGCACTGCAGAAAAAAAGGGATCTAAACTACCAGGAGAGCAAGCAACACCTCCATAAGACTTTTATCTTGTTAATCGGCACTAATCTCAACGTATACAGAGCAAAAGCAATGCTACAATATTGTAAAATTGCTTTGTTTCAAGTAGAAGTCCTGCATTGAAGTAAGGAAGTATTGTCAGCTATATCTAAGGCTGTATTAATGAGTAAATAATTACTTCATCAAAGTCTAAGCCACTTATTTAGAAGTGAACACAAAAGCAAATGCACCCAATAGAATATTTTCCTCATCTTCTACTATGAGCACACGCAAACACAGCGTGTGTGGCAGCACACAGCTGAACCATGTTTGCAGCAGTAACATGTCACATTCAGCTTTATTTTTGCTTTTGGATGTAAAGGTTTAGATAAGATGATAGACTGAGTCTGGTCTCCTCTGAGGTTGGTTTGTTCGTTCCAAGCTACATGTTTGTGGTTTTATGACTTCATCTGGCTGGAGTCCGAAGCTGTGCCACGATTCCACACTACATACTGACTCAGATGTTGTGTGTTCACACTGGTAACAAGATGACAGTATCTTTACAGCGTGGCATTGATGCACTGGAGAGTAGAGGCTGCATCGTGCAGTGTTGATGTGTGGTATTTAGGCATCAGGCTCCATAGGGAAGCACCAAGCTCAGCACAGCAGGGAGGGATGATAATAACCACTTAATGTAGAGTTGTTCAAACAGCAGCAGTATCAGCGTAGCTCTCAGGTGAGCGGTGTGGCGGCAGAAGAGAGAACTGATCGATTACTCGCCGTCACACTCGTACATACGGCGGCAGACTCGGGCTGATTGCCTGCCTGTACACAGTGCATTTCCTGTTTGTGTCTGAATAATGTCTCTGTATTATGTTGCAGTTCTGGTTCATATTGTATGCCGTTAGTACCCATTATGGAATTGGGACACGCCTCACAGCAGTGTAATGAATCCCCCTCCACCCTTGTGCTGCCACAGATCTCCTCCACTGCGAAGCTAATGGAGCAACAGTGAGATAATCTTTCACTGAGAGAGCTTTAATGCCAGTCTGCTCTGAGCATCTTCATCTCCTCACACACGGTTCATTCGCCTCGCCCGCTGTGAGCCTTGAAGAAATTACTTTTCAATTAAACCCCAGCACCACTGAGAACAGACGGGAAGACGAAGAAGGCATTAAACTGTGGGTGCAGATCTATGGTAGAAATTTTGGATGGCAGATATTCATAGAGAGCCAGCGGTGGACTCTGCACAGACTCATCTCCTGAGGGCTTCGGCGAGTGTAAAATGAAAGCAGTGTCAGTTCGCTTTCAAGCTGCACATTCAGCAGAAATGTCACAAACTGAAAAATCTCTCGCACTGTGGTGTGGAGAGAAAAAAACAAACAGCTGGGTTCTGCTGCACAGAAGCATCCATGCAGCCGTGTGATTGGCTGGCCTTGATACATTCAGTCTGGAGAATGTGCTGCATAGTGTGTAGGAGAGCATTTCAAATGCACACACTGAAGTCAGTTCACTCGGGGGGGGGGTTCGGCAACAGCCCCATACGACCAATGGCTTACAGTGGCTAATGTTAGCTTATTTAAGCAAACTTTACATAGCTGTTGTTGTGTAACTTACATTACTGATTACTGTCTCTTCTATTCTAGAGCAGCATTTATGGTTATCCTGTAATTACCACTTCAGCTACATAGAAGAAATAAAAAGGAACCTCAGCTGTGAGATACTAAATGTTGCTTTTCAGCCCATATTTAAAAAAATAAAAAAGGTTTCACTGAGTATAGTTACGGTGAATAAACAAATCACAGTTCTCCAGTCACACACCTGAAGACATGCCTTAATGACTTTTAATGGCGCATTCATTTCTGTTTAGAGTTTTGGTAGAATTTGAAGTGTTAAAAAGTTCAAAGTGAGACCATGTGGACACAGCTCATTCGGCAACCTTTCTGACAGTGAGAGGAACGGGACCCAAAGCGAGCTCTCAAGAACAGTGACGGGTTGTGAGGGGGCCTTGAACTAGTGTTCACAGTTGGAATTACAGATCAAGTGACTAACACTGTCATACCGTCACTAAGACAGGCACAAGAAAAGAAGCAGCCATGACACAAGGAAAATGTTAAAAGTTTCAGGAGCTATCAAGTGTTGTGTTTTATTGCTTATGAATTGAAGTCATCCTTTGTAAGAGGAAGAATATGTCATTTCTAACTAAAAACTCATGTACAGTATACGTGAGGTCACCTGCTGTGCTCCATACATTATTCTGTGTGTACTGTAGGTATATGCAGTGGCATCATATAGGAGCTGAAGTTTAGACTCAATCCTTAATAAGAATGTGACTGTTGTATGCCTTCTCACACTGTGTTGTGGGCCATAAAGCAGTAAGAGCTGCTGCTGTGCTGTCTCCACACAGGGCTAATGTGGCCTCCGCCAAAGGACTAATAAAAGAAAATAAAAACGAGTTGTGTTGAAGTGCCGCTCGCTGTACGCTCTAAATGACCTCCTAAATCACAGCCTGTCAGGCTGTGGCAGGACACAGTGGATTACAGAGTGCTGCCACATTGAACGGAGCAACAGGAAGGCTGGGCTGACATGGACCAGTGAAAACAGGGGGGATGGAAGATGGAATTACAGTAATTTCACCAGCTGTAGGCCAGAGTTACTTTATTCTGAATTATTCATATTGGTTCAGATAATGTCATTTTGACTGATGAACAGTATATTCTCTTAAGTTCAAAATGTAACTTTTAGTTTAGTTCAATAAATATGAACTTCAGGCTTATTCATGGAGCGAGCTGACAGGCTTTGCCAAAGCCTACCATTTCTTTTAGTTGTATTTAGGTGTTCTGAAGTGGACATTCATTTTTTGGTTTAGTGTTTGTACTAATTTTGGTTGTTTAATTTGTGTTTTAGTTTTGTGTCTGTCTTTTAACTTTGAATTATGTTGGAAATAAGTATTTTCACATTTGTTTTGCAGATCCATTAACTCTAAAAAAAAAAAATCTAATGCAAATCCAGTCTACTCTGAGCAGATCTTAAAGGAACATTTTGTTTCTGGTCACAATCAAATCAGTCCACATGTGATGTCACACAACACCTCGGCTGCTCATGAAGTTCGCAGGTGGATCCAGGGCGAGGTTTTCTGAGAATGTCTAAGTCAGAATAATAAATGAAATAATATTAATGTATCACCAGATTTATTAACTCACCACAGACAGCTCTGACAGTTCTCAATCAATATGTCCTCCACTATGAGTCCTAAGACTATATCTAGTTAAATAGGGACGTGTGAGCTTTACTGCGTGTCTATTTAAGGGCCATGGCATGACTTCTGACATATGCAGGAAAATGCACGCAATACATATATAACTCAACCGGAAGAGCAGGGCGGGCTGTGTACAAGGACTGTGGCTGTAACTCGGCTTCAGTGAGCAAACTGCTTTCAGCCGCCTCATGTTCAACACTGTTTTCACACCTTTTGCAGCTCAATGTCAGAGGACATCATCATGGTGCTTGGTATCAAAGGACAGGACACATGGTGACAGGCTGACCCTTTAACAACACAAATTAAGATATATATTTCGTATTTTGTTGTAGGGCTGGTTTTGATTTACTTCTGCTGGCACAGATTGGGGCAACTGTTTGGCAGGCTACGGTATGATTACTGAGGCAGGACTAAGACAGAAATGTTAGAGACAGTCAGAGAGCAATGGCACCATGCGTGTCCTCTCTAGAGATTTCCAGCTAAATCAATAATGCACATTCCCACTCATGTTTTGATGAGGACTGTCTCTACCATTTCATCTAAAACCATTTCCATCAGCCTAAATCTGCAGTGACTGCATCAACATGTATAATGCAGAGCTAAATTAAGGAACAAGTGTGCTTCTAAGTGAAACGTCACTGCTAATTAGTGCCGTTGATTTGGCAGCGTACCTTCAGCTTCACTACAGAACCAGCTCAAACATCAGAGCAGTCACAGAAAATTTACTGATATGAACGCTGGTTCTGCATCTTACAATAAATACCTGCCTTCCAGGACATTTGGGTTAGTTTCATGATAATTCACATGACTGGAAAAGCATATCACATAATCCCAGGCTGGCCAGGAAAAAACATCCACAGGCACGTGCAAAGGATGACATTGGTGTGATGTGTTGTGCAGAGGCTCTTACCACTCCAGTCATTCATGAGTACCATGCCAAAGATGTGTTCATGGGCTTTCTTGATAGGAATGGGCTCCCCAAGTCGAGTCCCTGCCCCAACAAAGAAGGCCTAATCAGAGTAAAGAAGAAATATAACAGCAGTGAAATACTGGGACTATTGTGTAACACTGAATGTCACAGAGATTAACAAAGGGCAACAGAGAGGGGCAACTCAGACCTTTCTCTCAGGGAACTCAGATGTTGAAATGAAGTTGTTTCAACATCTATTCAAACATTACAGATTAAGTAAAGACTGTAATCACCATCTCCAGCTCAATGTCCATCTGCTTAGATGGGCCAAACACCGGGGGTTTCGCTAAGAGAAAGGAGAAGGCAAACATGGTTATCACCAGCTATAAGAGATTCAACTCCGTGCACTTATTATTCACACCGAGGAAAAAAATGTGTTCAAATAGTGACACTGTGGGGATTCACTTCACATTTTGGGGAAAAAATCTGGCTTACATATCATTAATTATTAAATTTAGAGGCTAAAGGTGATTTATCTGATTTTTTGGCCACTTCAGGGCAGCCAGTAAAAAAATCAGTGATGCACAGTATTATAACCATGGGCAGACAAACCTATTTGACAGCCCTGCTGGGCTGCTGGAACCTGACTCCAGGTTGCTATGTAGTTACATGAGCAAATACAAATAAAGCACACACACACCAAACCAAAAGAATAAAGGTCTGCAAATTATATTTTGACATAGGGAACCTCTTAAAGACAGGGCTTTAGTATTTTTCTGTTAACATGTTAGCAAACAGTTGCTAATTCACACCAGCAGACACAGAGCAACATTATCTTTTGTTCAGAGTCATGTTTGTCATGTTTTGCACTCAGCTCTGTCTTTTGTCTCCACAAACTCCAACAACAACAAAATGTGTGGCTCTGAAGCTGCTAAATGCTCCACTATGATCACCTGTTGTTGACTTGTCTGGGTATTGTTTGGTGCTGGGCAGGGTGTGTACAATGAGTTTATCAGAGCATCTTTATCATCATAAATATAAAGATATGGCATCTTTTAAAGTGGCAAAGCTTTAGAAATAAATTATAATAATAGAGCCAAGTGGTGAATACAATCTTACTCTGGTCGGGTCTCATCTGGCCTGAGGGGCGGTGAAGGGGGGTCCCAGAAACAACCACTGAAGATGCTCTGCCATGGTATCCCACTGGAAGCCTCAACCTGCACAACACAATAGCTAAGTTAGTGACAGTGACCACAGCGGGAAAACAAAGTTCAGTTTGTGGGACACTGGACCTTGATCACTGTCGGACTATTAAAGGAGTGGGATTTCACTGGACAGTGATGATATTTTTATTTTTTAAGGCTTAGTATGGTGATGTGGTGATGAATAAAATGCAGTGGACCTTGAGATGATCCCTGCCTCCAACATGTTCCGACCACTACCCAGCAAAACATCACAGCAAACAGTGTTACCACCCCAAGAACAGCGGGAACAAGCTGTGATTAGAGTTAAGATAACCCAGCTTGACTTAAGGCTGTTCCACTACCCGGCCTTCTTCTGGAAACTAAAATGGAATAAGGCTCAGGCTAATTCAGCAACGGGAATTACATTAGTGATGCTTGCTGCTCAAACGTTGTCTCCAGTGCATATAATACAATGATAAGAGCACGAAAGCCTCGGTTTGCATGGCTTTAGACGGAAGAGGTGCACACAGCTCCAACATCACCAAACAGCTTTCATGAATTTAGCTTCTAAGTTTACAAGTTGGTGCACAACCTGTTGCTGAATGCCACCAAACCAAGGAGCTGATGAATGACTCTAAATGAAAGGAGATAAAGACACACACTCGTGTCTACACCAGTAGAGCTGAGGTGGAGCAAGTGAACAGTTTTTGGTGTCTGTGAATCAGCATCACAGAGAATCTGTCGTGTCATCACACATCTTCACCAAGGTAAAGAAAGTTCACAAGTGACTGTGTTTCTTGAAGAAACTAAAGAAGGCTAAATTCCTGTGCCAAGTTCTTGTCAACTTCTACAGCGGAGCAATAAAAAGCATCCTGACTGGAAACAGTACAAACTGGCTTGGGATGTGCATGGCCCAGGGCAGGAGGGCTGCTTTGCAGCGGGTAATTAAAACCACCCAGAACATCACTGGTCTGTTCACCTGCTGCCGACTGACAAGCTATACAGAAGTATCTGCTGCTGTACCAGCAGACCACAGAACAGTTTCTTTCCTCAGGCTGTGAGACTCCTCAGCTCATCCTCCACACTCAGCCATACATTAATATCAGTGTCATGGAACATGGCACACACTGTACATGCTGTACTTCTGGGGGTATAGAACATGTATAGGTATCAGGCTATGTGTATATAAGTAACTGTATATATACTGTACCACCCTGATGCCAAAAACATTGGGATGCTGTGTAAAGCTGTCCTCAGGACCCTCTTGGATACAACCTTTATTTTATTTTATTTTATTTTATTTTTTAATTATTTTACGCACACTGGGTTTGGTTTCCCATGTTTTTCAGATTGGGTCTTAATTTTGAAAAAAAAAAAAGAATTAAGTGAGGACACTGTAACCCAATATACTGTATAGGGTCTCCTTATCTGTAATTCACAAAATGTGGTTCATCATCATCAAAGAACTGTTGCTAAAACCTGCTCTGATCCCTGAAATTAGACATGAAGAGGAACTGTGACCGGTGGGGAGGGCAGCCTGCCAATCACCTGCTTAACCAGAGAGCGGCGTGTCAGACTCAGTGGGAGACAGAGTTGCCCCAGGCCGCCTTAGCATTCCTCCCACGAGGGCCTGAGAATAAATGAAGGCTGTCTGTGCAGTGTGACGGAGGCGTGCTGCAGGGATGCTCCCAGAGCCCTGCTGCAGTGTTTAAATGCACACTGACGCTCTGAGGCCCAAATCAATTAGAGAAACCTTGTAGTGTCCCTCCACATATCACTGTTTGCAGAGAGCCTTGAACAATTTGTTTCAAGCTCTCTCTCAATATCTGCCCCAACACAGGGAACGCATCAAGGCCTCTGAGTAAGCCTTTTGTTCATTCTATCAGCAAGCATTAGTGTCTACTGCTGGTTTGAGTGATAGTGTACCAGTTTGGCATCAGGGCATTCTCTTTCCCCCGGAACATGGTGCCAACGTTGCTGGCGTGATCTCTGGAGGAGTAGAAGTCGGTGTAATCACCTGTGAAAAACAGAGAGGAGCGTTTATAAAACGAATAGGTTGAAATATTCACATCTATTGCCTCTACCCGTCTTTTATTAGTGAGGCACAAACCTGATTGAATGAACCAAGTCTTCAGTAGTGGAAATGTAATATGTAGTGAAACAGCGCCCCCTGGTGCAGCTGTGCCTAAAAGCCACTTAACGATATCCCATGCATTAGTATCTACTAAGCAAACAAACAAATCAGTATAAAACTGTCACTGTCATTAAAATGTGTTTCGCTGATAGTGAAGGCCTGAAAATGATGGATAAGTTACATCACATGGCCAAAAATATATGGACACCCCTTTCTTCCTACTTTAGTCTTCGTCTGTCTGGGTCTGTTTTTCCTTCCACAGAATATGACGAGATTGTAGAATTTAACATTCTTCCACCTTTGTGTCAACAGTTTGTGTTTAGGTCTACAAAGGAATGATTTCCTCTGCCTGGTGTGCAGGCAAAACCCAGCGCAGCTAAAGTGGCCTTTTGTTCATTCTATCAACAGCCAAAGCACTTTGGGGACTTTTTTCTGTGAGCGCATGATAACAATTTATGACATATTTTCATTTTTGTACTGTTTAGAAAGATTGTTGAGAGCTGAATTGTAATTCAAAGCTATCAAAGAGAACTGGCAGAATGTCCTGGCAGAACTGACACCCTTGGCAGATGTTGACATTAACACAGAGTGACATGTAATACAGCCGCATTAAACAATCTCTGGATGTCAAAGGGGGAGACAAGTCTTGAAATGAAAAACCCCATTAACTCAAACAAATGCATTATTCAGGAAGTGTGACGGGACATCCACTTTTGAGATGATGTCAAGGGGAAGGTCACATCTCTGGGTGGATGCAACCCTGTGGTCTGCCGAGGGAATTGCCTTTGATGAGAACAGGGATCTTTGAGAGGCTCACCGATGTCTGCAGGAAGGTGCATGGTGGCTGCGCTCTGATGGACAAATGCTCTGCAGAGACGAGGACAAAAAGATAAAATAAGCTGTCTCAAGAAGGGATTGGCCAGCAAATAGATAAAGATAGAAGCGTTTTGGAGATTTAAAATATAAGGCTGGGTTTCCACAATAGAAATGATTTCCCGTCACTTTGTGTCTAAAACATTTATTTTGTGTGGTTCAGAGGGCAATACACAGTACAAAACTTTCTTTTGAAATTCAGTGACAGGAAATGCACAGCAACAGAAACAGTTTTATACATCAGCAAAATCACTTTTAGCACAGTAATTATGACATTAAGGAAATGCTCCTTTGCACAACCGAGTCTCCACTTTGTGTTTAACACAGAGCTTCTAATAACCACAGAGATGGTATTTGATTTTTTACACTGATAACCCTGACTTACTATTGACCCTGAGCGTCTTTATTTGAACAAATCCTCTGCAGACTGTTTATTAGCTTACAGTCATTTAGAAATTCCACATTTCGTATTTATTCACACTAATTGCAGGTTTTAAATCTACTTCAGCAGCAAAAAGAGCCTTTATTTTTCCAGCCTTTCGTTTCTGCTAGTTTGTTGATCATTAGACAAAAAGGACACAAATTTCAAATCTTGATTTTCTTTCTGTTGCTTTGGTTTCCTACAGACTGGACAGTATGATGACTGACGTATTCTCTCAGGCGAAAGTGTCTGCAACAGTTGGAATAGTAATCCAAACACTTTCTTTTTTCATCTAATTCATTTCTTGCTGTGTGATTATTTTATATATTGTTGACCTTAGTGAATATTACTGATCACATGCCCCTCGGTGAGGTCACAGAAGGTGGTTTGTCTTCACCAGCTGATGAAAATGACCTGCTGTGACCTCACTGTCTGTGCTGTGACCAGAACATAACCACAGGAGACAGGAGCCTGATGAAGACCATGTCAGCCTGTGTACCCTCCACAGACTGACCTGCTCCGAAGGCTGATGTCGTCTCTCAGTGTGCTCTCATTGGCTGACAGCAACACCTGCAAGGTCCTCCTGGCCTCCCTCCAGGCGTCATACCCAAGAGCCATGAAGGCATTCAGTGTAGGCTTGTAGGGAGACACAGGTAAGAATTAGAAAAAGCATCTCTCTATCGTACAGTCATGCAGCACATACAGTTTAAAAAACTTGCATCAGAGTTTATAATCAAAGACAAAAAACAAAGAGACAAATAATATTTGACAGCTCAAGTTACATTATAAAATAGTTTCAATGAGTTACTTGCTTGATCACACACAACTTTAAGTGATACATGCACATTCATTCATTAGCGATCATAATCTAATCTAATAATATTTAAAATACTTGCTGTAAGATTCTGTATTACGAGCAACCTTTATTTTTGGTACTTTCAGTACATTTTGTTCATATGTCAGTTTGATGCTTGTCAAATGAATGACTGTTACACAGCACACCTGAGTCATGCCAGTGGCGCCTCGTCCCTGACTGCTAGCAGTGATTAAACTTACCTGGTCAAAGACATCCTGATGACTGGAAATCACAGGCCCTCGAAACAAAGACTTTATCACACTGAGGTCCAGTATCTGGTCTCCAATGGCAACGCCAATGCGATGTTTGGTCTTAGGGAATAAAACACGCTCTGATGTCATGACAGATCATCCACAGCACACTTCCACCATCCTGCATCAATCAAGTGGTTCTAAATATATTCTTTCAAGTCTTCAGTGTTTCATCCAGCAAGCCTCAAGATTTTTACCAAAGTGCAAGATTTTACCAAAGACCAAATCCATAGACTACATCTACGTATTGGTTTTATTGTGGAAATTATAACCAGAAGTCGTCAGTGTGTCTGACTTGACAACCCTCCAGTGCATGTGTCAGTGAAAAGTTAGCTCTTTTCAAACAGAAATACTGAAATTGCACTTACATTATCAGGTGTGGAGAATATCCCATAAGGGAGGTTGTGGAAGGAGAAATCAGACGTTGCATCTACTTTTATGAAGGACATCTTGTCTTTGCAGTGGTATTCCACTCAACCTTACTGAGTTACTGAGGGACTGAGCAGCAGCAGCAACAAGCACTTCCAGATGTTTGACTTTGGACAGGCCCGCCTCCCACTGCACAGCCAATGACAAGCTGCCTATAGTATCCACCCCAAACCAGACCTCTGAGTTAATGCAAACCAGCCTGCTACATGACTAAGCAAAAATGTAGTCTAGGTGTAACCGGTGGATTATCGTCGTGTGCGTTGTGTTATGCAGAGAACCAGACCTGGATGCATTTGGAGGTGCTCTCCATTTATTTCTGACAATAAAAGTGAAATAAAAAGATCCTCCGGTCAATCATCAATATACGTGAGCCCCTCTCCCACGAAGTACAGAAACAAAAGGGGAGAGGTGAAGGAGGGAGGCATATTTTATAGAGGGGGACCCACAAAAACAACTTAAAACTAGTTACAGAATTTGTGTAATTATAACTAAAATTATATGGTGTATGACTCTGTTACACTGCTGTACCATTGACCCTGTTACATAGGTACTGATCAGCCTCATCTGTTGTTGAGAGAAGTTTGATTACATTCAATTCTTTTAATGTAACAGCAGTTTAGAGACAGAAAAAACATAATTCAAAACATTGCAAATATTAGTGATGTTGGAGTCCAGCAAAAGTTTTAGGGAAGCAGAAATATAAAAGCTGAGGTATGTATGATATGCTATAATTAAAAAATATAAGGACTTCTAAATGGACAAAATAATAAAGATACATTTTTCAAATGGGATTCAGGGGTTTGTTTTAATATGTTCAAACACAGCTAATGCACACGATCAAGTGAAATGAACTCCTTAATGTTAGGCCAATCTCATACCAAACATTTTCAAGGCTCAAGGATTCCCCCACTGTCTTTGTTGAGACCAATAAACTCAATAAAAACATTTGAATGGTGACCATTCTGCCTTTTCTGCAGTTGTTTGGCATTAGAACAGATTGAGGTTCAAACTGGGGATCCAGTGTCTGTAAAGTACATGATTCCCTACTGATGGTGAAGAAGAACAGTGGTGGAAGTATTAAGATCCTTTTACTTAAAGAAAGACACTGATAAAAACTGTGTGAAATACTCCTTTACAAGTAAAAGTTTAAAATTAGAAATTCTATTCTATTCTATTCTATTCTATTCTATTCTATTCTATTCTAACTTTAAAAAGTCCTGTTCCACATAAATATGTCCACTGTGACTGTTATGTTATCATGTACAACATTATTGTGTAACATAATCAGTACAGTGTTAATAACGATGCATCAATGTGTAAGTCGCAGCTCGTTGAGGTGAAGAGTTTTAACTATATAAAGTTAAATCCAGTGGATCCCAGCCGAGGGATCAGACCTCCGAGGAGCTGGAGGAAAGAAGAAGAGTTGTGCGACACAGTACACAATGTGTTTTCATCTTTTTAAAAAACTTTCTTACTTTTTAAGTTATGATTCATTACACAATGAAGCAAGCAGTGCTGAGGAATATAATAAAGAACTGAAAGAGAGTACTGGAGGAAAGAGTGTGATTCATTAGGTAGAAATACACCATTAGAGGCAGTCTGGGGTATGATCAAAAAGACAGAATGTGGATATCTTATCATGATAGATGATGTAAACATGGTAATAGATAATAAGAACAAAGAAGCACAGAGTACAGAAAATATTAATAATGAGGAAAAAAGAGGGAGAGAAGAAAAAGAAACACAGAAGCACTGCAGGTTGAAAAGGAATACAGAAAAACAATTATAATGTTTTCAATGAAGGAATTAAATATTGTGTTAAAACATCTGGAAAAAGAGAAATCCAGGATCAGATCTAATAAGATATTGCATCTTATAGAAGCTATTGGAAAGAATCCATAATTGTTCCTATGTGTAAACCAGGGAACGATCCGAGCTTGGCAGAGAGTTGTAGACTGAAAGCTTTAACATGATTTACAAAAATAAGAAGAGGTAAAGTGCAGTGCAGTATTTGTCAATATCAAAAAGGCACATGACATGATGTGAAAAGAGGGATTAAGTTGCATCAAATGTGAACAAGAGGAAAATGTAATGCTGGATGACATTTTTTAACTGATAACATGATCTCATTAAGAATAGGGAAGCATTATTATGGGAGTCACATAGTAAATTCAATATTGCCTTCAATTACTTTCAATTAATAAAAAAAATATTTGGCGTTGTAGATAGGTCTACTGGGCTCTCAGTATTTGCAGGTGATGGGGTTATGTGTATATATAAGTGTATGTATATATGTATATATATATGTATGTAACTTACAGGTAGTAAGTTACAACAAGCAGCAGAGACAGTAGAAGCATGAACAGTGGAACGGCTTTCAGATTTTCAGTCGCAAAGACAAAGGCAGGTTTTTATGAAAGAGGAAATTGATAATGAAATCAGTCTTAAAGTACATGGACAAAACTTAGAGTAGATTGTTTCAAGTATTTAGGGATTTGGTCCAGAAGCTCCGTTGAAAAAAATACACTTAAAGAAGAGTCGGAAAATTACTGAATATTATCAGATGCTTGAGGGGCAGACCGGGGAGCAAATATGTCTGCCTGAAAACTATTTATATTGGTCTAATCAGGTCAGGTCTAGACTATGAATGGATGATCTATGAATCCTTGTCAAAGACATTACTAACAACTGGACACTATCCAGCCTGTGTCTGTGTCCACAGCATGACAAAATAATTGATATAGCTAAAACTACATATAATCTGAATGTCACAGCAGTCGGAACAGCACATGAAACATAAAGAATAATCATCTATAAATGTGTGCAGGCTACAGGAGACCGCAGGTATTTTTATGCTGTCCAAGGTATCAATGATGACACTAGGTGTGCAGAGGAGTTAAGGTGATGAAGGCTGCAGCGCAGTAATTATTAAGAGAATGTAACGAACAGTGTGAAGCTCACTCCAGAAGGTGGCGGTAATGAGCCTCTTAGCTGTCTGCAAACCGCCATTAAACAACAGAGGGAGAAGAAGAAGCTGCTGCTGACAGCTGTCAACTGGACTCACTTTCACTTCTGAGACTGCCAGCCAGACATCGCTCTCAGAGCCTGTCACATGTTGACATACTGGTTAATGTCTAACTTCTGGAAAGTTGCATGAAGCAAAAAAAGCGCTGCAAATGTCGAAATCGCTTCTTCCAAAGTAACAACCGAAGCTAAAGCGTTATACAGGACAAACTTCCCAGAGCTGCTGGCTGAACCACCACTTTCGTTTTCTTGGATTGAAGTTAAAGGCAGAATGGCCGCCGTGCATACAGCAAAGCAGGCTCTGAGGAAAGAAATAAGGCGACGCATCGCAGCGTTGAGTGACGAGGAGAAACGACGACAGTCTGCGGCGCTTTCTCAGAAGGTAAGGACAGCTAACGCTAACGACGTGCTGCAGCTACGGTGGCTGTTAGCTCTGCCAGCGGTGACCGCGTTATTCCGACCGCTACTGAACGTCAACGGACCGTTCTCTGATCCGCTGCTTGGACATGGTTAAAGGCAGGTAGCTACGAGTTTAAAATACTCATTACAAATTCATAGGTCCAGTTTTTTTCTGTCGTAAAATGAAGCTTATTTCGATACAATTTTGCTGTTCTTCGGTCTTCTTCCTGTACGACACAGGACATCATGGAGGTAAAAACTTCTGCCAGCCAGCGCTGAAAGTGGGAAGTTGGTTGAAATAAAGTGGTTTTGGTCTTTATAAACCAAGCCGAATTGATACGTTTGTCCAACTACCCTCTCTACTTCAAAGTGACTTCCTAACAGTTATGTAACAACTGAAAAGTAAATAAATTCTTAAGATGTCATATGTTTTAATTGAGTCTGGCCCTGGTAACTGTAGACTTGCGCTCCCGATGGTCACTATTTGTGCCATTTAACCTTGTTCCCAACATGCCCTGATAGAACATGAATACATAAAAAATACATAGTGTTTTTGTAATTAGTGAGCCGGGGAAATTTTGAACTATTTCAGAAGGGATAAAACTGTCTGAAATGTGTCAGTGTCATTTATCTGCGTGCAGATGGGAGTGGGTTGAGGGGTGTCCAGTGGGTTGCCTGTGATTCCAGGTGCTGCAGCAGGCCATGGAGAAGACAGTACCCCTCTTGGTTATGTAGGTAAATTGGTGGTGCAGCTGTAGCTGGTGTGGCGGTGTTCAGTACCAGATTACAGACACTTTGGCATTTCTGTCAAATTGGAGAGACACGTTTTTTAGTTTGGCTTTGCACCATGAAGGTTTCTGTCAACAGTAAATGTTGTGTGGTCGATGGTGACTTTTATCAGTGTTTATGCGTGTGCAGTAGTCTGAGTGTGTGCAGTATTAGATAAATAAATTCAGCTTTTTTTCACAGTTGCTCAGTGGAACAGTGTAAATACATGATGCAAGCACATTTGGGTAAATATAAAAAGTCGGTTTGCCTCCAACACCTCTGAACTGCATTTGAAGCCGTATTTCCCAACATTCTGTTAATATGTTGCTTTGCTAATTGTAAGTACAGCTTGATCAGGCCATCCATATTGCTAAATAAAAACTGTGCTCAACCCCATAAATAGCTATGGATGTTGTTGTCTGCATGTGTGTGATGTTGAGGTGTGTTTGACTCTGGTTCTCACTTTCTCTTTTCTCCTTTCTCCTTTCTCACTGTCCTCTACCTGCCTTTTTAAATTCCCTGTCAAAATGAACATGATGAAAGACAACCCTCAAGCACTACTTAACTTAATTCATTAACATGAAAATGGCTCAGTTTAATTTACAGTAAGGATACAGTTAATTACATTATTAGCGTCATCTGTGTAAGAGAAACGTCTAGACAATTACACTAGTAATAATAATAGCAATAGTAGCTCCCTCATTCATATTCACACTCTGTTCTCTGGCTTGTTTCAGGAAAATAAAATAAAATGTCACATGCCCCAGTTTTGTCAGACTCAGCTCAACAATCCAAACTAAAAGAGAGCATAAGATGACATAATAATAATGTCCAGAATAATTCCATCATTGTGCATCTGGTCAATTTTACCATTCACAGCGGTTGCTTAACGTCAAGTTGCTGTCCAGATACACAGGAATCCTGAGAAGACAACACATAAACTTCTAGTTTATTGCAACTTGGCTTTGATTTCTGTAGATAGCATCAAACTAGTAGCTGAGATCTGGGAATGCAGCATCATCAATTTGTGTGGTTTCAGCTCTTGTTTTTCACATTCATTGAAGAGAAACTATAATGATTTACACAGAACAAAGCTTTGTTATTTCTCTGTCGTTCATGGAAGATTAGAATCTTAATTGTATTTATTAATTTATATTGACACCTCTCTCTGGCTCTGATAATGTCACTGATTTGAATTCCTCTGCCTTCTCTTTTAGCTGTTCAGACATCCCAAGTATGTTTCCTGTCAGCGGATTGCCGTGTTTGTCAGCATGGATGATGAAGTGTGCACTGAGGAAATCATCAAAGACGTGTTTAAACAGGGTAAAAGGTGCTTCATTCCCAGATATGAGAGCAACGGCAACCATATGGACATGTTGAAGCTCAACAGTCTGCAGGAAGTCGAGACAATGCCTCTGACATCCTGGAACATCCGACAGCCCGCTGACGATGACAACAGCAGAGAGGAAGCACTGGCTTCTGGTAACCATGGACACACACGTACATACAAACACACACATACAGAAACATACACATCATCACCATTACTATCTACAGTCTAGAATTTAATATTGCTGATCAACAGATCAGAGATATTGTTGAAGAGAGTTAACCAAACTGTTTGGTTTGGTTTTAATGATTTGCGTTGCCCATGCTTGTGCTCAGTGTTTTGCTCTTTGCAGTGCGTCATTCTTAGATTTAGAAAAAAAAAAAGAATTATTGTCATACAATGCTCTATGATCTAATTTTCATTGACATTTTTGAAATAAACAGCATAGATTAATCTGGCAGTAAAGATGCCCCATGCAGATTTGCTGGGATCAGAGCTGACTGAGGCCTTTTGTGACGGCTGTATTGGCTATAGCCAGTTGCTCCAGATGTGCTGGCTGAAAGTGCTATTTTGCTGTGTGGATCTGTGGAACAACTGAAGTACAGGTGAACTGGGCAGCAGTTCAATAATGATGCAAGCACATTCTATTCTGGCAACATATTGAGAATGAAACACACCTCTGAGCCTTTCATAATATTGTGTTTGGTGACTGGTGATGACTGGTATTGGGATTGGTGACCAAAAAAAAAAAAAAAACTAAACTAAATGTGATCACAGTATCTCTGATGCAAAATAAGAAGTGTACCAAACCCCATAAGTCTCTAAGTGAGTGATGTTCACGTGTTTTTGTCTCCAGTCGTCTCTTTCTCCTGCCTTTGGAGAACCAAATAAACAAAATACCTGAGTGTTTTTTGACTGATGTTCCATTTGCGATGGTCAGTGATGACAGTTTCAGAGTAGGTTTGTAAACATAATAGACTTAACATTACTATTTTGAAACTTTTTTCAGTATAGTGACTGACACATTCTTTATTGGCACGTTCAGTCAGAAACAAAGGTATCAACCTCATGAGCTGAACCCCGTTTTGGCCCCAGCACACAGTCACACTGTCACATACAGCCTGTCCACAGTTACCATTACAGGAGTTTTCAGGATTCTGACCTCTGATCTTATCAGCTACATTTCTGATGTGTGATCCAGAACAAAATGACACAGATTCACCAGCAGATAGAGCTGTTGTTCCTCTAAAGAGGTTTTTCCACTGTCATCAAGAGAAGAAGTGTGTGCATGCCCGGCCACTCGTCCGTATAATCTGTTCACCTGACCTTGAATTTTATGGCGCCATTTTTCAGTATGAGTTCAAAATCCCTATTTTGAAAGGCCACCAAACCTCTCACCTTTGTAGATTTTTATATTTCCTTTAAGTGAATCCACAGGTTTCCCAGACCTAAAGTGATGTCTGGCCAGTCTGACTTATTATGTATTCAATTATATGATGCCAAAATTAATAAACATCTAAACACAGAGTATGTAATTCTGCCGCTAGGGGTCTCCCAATCAAAACACTAACAAAAGACAGTTTGATCACGTTGTGAAGTAGCGTGGGATCATGGGAATTGTTTTCTGAAAATCTATCTGACGAGGCAGAAGTTGTTTTGTATATTATTATTTCTATAACGTTAGCCACATGGCTGCTAACTTGTCTGGTAGAACACATGCGAATCCGACTTCGCTCTGAATTCCTAACTTGTCACAAAGTTCTCTTTATCTTGGACATGCCACACCAATATTTACCCCGTTTTTCCTGCTCTTCTTGTCCCATAATCTCCTGGTCGCTTGGTTCACCCTTAGGTTTGCGCTTTATGGGGTCAGCTTTGGCGACAACATGCCTCAAACAGAAATGAATAATAATGAATAATAATAATGCTCCATCACGACTGAGCAATACAAACAATAGTAAACGATAGATAGATGTCTAGTTTGTCAAGTTTCAAGTTTCAAGTTCTTTCAACATATCCTTCCTAATAGATAAGACTTTATTAATCTCACAATGGAGAAATTTACTCTTACAGAAGCTCTTCAGAACACAAGGGGGGGGGGGGGGTTATTGCACATAATAACTATGAGAATGAAGGACCTGTGGTAGTGCTCCTTCCTGCACTGAGGGTGTCTCAGTCGTCCACTGAAGGAGCTGCTCAGCTCCTCTACCGTCCGGTGCAGTGGGTGAGAGCTGTTGTCCATGATGGCTGTGAGCTTGGCCAACAGCCTCCTCCCACCCAACTCCTCCACAGAGTCCAGTGGGCAGCCCAGCACAGAGCTGGCCCTCCTGACCCCCGCTCTGTGTTACCTGGGGACGACAGCGTAGAGGATATCAGAGGCTACCACAGAGTCATAAAAAGTCCTGAGCAGGGGTCTGCACACCCTGAAGGACCTCAGTCTCCTCAGGAGGTGGAGGCGACTCTTGCCCCTCTTGTACAGGGCGTCGGTGTTGTGGGACCAGTCCAGTTTATTGTTCAGGTGAACACCGAGGTACTTGAAACTGTCCACTGTCTCAATGTCCTCCCCCTGGATGTTCACTGGTGAGTGTGGTAGTGTCCTCCCGCTGAAGTCAACCAGGGCTGGTGCTGGTGCTGGGAACAGTCCGTGTAGGTGTGGGGGAGCAGGGTGCAGGTGAAGGTGGTCTGGGGAAGGGGGAAGTGCCTGCTGGGTTCTAGACGCGTGAAGAGGGGGGAGCAGGAAGCGGGGCAGAGGGGGTGGGGGGAGAATCAAATCTGTTGAAGTTTACAGTTTAATTCATTCGCCCATATTATTTCACTCCACTTTCTATTGCATAATATTATCTTTACTTTATTTACTTATCTTAACATGGCTGCATGTGCTACCAACATAGCTGGCTAACTAGCTATAGGTGGGGTTGTGAGCTCTTTATAAGCAGGGGTGAACATCATTTTTCAGTCACGCACTCAGGTGAGTACCACGAGATGAGACTCATCCCACACAGAGAGTGGTCTCAATAAACAGTCTCCCTCACTGTCCTCACTGCACCACCCAGTCTCTGGTGGAGCCTCAGATTAGCTGTCTCCATCCACAGGTTAAGAGGTGGCTTTTGGTCAAATGTCTCTGTGGACAAGTGAATGTGTATCAAGGCTGAGAGGCGAGTATGTGACAGGCGAGATCTGTGCTGTCACATGCTGCACTGCTCAAAGGCAGTGGAAGAGACAATTTACCACTTGTCGATGTCAGGGTAACAATCTGGACTGCTTGTGTTTACTTTGTGGGCCAAGTCATACAGGATGCTGCCAAGTCTTTTCCTGCTCGCTTTAAGCTCATCCATTCTCTCACAGTGCGGTCTCTGACAAGTGGCAAGTGGAGGTTTTAGAGATAGTTCAGACCACTAGCCCCAGTCTGTGTGTTGGCATATTCAGGTCTGTATCCAGGTTGATTTTGGAAAGTCTGGACAGCAAAAATGAAATGTGATTTTTGCAAATCACATCCAGGCCACCTTTGGAGGATGTTTGAAACATGACTCTAATCAAATTTCTACAGATGTGTCTCAGTCAGGACGGTCTGGATGCTCAAATCAGATTTCAAAGTGTCTTTTGCATCGTACACAATCTGACATACAACAACAATGTCAGTTCCAGAGTGATGGAGGAGGTCAGAGCAGCTGAGCAGGATCCTTGCTACCAGCAGGTGGCGTGGAACTGCGACTTCACAGCATGATTGTTAGTTTCTTCTGCTTGGGTGCAGTTTGATGTTTTGTAGGTGGCAGAAAGCCAATGTAGCCTCCGGTTTGTTGAAGTGGGGTTGTATGAGACATTTACTCAGTGTATTACTTATAGTAGATGGCAGTTGGCATGGAGAAGCAGGGAAGTAGTACGAGTACGGAAGCTAAGCAGCGTACTGCTGTGCAAGGGGTCAGCAGTAAAACATTTTTTATCCATATTTTATAATGAACAATTTCAGTGCTTTACCTTGCCATCAGACAGCCGTTTCCTTTGGCACTACACACTCAGCTGTTGAACGTCTGTATTCCTGTGCATGCCACTCACTACATTATGCGCGGATCAGCTGTTTGGGTCAGGATTTCAGCAGTTTAAGCAAGAGACAACAAATGAAGGAAAGTAAAAATGAGTGGTTATGACAGCGACGATGAAATGTCTTTCACTGTGGAGACAAAAGGATACCTTTATGAACCAGAGCCAGCACAAAGACACAGCTGGAGACAGAGAGAGGGGACACTCCTGTGGAAACTGGAGCAGTTTTTCACTGCTAGATTGGCAGGTCACTTTATTTATGTGTGGCTATTTAACGCTTTTTTACCTGATGGTTGAGCACGACAGCAAGTCAGCAAGTGTCTCTCTGGTTTATTTGCTGGTGGTCTGGACAGTGCAGAGAGTGTTGTTCACAGTTGAGAAAATAAAATGCTAAAGTGTCTGTCTGATGTAAAGCGCTGAAAATGTTCATTATATAGTGTCCACCTCAACTGATATTTATCATTTTACATATTTACCTTCTTTTAGGTGGTTAAAATCCCACAGCTGTGCATTGCTTTGCTTCTGTTTTGGTCTGCTTCTTCAAACTGGGGCCATGCTGACTGCTATTTATTGTAGGTAATTAAATTTCAGAAAGCCTGAATTATCCCTTTTTTTGGACATCTCTCTCAAAGGCTACATCATTGGTTCAAGTGTCTTAATTAGAAATATGTGTGGATGTGTATTGATGAGCAATGACAGACGCTGCCGTCTTCTTCTGCTGAGTTTTATAGTGGTAGACATCCACCATTAGTGCTCCTTTACCACCATGCTCAGCAGACAGCGGCTGGTTAATTTAGAGTTGCTCGCCACATTTTGATTGTGAAGCTGTTTCTCAGAGAAACTCTGTAAAGATCAAAAGAAAGAGGGGACGTGCTACTTCTCTTAATTACGTCCACGTTTCCCTCGGCTCACGTCTTTGGCAGATGTGAGGAGAGACAAGAATCTCATCTTTTCTTCTCAACCATCACTTGAAGCCACATCCGAAGACTGCAGCACATCTGGACCAGTTGTCGGTCAGGTTTTACGGCTCTGTGGCAACTTCTGTTGATCTGGAGTTTGTGTTTGCTCATAAATGCTGTTCAAATAATGAACACCATGGCCGGGCCACCTCTGACAGCAGGTTTGGACTCTAGTGCTCTCCCACATTTTAGCTGAGATGGGAGTGGTTTCCAAAGTTAAGAAAGTTGATAATACATTTCCATAGCAACCTGACCAGAGTCCTGTCATAACCCCCCTTCTGCTGCGCTCTGAAATACTGCTGCCATTCACTCATGATTATTTACTTCGTCTTTCCAGTTCTCTTGACTAGTGTGCTACTGCTGCAAAGAAGAAACAGTTGCAGTTACTTCTGTTGAGAAGAGACACTCGTAGCTGCAGATTGGTAACATGGCTGGTTATTGTGCTGATGGAATGAGCTCAGCGCAGGTCTGAGAACAGGAAAACATCTCACCAAGACATTACCAAATATATTTGGTAGGACAGGAAAAGTTATGAATAACAGCCCATCTAAGACAACAGCTCCTGGCTCAGCATTGAGCCAGCAAGTTCAGCAGTGGGATTTCAGTGAGATCAGGAAGTTCAGAGGAAAAATGATAACATTATCTGTACCAAAATATTAACTTTGGCTGCAGTTGAAGTCTACATGACAAAAAGTGAGGCCATTACTCTTTGCTATTACTGTATAATATGAAGCATATATCTAATCATTAATAAATAAGGACACAGTTAACATGTTGGCAGGAAACATGCACAAAGTGTGTGCAAAGGGGAGAGAAAGCAGGATGGAGCTGCGGGTCAGCAGTTCAGAGTGGAGCAGGTGGAGCTGGAAACATTATAAGCATACTGTAGATGTTGGGGCTAAAGTAAGGCAGCCAAACACACACTTAAACGTTTAGTTGCAGCCTGTTCACTGATGGTCAAGCAAAGCATCCGTCCACCATCGTTTGCATTGTAATTCAGATGTTGTGTTTGTCAGTTGCATGATTTTCCGATCGAATAATCGTTTTTTGATTCCATATAAGCCAGTGATTAGTGTATTATTCCTGCCCCATTCCAATCTTCATTGTGGCTCTTGTAAATGTAATTTGCGTCATGTGTATGCTGGGTCAGAGAACTTTCCCTGTAAAACTGATCATTCCAAATTCCAAATGAATTCAGCAGATTGCGTATTCCTTCTCTGTGAGCACTGCGAATGCCACTTGTTGTGCCAGTTCAGTCTGAGGGGAACATGACTGGAGCAAAACATGAGCCTAACCATCTCTACACACATGTCAGGTCCCAGCAACATCCTGTGCTCTACGCCAACCCGGTCTCCTGCTGAAAGTCTAACAGTGTTCAAAACAGAAGAACGAGCTGGCTCTGTGTGAGATGTTGCCATGGTTACCCAATAAAAAACTGTGTTATCACAAGTCAGCTATCAATCACTCACTTCCACACTCACTCACTCAAACTCAAACAACAGTCACGAGGAGTGAAGAGAGGAAAACCCTTAACACCCTTAAACGTAGCCTTTTTAGGCTTTCTCCACTCACACAGAAGGACTTTGCCATCCCAATGAAGTCACTAACATGGTCACTCCAGCAGGAAAGTTGTGATCATCCCCCTGCTTGTCTGGCCTGCTAATTCATATTTATTTTTTCCCTCCAGTTGAGTTTGACACTCCTGAACATGTTGAGATATAAAGTCAGGGGATCAGCAAATTCACAGGGACTCACACTCTGGATGAATAAACTCCAAACTGATTGGGGATCAGAGAGTTGAGATATTTCAGAGTGGATCAAAAAGGTGAACGGACTGATTTTTCCACCCCTAGAGTCACGCTGCTGCTGTGGCTAAAAACGGTTTTACTCCTGTTTCATTACTGTTACGTATGTACAGTAGCAGTTTCCAAAGATTAGCACCATAGATGCAGAAGTGCAGTCTTCTGGTGATGCATGACTCAGCAGTTTCAGTCTGTCAGCATATAAGACAATTTGATTTTCAAGAGCTCACAGTTTAATGTCTCAAATGTTAATGTTTGGTCTTAAAATGCCTTGTAAAGTATGAAATGAGACATGAAATGTACAAAATAACATCCCGGACAAGGTTTGGCTGTCAGCTGTTTATATTTACAGGCAAAAGCAGACATTTTCCAGACCTTTATCACTGATTACTCTATCTGTTGTCATTATCCAGGAGGTCTAGACCTGATCCTGATGCCAGGCCTGGGTTTTGACCGGGCCGGGAATCGTCTGGGACGAGGGAAGGGCTTCTACGACACCTATTTGAAACGTTGCATGAGACACCCCAAGGGAAAGCCCCACACCATCGCCTTGGCCTTCAAAGAGCAGCTGTGTCAGGAAATTCCCGTGGACGCGAATGATGTGCCCCTTGATGAAGTCCTGTATGAGGATGATGAGTAGCTATTCAGTTACGAGTGGTGGTCCATGAGCACAAAAGGGGCTGTGTTTGGGCTCACTGGACTGGCTGTTAGAATACAGCCATCCTTCTAAGCAACCATCTGTCACGGCATTATACGGGTTAACATACTAATTCACTGGATCTATTGATATTTACGTTGAAGATGCTGTTTTGTGTCAGTACTCTGCTCTTTATGTCTTGCTGCAGTTGCCATAACAAGCTTTTAAAAGCAGGTTTTGCTAACAACTAAATACTTCAAATGAACAATTGAATTCCACCAAACTTTAATGAAGAATTCAATGAAAAGAAGCACAAATAAAGCTGTTTTTGGAAAAGTCCTATATTTTAATGTACCACCTGTGATCACATGACTGACATCTCATAGTGAGGTGATTTGATGACAGTTGAGCTAAGACATGCAGCTGGGGAAAAGCCAGGGAGTGGACCTTATGGACTTGTCAAACTTAACGATATCTTGTTCCCTCAGCTGAAATACTGGAACTCCCCGTTCACTCAAAAATGCTTTTGCTGACAGTTGCTACGCTTGGAGTCTGACACCAGAAGGTTGATTTCTACGATGGCCCTGAGCTCGACACACCGCAACTTCAGAATACACACACAAAAAGACAAAACGCAAGCAAATTGCATGCGTGTGTTGAGCTCTCAGGGCCACCGTAGTTCTCCCATTCGTCACATGTATTTGAGTTTAACACGTGTATGTACAAGAGGATTTTCTGACATCACAACTAGTTTGGAAGCCAGTCATGAACCCATATGCAGCCTAAACACATGTGATGTGAAAACCTGAATCTTCCAGTGCACATACACTGAGGATCAGCGTTTCGGTCCAGTAAGAGACTTTATGGTCCAGCAGCTTTTAAAATGGTAAAATATTTGCTTATTTGTTCTGGATTTTTCAAAGTGGGAGAAGCAGGAGGTACAATCTGAAGTGTTTTTAACAAGATCGTTAAATGTTTGTGTGGAAAACAAATTTATTGCTTCAAGCAGAGCGTTTTCATCTGTGTTAAAACACACACTGGGCCCACGTTGTAAAGTATTCAAACACATACAAAAGTAAAACATATTGTTTCTTGATAAAATATAGTAAAAGTCATTCACTGTTTTGTTTTTTTTTCTTTATTTTTTTCTTGTCAGCTTAATCAAACAGGCTAAGATACCTTAAAGGTCCAGTCTGTAAGATTTGGGGGATATATTGGTAGAAATGGAATATAAGTATGTTTTAATAAGTGTATAATCACCTGAAAATAAGAATAATTGGTTTTTGTTACGTTAGAATGAGCTCTTCATATCTGTAGACGGAGCTTTCCGCCATGCTGTCCTGCCATGTTCTACAGTAGCCCAGAACAGACAAACCAAACACTGGAGTATTCAGTGTCCATTCTAGCTCGTTAAGCGGAACTTAACTGAGCTCACTGCCTCGGCTCACCACATGAACTAACAGTTTGATTTTTGGCTTTGCATTATGTGATTCATTAAAACCAAATTGTGAATTTGGAGTTGAACGTTTCTTATTTAATCCAGTAGCTCAGGTTGATGCAGGTCTATGAAACAAACTGCTGCTTGCCATGATATATTTTAGCTTTAAGAAAATGCTGATGTCCATATTTTTTGTTGACACCCCCTGAGGCAATACCAGAATAAGAAGGGAAATTACTATGAAATTTACTGCATGCATGCTTCCTCGAGAATGAATCCTTTCCGTTTTGAACAGCTTATGAACAAAGCTCATTGTTCAAGTTGTTTGGTTTAAATACCAGGGCAGTGATGGTAGACCTCAAACCTTCAGGTTGTATACTTATAAATACTTTCAGCAGGTCTGAAATCTCTCTGTTACCTGCCTGCCTGAGCGTTTACTTTAACGATCTGTAGGTAAATACAAAAGAATGTCAAGCATGTTTAGACATTTGTATACACAGGAAGCTTTCATTTTTTATCTTCCTCCATACTTCCTCTCCATCAGTTACTGTACTTTGCTCATTTAGTGAATGGTGAATAGAAGTAGATGTGTGCTGTACACCAGCAGGGAAAATAATGTCAAGATGAATAATATTTATTTAAAACTAGGCCGTTTGCTATAAAGATTGTCGCAGTCGTCCAAGGGGAGGGACGACACATAAGATGGGTCTTTGAATGCTTGACTTTTTGAAGAAGCTGACATTTTCAAAAAACGTGACTGAGCCATGTTCCAAACTACGCCTTCACCCAAACGACAACCAAGAATATAAAACTGGACTACTAGGCCATCTGCTTTGGCACCCCATCCAGACCACTGGCTTCCAGAAACAGATGACCAGAGCTGAGACCCCCGGAGACGTGCTCAGTTTGTCCAGGGATGCTTGTCTGCAGAGAAAACCAACATACTAAACACACATACAGTCAGATACCACTTTACTACGTAAAACTAATGCAGTGTAATACTACAGTCCTGCAAGAAATCCTACCGTTATGAAGGTTATGATATTCAGATCAGTTGAAACTATTAGAAAGATATGTTGACACATCAACACAACTTTATTTCAGTCAACATTGTGTCGTTGCATGTATGTGACGGATCACATGTGATGACAGGCAATGATCAGGTTAAAAGCAGGCGGGGGGCTGACAGCCTGTAGCTGCCCAGTTCTGTTTTCAAGGATGAGGATACTAATTTCACTTTGCACTGTTAAATCTGGCCTGACAGTCTGGGCCAGTCAGCTGGCCAAGCTGCCAGGAGTCCAAGCGATGGCCAGTCAGGGGCGCTCCGGGTCCGACCTTTGACACATTCTAATTTAGTCCAGGCCAGAGAAAAACAGACAGTTTTTTTCTCTGCTATAGATTTAGAGTGATGAATAACCCTTTAAATGAGAACTTGACTGTCATCCATGTGTGTCATATCAGTAGTATGTTGTTAAACCTACAATCTGCCTTTTCACAAGTCCTTTGGGTCAAGAAGCAAGTCTGCACGGGCCCACAGAGACAAAACCTTAACCCAAGTCTCCACCCTCAAATGAAGTGCTGTACAGTGAGGGGACTTGCATGTTTTCAGTAATCGGAGAACAGAGGAAGATGTGAGACCCAAGACAGAACCAAAGCAATAATGGGACCTGGTACACCCACGTCATGCATCCCTGGTTCCAAAAAGCAGGGCAGCTGTGTAAAATGTAGATAACAACAAACTGTCTTTACTGACTGGTTCTCTGAAGTAATGGACCAGTAACATCCTTTATCCAACCATGTGTTCACAGAGTGGTGAACCTCGCTCCATCCTCGCTTGTGAACGACTGAGTCTTTCCAAGATGCTCCTTTCATACCCAATCATGATACTATCACCTGTTACCATCTAACCTGTCTGTCCAGTCTTTAGCTGCTCCTGTCCCAACTTGATTGAAACGTGTTGCTGCATCAGATTCAGAATAAGCAGATATTTACAAAAATCAATGAAGATGATGAGGTCAAACATTAAATCTATTGTCTCTGTAGTGTTTTGTCTTTGTATTGTCTGAGTATATGTTGAAAAGCATTAGCAAATCATCACATTCTTTATTAGTCTTTATGTTGAGTTTTACACAGCATATGACGTTGCACGTAGTATGGCACTGAGTTATTTTTACTTGGTTTACTCAGGGTAATTTCAGCCTGAGCATCGGTGTCTGTGATCAATCTTAGTGTTTCAGTCAGCCATCAGAGTCATTAATGTGTATTAGATCATAGCTGCGGGGGCTAACTTTGTGTTTTGAATATTTATTATACATCACAGATTATGTTAATGTCTCATTTTGTAACAGCACCAGCTGGGACTTAAACTGTCACCGTCCACCACTACAGCATTTTCTGTCATTCACATATTTCTGAAGGAGGGCCAAATGCTGCTCTGTCACACTGCTCATGTGCTGTATGTTATGTTTTATCTAGTATGACCTGTAGTATCACAGATAATTACAGTTGACAGTCAGTTGGTCAAAGCTCGTGTCTTTGAATACTGAAATATGGAATATACATGTAGGTTGACACTGGGTCTGTCTGACTCTCAGAAATTTAAATTATGATCTCCAACAACCCCAAAGCTGTACTAATGACTGCATGCACCTTGTTATTTAACGGCTGAGAAACAGTAATCTTTAAAGAAAACAGTGGCTTCAGTTGTAATTAGAGCTTTTTCTTGACCAGTAATAGTGTGTGTGTAACATTTCAAAGCAAGAATGGATTAAGAAAATAGCTTAGCGGAAGTGATGACATCCCCCAACACAAAGTCACTCTGTCCATCTGTCCTGCCTACTTATGATCTGATAAATAAATTACGATAAAATAAAAAAGCCAAGAAAAATAAAAGAAACACATGAATGATATATAGCCAGTCCAACATGCCCTTGTAAAATAGGTTGTTTGTTTGAGCCTGTTACAAGGAGGCAGCTTGATTAACTGAAGGCAACTTTAGGTGTCAGGACAGTTTTTAAGGAAGAGTCATTTGATTCAAAGTTAAAAAAAGAATTATTTGATAAGATGAGGTGACGTCTAAGGCAGAAGGAAGGCATTTGGTCCAAAGCATTCGTGAATGGAGGAGCCAGCAGGAAGTGGAAGTCTGTGCATGCTCGTAACCAGCTCAGCTGCAGGAGGACTCAGGTTCACATGCTGTACAAACATGGAAGCGTGAGGCTTTTTTGTTTGATGCGCTCAACGATCATCTTTGACAGGAAAGCGTGGAGGTGGAGGAAGCTTCAGGAGGAGTCAGTTGATCTTGCAGTGTTTTAGTTTGTCACCATCGTGGAGTTTCAACTGAGTCCTGAAAGAATCTTCAGCAGGACTGCGTGTGTCAAAGAGGAAACACTTGTCGTTCTGTGTGGGGGGGTGTAGTGGGCTGCTAGTATGGACTTCAGTCCAGAAGCAGGCCACTAAGACCGACAAAATGATGTCACCTCCATGAACAGTCCTGTAATTGCAGTATGTGGGGAGAGACGATGAGAGGAACTGCAAATGCTAAAATAAATTGCGTTGTCCTTTTCTGTGTACACAATAGCTTTTTGAAAGCTCAGTTATTTTTGTGAGTCATGAGACAACAGGCTAACGGAGCAGGCCCATTATTTTATGTTTGCAGCAGCTGTCTCATGCTGTTATCAAAACTATAAACTTCTAAGACTCACCAAAGTGGGCACTACTCAGGCACAGAAAATGACACTCATCTAGATTTACATTTCCATTTTCACTATTAGATAGATAGATAGACAGACAGATAGATAGATAGATAGATAGATAGATAGACTGTAATGACAGAATGATCTTGAACTGACTCATTCACTGCTTACAGTTTGGTAATAACTGATTAAAGTGACCGTGTCAGATTACAACACTGCGATCTACAGTCGATTCAGGAGTCTGTAGTTTTCAAAATATGCTAAATCAATTAACATCTATACCTCCACATGTCTTCATTCAAATGCTACCAAACTTGGCAGAGACACTCTTTGGATACTAGATGTTACATGTGTTGAATGGTGTTCAGACATGTCAAACGATGAGTCCGCAGTAAAGCGATGTGGCCACTCCACCCTTCCCCTTTCCCATCATTTCAAGTGAATGAACTCCACTGAGCCTCTGCTGTGACAAACAGAGTGACAGCTGTCTCCTGTGAATCTATGCTGGCTCAATGTGTGTGGTGGATAGTGGATAGTGGTGAGTTTTACACTGTGTACTTACCATCGGCTGGTTAACTTCAGTACCATTAACAATGTATATATACATTCCAGTGGACTGTATTACCTTGTTTTGACTGAAAGGCCGTTGTCCTTTGGCTCAGAGTCATAAAGTAAAAATGTATACCATCATAAAAAGGTGAGTAAACACATAGGTGAACAACCATTATACTTAAATTATGATTTTTAAAGAATGTACCAACTACACTTTGTGTACTTTGGTCACCGACAAATATACTGAAGTGTACTCAAGCAGACCTGACGTGTAAATAGTTGCTAAATTGGCTCCACTTTTTACGAAGTTTAAGTGAACTGAAGCTCACCGGTGAAATCAGGATTCATGAGCATTCAAAACACACTTGCAGTGCAATTATATAAAATGACCAATGTGTTGGAAACATACTTAAATATACTTAAAATGAAGAGAAATTTAAATCCACTTTAAGCATGCTAGTAGTGTATTACAAAGGACTTGAAAATAAGTGTATTTTGTACACTTTGTTACTGTTATAAGTATTTGTAATTTAGTACACTTTTTAAAAGTAGTACTACTGCTACTCTTTGACCTGGGCACTATTTTGTACTCAAAATGTACTGCCATAAATGGCCTATACGTGCATTTAGCTCTACTTCAGCTCTTTATATAGTGCCAGTTAGAACAAGTAATGTTTCACTTTGGCTCGGTTTCAGCTACCAGGCTTCATCCAGCCTGGCTCAGCTCCACCCATGCTCCACCTCTTTGGCCATTCTTTGGATTAGCCGGCAGTTAGGAAGAGTCAAGCGCTGCCAAGATGTTGTTGGCCGGAGCGGCTGTCGCTGAGCTTCACAGTGGCTGTGGGTGACATGACAGTGTCCATGTTTTGTACAGTCCGATGTGGACTGTACATGGATGTGACCCTCCAACAGTTTATCAGTGAGGATACATGAAACATATCCTGTTTCTGACTGTTAGTAGAGACTCCTGCAGAGCACCATTAGGCTTCACGATCAAAGTTTTTAGAGTACATCGACACTTCTGTCTGTATTCTCACACTCCCACTAACTCACTTGCCCACATGTGCTCTCTCGCTCTGTTTCTCTCTGCTGTGAGTCTCATCACACTTTTTTATGGGTTGATGGTTTTTATAATTCCTGTTCTTGGGAGGTGCTACAGCCCCCTCAGCACCCCTTCTTCCCGTTCCCATGCCTTACATGTAGTTTTAGCCACTGGCTTGATAGCAGGCCATAGTATTATCAGAGCCTCTTTTGCAGTTGATGCAGAGTTTATTCCTCGTGCCTCCCCCTCTGCAGTTGCCTCTCCCCACGACAAAACATTTTCCTACCCTTGCTAGCACCCTTGGTTGTCATGCTGGCCTGCGTGCCTCGACTACCTCTGCCAACAGCGTTACACAATGCATGCCAGTAATAGGGGACTACCTGCAGTGTTAGACCAGCATCGGCAGCAATTCTATACTGTCTCCCTGGGGACAGACTGTTCGACATAGGGGTTAATCTGAGGTATCTGGCACAGGGTGGGAGGACGCAGGTGACCAACATCATAAGCATGAAGCAGTTGGAGAAAAGAAAAGAAAGCCTAGCCAGGTCATTGAAGTGTGACAGAAAGATGAGTTGGCATCGAATTATTGTCTCTGGTCCCTTACGGGTGAGGGGGAATGATGAGATGTGCAGGAGGCTTACTTCACTGAAGATGTGGCTGGCTGGTTGTAGCAGTGAGCAGGGATTTGGGTTTGCAGGTAACTGATCTTCTTGCTGGGGCCGCCCTGACCTGCTGAGAGCACATGGCCTTCACCTTACTGGAACAGGCACTAGGAATAGAGACAGGTGTTTTCTTTGAGTTTGACATTAAAGACTTAGCACTTGGCAGGTTGCAGGTAATTACAGAGCCTGCTGGCTTTGGATTCTATTAGCTTAGTTAATATGTCCGGTAAGAGCAGACTGTCAGACTGATTGCGCCCTGCCATATTATTCATAAATTCTCTAAATTTGTTGATCTGGCTGTGGTGAAGTGTCCCACAGAGCACCTAATGAAGTCTGACAAAACAAAATGTCTAAGGTAATTAAGATCGTTGGTGGTACTGGTTACAAACAGGCTGACAGAAGTGTTGTTCGTGTGTGTAGACCAGAGACTATAAGATTAAAACAGATCGTGATGCTGTTTTGCCATCATTGTTCTCCATGAAGTTTGCTGGAAGTGATCTAATGTAGCCCCAGTGCATTTTATGTGGAGTGAGAACTGAGCCAGACTCTGTTTAAAAAAATCAAATTTTAAATGCTACATTGCTAATAAGCAACTGGTCATAACTTAGGGGCCAATTTTGCCTTGTGTGCTCTGATTGATTTGGCATGCTGTTAACACACCAGGCATAATTTTGAAATTCAACTTTTGGCATTTGTTTCCTGTGTTGTTCATCACTGTTTTGGAAGAAGGAAATAATGGGAGTAAGAAACAAACCAGCTTTAACAGTGACAGATTTTCTTCTTAGTGTGATGGGGTGAATCAAATTTATGCCGATGTGAAAAGTGGCTCATGTGGATTTTAAAAGTAACTGCTAAATATGTTTTGGTGAGTCTACAATGGCATGTAAACAAAAAAAACCTTAAAGTCTTCAATTTGTGAACGGAGTTTGGTGTGTTTGTAGGTGGTAGAACAAGAATGCTCAACAGGGCTAGAGGTGACGGAATCAACGTTTGATTAACTACTTATTTTAGAAGTTAACTGCTAAAGTTCTTTTAAGATTTGGACTGGACCTCTACGCTTTCACTTTCATTCAAATAAAAAGTAAACTGTGCATGACTTTGTAAAAAACACTGTTCTTAGTAAATCCCTGAGAAATAAAATGAAATATGGGAACACTTGTTAAATATGGCTCCTTTACCTGTTAGTTTGTTCCGGCCCAAATGCGACATCTATATAATAATAAGCAAAAAAGCTTTTCCTGTTATGTTGCCAGAATCAATTGTGTTCTCAGCAAAGACTTGTTTGCATGTTGCTGAGCTGTGCTGGTCTGTACGTGGACCCCTGGAGCTGTTTCCATTAGTTTACAGTGTTAAAGGAACGTCTCCTCTTGTTTTGTAGCATTATTCAACATCAGCACTTTTTACAGCCACCACAGAACAGAGCAGCTGTGCAGATTCGACAAACTGGCCTTGAGTAAGTAGAATAGGCACATTAGACACAGAACATAAAACATGGCAGAGTTCATTTATACTGGATGTTTATCTAGCAAACTTTGGTTAGTACCGCAACACTGAAGCAAATTCTGAATAATCATGAAATGGAATGTGCTCATGTGCAAAGTGATGACAAAAGTGTGTGTGTGTGTGTGTGTGTGTGTGTGTGCGTGTGTGCATGTAATATTTGGTGCAAACTTATGTGAGTCTTCCTTGGGCTGGGCTTTCAAACATAGCATCAGAAACCCAAATAATGGAAATATAAAGAAATAAATATCATTGCAGCTATTGAAGTGGATGGCTGTGAATTATTCAACACGGCCCAGATAGCAGTCCCATCGTTTGCCTAGCATGATTGGGCAATATGAGTCAAATATGCAAAAATCACAAGTCCCAGTAACACCTGCTGCTGTGCCTATGCAAATATCCTTATCGTCCAGCCAAAGCAGCCGTACCTGGCTCTGTGCAGACGCCCGGATTTCTGATTTCAATAGCACAACAGTGTGACATTAGAATATAAAGTAGCAGGCCCCTCAGGCTGTCCCCATTAACATAGCTGTGACTGCGGTTAAACTTGGTGCAGAGAAGAAACTCGCTTCTGTCATTGCAGCGATTAGTTTTCTGTTATCTCACAGTAGTTCACACTGGCATTGTACACAAAATCAAACATGTATGTTGAAGCTACAAAAAAGAAAAAAGTCGGATAATTTAGAAGAAGAATCCAGTTGGTCAGAATAAAAAGGAACGGTGAAAAGCAGCAGAGGACAGATAGACCCTTAGGCCGAATCTCTAACAAGGCTAAAACTATCATGAAGATGTACTCAACGGATTGTGTGTTATCAGCCGGTCCTCTGATGTTAATTGGTATATTAATCACAACAGGGATCCTCAGCTGCTGACGTTCATGTAAACAGATTAACCTAATTAAGACTGGAGCTGGAATATGATCTATAGCGGGATTAGTCTGCCATATATTTATGTAGTCATGAAGCACACAGCAATGGTTTGTTCATCCTGTGGCTTCAAACTGGCCTGTTATTGCTATTGAATGCGTTGTTGCTGCTACATCACCACAAACTGCCTATACATGAGGAGGAGGAGGAGGGAGGTGTAGAGAGGCAAATGAAGAGCAAGAAAAAAAAACTACAGCCACTACAGCTCTGTGAGGTGGATCAAAGCGGAAGTTATATAATAATAACAGTAATAATACTAATAATAGCGTCGCGGTACCATACTTGTTACAAGTTTTCCTGAGGAGAAGATGAATAACCGCAGTAAATTTGACGCTAGAGGAAACGCCACAGTGATTCATCGTATGAGAACTGTCTGCCAAACATTTCATGTTAGTAGTAAAAGGTAAGTACAAAGTTTGACCTCCTGATGGCATGAAGTGAAAGGTCAGGAGATCATCAAAGTCCGTGGGATGCGTCCTCTGGAGACCATGAATATCTGTAACAACTCTTGTGACAATCCAGCCTGGCTGACGTAGATCCCCACCTCCATGGCTACAAAAGAAACGAAAACCAGAGGCTCATTTCCCCCAAACACGGTCTAATACAGAGAAAATATGAGGGAGGGAAAGTGGAGATACAAGACGAAAAGAAGATATGTGATGGAGGAGATGTGTGTGTGGAGAGGTCAAAGGAGAGAGGAGTGATACAGCAGATGATAGAGAATAGTAAGGGAGTGGTTGACAGGAAGCACTGCTGAGCCGAGATTGCCAATCAGCAGGAATTCTTCCCTCTCGTGTTATACACATCCACAAAATACCACACACACACAAGCAGGGCTGTGTGTGTGTGTGTGTCACAGTGTCCAGCAGCCTTTACATGACTTGCAGCTACCTGCTCTCAGCTTTGAAATGGTTTGTTATTTTGGATTAATGGTGCGAGAGCTGAAGCGCAGGAATAACCAGTTTAATGAACTGGGTATAATGGTTGAAGGTGGCGTGGCGGGTGAGATGCCACTTCCTCAGGGGTGTGGAAAGATGGCGGGGTATGGAGGAGGATGTGTTAATGAAATCACAGCACCCAGCACATATTATCCACTCATTTTCCTCTCTCTTAAACTCTCCCTCTCCAGCACCTGAAACAACAATGTCTGGGTTGTGACTGTATCTGAATGTCCTCGTTTTTAACTTGAATCATGCTGCAGGCCAGTGACATGATCCTGAATTACTCTTCCCATAGCATACTTTATATATAGTTGTGAAATGGAAATGGTGGTTTTGGGCATCCAGGGCTCCAGTCCTGTCCATCTTTTACGTAGACAGTGACAGGTGACTGAGAGTCGGAGCATTTCAAGGCTGAGATGGACAGGTTGAATCATCAGGACAAACGTTTGGGAAAATGTTTGATTCTTACAGAAAATCAGGAGATCAGAAGTCTGTATACATGAGAAATGGAAGAACAGACGTTATGTATCAGTTTTTCTATAAGAAACAATCCAACCTAAGATAAAGATTTGAGTTTGTCAGAAATAAACAACAGTTTAAATCAGTTTTTTTTCTTCTCGGTTCATTTTGGATGAGTTTTGCTGTGTTTTGTTTAATTGCCCAATCCCAGGCAACCTGCACCTGCCTCCTTAACTGTTGCTATTGGCTTAGTGCTGTGTCACTGTTCACATGTACTGCCGCATGTTACTCGGTGTGTTACTCATTTACGTGCAGAGCAGAAATGACTGTAAGTCGATCATTTATAAATTTAATTTGTGCATTTTCTGTGCTGTGACGTGAATGGAAAGTTTACTGAAATTTAGCAAATATATTCTGATTATTCATGAAATAAATCAGCTTTAATTAAACAGGCTTCTCTAAAACACTTGGATCCTTTACGAATGGGTTTACATTTTATCCTTGAGGGTGAGTGGGGGGGTAGAGGCTAGGTTTCCTGAGGAGGAGGGGCAACGTAGTTAAAACCTCCTTCAGAAATGTGGGGGGCACCACATCTAAACGACCTGATGAAAGCTGTAGTCTGTAGTCCTTTAAAGCGCCTGACAGAGGTGCCTCAGAATGACTGAGCAGGGCAGAAGGGTCTCATGCCTCGTGCCGAGTTCGGTGGCATTCATTTTGTTTTTTGTCTAAGGAATACAAGTGTTATATGACATGAAAACTCAGTTTTGTTGCTGTAGTTATGAAATGTTTCACCATGGGAACAGCGCTGCTGTAGATGGTGAAGGATTCTCCGCAGTGAAGCTTTTCTTTCTGCCACGTCTGCAGCAGATTCATCTGTCTGAAGCCTGAAGATGCACTCTCATCTCATATCAAGCGAGGACAGTTTGAGACATGTTATATAGCCCTGTTGTAGCACAATTTATGGCAACTTAACAATGCTTGGATCATCATCCATCTTTCCAGTGTTGAATGAAATAACACACACATCTCAGTGCAGCACCCAAGGGATCATGGGAGTAAGAGGAAGCTAATGGAAGCAGAATAGCAGAGGTACGGTGGCAGACTAACTTTTTCCCCTTGGGTGGCTTTATTTCCTGATGTCCTCTCTGTCTTCCTTTGTCAGAGGGCATATTTTAACTCCCCACAGAGCGAGTGGGGGTGCAGCCTTGTCTTTGATGCGATCAGATCTAGCCTTCAGGGGCGAAATTTGTTTCACAGATTTCAAAGCTGCAATTTCCCCTTTTTGCCTCTCTGCAGGGCTGTCGACACACTCGCAGCCAGCAGACCCAGTGACTAGCTCAGGAGTCCATGTTCAATGTGCTGCAGTACAGAGGAGAAAAAACTCACTGCAGGAAAAGATAAAGGACATTATATGAAGGTAAAATTTGCTCTTGAGAATTTGATTACTCTTGAGCGACTCCTGGATTATGTAATCTGTGGTCTCACACAGATTACACATAAATCTCAGTGTGTGGTCCTGTGCTGCCATGGTGAGGGTTAGTGTGTGTTAACATGAAGAAAGTGGTGCTGATGGACTTGTGCTATGATCCAAAGCGGATGAAAACCGACACATCAGTACTCACATCAAGTACTGAAAACAGAAATGGGATCTGTATTCTTTTCAATGCTGTTGATTCACCAAACCACACTCATCTTATGTTTTTCACTTTTCCAAAGCGAGTAAGTGAAACATTAACCACTTTTAATGAGTAAAAATCGTGTCATGATCCATGCTTGCCACGGCTGTTTTATGTTAAAGATTCTTCCTTTGCGTTTTCATAGTCTGTTTTTGTCACGTCCTGTTTTATTTTGAAGGTTCATGTTATGTTTCTTTGTTTGCTTTACTTCCTGTGTTTTCCCGCCTTTGTGATTGTCTGATTAGTTTCACCTGTGTGTCATTAGTTGTCCTCCCTTGTGTATTTAACTCTGTGTCTTCCCCCCAGTCTTTGTCAGGTCGTTGTCTGCATTACTCTCTATATTCCTTTGAAACCTTGCCTTTGCCTGATGCCACGTTTTATGTAAGTGAGTCCTTGTGTTGTCTTTGTTCATGTCTGTGCCACGTTTCATGTGTTTTTCCTTGGTTTGTCTTTGTCCTTGTCTTTGCTGTGTTCTTGTAAATGTTTGTCCTGCATCATTATTATTGTCTATGTTCCCAAGCCTTCCCACTGTCCATGTAAGTTTGTTTCTAGTTTTGTCTTTGTCTCTAGTCATACCTCAGTCCAGGGGTCCGTTCCACAAAGCAGGTTCAACAAACCGGGTGTTTGGGGGGAGTGTAACCCTGAACTCTGAGTTGATCTTCTGAGTTTTCGATTCCATAACAGCAGATTTGAGTTAGTTTGATTAACTCAGAGTAGGTTCACCTGGAGTTAACCACGTGGACCACAACTATAAAAAGACAGCATCCATGGAACTATTACTACAAATGAAATGGGAAAAAAGCGTTCTTCTATATCATGTTATGTTACATAATTAAGCCTATATTTAAACTAACAGACTTTTACTCGGCCAACAGAAAGAAGGCAGATACACGAAGAACGGGTGGTGGCCCAGCACCGCCATCTCTAACTGAGGCAGAGGATGTAGGAAGGCCAGTGGCTGAGGGAATCCCTGGAGTGAGTTCATCCTCTGAGACCACCACCCAAGACACAAGTGCCTTCATAAAATGTAATATGCCTTGGCCTATATATATGTGTTTATATATATATATTAGAGCCTATTCATAAAAATATATATATTTTTTTCTCCATTTGTCCCAACAGATTCTGATGGTACTGTCTGCCTGTTGGAGCCACCTCAAGCCACAACAGACCTTGTAACTGTAAGTAGGCAATACTCCAAAGATTTTGCAAAATGGTCCATTTAAGTATACTGAAACATATCACTCATCTAGGATGAAGACCACAAAGAAACTCTGACTGCTGCCTTCACAGAGGGGGATCCAGAAAGGCGAATAGAGGTAACATCTTCATATGTTACTGATAGTTCCATTTCCATTTATTAACATTCTGGTGGAATATAGAGTGTGACATTTAGCCTACACTGAAGTATTAACACATTCTCATCCTTAACAGGGCATGGCTGGGCAGCAGCAGGAAGGTCCCTCAACTTCCACTGCACAGATTGACACAGTGAGATGAATATTTAGTAAACAGCAGAGGTTCAGTCTGTGGAATTCATGTGTAACTGTATCATTTAATGTCCTCATGTATTCCCAGTTACCTGTTAAAGAGATCTACAAAATCTATCTCCTGAAAAAAATACAAAAAACTGAAAGACATGCAATACCTGGACCGCAAGATAAAAATTGCAGATCTAGAAACTGCAATACTGGAGCACAAGTTAGAGGTGGGTGCATGGTGAACTATGTTAATTATATTAACTATTGGAACATTAACTAAACAAGCTCTTGTATTTGTAGGAAATAAAGAAGACCAAATGAAATGTGTATTATTGATTTATTTGACTGCTGTGGTGATGATGACTTAATATCAAATGATAGGGCATATGGTGTCTCTGACTGCTCAGCCATCCTGCATAGCTGGCAGGTGGAAGGGGTCATCATCAGGGTCGTCCATTTGTAGGGCAGGTTGTTGCTCTCCTAATAGTAGCAATATTATGAAGAACAACACAAGCCACAATAATATCACAGGCCCTCGCAGGGGTCACCCTCAGGTGACGTAGGCACTGGAAACGGCTTTCAGCAGGCCTATGGTCATCTCCACCCAGGCTCTCGTCGTGCATTGAGCCTGATTGAAGTTCTGTTGGGGGCCTGGGTAAGGGATCAGCCAAATGTTATAATTTAAAATTAAACAGATCTCTACACCATTCACCTGCAATCCTGTGGAACTCCTCCTTGATGACTCTGATGGGTTTGTCCTGGGAAAACGACAAAGATTGGTAAAAGCCGTTTCAGGGCCAGGCACACTTTTCTCACGCCCTGCATACAGTCGCCTTGCTCAAGTGCTCTCCATCTCCGACATTGTAAAGAAAACTCCCATTTGCAAAAAAAACACAGCACAACACACAATATCTGCTGAGATGTCAGGGCATGACTACGGCTGGTAAAGCTGCAAATGTAAGGACGGATTAGATAATGTATGTAGATGTTGGACTGTGCCGTGAAACGGTACCGATCAAAAAGATAACTGTCTGGAAAAGCAAGAACATCTATGCGTGGTCTGATAACTATCTCCAGACGAACATTTAGTTCTCTGCGCAGTATCGCTGCACCTTCATCCACGGGATCATGAACAAAAGGACATGCCATGTTAACGGAAAAGTCACCACCTACTGTGCCTAATGGACTTCCACTGACTGATATTTTAATTTTTTTTTATAACAGACGGCAGAACTATGCCAAAACTCGTCTGCTGACTGAATGAATGAATGAGGAAGTGAAATACGGTGTGTGGTTGAAAGAGGGCGGAGACACAGAGAAATTTGAGGTTCATTGAGTAAAACCTGTTGGCCGAGTAAAAGTCTGTTAGTTTAAATATAGGCTTAATTATTTAACATAACATGATATAGAAGAACGCTTTTTTCCCATTTCATTTGTAGTAATAGTTCCATGGATGCTGTCTTTTTATAGTTGTGGTCCACGTGGTTAACTCCAGGTGAACCTACTCTGAGTTAATCAAACTAACTCAAATCTGCTGTTATGGAATCGAAAACTCAGAAGATCAACTCAGAGTTCAGGGTGCAATACTGGAGCAACAAACCTGCTTTGTGAAACGGACCCCAGTAGTGTCCTTGTCATTAGCCATGCCACAGTCTACGTAAGTGTAAGTGTTTTTATGTATGCCTGTTTGTTGCTACAAATCTACATACCCTTTATATTTAGACAGGGGGACACACAGTGAAACTTAAAGTCACCACCAGGCGACAACTTGCTTTAAAATATCAGATTAACAAGGTTTGAGTTAACTAGTTCCTACATGAAGTGACTACAGTCAGGTGGTCAGAATCAGATACCTCGCTGAAAGTGAAATGTGTTACTTGAAGGATATGAACACTTCACTCACACATTATGCTTCAGTGGTGCTGTTTAATAACTCATCAATACATGTTACAGCTAATTTTCTACTGCCAACTGATGAGGGCAATGTAGCAAACACATCAATAAGGCAGCTATGGCTCTCCTCAGCATTGCAGCCAACCTTTATTAGATAGATAGATAGATACTTTATTCATCTCCAAAGAGAAATTTGCAGATATTAGTATAATTCTTATTAAAGAATATTATTAAGAATATGGAAGATCTACAGGAAAACATTTAGATGGAAGGACAGAGGGAGAGAAGGGTAGAATACAGGAGAATCTTGGGAGGGCTGACAGGTCTGCATATCAAATCCACGATAAGGTTGTCGAGACAGCTACTGACAGTGAAGCCAATTTCCTTAAAGCTTTTAGGGTGTTTGGGGACCACCCAGTCATCTCACAACCTCAGCCCGAGATGAATGACGAGCACGACGACGCACCTGAGCCAAAAGATGTGGAGCTCCACAGAACCACTGAAATATTGATTGACAACAGCCACACCCTGGAGCACCAACTACCACCACATCACCGATGTGCCTGCAATCTACCGGCCACATCAGACGAGCTGGAGAAGGGGGATGAGACTTTCAAATGCCTCTTCAGCTCTACATTTCCTAAATGCATTATGGAACAAAGTGGGGAGGTCAAGGCGGGCAGCAGAGGGTGATCTGCAACTCAGCTGTCCCCACCAGACAAGCCACATTCATGGCAGTGGAGGATGTTGTCTTCTGTATTTTCAAGAAGAATATCTGCTCCAACTTCAAAATAAAGAAGTATCACGCCCACACACACACAGAGCTCTTTTGTCCATTTATTATATATGTCATGTCATTTTAAAAGATGAAAATGTTTAATTTTTTTGTGATCTTTCTTTAAGATTATGAGCACCTGAACAAAAAAACATAATAAACACTTGACTGCATCATGAATACTTTTTTGTCCCCACGTTAGTCTCTGCTCTGGTCTACCCCTTTCCTAAATTTCAGGCTGAGCGCTGCAGAACTGTCATCTGTGGAGGAGTATGTCACAGTACTGAAGAGTACAGCAGCAGCTCTCACATGGATGGCTCATCCCCACCAGCTCTCCTGGAAGACGTGCTGGAGAAGTTGGAGACTTCAGTCAAAGTGTGGCTCCTACAGTCTGTCCAACACGACCTCGAAAAGATGTTTTAAAATATGTGGTGGCCTGGGAAAGCCCCTCACATGGTGAAACTGTTTTATATCTTTGAATACTAGGAACACACCTAGACATATATTTTTCAATGATGACATTATCATTCTCAGATCAAAATCTTCATGTGTCTACAAGTACAATAATTTGTGGCCATGACAACCAACCTGTTCCACATCGCCACAACACAAATATGTAAAACTGAATATGTTCTCAACCTTTTTCCAGGAATGGAACACATCAGAAGTCACACTGAGGTGACAAAAAGTGAAGCTACCTTGGATACCAGCTCTGCTTCTCACCTCTATTTCTGAGCGTGAAGGCCACAACCTCAGGTGAACTGGTGGCTACCTGGCTGCTCCTCAGAGAATATGGATCTTCTGCACTCCAGAAACTCTCCGTCAAGACAAACACTGCACCACCTGCCTCCATGACATGTGACAGACTGCTCAGTTATGCTGGTCTTATCTTCACAAGACTGAGAGACGAAAAGCAGCTCCTGCTGAACACTACTGAATGATTTCAATGTGGTGGGCTGTCTTGCATCTCCAAATTTGGAGGCATTTTGCATCAGGGAACACTGTTTTGCAGAGTATCTTTAGCATTAAGAACACATAATTACATTTTATTTCAAAAGATTTATGCGCATATTAGACTAATGGAGAACTTATTTGCACATAAATTAGGTAAACAACAAATGAAATACTAGGTTTGTTACGGGGGTGTTGAAGTGGTGGGCTGTTCCCCCCGAGGCAATGTTCAGGAAACACTGTATCAAGAAGGCAATAAAGCAATATCCATGTCATAGAGCTCTGTGGCAGACTGGCTGAACTGGGGCTTACGATGATGCTATCTTGGTTGCTTTCAATGCAAATATATCACTGAGGCCATGAAACTCTTCAGTGGTGGAACTCTAATCTGAAAGTCTCCTTCAGGAGTAAGTGAAAAAATAAGGTTTGTGTGAAAAGAAACTGATAAAAGCAGCGACTCATGGACTGGATTCCATTTACTGCAAAGAAATGACTGAGTTCAAAATGAACTCTGTATCTTATATTTGCTCTCAAACAACACACACACACAGAGTGGTTGCTATCACGCCTGGCAGCTCTTCCCAGGGGGGGCAGCAGGTTGCGGAGCATTCACAGCCAACAAGATTAACCCTCTGCCCCCACACACATGCTTCTGGAAAGGAAACGACAACTCAGCGTTTCTAGGGCAGATGCAGAACAGCTGAGTGTGTGTGTGTGTGTGTGTGTGTGCTGTCAAAGACGCTTTTCAGGGTGTGTAAGCATCCTCCTGAGAAAGGCCTCTTGCGACTGAATGATGGAAAATATGAAAAATGCTGTAGCAGTATGTGTGAGTGGAGAAGATAAACAGTTCAGTGCTCCTCTGTCTCACCGGGCAGTCGACTAGAAGCAGGTTAAAGGACCCAGATAAATAATCTGAAGGTGTGTTCACATCGCTGTCACATAATACATCAGACCATGCTGGCAGGATCGGCACAGTCACGACACTTTCTCCAGAGCTGAGCTTTTAAATCTTGCTGCTTTTTATTCATAGCCTTAGAAGGTCAATCTAATTACAGTTCTGAGTTCTCAGGTACTGTGAAATGTTAGATGACTGTTATAGACGGTCTGAAGCTCTAAAGTCAGTGAACTAATGCTCCAAATGTATATCTGATGTAATGAACTTGTTGATAATTGTCATGTCCAATAGGCTATGTTTAGTTTTTGTCCTGTGTCTATGTTGTCTTGTGGCTTTCTGTTTTATTGTGAAACCTAACTCTCCTCTCGTTTCAGGCCCTTGACTTCCTGGTGTCCTTCCCGCCTGTCTGATTGTCTACCCCGCCCTGATTGTCTCCACCTGTTCCTTGTTACCTCATGTGTATATATAGTCTGAGTTTCCCTTTGTCCTGTGCCAGTTTGTCTTGCGCTGTGCAGTCTGAACCTATGCCAGGCCATGCCACGTTGTGTATTCAGGTTTTGTATTCCATTGATACTTTGTCTACTTTGCTATAGCCTTGCCTTGCTTTGCTTTGATGCTTTTGCCTTACCTTTTTTCCTGTCACAGTTGTCTTCCTCAAAAGAGTGATTTTGGTTGCAGTTTTTTCCTCCTTGACAGCGATCCTTGTTTATTAGTGTAGTTTGTATTTTCCTCCATAAGAGTGACTTTAATTTGATACTTTGTCATTCAAGATTCTTTATTTGTACACTGTCTACTGAGTCAGGCTTTTGGGTTCAAGTCCTAGTTCGGTTGTGACATAATATTTCCTTGTCTGTTTGCTGCCTTTTAGTTAAATTAAACTTTGGCATAATCTAAGAACAAATGTCATGTTTAGGCTTGTTTTCTGCACAGTGAAGTGAAACTGGTGAAATAAGACTGTATGAAGTCATATGGAAAAACCTGCTCAAGCATTGATCAGGCATGTCAAACTGATTCCATAAAGGGCCGTGTGGCTGCAGGTTTTCGTTCCAACCAAGGAGGAGCACACCAGGCTGGACTCAATTAATCAGCTGATCTCAGTCTTCAGCTGATAACTAAGTGATCCCTTGATGTTGACTGGTTGGCCTACTCCTCCTTGGAACAAAAACCTGCAGCCACCTGGCCCTTTATCAGTTTGACATGCCTGTCCTAGATCATGCAGATGACGCAGCTGCGGACTTACATGTGGACAGTTGACAGCGCGCGCACACACATGCACACACATATATATATATATATATATACACACACACTATTAAATAGTTAGAGGGGTGTGTATGCAGACACGGTCCACACAGGGACACTAGTAAACAGGATGGGGACCTCCTGACAGCAGGAAGCTCCTCTGCTTGTTGTATCTGGCTGAAAAACAAGAGAAAACAATGTGACTGCTGAATGAGGACAGGACCAATGGAAGGGAATTAGCACAGACATACAGGCCATGAAACAAATGTCCAGTCCACATGACCTGAGCTATGACATAATGACTCCTTTTACATTAACTTACCTGTCAATGTTTGATCAGGTTTGACATTTGGGCATTTCGATGCTCGATGATTTTCACCACTGGCAAAAAGTGGTGTTACTGTCCTGACTGCTCAGTAACCTTAGAGCCCTTTTCTGATTTCATGAAGAAAACACAGATGAATCTCTAGCACTGAAAGGCAGTTTGGTCCGATGACCTGGCCCCTTGCCTCCTCCAATGTGCTTTTGTATAAGGGCATCAAAGTGGTGACCCGCAATTAAACCTAGACAGTCCTGATCAAGGTGGAGGGTGGATGGGTGGAAAGAGGATGTTGATGAAGCAGGTGTCTCACAAAGCCCATTATAGTGCTCCCCATAAACCTGCAGGGTCTGGGTCAGCAGCAGCAGCTGCCTCAGAAACAGATGGCAGCTGTGCATCTGTTAGCAGCCCCTCTCCCAACCGTCATCTAGGAGAATTAAGCGGTGTAATTCCAGACAACCTCAGGGTGGACAAACCCAAACAGGTACCCCTGGGTAGTTTTCCAGTTTGGCTCTGATGAAACACACTTTTGCCAAAACAGAGTAGCTCATCCGTGGAAGGTGATGCTGCATACTAACTCCCTTGCAGACAGTTTCGGGCTCACACATGATAGGATTTAACATGGACAGTAAAACTGTGTGAGAATCCATTTTCCAGCGCAGTCACACCCCCAGAAAGCTCATTTAATTCAACCTGCTTTTGAGAACAACCTGACCAAGAAATGCGAGACAGAGTGGAACGACGGTTCACTGAGGAGGTTCCATTTGTCTGGCTGCAGCTTTATTAGGCTCAGCCTGAGCCACTGGAGTGTAGTAAGTAGGCCACAATCATATTCGTCTTATTGTCTTGGTGTGAGCTGTTTTCCTGAATTGTCTGCCAGCTTTCAGGTGGTTAAAAATATTGGGTCTGTTTCAGAGTATGTTTGCCAATACTGAGTAACAGATTTGTGAGAGCAGAATAAAACGAGCCTTGAGCTGCACATGTAGTCGTGTTTGTTTGTTGTGTAACTTGGTGCTCTCTATGGTGCTGATGCAACTGTTATGATGTTGCTGTTGTTCTGCACCAATAACTGAATGAGGCCTCGGACTGTTTATGGTTTAATATTGAGGTGAGACCACACAACTACAACATAGTTTGCTGTTCTTTAGGGCACAATTAAATAAATAAGCTTATCATTAAATGGTTAAGCAATACATCACAACAGGCCGTGATATGTGCTCATTATATCACAGCTAAGGGGCGTTCTTCGGCATCCTTTGCGTTACCAATAATGGCAATATGGAAGAAGAATACACAATAATTTTCATGTAGTTTTTAATTAAACATAAATACATATTATCTAATAAAATAGCCCCTCTGTGAAAAAAATAGTCCCACCTCTCCGTACGTTAGCTCTGCTTGTCGTCTATTGTCGTCCTCACCTTTTTTTTAAGAGAAAGTCACTGCTCAGTCAACTCTACCCTTGTTAACCCTATCTGGAGGTGAAAGTTAACCTTAAACATGTGAATTCAACTAATTTAGTCTTAATTTATTTGTCAAAACACCGCAGCAACTTTTTGCTATCTAACAGTTTGTTGTCATGGAGACGTAGTTTCTCTGTCAATCAGCCCCGTAACGTAAACATGCGAGGCCCCCCCGCAGTTAACTATGAGTGAGTGGTCCGGAAGAATCCACCCAAAACCTCAATGAATATCATGACTTTAAAAGCGCCAAATTACTTGTCTTAACGAATAACTCATTGACGCACAGTGCAGGATTTTACAATCTAATCTAATAATAATACGACCCATCTGACAATAATGAAGCGAAGTGATCTGCTGTGATAAGGCTTTTTAGAAAGTTAGGCGTGATATATGCTCATTATATCACAGTTAACAGCCAATCAGATTGCCGGAATTCACCTTTCTGTTTTATAACAGTCTTTAACACATAAACCTAAATTATATTGAACTATTCACTATGAATCAGTTGTCGCATTAAACTTTGTTTGCCAGGGCCCACTCATAAAAACCAAATGCCAGGTCAGTTACTTTCCTCCAGTAACTGTACTATTACATGCTGCTGACTCACAGCTGGTGGACTTTAAATATCCAGTATTTGCTTTATTCCTATCTTTACTTCCCCCACACAGTTCTGTTCTGTTATACCCAGAGTTGTTTTTGAGTGATTGATATGAAAATGTTCTTCAGGAAGGTTGTCCTCCCCTCTAAAACATGACTGAATCTTTCAAGTGACAGAGCGGAAGACACAGGAACAGAAAATAGCTTTTTAATAAGGCATGTCTGAATGGTTTAATTTGTGCAGACAGCAAGAAAATGGAGAAAGCAGCAGCACCCACTGCAGTATTTACATGGCCTCTGTTTTCTGAGGCTTTAACAATGATTCATAACTGAAATAATGCTCATTTACATGACAATGCTGCAGAAGTTTGGGGTCAGCATGCAGAGAAACCATGAAGCCGCTTAAAAAAAGGCCAAAGCTACATGAATGCTTAATGATCCACTTAAAGTGATTCCCAAATGATTCATTTTCCGTCTTACTTTGGCAGTCTCATTTTCATCATATCAGTAATAACATTGTACCCAATTAACTGCTGCGATCTGGGAGATCAGTCAGGAAGTGGAGGATGGAAGACCTGTTCATCTATTGTCATCATCATTGTATGAGTGTAATAAAATCGTTGCAAAATCAGTGAGGGAAGAATTTCTCCGGGGTCCAATCCAGGGAAATCACTGTCAGAGAAGCAGGGTATCTCCACCTGGGCCTCCAGGAAACCATGCCTCCAGTCACTCTAATGTATTCAACCAATATCTCATGAGATCCGCTGAGTAATTAAATAAGACGTGTGTTTATTCACGGCTCACCGTGTCTCCAGGTTGACAGCGCTCTGTTTCATTTCACCCCTCTGAAGTGATCCTCCCTCACTCTTTTCAAGCAAGAGGGATCATTTGCAAGTCATGAGTAACTGAATTATGTTATTTGTTCATTGTCCATCAACAGGGTGGTGGAATATTGAAATCAGGAGCTCTGTTCTATTAAGCATCTGCTGAGAATAGTCCCCTTAAATGCACTATGTCCCAATCACTGAGCCTTTTTTCAAAATGAAACTATATGCACTGCTCACAAAAATTAAAGGAACACCTTTTTCATTGGCCCTGGCATGAATTGAATTAAACCTGTCTGATAATTTTCTGGTTGGTTAAGCAGCTGAGGGCCTCGTTAATCAATTTCAGCTGTATTGGTGTTCATGGAATAAACAACAGGTGCACTTCAGTGGCAACAATTAGAAAACCCTCAAAACAGGACTGGTTTTACATGTGGAGGTCATTTCAAGTTTCTCCCTCTTCATCTTTTTCGGCTGGTTTTCCACTCGTGCTGATTTTGGCTTGTGTAAATATCCCTACTGGCAGTATGAGGCGATTCCTTAACCCTACAGAAGTTGCACAGGTTGTCCAACTTCTCCAGGATGGCACATCCACCCGTGCTGCAGCAAGAAGGTTTAATGTGTCTCCCAGCACAATCTCCAGAACATGGAGGAGATTTCAGGAGACTGGTGGTTATTCTCGGAGAGCTGGACAGGGCCGTAGAAGGTCCTCAACCCCTCAGCAGGACCGATACCTGCTCCTTTGTGCAAGGCGGAACAGGCTGAGCACTGCTCGTGCCCTACAGAATGACCTCCAGAGGGCCACTGGTGTGAATGTCTCTACCCAAACAATCAGGAGCAGACTTCATGAAGGTGGCCTGAGGGCCCGACGTCCTGTAGTGGGCCCTGTGCTCACTGCCCAGCACCGTGGAGCTCGACTGGCATTTGCTCAAGAACACCAGAATTGGCAAGTCCGCCACTGGCACCCTGTACTTTTCACAGACGAGAGCAGGTTCACCCTGAGCACCTGTGATAGACGTGAAAGAGTCTGGAGAAGACAAGGAGGACGCTATGCTGACTGCAACGTCGTTCGACATGACAGGTTTGGTGGTGGGTCAGTGATGGTCTGGGGAGGCATATCCATGGAGGGACGCACAGACCTTTACTGCCTAGGAAATGGTGCTCTGACTGCCATAAGGTATCGAGATGAAATCCTTGAACCCATTGTCAGACCCTACGCTGGTGCAGTAGGTCCTGGTTTCCTCCTAATGCACGACAATGCCCGGCCTCACGTGGCAAGAGTATGCAGGCAGTACCTGGAGGATGAAGGAATTGAAACAATTGAATGGCCTTCACGATCCCCTGACTTAAACCCAATACAACATCTCTGGGACATTATGTTTCGGTCCATTAGGCGCCGCCAGGTTGCTCCTCAGACTGTACAACAGCTCAGGGATGCCCTCACACAGATCTGGGAGGAAATGCCACAAGACGCCATCCGTCGTCTCATTAGGAGCATGCCGCGACGTTGTCAAGCATGCATACAAGCTCGTGGGGGCCACACAAGATACTGAAAAGCATTTTGAGTGGCAAAAATTAAGTTTTGGAAAAAATGGACTAGCCCTTAACATCTTCATTTCACTCTGATTTTACGGTGTCTACACAATTGCGCCCTCTGTAAGCTGAAAACTTTTATTTCCATTAAAAGACTTGGCATCCTTTTGTTCCTAAAACAGTGCCCTGTCATTATTGGTATAGATATCCAACTTCATATTTTGATCTGATGTATCTTATGTGTTTCTTTAAGGTGCTCCTTTAATTTTTGTGAGCAGTGTATTTGTGCATCATTTCTGAAGCTTCTGGTCCTTAGTGGGAAACAAGGGGCTTGAAGCGAGAGCCACAAACAGGTTGTGCCATGTTTCCACTGTGTGGTACAGACACTTGACTTTTGGTATGAGGTACTTTCTTTTATTTCAGCTGCAGCTCAAACACCCTTAATCTAGGCGGGATGCTTCAGCTGATCGTCATAGCAACGGCAAGTGAAGCTGCCATTACATCATGTTCAATGCGACACAGGAACAATGGAGGGTATTCTTTTTGAGATCCTTCCATCGGCAACCAAACAGAGGGCTGTCTGCACTTTGTTGGCTGACCACAGCGTGTTTTTGCAGGCTGCCATTTTTTTTTTAATTAGGTCAAGTAAATTAAAAAAAAATCTGGTGCAATATGCAGTCAGTGTACAGGACGTGACGATGATGACTCTGATCAGTGGTTTGCATTGTTTTCACTCACACACTGTTTATTATCAACTCAACTTGCCAATACTGGTGAGGTGATTCCAAGAAAAGTACAAGGTGCCATTTCATTTGACAATGAAACAAAAAGAGCGAATTTAATTGAGCTGAGCCGAGCCATACCATGCAATAGAAACACATGACACCATTAGAGAGGTCAGACAGGATTGAGAGATAGCCTATGCAGGGATTTAAACAAAAAGCAGCCCTGCATAACAACAACACAGGGAGCTGCGTTGGCGGGTGCACGTCGTTTGAAGGTACCAGGTGAAACAATGAAGGAAGTCAAGTCGGAGTGCCAGATGAATGTCCTTCAGGGCTTATCAGACTCCAAAACACTTCTTTCTAAATCTGGAGGCTTATAACAGCAGCAACTATTTTATAATTTGTCATGACGATCACAAGGTCAACATAGACACACACCATCCATGGTGTAGTGTGGTGTTGGAGCAAAAGTTGATCCAGGTTCAGCTTTTTTCCCAGATGGAGTGCACCATATTCACAACCCTGCTGGCTCTGCTCAAATAAATGACAGTTTGGTCTGAACGCAGACTAACATGTTTGTGATTTGTTGACAATACAATAAAATATAGTAATTCCAAAGGTAGGAGAGGACAGCCGCATCTTAATTTAACCTGCACCTTGAAAACCAGTGTATATCTAACAAAGGCCAAACTGACATCCATACTTTGTGATGTTTGGTCTCTTCTGATGTTGTCATGATTATCATGCAGCATGTGATGTTATACAGCAGTTTTTATTAGGATGCCATTCAGTTATGCTGTATCCTATTGTATGTGCTTCAATGTTGTTTTCCCTGTTTTGAACTGCGGATGAAGATTAGCCTTTAGGTTAAATCTGGCACATTTACATCACACTGTTGTCAATCAATACATGATGAATAAACAGATAAAGTCAGAAACGGTGACAGATTCCTCCAGTTAACAGTGATGTTGTGACAGCTTCCTGCTTCGTCTGTTGTTTTAGCTCCAGTAATGTAGGCACAACAACTTCCACCCACCAATGCATGCCTCGAATTCACCAGGGAACCAGGAATACAGCATAAAAGTAGTGGTGGGGACAGAATAATTCATGATTATATTATAAATCCCAAAACAAAGAAGAGTCAAAGCTCTGTCAGTCATGTAATCTTGTTCTGCCCTCCTGTAAATATTTGCAGCAGCTGTTGATCACTCAATCATTCACTCCTTCTTTTGTACAGTCACCAGAGCACCAGAGCTCTGCCCATTGTTAGAGTCTGTCCGTCACTTAAGCATGAACTGATACAGTTCATTACATACAGTACCTGTCAACAGTCCTGCTCCTCATGCCCAAACTGAGTTATCGTTCTTGGCTGTTTGTCACCCATCTTTGCTTGTTGCTATAGTGATCCATCAAAGTAAGGAAGACTTCAGTTTCACCACTGTCATTTAAATCACTGCCCTTGTTAATCATTGGTTATGCTGCTGCAAATAATAATTCAAGGTACGAGCAGACTTAAACCCCCATTTCCTTTCACAACAACGGTCATGAAAAGAAATCAAACTGCATGTGAAACTTTAATACTCCCTCTAACCATGCAGTAAATAAAGTGATGGAACAACAGACTACTCTGATTTAATCATTATTTTAAAAACACATAAATACACTAGAAAACTAGAAATTATTTTATTCTTTATGAAGTCTTTTTTGTAAAGATATAATCATTTCAAAATGATAAGAAGACTGTTACCCAGTTGTTCTTGTATGGTTGCTATGTTATAATAGCCTGAAATTATTAAATAGGTACTAGATAATTACTACAATACTTAGATTGTAAGACATTAAACTCAATTTTAACACAAAGTTGTTAATTGTTTATTATTATTGTTGTTGTTGTTGTTGTTGTTGTTGTTATTATATTAAGCTTTTGTCTTCTTACTTTGTGCTTACATATAGACACCCAATAATGTCACATTAACTGAAGGCAGTAATCTTAACTTTCACCATATGTAATGTAATTAAATTCTTGAAGACAAACCTAAATATTCCATATTCTAAAACCCATCACACATCAAACATCTCATCATTTTCAAACAATCATGTTTGAAGCTTGTGAGAGACTTTGTGATGCAGAAAAGTGGTACAAAAATGTCATTTCTGGCTCGGGACTGAAGGAGTCAAACGTTGGGAGAAATAGAAAAGAAAAAAATCTTAAATGTTGATGAATTGTTATGAATCCACTTCAGTTACTTGTGGTGTGCACATTTCCATACACAAAGTGCAACAGAGCAGCACGTTCTGCAGAGAGCAGCTAGTGTTGAATTAATAGTTGGACATGGTGGCAGAGAATGGGTTGTTGATTCATCGTCACATCTTGAAGCAAACAAACTCAGATTCTCTCCTCTGCTCTGTTCACTCTTTCTGCATTGTCAGTGGCTGCTGGTGCTGTCTTCGTTCATGCACGGCTGAGGACACTCTTTCACATGTGGCGCTCCGTGAAGCACCTGATACGAGTTAGTCCGGGTGGCCTGAGCCATCACTCAGGCGTTCAGCAGCAGAAAAGCCTACTACTGTACACCCACACCTTCTGATCCCTTTCAAAGAAGAATACAGTTATGCAGGAAATCCTTCAACACTTCTGCTGCTAAGCATGGCTGGCTCCTGGCTGGAATGGGCCTCTGAGGCACGTAGTGTTTCATTATGAAGCGGTCCCAGTGCTCAGAGGGTTGTCCGCACTCTTTCCTCCACGGTGCTTCCCTGCAAGACTGCCTCGATTTTCACTCAGACCTCACTGGCTGACCTTGAAATCGAAAAATCAGCTTTTTCTTTTCCCAGCCAAGACTCCCTGTGAGTTTGTTCTGGTTTGATGTAATTACTGTAGCTGGTGGGCGGGCAGACAGACAGGGTGGGGTGATGTCTGGAAACATATGGGTCTGTCCTTGTAGTTTTTTCCTCAAGAAGACAAAAAGTCAACCGAGGATTAGAAAAAAGGACAATCCTATAATGTGAGGATGTTCTTGCACAATTAGGATGAGCACTTTAGAGTTTCCCTTTAGAATTAGTTTAATGTCAGGGTTGAGGGAGTCTGTGCTGAGGCTTAAAGTTAGACTTAAAAGATAGAACATTGTTGAAGGGTAGAGTATGGGAACTATAGTTATAGAGCTGTTTGTGTTTCTAGGTGTAGTTTGGAGACAGTTTAAACTTCTGACATTGGAGTAGGGAATTAGAGAAATCTCATTTATCCTACACAGATCTCCGCAGGAGCAAACACATTTTTTTGACATGTAAACTCTTAACCACGTTTATAATCACATTTTTACGTGTGCATGACAAAGACTTCAGGCAGAGATCGTATCCCTGTGGCAGCAGGTACATGTCATGACGCACAGCGATGCTTCCTCTCAGTAAACAGCAATTGTTCTAATTGTATTCCAAAATGACCCCTTATTAGCTTATTAGTCTGAGGCTTTCTTATTTGACTTCTGCCCAAGTTCAGGATTTCTTTCAAAATTCTCCTCATCACATACTACAAAGCGCCACATGGCACCGCTCCATCATGCATTAAAGATGAGATGAATCCTCAGAGTGAGGTCATGTGGCTCGGACTCAGTCAGATTTTTACCAGACTGGATTTTACTTTTAACATTTTTCCTTTCCATTATGACAATACTTCTTCCTACTTCTCTGCAAGCCTGCAGAAGTTGCCGTGTCTGCAGATTTTTATTAACTTGAGGATAGACAAGTTTTTAGATTTTCAGGTATCATTGTGGAGTAAATGTTGATTGCACATTATAATGGCTCGAGAATAATTTAGATTGATTCTTTCATGTCTCCATTATAGACTAAATGAATGAATGAACTTAGCAACTGCTTTTCTCCTAATGTTTTCCTCTACTCTCCCCTCCACCCTGATACCAGCTGCTGCTGTGTTTACTTGTTTGTGCTAAAGCAACACCCAAACTTTATTATTACTCCAGATAAAATGATTTTTCACTTTACCTGTTCAGTGAAGATGCTTCTCTCTCCTCTCTGATTTCCAAAGAGGTGTTGATCATTTGTTCAAACCTGGAAACAAATGCAGTGTGTCTTGTGTTGTTGGTAGTTGCTCAGCTCTGAGGAAAAAAAGAAGCTATCAGCTTGTCTTTGCGACAGCAGCATCAGCAGTAATACCCCTTAAAAAGTTGTCCACTTTCCACTTTAGTCAAACCGGGTCATCAATTAGATTATGTTATTGTTGGAAATAGAAGTTATTTTCACAGTACCCCTTTGCTATTCTAGAAAGTATGGCTATGGAACCTGGGCATGGTAAGAGCTTTGTAATTTAGTACCAATTATAGGGGAATTAGCTGAATCACTGACAGTGCAGTCCTGTAATCCCTCCCCAGGAGACTTAACACCCGTTGACACCATAACTCATGTGACCCTAATGAGTCACATGATGGCTGGGTGGATCAACAACTCACATGTGACCTTGGTGACTCCCAAGGTGGGAACGATCCTGCAAAAGGATGAATGTCTGGCACTCCCCACCAGCCTGTTTACTGATTCAAACACACTTAACTAACAGTAAATCCTCCAATAAACACAAAACGTAAGGCACAGGGCATTTTCCCCTTCTGCTTGTGCAAGTTAAGTCTTAAATCATCACTTTTATGACTGGACTCTGGTTTGAGTCATGTGGCTCAAGTGCACACCTCTGTAAAATAGCGTAAGACAAAAATAGAGGAGTGTCCCTAAACAAACAGCTAAGATCTTAATGACTGGAAAAACTGACAGGTATCTGTTTCAGTCCAAGTAAACATTTACTTATTACAAATGCTTTCCTCCACATGTTGAGTTTGTCAAACATATGTTTGCTTGCCTGTACACAAACGTGACAGTTTTGCATGTTCAGCTGGCCTCCTGTGCACTCGCCAAAAGGCTCGAGGTTACATAATCTATCAACTGCTGTTATTATTTATAAGACAGCCAAATGATCATTGACCCCATTTTTGTTAATTAGAACCAAGTGACGGAACCTTTCACAGAACCTTTCAATGAGTTTAGAGTTAAATATCAGTTCCTGAGTGGGATATTTTTAAACTATAGGATCCTTAAACTAGAGTTGTCCTTGTTGTGGCTGTAAATTCTTCAATCTCTTCACTCTCCTGTCTTCCAATTTTCTTTATTCTCCAGCCTTTTCCTGAGTTGAATAACAACAGCTCAGGGCCGAGGTTATGTGAGTGAGAGTGTGATGTGGGCCAACAGGCGTCCAGTGCCTGTCACCAGGGTGACACAGCTGCATGATTTATGAGGGAGTGATTTCCAATCTTGGCTCCGAACAACTGTCCAGGCCCCTTCAGATTAATTTATTCATAACACACACACACACACACACACACACACACACACACACACACACACACACACACACATACATGCATGCACACACACACACACACACACACACACACACACACACACACACACACATGTGTGTGTGTGTCTTGTTTTCATAATTTACATAGACTTACATTCATTTCCTTAGCCCAAGGTTTCACCCTAAAATTGAATAATTTACATTGTTGGCGCCAGCATTTTGGTCCCCACATCAGACATCGGACCCAACACCATTAGTGAGCTCCTGATTTTGGGACCCCACAAATACAGAAAAAACAAGGCCACAATCACAAACACACACACACGCACACACACACAAACACACACACACACACAGTCGCTCCCACTTCAATTCCTTAATGTGCAACCAACCACGTAGATTGGTGCAGGAGAGCCAGATTAAATTGCATTTATTTATTTCAATTAGCAGCACACTCAGGTCCAACACATAAAGAAATGTCACCAGCGGCAAGGGAAAATAGGACAGAGGGATGATGGGAAATCTGCATGGGCCATATGCTGTGCAACCAGCGCGGTGAATAATTTAGCAAGGATGCATGCAGTGTCTCTGGGGGAAGCACTGAGAGCTGTTTAATGATCAGTTGGTAGGATGGAGACACTGGATTAGTTAACTACAGAACACATTTAGGAGGGTGGGAGTAGGACGATTCCTGTCAAGATCATCAGATTTAATTCTTCACAGGAACTGATGGTGACCAGGGGTTCTAGCATATAAATTCATATTGCCAACTATAGAAACCGCACCCAACACTGTGTGTTACCTGTGTATGCACACACAGACTAACAACCCAATCACCAAAGGAATGTCAACACTGGGTGATTCTGCAAAACCCCAGAATTTAATTTAAAATTAATTTCTTTCTACAATATATTTCTGCATGGAAACTGGGACATGGTTCAGGTTGAGGAAGGATAACGGCATGCCCATTGACCATTGCTTTGCGGGGGAAACCCCCGTGGCTCAAGAGCTAGGCTTAGTAAGCACTTTGTTTTTTCTGAAACCAGCAATGCAGTGGCCCACCGGGATTTGGCCCTGATGGCCAATTTTTCAAGCATTTGCTGTACATCCATCTGTACTCATTTAGTCTTTCAGGTCCTTCCAGCTTACACATGATGCAATCTGTAACTTCCCTAAAGTCAGTGTATTTTTTGTGTTTGAGCCTGTGCATTTTGAGAAGCCAAGTTAAGTGCCTCTTGCAAAGAATTAGTCCTTGAATAACCGCAAGTGATTGAAGTATGTCATTGCATTTTAGTTTGAGATTAAAATAAAACAAAATAAATTCAAACTGTGTTTGCAAGTGGCTAAAACTTATCAGTCACCAACAGTCTCTCCACAAAGATGATAATTTTCTCAAAGTCGTGCAAAATTATTACCAGACATGATTTGTAAGCCATTTCAAATTGTTAAAATTCAACAATTTAAAAAAATCTTCTTTAAATGCTTTAAAATTACTGATAGATAGATAGATAGATAGATAGATAGATAGATAGATAGATAGATAGATAGATAGATCTAGGCAGTCGCTTCCTCTCGTATGTTTTTATCGAGTTCATCTTGGAGAAGCAGCCTCGCAGGTGGAGGTTGAACCGAACATGGTGAGCACAGACACAGCCAGCGTCTTTAACGTGCCACAGTCCTCGGGACAAGACAACATGTGCTCAGGCTTTCAGCTCCACAGAGAGCAGGAGTTTGTCTGCTCAGTGTTGTGCTGACGGCGCAGATTATATTCTTTTACAACAGATGAGGCAAACAGGTGACGCATTTCGGAAGGTTGGCAGGATAAATACTTTTCAGTCCATTCATCTTTAAAGAGTCAGTTTTCCGCACCAACTTTTTGTTTCGTGGTCTTTGAGAGTGCCGTTTTAGCTGTGTTAAGACGCCTTTTCCTTCCACTAACTGACACCATATTAGCATTGAAGCCAGTGATTGATGTGACAGCCCCACAATCGAGGCTTTGTTTCAGCTGTGTTTGTTTTGAAAGTGCTCTATGAATAAAGTTTACTTGATTTGAGTTGAGGCAAAATATCTCCATCACTCCTGGTGGTTGACTGTGCTATGCTAAAAATGCCTTCAGTTTTGTTATAAAATAAAAAAAATATATAAACAACAAACATCAAATAATAATTTAAGGCCAAAATGTGATTTTTATTTCATTTTATTTGAGTGTTCGGCCCCCAAAGTGTCCAGAAATATTCTGGCCCTCCGATACATATAGTTGGTGACCCTGAGTGTAAGTCTGTTGGTGTCGCTGCCTCCAGTGCTGCTCCCCCAGCAGACTACAGCAACAGAGCACTGGCCACAACAGACTGAATCTAGTGGATTTTTATCCACAGATCAACACACACTAGTCAGTATTTACAGCACCAGGTCGACCTTTGTGGATTTTGAGCTAAAATACACTACTGTGCTCACTGCTCATCTTAAACAAACTGAGTCATCCAGTGCACTGTAGCTCACTGATGTGTTTCAACAATCATGGCACCTAGAAATAGTCATAATATCCAGGACCTGAGCACCGGTCTTGATTATAACAGTCCTGCTCTTTGTACACTGACCACTGTTTGGTTGGTTTGGTGTCTGGACAGAAAGCCCTATGTGACAGAGAAATGCAGCCCGTCCTCACCAGAAAAAAGTCTGAACAGCTCTCTGTGCAAGCAGCCCATCACGACACATGTTAAATTCATTGTTAGCCCGCAGCCTGGAGCGGCTGCAGTAATTATGACTGGAGCAAAGGAGGAAGTCAGGTGACGTAGCATAAAGTCTGCATATGGAGAAGATTTTGTCATTGGAATTCGACCGATTAAGTTGCTTAGGTATGAGGACGTTGGTTAAATATGTCAGGCTTTGGATACACAACTAACAGTGTTGGTTTGGGTATTTTCATAACCTGCTACAATAAGAAAATGATGAATCACTTTGAACACATATAACTAACATGTTGTTGGCCCCATGCCCCTTGAGAAAGTACTTGTGTTTGGGATGAATGGCTTGGATGAGATGTACATATTCATTTTGTAGTGTTATGTAACATCAATATACAGCAGAAGTGTTTATATATATATTTACATGATAAATAGGGCTTATCTACAGCACGATGAAGACAAAGCATTTCCATATGATGAAAATAACATACATCAGTATCAGAAAAGCTGTCAGCTATCCCAGTGAATAGTTAATACATGAAAGAAACATGTTTCATGTTGAAACACTGAGTCATTGCTGCTCTTCACACCAGGCAGCATCCTCTTCAGTGTTGTTGCTGTTACGTTGCCAGTACAGTTATTATGATGATTTACTGTACACTAATGAAGCCTGAAAGGGTTAATGAAGCAACATTGACACTTTTATCACCAACATGCTCCATTGATTAACTCTGGAAGGAGATGTCTTGAGGAATTACAGCATCTCAAGGGCAAATATTCATTTTGACATTACTCATCAGAGCTGGTTATAAAAGAACCTCCAGTTGAGAAACATAACCATTCTATCAAGTGTGGTGAGCGGAAAGTGATCTCTATATTGCACAGTCTGATGAGCCATAAAAACAGCCTCACAGGAAGTCTTAATGATTTGGAAAGGTCATAACCTTTTGTTTCAGACGTATAACAGGCGGTGGGAGGAGGAGTGAGAGGGGAGGTAGGGTGGCAGAGCAGAAGGAGGGCCAAATTGAGGCAAGACACATGAATAAAGATGGAGCACCGTCATCTGTTGGCTGGTGTAGCGTTGAGAGAACCTGAATAGAAATGCCAGCAGTGCACAGACATTACACAGCATGTTGCATTTAAATTGAATACTACCTCATACAGGGTAGACATGGTGGAGGAGATTATGAAGGAGTAAGGAGAGCGATGCTGAGACATATCATATGTGCCGGGCCGGCGGTAAAGCAGCAATTGAACCATCTGGGGTGATGAATTGCTTCAGAGGGGCACAGCTGAGACACGTTGTTTGAGAAGTTGAGGAGTTTTTGAAACATCATTGATTTCCCCAGAGTTAAGAAATGCGTGAGATTCCACACAAGTCTCTTCAAAACGGCATGTGACACAGTGAGCTGTGCTGCAATTAAAGAAGTACATCTGGAGCAGCTCTCTGGGGTGCTCTCTCCTCGGTGTTCCAGAGGGTGCAAAGGCAAGATATGTAAGGTTCTTTAGCAGCGCTTCCCAGACTCGCTGACCAAATCAAACCAGGCCAAATGATGATCTCCTGTAAGAAAGTACAATCTGACACAGACAGAAACGTGGAAGACAAGCATCTTATCATTGTCAACAAACATGCCAGCATCAAGATGCACGATCCCTGCTTCATGGTTCATCAGTTAAATGACTGTTCTCATTAATTCCTGGACTGCACCAGGAATCAACTGACTGCCTCCACCTTGTATAATGCACTGGGTGCAGGGCTACTGCTACCATGGCAAGGGGTGGGGCTGAGCTCAGAGTCACTAAAAAGGGCTACTACAAAGCTGTGGCTGTAACAGCCAGAGCAGGACCTACTGAGGAGAAACCAGGCAGGTCTGAAATGGACACAGGCGGTAGAGCCTGCAGCTAGCGGGATGGGTAGGGCTCAAATGGCTGCAGCTATTTCAGCAGGAGAGGCCACTGGGGGAGCGGCCTGCTGCTGGGTGTGGGAATAGCACAATGGGCTGATCTCCCCAAAACCCCAGCTGTGACATTACCACTAGTACCATTTGCCTTGCTCTGTTTAGGAATATTTGCTCCCCCAGGGGCTACTGGATCATTGGATGAAGGTTGCCTCCCAAGCCAAAGGTCTCGGGTTCTGGTTTACAGCATGCTTGTTGGTAAATGTTTTTATGAGTTCTTTGTTAGTATATTTTTCCTTATTGTCCTCTATCTACACTTTGTATTATCAGGTGCTGGTTTTCGGCTCTACCTCCCTGAGCTCCTTCCCATAACTGTCTGAGGGCAACCCAAAGCTGGACTGGACTGGACTAGACTAGACTAGACTTGACTAGACAGATAGACAGATAGACAGATACTTTATTAATCTCCAAAGAGAAATCTGCATCAGTCACAGTAAGCGTGAATCTCCACAAACAATAACAATTGACATTGTAAACATAGTATTGGCAACAGAGTGGGTGTATATCATACTAATAATCAGAACATAATACTGCTGATCCAGCACACATGATCTGTATGGCTCCTGGATGGTTCCCGGGTCCTGCTTCACTGCCAGTGGCCAGGTGGACTTTATTGTTACTTTTATTGTTAGCGGTGGTAACGGTAGTAATAATAGAAGCAGACTTCTATTATCTATCTATATTATTCTATCTATAGACTTCTTCCTCGACAAGGTGGCCCGCACACACACACACACGCACACACACACACACACACACACACACACACACACAAACACCCACCCACCCACACCCACACCCACACCAAATTAACAGGAAACAACACCTGACACCTAAGGTCACCTTGTCCATTTGTTGGCTATACTTTTGTTCATTGTATTGTATGTAACTGTAAACTTCATTGTTTTGCTTTCCTCATGTTCTTGTGTCGCCTTGTTTGTGTTCTACCGTTTGTCTCACAATCGACGATGAGAAAAAAATCCTTGGTGGCATCTCGTCATCTGGTGACTCCTGACTTTGGACTCTCCTAAATTTTGGCAGCAACAGGAGTCATTTAATAAAGTTTCTAGAATGCTTTTACTCCCTAAAGAAAGGAAAAACGTCCCGCTCTGATCATTTGTAAGCATTCAGATCCCTTCCAGAGCAGCTTCCCACTGCGTCTGGGGGAGTCTGTTCTTTCAGAAAGAGCTAAAGAGCTAAAGAGAACACTAAGGAGGGGGGTTTAATGGGGGCCTTGCCCACTGAGTCCCCCAGGCTATGAGGGCAATACCAGCCAGAGGCACCCCACCCTTAAGAGGGATAATCACTGCTGTGTACTAATGCTCAACAAGGGCTGAGCGTGATTGCACCAACACCTCATCTCTAAGTGGAGGAGATGCTGCAGGGCAAAAAGCTACATGACCTGATTTTCTCACTCTCAACTTACAGCATACTAAGTTGGTAGAGGTATGCAAAGACAGACTACAGGCTTGGCAAGGTAGACTTTATGATTTCTGCAAGGAAACAGCAACAGCAGAGAGAGGCCTCATACTGGCTGTGAACTAACAGGGATGAAATACTGCATGATGGATTACTGCAAACTACACCCAGTCAGTTGCAGTCCTTTTGGTTCTATATCTCTCATGTAATTGGTAAGTGAACCACATTGCTGTCTGCCATTATGAGGAATTACTATTTATGGCCACAAGCGCTGTTAGCTCAGTGCTGGCAACAATAAAGCAATGGCTTGGTGCTACCTTCATCTCTGTCTTCCCTTGCTAGTGTCAGAAGACTGTCAGGAACAAGAGTCTCGCAGGATGAAAAGTGGAAGTTTGAGTGGGCTGCTGCTGACTTGTTTCAAGAGTTTGTGTGATGCAAGTCACGTCACATTGGTCTTTGACAAGCCTCTGTCTGATCTATCAGCAAAACAACACTTAGGATGGCTGGCAACATGGATCAGTGAGCAAGACAAATATATACGATGCATCATTAGGGAAAGTGAAGACAGAGGATCATAAACATATCACACAAAAAGACATGTGAACGAGTCTAGCTAGATATAGTTTTAAAAAAGGAGCAAGATAGAAGAGAGAGTTTTGTCATGGATTTATAACTACCCAGCCTACTTCTGGCTAATGTCCCGTTTCTGGAAAATAAAGTGAAATAATCAATGAAATACAACACAGACTAATTTAGAAAAGGGAAGTCAGAACTTGTTGTGCCCAGATCTTTACAGAGATCTTGCTCCATCATAACTCCCTGAACCAAACTATTGCACTACATGAGCAAACCGTGTCCTGCACAGAGAGAGCAATACCATGTTTAACTTAACAAACATTCCTGGCATATCAGTTTAACAGTGTCTAAAGACCACTGCTCTGCAGCACTCACCCCCATTCTGATGAAATGCTTTAAGAAACTGGTTCTCCAGCCTTGACCCTCACCAGTTTGCATTCAGAACCAACTGATCCACAGAGGATGCCATCTCCACTGTCCTCCACTCAGTGCTCATACACCTATAGAACAACAACAGCTACATCACAATGCTGTTTGCTGCATTTAACACAGTCTCCTGCATGAAACTGAAACACATTGGCCTGAGTACCACACTCTGCAGACCCCAGGTGGTTCAGATGGGCAGTCACACCTCCTTCACCCTACTGATGAACTTCAATAAACAATGATGACAGTTCATGTTGAGAGGAAATCAACAGTCTTGCAGGGTGGTGTGCAGAGAACAACCTGTCCCTGAATGTCAGCAAAACCAAGGAGCTAATCATTGATTGTAGGAACAAGGAGGCAAAGATATGCTCCCCTGTTCACCCCATCAATGGAAGTGATGTGGAGCAGGTGAGCAGTTTTAGGTTCCAGAGAATCAGCATCACAGAACCTGTCATGGACATCCCACATCTCCGTCCTGGTAAAGAAAACAAGTGCATTCCTTAAGGAAACTACAGAAAACAAAATTGCTAAGTTGCCAAGTTCTTGTAAACTTTTACGGAGGAACATCCTGACTGAAACATTACAACATGGCATGTGCACAGCCCACAACAGGAGGGCTAATATCAGCCTAAACAAAACCCAAAGACTATGCTCACCCCAGCCACAGCCTGTTCACCCTGCTGCTGTAAACCTCACAGCAGCCGTAAGTATCTGCCGCTGTACCTCCAGACTACAGAGCAGCTTTTCTCCTCAGGCTGTGAGACTCCTCAAATCACCTCCACACTCAGCTATAACAGATGGTTTTCACTGTGTGACACAAAGGAATTACAACCATGACCCCTGAGTCACTGTATGCGAAGCTCTGCTGACACTTGCTGCTGCTCTTGCTGCAGTTGGTATTCATACAGCGTTTCAAAAGCCCGCCTCCACCCCAGCAGCTGTGGGCACTGTCCATGTTACCTTACGGTGGAGTTATTATCACCTCTCCCTAATCCCTGCTGTGCTGAACTTGGTGCTTTGTCTCGAGGAGTAACGGGGTCAGAGCCCAGACATCAAACATCAACTCTGCACATATTCTGCTGTCTCATAATAACCATTTCTGTCTCAGCTGGCAGACAGACATCTTTTTTTTTCATCTTGTGTCAGGGTCAGATGGCTGAATATACCTGGTGTGTTCAGGTCCAAATGCGGTGTAAAGAGGTGAAGAAGCTGTTGCTCCTACATCACATAATAAAAGCAATAAAAACCTGCCTGGAGCTCACTGGCTTTTATTGCCTGTAGCCCCTGGCTCTGCTGCATCCCCCAGCACCATATGTGTGTATATGTGTGGGGGTATATTTGCATGGTTTTATGAGTGTAAGTGCTCTGTACTGTACCAGTCCAGATTCTTTCCTATTATTAGCAATGGTTATTGTGTGTAAAACCAATTGATCACCTACTCTCAACATGGTTCAGCAAACATGTGGATCTATTTGTCTATCCATGCACTTGCACCTTAACAACTGGCACTAATTCACACTGCACTTTATGTCTATGTATGAATGGGTATTTTAATGTGAACTCCTTGTGTACTGTTATTATTATATTCCTTCTTTTCCTTTCTCGTCTACCTCCTATGTGTCTGTCTGTCTATTACCTGCCAAGGGACTACGGATGTAAATTAGCAGGCTTGCTAACTCTGACACATTTACACATGTACTCACATACTGATGTTCATTAATGTGTACTGTCCCTTTCAAATAAATAAAATAAAATAAAGGGGGGCTTGAACGCCACTTCATCAAAAGGTGTGATCTCTTGAAAAAAAAAAAAAAAAAAAAAAAACACCTGACAGGAGAATGTGTGCACCTGTTCTCAACTCTGGGAGGCTGATGGTGAGGAACTGAAGCCAACCTCTCAGACATTTAATTTCACTGAATGCCAAACTTGGATTATAGATCCATATTATCAGAAACATTCAATCCAGCAGTGTTATTTGTGCTTGCACTTGCTTATTCCATAAGCACCTTTCAATTTGAAATGATATAAACCAGCTCAAATCTTTAATCAATATTTCATCAGTGCTTTCTCACTATCACATCCCACAACCCTAGAGCGTACAGGGGATGGCCAGACTGTTTGCTAACTATCTGATGAAATTATTATCATCGTCTTGGGAATTCAGGATAACATCAAATGGCATCAAAGAATTGCAGAAAAGAACGTCAGAGTTTTTAAAATATCTTCTAATACTGTGTGCATCACCATGTGTGATTTTTGGTCTTCATACAGTATACAGTAGTTCTCTGTGTAAAATCACTGCAGTGCTCACAGCTGTGCTGTCAAGTGTACTGGAGACAGACACACACTGTTCTGCAGTCACCTCTACCGCCTGCACATTGATTGTGAAAATTAGGAAAGTCTGTAAATAAAGACAGTGAGCTCTCACACAATCATTATCAGCCCTAATTACAATGCAGGCCAAGATCACCATGACATGAACAGATGTAGAATCAAAACAAAGCTGTTCACCGATCAAACTCCCATCTTCACATGATATCCGAGGCGGGGGACAGCATCGATGTGAAGCTGTGAAGCAATCAGTCTGATTGATGTAAACATATAAATACTGCAGTGACACACGCTGTGTAATGCTGCATGATAGATGCACTGCTTGAGGACGAGGTGAATGGAGGGATTAGGAGAGAATGAGAGTTTTTTTGACCCATGATGATGATGACTTATAACCTGATTCCCAGAGTTATGCTCTTGGATCTATATGCTGAACCAGATCCAGCATCAGACAGACCAACCCTACATAACCATGTCATTGTGGTGCAAATGCAGGTACGAACCACTCTGGGCTTTCTGGCAGGTGGCCGTGACCAGCTGGAATTAGCCAACAGGTGTGTGTTTGATGATTAACAATATATAATGTTTTTCTTTGTGCATAAAGCCCTATTTGGGCTGATGATTTGATTTCTATTTTTAGGTCTGGGATATCGCAGACCCGAGTGCAATAATGCTGTGAGAGAACAGGCCAACATTAAAAGGCAATTTGATGCAATGTCTGGTTTCCCAAATGTAATAAGCGCAATTAACTGTACTCATACTGCTATAAGAGGGACCATATGACAATGACTTGTGAGCACTGATTGAAAGCAGTTTATTCATGTTTAAGTCATATGTGATTGTAACAGGGTCCTGATAATGGTGGCATGATAGCCTGGCTCAACATGAACCCTTTGTCCTGACGTATAGCAGTGTGGGGAACAGAAGCCTTCTTCATATTGTAGACATTCTCACAGTCAAGCCTGATGTATAATTACTCTCCTGTTACAACCAGCAGATGACAGGGGCCACCTCCTCAGGTGCTGGCTCCTCACCCCACAAGGAAGTGTGCAATAGTGCTGCTCAGGCTTGTGTGCACTCAGATGTGGTGTGCAAAAGAGAGCTTAATGCACTGCAACTTAAGAAAACACAAGCAAAGTAAGAAATATCTTCATTAATTTGACAACACATGCTCAGTAAATATTCACAACACACAAAAAAGCGTACATTGACATGAATCTGATGAACCAGCTGGATCACTTGTTGTTGCTGTTGTTTGTGACGCTATTGAACATAGCGTTAACAAAACATTTCACAATTAATTGTGTGGATTTTGTCAGATTGCTTGAAGTGGTAGGCTAATAATAGCAAAAGGCTAAGGCTAGGTTGACAGCCAATATCTGCAATATCTGAATCATGTGATTGCAATGTTATGCCATGAAATAGCTGTAGGGGCCAGTGATTCGGTGCGTTGCCCTGTGTCCCTAATAATAATCATATTAAGAAGAAACGCACAGGATAACAATAGTGACTCTGGGCTTTGCCCCGTGTCCCTAATAATAATAACTAGACAATTCCTCAACTTTTTTGGGAAAGCGCTTTCTGAAGCTGAGTTTAGCTGCTTGTTGGACGAGATTGTTTTCAGACAATGCCCTTGTTTTGACTGTGTCAGGAAGGTGGGGACTTAAGGGAGACTATGAGGGGAACTAGGGGTGAATTTAAGGGTTGAACCCAGGTGCAGACACAACGGGAAGCATGGATTAACAACACGCAACACAACGAGACAAGACTAGGACAACACAAGGAACTCACTAACACACAGGGCAAGACTATGGATAATACAATAAAAGGAAAACTCAATCAGGACATGAACACAGACAAACCAAGGGACAGGCTAGATTGTAATTAATAAATTTATTGAGACAACGAAAACCTACAACTAAGGAAACTAATTAACACACTCAATAAACACAACGGGGCATGGATGGAACAGGGACAGCACAAGAACTAACTAACTTAGAACAAGACTACTAAAGACACCAAGACTAGCAACAGGAGGTAACATAGAACATGACAAAACTAAAACACTATGGCTACAAAACTAGAAAACCAAAAACGCTCCTTAAGGAGGAAAACACAAAAGGCTATGAAACGGACTGACCAACTGAAGAACTTGGTAAGAGAAACTAACAACTCAAAATGCACTCCTAGCAAATTGAGGAACAAGAATCTGAATAACAAAAGTAAATAAACAGAAAATCGCTCTTAAACGAGGAGAATAAATCGGCTAAACTATAACTTAAGACAAGAACACAGAAACTAGATTATAATGTAACAAACAAATAACACTATGAAAAGAACATGGCAGGGAACGATAACTAACGAGGGAAACGCAGACAACAATAAGGACGCGGACTCTACATACGACAAGACATGAACAAAGACAAGAACACGGCGATAAACAAACCAGAACTGTGGCAAGTAAAGACAAAGTCGAAACAAGGAACAACTCAAACCTGAACAGAAACGCGGACAGGAACAAAGGAAACGCAACATGAAACACTTACATGAAACAAGACAACACTCTTGGAACTAAGGAACTAGGGTAGAACTATGACTATGGTGAAGATGGGTGGCAGCAAGGTTACACAGACAATGACCCGACAAGGACAAAGGGAAGACACAGACTTAAATACACTAGGGGCAAACACTAATGACGCACAGGTGGGAACGATCAGACAATCACACGGGAGGGAAAACACAGGAAGTAAAGTAACAAAAGACACATAACATGAACCTTCAAAATAAAACAGGAGGTAACCAAAACCAGGCAAAGACAAGACACAATGGGGAACTTAACAAAATACGAACAAGACAGGGCAAGGGTACAGACTAAGACAATACAGAACTCTAACATAAAACATGGCATGACTATGAGGACATTAGGAATACACAGTAGAACAGAGAAACGAACCTGAACAAAGAAGACACTACAATGAACACTTACAAGGAACAAGGCGAAAGATCAACAAGAGAAAAACTAAACTAAACCGCCGTGCATGGCACGGGTCATGACAGACTGAGCTCGTTAAGATAATCATTCTCAGGCTGGTTGTCCTGCAGATGTGTGTGCGTGGGTTATTGACACATACCAGTATGTGTGTGTAAATGACAGTTGCACCTGTTCACAATTCTCCCCTTGAAAAGCTACTTTTTCGCTGTCGGTTTCTTCTGAACAACTTGTGATTGTGACAAAACGGTAGCTGCTATCAAAAAACTGATTACACTGTGAGATGCAGACAAGTCTGGGCCAGATGTACGTGTGTTTTATGTCCAGATATTCTTTAGAAAAATGACTAAATGGTCGATTTAAAAAGACACACTCCGGCAGGCTGCGACTCAGAAAACAGGAGATTGTATGGGTTTAAATGGAGCAGCAGAGCAAAGCAGCTGGTGCAAGATCCCTCTTTATTTAAATTTGGTGGGGGCTAAACCTTTAAAATTGAACTTTGATGAGAGAAGAAAGGTTTGTCTACAAAAAGATCCAAAAATTATGTGTCTCCTATTCACCGTTTGGATTTTACGACAATTTTAGAAAGAAATTTCAGGCGATTTCTCACTGGCTCTGTCACTCTAACTGATGATGTCATCCACCGTAGGGGGAGAAATTCTGAGCATTTTTTTGAGAAACTTTCTGGTCTTCAGATGGTCATAGCTCGAAAACCGTAAGTGATAGCAAAAAATGTGCCGAGGTTCATTTGCGTTGCCTCGTGCCACTAATAAAACATTTTACTCATTTGCTGACATCACTGATGAGAAGCAGCTGTGTTCAGCTATGTTGGTCACTTGTTTAGTCCTCTGGAGACAGATCCGCTGTTGCATGTGCTACATGCCGTGTCTTTCTGTATTTATTTGTATTGGTGTATTTGCAGCGCATGTGCTGTCCAGTTGATGAAGATGTTTTCCTAATTTGCTTGTGTTTTGTCTATTTGCATGCGTTGAGATCATCATTTTTTCATCATTGTGAGCGCATCACAAACCAAAATGCTTACAAAATGTACACAGTTCATTCCTCAGAATCGCTATAAGCCACCACCAGTAGCCTGGCATGAGGCCCTTTTTAGATTAAACTACTTCTCCTTTCACACCTATTTGGGGTAATTATAGTTGCAAACCAGGGCGATGTGGATTGGAAGTAAAATAACAGACCCACATAGTAACTAATATGAAGTTACTCTAATAACATCTAACAATTAATAGATAAATATGATCATCCAAGAAAACACTTTTTACATATTTACAAGTTAGAAGCTCCATACATTCCCAAAATGAAAAGGAAGCCTGTACCTTCAAACGACTAATGGTAAACCATCTACATGACAGATGTCAGTTGTCCATATAGGATAAAGGTTTAGGATAAAACTCCCTTTCTTGTCTATCTGCAAGGAAGAATATCTTAAACTAGACAGATCTGTCAAGGTCTGGTAGTAGACATGCCTTCTGGCACAAACTAAAATATACATTTTAAATAGGATGCATTCATATAGCTCTTTTCTAGCTTATCGGACAAAGCGCAAAACAAAGCTGCTCAGAACCTACATAACAGCTGTTAAATCACACCATTTTACTCCCAGTCTCCCTGACAGATGCATTAAATGCTTTGAAGAAACTCCAGATGTTCTGGGAAGTAGTTCTTGAGCTGAATTTTAATTGACAGAACGTGTTGTTCCCATTGAAGCTAAAACATCTTTTTTTCACATATAGCCTGAAGATTTGTCTGAACATGTAATGCTTTAAAATGGCAGGATAGTCAGAGACCTAATTCTAGTTAGCGGGTCACAGAGAGGTATTGCAGGCTGGCATTTCAAAAACTGATTTTCATACTAAGAAAGTTAAGGAGATTTCTAAGATCTGCACACCTTTCTTACCCTTTATGAAAGAGCCAACTGTGTAGATTAAGCTGATGTGTCATGGATTGTTACACAGAACCATCTGGGAAGGCATCCATGAAACTGAAAGGGACAGGTACGGTCAAACACTGCTTGGTAGGTGATTTGATGAACCATCTGTCTATCGCTGTCTAACATGGACTTAATGAAACCAATCAGATCAAAGAACCACGTGAAAAATCTTTTCTATGGAGTAAAGCCTTCAGCACCACATCTCCACTAACCTCTTCAGAACAGTGGCTTCTGTCGCTGGTCCAAACCACCAGACTCAGCCACAGAACTTGAAACCTGACAAGATGTGATCTCTTGTGACCTTGTGGTCTCACAAATCCAGGTGCCTCGCATGGGTTTACAACAGAGTTGGTTGAACGCCTGGTGCGTCTCAAACCTCTGCGCGTCAGAATGAGATGCCGAGCGCTGTGACGTGTTGAATGCTGACAGGACTTTACTGTTTCAGTGCATCCTTACTGGTAGGGCTCCAGAGGCGTATTCAGTGGTCGGTGTGACTGACTGTTTGAGCTACACCAACATAAAATCTGCTGCTCTGAAAGTCTATGAGTTGGTCCCTGAAGCTTATCTTCAGACATTCAGGAACTGGGAAAAAGGCAATGAGCAGACTGATTTGTTTGACAATCTTTCTGAGTTAGTAGTGTTGGAGCAACTTGTGACTGCTATGAGTGTGCAGAAAGCAACCGTTGCACGTAAAGTACCTGAGTTGGTTGATAATTTTGTCTTGACTCATAACTGTAATTTTTGGGATGTGTGCTATGGCTGTGCTGTGAGGCGTAAAGGTGAGAACTATGGCAACGAGTTATCTAGAGTTTTCAATAGCTGGTCCCTCACATGCATTTGAAGTGTTGTGCGTTGATGGTGGCAGGGTGTGTTACTGTTGTCAAAGCACTGGCCATTGGAAGGATCAATGTGCTGTTTTGAGGTCAAGAAATAAGCATAAATTTGTCTGACCTGCTCTTGCTCTGGCCCTGTCTTGTTGTATATGTTGACCTAGGTAGTGATCATGATTTTGACTGCACTCTGTGTCTCTGTGTTGGTCAGCACAGTGTTAACTGGTTACTCGATGACTGTAGGATGGCATGGTGAACATTGGTGCCTGATGCTCCCAGATCATAAATCACAGCTCTGTTGTCTGTCCTCTCTTTCCCTGCAGGCATCCCTCTGGTGATGTGGCAGTCACAGTTTCTCCTTAGCTTTCCTTCCTTATTTCATTACCTCACTTTTACCATCCATGCACACTTTATATTACTGACCTGATACTGACTTGATTGCTAGTTTAATCATTTAATCATTAATCATGTTGTGTCTCTCATATTTGTCATGGCACTTGGGCCTGTCACTGCACAGTGCGTACAAGCTCTATGACTTCAGAAGTCTTCTTTTTCCACCACACAAATACAGCTACACCAAATGTTGCCTCTAAATCCTCCGTGTTTTTGAGGTCTGAAGGTTGCCAAGTATCAGAGCTACATGTGTATAATGGTACAGTGGAGTGACTTATGGTGAATGACTTACTATACAGTAATCATTCAAAGAATATGAAATCTTTATGAAATGATGATGGAGATATTCTACAGAAACTTGAGTTCTGAGGTGTCAACAATTATTTTGATGAGTTCAGTAACATCATAACTAATAGAAATGATGGCAAGAGGAACAAACATAAAACCCTAATTGTAGTTAAGTTAACAGAAACTGAGTTTGCCCTTTAAGTCAACAGTCATGTCACCTCATATGTCCTCCCTCTCATATCACCTCCAAACTAAAGCTGGAGTTTATGAGATGCACAGTTTCCTGTCAGCCAAAGGCAAACGTAGGGTGAAGGTGAAAGTGAGAGCGATGTGTGTGTGTGTGTGTGTGTGTGTGTGTGTGTGTGTGTGTGTGAGTGTGAGAGAGAGAGAGAAAGAAAAAGAGGAGTAAATCCTTACAATGTCAATACTTGACACCGAGTCCAAAAAGTCTTCAGCCGGAGGAAAAGAGAGGAAATAACCTCTGCTGCTGAGGATTTCTCTAGTTTTCGATTCTGCCTTTAATGCAGGGCCTCAGTTCATTATTTGACCCCAGCTCTGAAATATGCTGTGAGTAATTCGTGTTTTCAAGGATTACAATCAAACAAGGAGGTTACCTTCCAACATTTTACTCTGTGCTGATCTCTGTTTGGATAATTACATGGGGGCACCTCGGGCCTTCAAAATGAATGTAACCTTATTAACTTTCTCAGTCTTCTATCTAGATTTAATCAAGTCAAATGATTTCATGACACTTTTCATATCGGACAGGTCAAGGCCCACTTTGTCGGCAGTAGAAGAGCACAGAACTCTTGTATAGAGGAGGAGGAGGAGGTGGAGGCATGTATTTTATTATTTATACTGATTTATTTTTTAGGGACAAGTACACATGATAAATTAATGCGACCAGTATTCATAACACCATGAGCCTTTATAAAAATACAAATACAAAAAATGATTACCATAAAGGCTTAATGAAAAGCACCTGATCATCTGTGACTACGTGGCTGATGCCTTCAGAAAACTTTCTGATGTGAGTCAGAACCAGTGGAGCCACAATAACCCAGTCGAGCAGTGAGACAGCCAAGATCTTAAGTACACAAATAATAACACAATAAAATCTATTTCATTTGCTGAGATGTTGCACACAGGTTCCATGATGTCAGTCTTAAGCTACAATGATAAACTTCGATTTAATGTTTAACGTTAATTTGGACTGTGTTTGCCTGGTTGCCAGGATATTATTGCATCACTCCATTATGTGATTAGTGGATCATAAACAAAGGGTTTGAATTTCTCATTTGCAACATAATAACAGGGAAGTGGCTCTGTTCATTTGAGCTGCCATCACCGGTTGGGGGGTGTGTGGGTGAGCCACTCAAACCACTGACCTGCTGCACAGCACGCACAGTCATTAACAGTCAAATTTGTGTTGGAGGCTATGAGGGTGGCAGTTTGTTGCTGTTTTCCTTCACTTCATGTGGGGTTTTTCAATTAAGAGCTTCAAATCAAATAAGCAATATTATCAATGGTCCCTTGGGAGTCTAACAGAGAGCCTGGACAGGGGAACAAATGCAAAAGCCAAACTACTGAAATGGAAATGAAACCACTCACTTTAATATGAGCTACACACTGTGAGCCAGTGAGGCCGAACGTCATATACAAAGTTCATCTTTCGTTATGTGGACCCCCCCACACACACAGAGCGCGCTCATCGCCAGCAGCCTATTGCTTATGGTATGCTAACAACGTTATTAATTCTATATGAAAAAGTGTCCATGACACATGCTGAAACTTTGCAAAACTAGTTTGTCTCTCGGCTACTGTAGCCATCCCTCTAATAGTCTTGCAGTTTTTGCAAGCATACTACAGATAGGGGATACAAACCTATCTGACCCTATGTGAAAAAGTAATTGCCCCCCCCCCCCTTGTTAAATTACAAAGTAACTGTGACTAACCACAGTTTTGGGAAAGCTGAGTTCAGTCTCACAGGCCACACCCAAACCCGATTGCCACCACCTTTGTTGAATCAAGAAAACCCTTAAATAGAATCTGTTAGACAAAGTGAAGTAGGCTACAAAATCTCAAGAAGAAACGCATCATGCCACGATACAAAGAAATTCAAGAAGAAATGAGAAAAAAAGTGACTGAAATCTATCAGTGTGGAAAAGGTTACAAAGCCATTTCCAAGGCTCTGGGGCTCCAGTGAACCACTGTCAGAGCCATTATCCACAAATGGAGAAAACTGGGAACAGTGGCAAACCTTCCCAGGAGTGGTCGACCAACTAAGATTACTCCAAGAGTCCGACCACAACTCATCCAGGAGGTCACAAAAGAACCTAGAAAAACATCCAAAGAACTGCAGGCCTCTCTGGCCCCAGTTAAGGTCAGTGTTTTCGACTCCACTATAAGAAAGACACTGGCCAAAAATGGCATCCATGGGAGAGTTCCCAGGCGAAAACCACTGCTGTCACAAAAAAACACAAAGGCTCGTCTCACATTTGCCAAAAAGCTGATCCTCAAGACTTTTGGAGAAACTTTTTTGAAGGTGTGCAGCCCGTTACATCTGGCGTAAAAATGGCACAGCATTTGATAAAAAGAACATGATGCCAACAGTAAAGCATGGTGGTGGCAGTGTGATGGTCTGGGGCTGCTTTGCTGCCTCGGGACCAGGACTTGCTGTGATTGACAGAAAAATGAATTTTTCTGCTGTTTACCAGAAGATCCTAAAGGAGAACGTCCAGCCATCAGTTTGTGCCCTCAAAGTCAAGCACTCTTGGATCATGCAGCAGGACAAAGATCCTAAACACACCAGCAAGTCCATCTCTGAATGGCTCAAAACAAACAAAATTAAGGTTTTAGAGTGGCCAAGTCAAAGTCCGGATTTTAATCCAATTGAGAGGCTGTGGTGTGACCTTAAACGGGCAGTTCATGGTAGAAACCCCTCCAAATGGCAGAGTTGAAACAATTTTGCAAAGAAGAGTGGGCCAAAATTCCTCCAGTGTGAAAGACTCATCACTAATTATCACAAACGTTTGATTTCAGTTATTGCTGCCAAAGGTGGCACAACTCACTATTAGGTTCAGGGGGCAATTACTTTTTCACATAGGGCCAGACAGGTTTGGATTTTTTTGTGCCTTAATAAATTGAATCATCATTTAGAAACTGCATTTTATGAATCCTTGGGTTGTCTCTGTGTGATTAAAAATTTGGTTTGATGATCAGAAACCTTTGTGTGTTATAAATATGCAAAAAAACCACAGAAATCGGGAAGGGGGCAAATACTTTCACGGCACTGTATAAGAATCACCCAAGAGCGCCCCCTCATGGACACAATAAAACACTGTCAAAGTATAACATCACATGCATTATAAGCCAGAAACATCACGGCAACAATAAAGGAAAATGAAACGAATAATTTATGCTATATATCTCACAGCAGCAAATTCAAGGTTTGCCAACAAGAATTTGATAGATAGATTATACCACTCTAAAATGGCCCTGCAGAGAAGGCCCTGAGGGCCCTCGACGAGGCTTCACCTCAGCTAAGTGAAGTCACTGAAGCATTTGTGGTTTGCTGTTATTATTAGTTATTGTCCGAACAGACTGTCTAAAAGGTCTGTGCTACAGTTTTCAAGGTGAAAAGAATTCTACTATTATTTCATTCATATGTTAGCACTAATAAAACTATCTGTATCTGTGGCTGCTGTCACCATTCCTGGCTGGTTAGCTGAGGCATTAAGGAGTTCATTAGCCAGCTCATGAATTAGCCTTGGGTTAGCACTTTTTAGCAAGACCTTTTGTTAACGATGCTAACAGGAGCGCACGCTAACCGCAGTTACTAAACCATTGTGTAAGAGAAAAGTGTTATAATTTAGGGTGAAAATACATTTGAACAAAAGGCATCTGTGTGAGGTTGGAAAACTGGTGTTCATTAGCTAACCTTATGCAATATTACGTTAAACTTAATATACAGGCAATGTAGTGTTAATGTAGCATTAATACTAGATATTGTCATTTAATGTCATAGTTTGTATGCTCATGTCAAAGAAATATGAAAGACTGCTCAGTATCTCTGAGAGTCTGCATGGAGGAGACCTAAGCACAGGGCTTTAGGTGATGCTGACCATGGGTCATCATGTGAAATACATAAGCAACCTCCCCTGTTCAATGTTTGTGTGGATAGTTTGTCAGACTGATATTGATTGATAATACAGATATTTAAATGTGTTATGGTAATACAGTAATTTAGTAGGTTGTGCCAAAGATAGTCTGGACTGAAGAAAAAATGGCATGAATTTTTTGGTCTGTTTGCTGTATTCATTATGTGGTGCTGGCAGCTGAGGGCGGAGCGGGTCACACTGACCTACATTACTGCAGGTGAGATGAGAATTTCTGTGTCCCAAACAGACCAGTTCAGACAGACAATGGATTCAGAAATACAGAGAGCCACTGTGCTGGAAAAAGATGTGAGATATTGATAACAATGTTATCTGAGATTAAGATCACAGATCAGGGCTAGCTACAAGTCAGATGGTTGGTGAGGCTGTAATGTTCTCACTGGTGAAAACTGTTTCAGTGCATTCTGGGGAGGGAACAATGAGACTGACCAGATTGATGTCTCATACTGAAATTTGTAATCGGACATGCTTTGGCAAACGGAGAGGCTACAGAAGCATAAGAAAAGATGAGCACATGCGATGCAAAGGTGAGGCAGCATCTCCACGGTGCTGACACGCTGCTGAATGACAGCAGAGAGTTTACAGATGATTGGCGAGAGGCAAGCATGTCAGGTTGTGATTGGATGAAAGAGGAATGATCTGGTGGAGCTTAGAGATCACTCAGCCTCACAATGCCTGGATATGTGCTTGAGCTTTCATCATTGCAAATACATGATACCTCTTGCAGGGATACAAAACTATTCAGTGTGCAGGTAATTCTCTGTTTTTCACTTTGAGCCCTTTTCATCCAGCAGCTGACCCACTGGTTTGCCTGGATGTGGGCACAAACTTGACTTCTATCAGCAAACAAAAGACGCTCTCCAAGCCCTTCCCAGGCTCTGGTGCTGGTGCTCTGGTGTAAGGCTCTTTAGTTAGCTTCAAGTAGAGAGTGAAAATACTCCTGCATGCACAGAAATAGTCTCTGCATAATTATTTGTCAACATTTCCGTCTTCTGACGCTTCTCAAGGCATTTCAAGAGTATTTTCACTGTCTACTTAAACTAAACTTCTATCCCTTGACAAAGAAGTTGATCAGTGATGCTTCATGTTTTACCGGTATTGTATAATTTACTTGTCTGTTCAGTTGACAGTCAGGTTTGAATGTCAATGTTACATTTTCAGTCAGCAGCAAAGACAAAATGCAAACAGTGCAAAGAGTTTCAGCTTGCTGCGTGTTACGATGCCAGGTACAGGTGGAGGTGAGTTTAAGGGCCACACAGGTGTTTGATTGATTAGACCCCCGTTAAGCTTGGAATTATGTGAAGTCACAAATCTAGTTGGACCAATAAGAATATGCTTTCCAGCTAGAACCTGAACTTGCCTGTAGGCTTCAACAGTTAATCTTTCATCAGGAAAGTGGCACAAAGGAAACTGCTATAATATTATATTGCAAGTGCAAACAGCCGATTCGCAGCAAAATAATGAAATTATTTTGGTGCTTGTTTGAAATGTGAAAAGTTTGAGCCCTATTTTTTCATTTAAAAATGTATTTTACATGAGACATTTAACAGAGAACATCAGTGGTTGTCTAGATGCTGTTGGAGTCACTAGCTGATATAAAATTGTTTCTTCAGGTACTTTTTGAGAGGGATGGTCGCTGCTCCTGCCGCCATTGTTTTCAATGTAGTCATGACAACAGCCATGGTGCTGTGGTCGACAGCAATGGCAAGCAGAGAAAGGGCAGCTGCCGCTCTCATGAATGCGCACGGCTCTTTGCCACTGCATTCAGACTTTGGGATGGTTCATCTTTTTCAACTTGCCACCATGGCTCGCCATGTAACCATGGCAATCTTAGAAATCACACAGAGGGACAGCTGCAAAATGCAGAGTACAGACAGATGAATGAATAGGAGCAACATCGGCTTCAGTCTGTTTATCTGGGACAATAAGAACTTTTAGGATACTAGTTAGAAGAACTTATTACTTATTACTCTATTAATCCTGTCATAATGCAAACCATTTCCTGTGCATGATGACATTATACAAGGTGGAGAGCTACAGCCTGTTGTGGCAAGAATACCTTAATGGATAGCTAAATATGTAAGGATAGTCTCACCCAGACTACCAAATGATATTAGTGAATATGAAATAAAAGGCCTGACAAGGAAGTAGAATGATTGCACTGAACTCCGGGCAATCATAAATAATTAGTTCTTCTACTAAATAACAGCTTGAACTTTTATTAAATCCACCTCAGAGCACCGCCCTTCAAAGAGGGGAAAATGCCAATTAATTCATTCGTTCTCACTCCTTGAGGTTGCTGCTAGTTCTTGGCTCACAGACAGTGACCACAATACTTCATCCACACAAACAACATAATCAGATTCTAAAATGAACAAATGCGTGTTTTTAACTTTACGATAAGGGTCCCAAAGAGCATTTATTAATTCTGGTTCAATAATACTTATACAGTTTCTAACATGAAAACAAATTCAGGCCTTTAATTAAGGAATGTCTATGAAGATAGAGGATCAAGAAAACATCTACATGAAGACCAGATTGTGTTCACTGATCTCAGCCTTTACCAAGAAAAAGTCATGAATTAGAGGATGGACAAGTAGGCGGACAAATGTTTCCCCTAAATAAACATTTATAAAAACAGGCATTTACTTCATGACATGCATGTTAACAACTTTATCAGCCATAAAATAATATTAGTTAGTACCTTAATCAACATGCAAGGCCTCGAAAAATGTAAACAAGAGACATTTCTTCACCTTTATAAATGCTTTTTATTCTGTATTATTATATAAACAATGTTAATAATGTCAGGTAACATGAATCCATTATTAAATGCATAAGTTAACTGCTGAATGACTGTTAGTTGAAGTTCTAGTTGATGCTTGTAAATGAGTAAACTGGTTCATCACCGGTTGCACTCAACATTCTTTATTTCCTCAATTCTCTCTAAAAAAAAATCTTTACTTTTTATTTGCCAGCTTCACGCTGTACAGGCTGGGAGGATTGGATGTAGCTGAGAGCTCTCCCTCCCATTCGAAACGCAGCACATCTCTGTTGCCATGGACGAGCCACTGTCTGAAACCACCTTACTTTAAAACTTTTCAGCGAAAGAAGGTTCATGGATTTTGGGGTCACAATAGACTTGAGGTGCTTTTGGGGAAATGGGGCCAAGAATATTCCTGGAACTTTCTTTGAAGGTTATGAACAACATTCACAAACAGAGCTCATAAGGGAACATTCGGCTAACATGACCAGGTTGCTTGGGAGCAGACTTTTCAGCTTTAGAGTTTGACATGTGAGGACTGATCAGGATCCTCTGCTTCCTCAGTCCAGTCCCCCTATCATTCCACACAAAGGAATGATAGTTTGTTGAATATGTTGGGTAAATGTCTGGTCCTGGTGTGTGAGTGTGTTTTGGCAGATCTGTAGCTGTGAAGGTAGCTGGGCCTGGTTTCAGATATACTCACAGCACGTGACACCCTCTCTCCCAGCTCAACAGCCCTTTACTGAAGCAACCCTCGTTTAAAACACAGCAGAATCTGTCTGCCAACACACACACACACACACACACCCCACCATCACACACATTTTCCACGGTTAGGAAAGTTATTATGTCCCCTTCACGGTCTATCAAGTGGTTAGAAAGGCCAGGCACTACTATGGCAGACAAGCTAATACTTGTCTAAATATTAATTTGATGCACGAGGCAGGACCAGGATGATTCAGCAGCAGCATATTCAATTTGGTTTTTAAATATTTTGGGCTGGTCATTACTCAGCCTATAAGTTCACTGTGTCAGAAAGCCTGCCACAGTGTCTCAGCGGCATTTTAACACAAAGAGACTTTAGGTGAGGAGCAAGAGGATGAGGAAGCATTTTAAATTCATACTATGGCAGACAATAAGATTCCTATCAACCATTAACCTGCAGCTCTTCATCTGCTCCTGTGTACCCCGCAATTCAAGATTTTTTTTACATTTCAAAATATATTTATGATACAAAAAAAAAAATGTTTGTCATCATGTGAGTTCAAGGATTGTGTCGTGGGTCATGTGTGTAGCGTGCTGGTAACATAGCGTAAACATACTCACTCTCTCGCATTAGTTTGATGGAAACAGGCGAGGCCACTGAATGAATCGCCATGACGGAGTCAGGAAAGCATCAAGCTAACGGGACTGGGAATGTGGATGGAGAACCTTCTGTTTGATATGCCAGACTCCACTGTTTCATTTAAAGGCTTCAAATCTCAAGCGCAATTTCACCTGCGCAAGCACAAGGTAAAGGCAGTGAAGCATCAGTCAGAGAAGCAGACTCAGCTTTCTCGAAAAGTATGAGGCAGCCAAACACAGTGACACTGGCTTCACATCTGCTGAGGTGGAGCACTGCTCACGTTACAAAGCTGTGCAGTAAAGAGGAATCTGTGGAGACGTTCCTCAGAGATGTTGCTATCCTCTGTCCTGAACATATGTTTGAGGCATTCAGTGACACATGCACACAGCGCGGACAATATCAGAGATTCACAACCCGACTGAAACACAGTTACATGAATTACATTTTGAGGAATGCTGGTTTTCCAGCTTTGGATGAGTCTTGTGACGTGCACGGTATGTCACAGTTGCCAATATTTGTATCAGAAAACTGCACAATTAAAGAAGAGCGGCTTGACATTGTGCCGTTACAAGACAGGACCTGCAGCACTGGTCTGAAAAAGACACTGATGACTGTTGTTGAGAGGGCTAATTATTATTTTAATGCAATTATTAAAACCAACAACAACAACCACAGATATCACACCAGCTATGTCGGGGTTTGCAAATGTTTTAAAGGGCTGTGTAGAGCTGATGACTGTTGACTGCATCGTCCATCAAAAGCCCCTGATGTTTAAAGAGTTGAACTTCAACGTCAAGAAACCTGCGCTGGAAAATGGGAATTATATTCCCACTCATGCTCTCAGTCACAGGTAGTTCAGAAACCTTGTGGCTGAACTTGCTTTTTCTGCACTGAAATGCTTCCTGTTTTTTGAACTTTTGAACCCAGTGAAAATGTTCCTGGAAGAGAAGCTTAAGTACCATCCTGAGCTTCATGACCCTCAGCGGACTTCAGATTCGATCTGGTCAGCGCGCTGCATCATCTGAGCAAACTGAACCTGGATCTGAGGGGGATGTTAGAAATGCTGCCTGACCTGGTGTTAAGTGTTTTCACTCCATTGCCTACAAACCCAAGCTCTTCCAGATGCATCTTCAAAAGGGAGAGGTCACACATTTTCCCTCCTTGTTGAAGTGAAGTGGAGAAGCAGCTGAGGTCACTGCACGCTTTATATAACACTGGCTGAAAATTTGCAGCAGAGTTCTGAGCACAGATTCTTCAACCTGCAGCTAAAACGGCCACAGATCACATTCCTCATCAACCCTCACCGCTGAATCGGACTGTTTCAAAGCATCTTTAGTGGCAGATGATGCGGCGTCTCAGCTGGAGATGACTGAAGTTTCTGAGGATGACAGACTTATGGAAATGTGCTCTGAAGGAAGGGAACAGTGGAGCTTTTGAAAATTGTGTCATATGCCAACCTCAAAAAGGCTGCGCAAAACTACTGCAAATGTCAAGATCAGCTCAGGTCGCTGAATGAGTCTTTTCTGCATCACTCTGTTCTTACTGACACAACAAGAAGGAGATCCTTCTGATACAAGATCGTGGAAAACAAACACTGCCAAGTATCACTGCCAGCTCCATTATGAGTAAATGGAGCTGTTTGTTTGTTTTTTGGCTCTTCATGCTGGACTGGTTGGTCACCCCTGCTCCAAACACTTTATTTCCAGGTTCATTTTTGAAACTGCATCAAAGAAGCAGCTGGAGGTTCATTTCAGAAAATCATTTGTGTGAGACAAAAGTCATCCACATGTAAGCTTCTCAGCAAATAACATGTTACCCAAAAGTCATATGCACTGGACCCATTTAAGAGATGTCCCAATACTGATGATTTTAATGGATCAGTATTGGCTGAAATACAGCCAATGCTAGTTTCTAAACTGAGCTCCTTTCCAACAGTCTGCAATGTTAGAAAAAATGCATTTTGCTACTTCAATAAAATAACAATATGTAAATGTGATAAAATCATCTCAGACACAACTTACTCTAATTCTGAAATCAAGGTTACACATACATGCTAATAAATGTGTCATCTCACCTGTCTACTCTCTTACTAGCAAAGCTAAGTACAGGCTACAAGAAGTTCAGGTCACAGCTTCTCATTTTCAGCTGATGGCAGATCAGCTGCCACTAATTCATTAACTGAGTGACTTGATAACAGGCTAAAAGTAAATTTGGTTGTTGGCTGTTCAAACTGCGAGCCAGGCAAAGATTGTTTGTGAGGGAACATCATCATCATCATCATCATCTAACATCATCACTCTCAGGAGTCATATTCTTCCACTTAAGCTTTCATTCATATATAGTACCATCAATGATTTTATCCAATTTAGCTGTTTTGAATCTTCAGTGTTTGGATGAAGCAGGTTGTGAAATATAAGGTGTGTCAGATTGAGCAGCTACACCTGTTATGTCACTGACATATATTTAATCGTCATTTAGGAACATAAGCAGAGATGTAGACGTAGAGAATGTAGAGGCGTAGAGTCACGTGACTTGGACTTGAGTCAGGCTTCAGTCAGAAATCTGATGACTTTTGGCTCGACGAAATCATAACTCACTTACTCACCAATAATTTGATGACTGCATGTGATCAGATCAGACTTGGTGTCAGCAGCTACCCGATATTAAAGAACTCCAAGAAAAGAGATCCAGTGAAGAGTCGTGGCAGGATGTAAATATTGTAATGCAGGAAAAAATAGTGTCTTTGTTCTTGTTAACATCTGGATACATTCATCAGGACATATGCAGCTCATGGAACTGGATACCACACAGGACACAATTACAGTACATGTTGGGGGTTCATATTCTTAAACCAAACCTCGATCTTTACCCAAAACTAACCAAGTAGTTTCTGTGCCTAAACCTAACCAGACTGCAAACATCGCCTGAAACGGGTCTCAGCAAGCATTATTTTGAAAGTGTAGGCAGACTTTGCATATTCGTTATTACTAGCTTGATCACTAAATGAGATCGTGAGATAATGAATGTATTACTTTGAGACATTAGCTTTCCACAGACGTGTCAAAGCACTAAGTTCCACAGCAAACGAAATCTAGCAATGATGAAGTATCTTAAATCAAGGCTGTATATATGCTGTTTTTGGTGTGGAAAGGTATTTCTTCTTACCCGGCAGCTTTTATGTTCCAACATTCCACTTGTTTCAAGCTGTTTTGTCCTTAATAATCACAAAAAGGTATTACAACTTCTTACTGAGCTGCTGTTACTGTTTCTGAGTAACTTGAAGCTTGATACTAGAGTATCCAGAATTTTAAAGCTGTTTGAACACTAACATGTTCAAAACTGCTTTGTCCAAATCAAAGTTTCTTTGTATCCAGACAAATGTGCTTGTTTTAGTCTGGATGCACTACTTTTAACATAAAATACGATAAGATGGGTTGATTTTTTACTTGTTTTAAAATCAGTGAAGTTTTCCTGTTCTGTTGGCAGATCATTTTTCTTATTTTAAATCATATTTCCGTCATTTTATTGCAGTTGTTCTTGTTTTTGAGAGGTGATTTTTTGCAGTGTGCAGCCATTCACAGAAAAGTGTGTGGCAGTGTGGGTTTGGAAGTTTGTTTCTCTTTCGTCACTGCTCTGTTGTTGTGATCGCATTTTACCAGATCGAATGGAAGTATACAAGTTGAAAAATTGATGTAGCTCTCTGTAGCATGCCCATTCATCTTCATATGGCAAGCTCAAATAATAAGACATTAGCTGTCAGATTGTACAGACATTATGTGTTGACTCACTTAATAATAAAAACAAATGGCAGCGCACACTAGCTGTGATCTCCAGAGTTCAGAAAGGACTGCACAGAAAGAAAGCAAATGAGTGTTAGCTGCTGCCTGCGTGGAGTTTGTAGCTGTACTGTGGCTTGAGTCAGCTCAGCCTTCTCTGCATTCACACCATCCACAGTGAAATGACAGGATGTGGTCTGTAAAAGAGAGATTACCAGTACCTTCCTATAGCTGACATTGTATTATATGCAATATATATACACACAACTACATGTATTTACTACATACTTACCGTATGATGGTGTCAACATGTTTCATTTGTCCGCTTAGCAAAAACTGTTCCACGAAAGTAAAAATGTCAGCTGGTTTAAAAGGGTTTCACCCTTAGTTAATTAACAGTCACTTACACATTATACAGTAATAATAATAGTAATAAGCAGTATAAGAAGCAGTACAGACCAAGCTCCCATTTCCACGGCCCAGTGTTTGCCAGTGGTAAAGGGAGAAAAGGGAAATGCCTCATGAGCCTCCCACACGTCCGCAATGGGAAATTACTAAAACGTTTATGCTTCAAATCCTACACAGTTTTGTTTTTTCCTTGTTTATTTCTGAATTATCATTCAGGCCACATTCACTGATGAGTGGTTTTTGTTAAAGGTCTCTCTTACTAATAAGAGCTTTTTGAATTTTGACTGCAAATTGATGTTACTCACAACAAAACAAATACGCTGAAGCATAATGAATGCAGATGCTTCCATTCAGGTCATGAGGGGTCCCTGTGTTCTGTGTGATCTGAATCATACTGACCTTCACGATCACCAGATCTCAGCCAAACTGAACATCGACGGGAGATTTGTTCGAGACACAGTGCTCGGTCAAAGCAGCGTGTCTTGGAGCAGCAGCTTCAGTCTTGGCCGTCTCACACTGGATCTGTTCCACCGCTGTGTACTAGAAGAGTTTTAGCAGCGCTCTCGGCCCAATACACAACCAGAGCAGTTATACTTAGGGATGCACGATAACTGTTTTTAAAACTGATACCGATAACTGATACCACACACATAGACCTAAGATCATGACATCAATACTATGAACAAAACCATAAACTGTTTTGACCCTTTAAATGAAGAGATATTTATTTTTTCCAATGAAAAACTATTGGCAAGCCTCTCAAACATTTTCTTAAAGCTATCAAACAAACCTGTTTGATATCTCACATCAGTTTAAATAAGGAGCATTATGTACTGATACAAAAGATAAAGGCCCCTCGAACTGATGAGAATACATGCATCAGGATTACAAACTGAAAAAGTGCATTTCAGAAGTTTACAAAAAACAATATTTCATTTATGTATTTATTTATTTATTTGTAATGTTTGTAATTGAATTGCAATTTTGACATTTTTTGTACTTTTTTGTATTTTTTTATTTTTTGTATTTAAGGGCAGGGGCAGAAAGGAAAAAAAGGGCACATATAGCGCGTCTTCGCCACTGAAGAGGGCACTTTAGAGCGCGTTTTGGCTCCCAGGGTGCACTTTAGCACGCGTTTTGGCTCCCAAGAGGGCACTTTAGCGTGCGTTTTGGAGTCCAAGAGGATACTTTAGCGCACGTTTTGGCTCCCAGGGTGCACTTTAGCACACGTTTTGGCTCCCAATAGGGCACTTTAGCGCGCGTTTTGGAGTCCAAGAGGGTACTTTAGCGCGCATTTGGCTCCCAGGGTGCACTTTAGCACGCGTTTTGGCTCCCAAGAGGGCACTTTAGCACGCGTTTTGGAGTCCAAGAGGGCACTTTAGAGCGCGTTTTGGCATCCGAGAGGGCACTTCAGCGCGCATTTTGGAGTCCAAGAGGGCACTTTAGCGCGCGTTTTTCAACAACTGGGCCACGAGGGCTTGGTGGCTTATAGTTGAGGATGAGGATCAGTGGGGGGGGGCAAATGGTCCCCCAGTTCATTTGAAGAACCGGAGGAATCTTTTTCTCAGAGAGAGCTTTTTGGGCTTTTTGTCCTCCGTTTTCATTTGCTCCTCTAGGTTGCCAATCCTGTCCATCACAGCATCCAATGCTGCCTCTCGTGTTTTGGGCTTTTTGTCCTCCGTTTTCATTTGCTCCTCTAGTTTGCCAATCCTGTCCATCACAGCATCCAATGCTGCCTCTCGGGCAGTCACCTCCTCCTCCGCGGTGTGTTCGATGTCGCTCATGGCCTCCAGGAAACGGGACATCTCCTTACACTGCAGCTGCTGGCTCTCCAGCTCACTCATCAGCTGGGCCAGACGCATGTCTTGTTCTTTCTGGCTCTCTTTTTGCCTCTGAAGAGCTTCCTCCAGCTGCTGTACTTTGCAGACAGCCTCAGCTTCAGTGGCTTTCTTCTCCTCCAGCTGAAGCTCCAGGTCCTTGATCTTCTTGACCATGTTCCGCTCAGCCTCATCCTGGAGAGCCTTGTCTGTTTGGAGCATCTTCTTTAACTGCTCCACCTCAGCTGCCAAAGCCTCATTCTCCCTCTTAAGCTCGGTGGTCTGCTCTGTCTCTCTGATGGCGAGCTGCTGTTGCTGGGGCTCAGGGACGGGAATCGTGGCCTGTTGGGAGGAATCCTCAACCACATCACAGGCCTTGTCCTGCGTTCCCTGCAGCAGCTGCTCCAGAGCTGCAAAATCCTCTCCCTTCTTCAGAATGTAGATCTTCTTCATGACTGTGGTACTGGGCTGCTGGTGCTGTGGCTCAGGGATGGGAATCGTGGCATGCTTGTGGGAATCCTTAACCCAGTCACAGCTCCTGACCATGTCAACATGCTGTGGTTTGGCAGGTGCATGCTGGGGGGGGTGTTGGCCTGGTGCTGTCCAAACCTTTTTGTGTTGGACAGGGCCGCTTTTAAAATGAGGGGCATGGTTCCACGCAGGTGTGTGATTCTGTGGTTGTGGTGTCCAAAGCGTTTTCCTCTGTACTGGGCCCCTTGTGAATTCAGTGGCCTCACGAGGCCGCTGTGTAGCACCTGAACGTGTGCCCTTTTGCTGTGGTACACGATCAGTTCTAGCAGCCTGCTGTGAAGCCCTTGAGGGTGTAGTTCTCATCTTTGGAGCACCTGAGGGTGTCGCACACTTCTGTGGGTCATCCTCAGGTTGCTTTTGATGATTGCCATACCTGGGCCCTCTGCCAGACTGCTCCCTGTGAAAGTCCTTCTTCAGGATGTTGATCTCCTCCATGACTTTGGTACTGGGTTGCTGTTGCTGGGGCTCAGGAACGGCAGTCGTGGCCTCCTGGGAGGAATCCTTAACCACATCACAGGCCTTGTCCTGCATTCCCTGCAGCTGCTGCTCCAGAGCTGCAACATCCTCTTCCTCCTTCTGGATGTGGATATCCTCCATGACTATGGTGCTGGGCTGCTGGTGCTGGGGCTCAGGAACGGGAATCGTGGCCTCCTGGGAGGAATCCTCAACCACATCACAGGCCTTGTCCTGCATTCCCTGCAGCTGCTGCTCCAGAGCTGCAACATCCTCTTCCTTCTTCTGGATGTGGATCTCCTCCATGACTATGGTACTTGGCTGCTGGTGCTGGGGCTCAGGGACGGGAATCGTGGCCTGTTGGGTGGAATCCTCAACCACATCACAGGCCTTGTCCTGCGTTCCCTGCAGCTGCTGCTCCAGAGCTGCAACATCCTCTTCCTTCTTCAGGATGTGGATCTCCTCCATGACTATAGTACTGGGCTGCTGATGCTGGGGCTCAGGGACGGGAATCGTGGCCTGCTTGGGGGAATCCTTAACCCAGTCACAGCTCTTGACCATGTCAACATGCTGTGGTTTGGCAGGTGCACGCTGGGGGGGGTGTTGGCCTGGTGCTGTCCAAACCTTCTTGTGTTGGACAGGGCCGCTTTTAAAATGAGGGGCATGGTTCCACGCAGGTGTGTGATTCTGTGGTTGTGGTGTCCAAAGCGTTTTCCTCTGGACTGGGCCCCTTGTGAATTCAGTGGCCTCACGAGGCCGCTGTGTAGCACCTGAACGTGTGCCCTTTTGCTGTGGTACACGATCAGGTCTAGCAGCCTGCTGTGAAGCCCTTGAGGGTGTAGCTCTCATCTTTGGAGCACCT